>NC_092144.1:55182579-55788079 GCF_043159975.1 Macaca nemestrina | reverse complement strand
CGGGCTTACATGATCCTCGTAGCTCAGCCTGCTGAGTAGCTGGGAGGCGGAGGTTGCAGTGAGCCAAGGTTGCACCACTGCACTCCAGCCTGGGCGACAGAGCGAGACTATATTTCAAAAAACAACAAACAAAAAAGAAGTTCAAGACAAGCCTGACCAACATGACGAAACCCCATCTCTAATAATTTTATTTTTTTAATTAGCCTGGCATCGCGGCAGGTGCACCACCATACCCGGCTAATTTTATTTATTTTTTGTAGAGATAGGGTTTCACCATGTTGCCCAGTATGGTCTTTTTTTTTTTTTTTTTTTTTTTTTGAGACGGAGTCTTGCTGTGTCTCCCAGGCTGGAGTGCAGTGGCGTGAACTCGGCTCACTGCAAGCTCTGCCTCCCGGGTTCATGCCATTCTCCCGCCTCAGCCTCCCAAGTAGCTGAGACTACAGGCGCCTGCCACCACGCCCGGCTAGTTTTTTTTTTTGTATTTTTAGTAGAGACGGGGTTTCACCATGTTAGCCAGGATAGTCTCGATCTCCTGACCTCGTGATCCACCCGCCTCGGCCTCCCAAAGTGCTGGGATTACAGGCTTGAGCCACCGCGCCCGGCCGCCCAGTATGGTCTTGAACTCCTTCTCTGAAGCAATCCTCCCACCTTGGCCTCCCAAAGCACAGAGTTTATAGGCATGAGCCAGTATACCCAGCCTCCTACTTTTTTGTTTTTATATAAAAGTGTTATATTTGTGCCTCTCATATTTTGATCAGCAATCCCTGTGGAATAAATTTTTGTGTATTATGTGAGGTAGATGTTAAAGTTTATTTTTTTGTCTGCGCATATTCAGGTGATCCAATGACATGTCTGGAAAAGGCCATTCTTATCCCGCTGCACCACAGTGTCACTTTCGTCACAAGTCATATGACTGTGCATGTGTGAATATTTCTGGATTCTCTATACTTTACCATTGGCCTGTCTATTCATGTGGAAATGCCACCCTGTTTTGATGATTATAGCTTTATGATAGCTTTATATCCGGTAGTGTAAGGTTTCCAGTTTTTCTCTTCAATGTTACTATTCTTGGCCCTTTGCGTTTCCATACACTTTTTTTTTTTTTTTTGAGACAGAATTTCACTCGTCACCAAGGCTGGAGTGCAGTGGTGTGATCTTGGCTTACTGCAACCTCTGCCTCCCAAGTTCAAGCTATTCTTCTGCCTCAGCCTCCCTATTAGCTGGGATTATAGGTGCCCGTCACCATGCCTGGCTAATTTTTTTGTATTTTTAGTAGAGATGGGTTTTTGCCCTGTTGGCCAGGCTGGTCCTGAACTCCTGACCTCATGTGATCCGCCTGCCTCAGCCTCCCAAAGTGCTGGGATTACAGGTGTGAGTCACCGCGCCTGGCCCACATTTTTTTTTTTTTTTTTTTTGAGACGGAGTCTCGCTCTATCACCCAGGCTGGAGTGCAGTGGCCAGATCTCAGTTCACTGCAAGCTCCGCCTCCTGGGTTTACGCCATTCTCCTGCCTCAGCTTCCCGAGTAGCTGGGACTACAGGCGCCCGCCACCATGCCCAGCTAGTTTTTTTGTATTTTTAGTAGAGACAGGGTTTCACCGTGTTAGCCAGGATGGTCTCGATCTTCTGACCTCATGATCCACCCATCTCGGCCTCCCAAAGTGCTGGGATTACAGGCTTGAGCCACTGCGCCCGGCCCACATTTTTTTTTTTTTTATTAATTTTTTTTTTGAGATGGAGTCTCGCTCTGTCACCCAGCTGGAGTGCAATCTCGGCTCACTGCAACCTCCACCTCCTGGGTTCATGCAATTCTCCTTCCTAAGCCTCCTGAGTAGCTGGGATTACAGGTGCATGCTACCACGCCTGGCTAATGTTTTTATTTTTTCATTAGAGACAGGGTTTCACCATGTTGGCCAGGCTGGTCTCAAACTCCTGACCTCAGGTGATCCGCCTGCCTTGGCCTGTCAACTTACTGGGATTGCAGGTGTGATCCATCACACCGGCAAGAAAACCAATTTCTAACAGGTTGTGGCAGCAGGCACCTTTAGTCCCAGCTACTCAGGAGGCTGAGGTGGGAGGATCTCTTGAGCTCAGGAGATCAAGGCTATAGTGAGCCATAATTGTGCTATTGCACTCCAGCTTGGGTGAGAGAGTGAGACTTCAACTCTTAAAAAAAAAGAAAGAAAAAGAAAAAACAGTTATTATGTTCAAACAACTACATTGTGTATGTACAATTAAAATAATTTATTTTTTTATTTTTTATTTTTTTTTTTTTTTTTGAGACGGAGTCTCACGCTGTTGCCCAGGCTGGAGTGCAGTGGCGCGATCTCGGCTCACTGCAAGCTCCGCCTCCCGGGTTCCCGCCATTCTCCTGCCTCAGCCTCCTGAGTAGCTGGGACTACAGGCGCCCGCCACCGCGCCCGGCTAATTTTTTGTATTTTTAGTAGAGACGGGGTTTCACTGTGGTCTCGATCTCCTGACCTTGTGATCCGCCCGCCTCGGCCTCCCAAAGTGCTGGGATTACAGGCTTGAGCCACCGCGCCCGGCAATTAAAATAATTTATAAACAAACTATATGACTAAGAAGAATAAGAACTAATTAGGCTGGGCATGGCGGTTCATGCCTGTAATCCCAGCACTTTGGGAGGCCAAGGCAGGTGGATCACTTGAGCCCGGGAGTTCGAGACTAGCCTGAACAACATGGCAAAACCCTGTCTTTACAGAAAATTACAAAAATTAGCCAGGCATGGTGTTGCATCCCTGCAGTCCCAGCTACTCAGGAGGCTGAGGTGGGTGGATCACTTGAGGCTGCAGTAAGCTATGGTTGTACCACTTCTCTCCAGCCTGGGTAAGAGACTGAGACCTTGTCTCAAAAAAAAAAAAAAAAAAGTAAGAATTAATTTATCAAGATCACTGGATATAAGGTACAGAAATCAATTTATTGCTATAATCAGTACCAGCAACAAACAAATAGAAAATGAAATTTGAAATGTTGCCATCAAAATAGTATCAAAATATCTAATGCATAGGAATAAACTGAATTTATATGCAGGTATCTATTCTGTAAACTACAAAACATTATTGAGATGAATTCCTTAAAGACCTAAATGAAGAGAATACCATGTTCATGGATTGCATTGACAGGAAAATCTTTTCCTCTACCAATCTAGATCCCTGTTGTTGGGAACCTGCGAATTAATTAACAATAGACAGATCAACAGGTGGAGAGAAAAAGTTTATTTACACATTAGGCAAGGGAACTCTGTAATGAGTAACTCATTGAATAGCTGGAAGTAAAGGTTTATTTACCGACTTAAGAAAAAGGGGTTCAGGCTGGGCACAGTGGCTCACGCCTGTAATCCCAGCACTTTGGAAGGCCAAGGCAGGGGATCACGAGGTCAGGAGTTCAAGACAAACCTGGCCAACATAGTGAAACCCCATCTCTACTAAAAATACAAAAATTAGCCGGGCATGGTGGCGCGTGCCTGTAGTCCCAGCTACTTGGGAGGCTGAGGCAGGAGAATCGCTTGAACCTGGGAGGCAGAGGTTGTGGTGAGCCGAGATCACGCCACTGCACTCCAGCCTGGGCAACAGAGCAAGATTCCATCTCAAAAAAAAAAAAAAAGAAAAGAAAAGAAAAACGGGGTTCAGTAGAAAAGTATGGATAGTTCTATTATTTTCTGCCACCATGTCTGGCTAATTTTTGTATTTTTAGTAGAGATGGGGTTTAATTATGTTGGCCAGGCTGGTCTGGAACTCCTGACCTCAGGTGATCCGCCTCAGCCTCCCAAAGTGCTGGGATTACAGGCATGAGCTGCAGTGCCTGGCCTCTATTGTTTTCCTGTGTGATTTTTAATTCTAATAGAGATGGACAGTCTGTCTCCTTTCTGGAATTTGCAGAAAACTCCCTCGGAGGGGGTTAATGGCAGTTGTATTTTCAGGAGGCTCTCCTTTAGTTCAGTAAGAGAAGTTTAGAGAACATTTCAAGTGTTTTCACTGTAAAGTAATCTTTGTGCCAAAGCTGTGGATTCCTTCATTTGGAAGGTTCAATATTGTAAAGATATCATCTTATAAACTGATTTATAGATTCAAGTCAATCCCAATTCTATGCCAAAAAGTGTGTGTTTGTATATTTGTGCATGTGCATGTGTGTGCAAACTGACAAACTGATTGTAGAATTCACATGGATTGAGTCTGACTTATCTCCAGGCCAGAGTCAGAGGTGACAACCTGCCCACTGCTTAACGGTGGCTGTGGTGGACACATTTTATTTTGTAAAAATACAAAAACTAGCCGGGCGCGGTGGCTCACGCCTGTAATCCCTGCACTTTGGGAGGCCGAGGCGGGCAGATCACGAGGTCAGGAGATCGAGACCATCCTGGCTAACACGGTGAAACCCCGTCTCTACTAAAAAAAAAAAAAAAATGCAAAAAATTAGCCGGGCGAGGCGGCAGGCGCCTGTAGTCCCAGCTACTCGGGAGGCTGAGGCAGGAGAATGGCGTGAACCCGGGAGGCGGAGCTTGCAGTGAGCCGAGATCGCGCCATTGCACTCCAGCCTGGGCGACTAAGCGAGACTCTGTCTCAAAAAAAAAAAAAATACAAAAACTAGCTGGGCGTGGTGGCACATGCCTGTAATCCCAGCTACTAGGGAGGCTGAGGCAGGAGAATCGCTTGAGCCTGGGAGGCAGAGATTGCAGTGAGTGGAGATAGTGTCATTGCACTCCAGCCTGGGGGAGAAGAGCAAAACTCCATCTCAAAAATAAAAATAAAAATAAAAATAAAAATAATCCTAGGGCTGGGCACAGTGGCTCATGCTTGCAATCAGCACTTTAGGAGGCTGTGGTGGGAGGATTGCTTGAGGCTGGAAGTTTGAGACAAGGGTGGACAACATGGTGAGACCCCATCTCTTTAAAAAAAAAAAAATTTTTTTTTTTTTTTTTTTTTTTTTTTTTTTTTTTTTTGAGACAGAGTCTGGCTCTGCCGCCCAGGCTGGAGTGCAGTGGCCGGATCTCAGCTCACTGCAAGCTCCGCCTCCCGGGTTCACGCCATTCTCCTGCCTCAGCCTCCCGAGTAGTTGGGACTACAGGCGCCCGCCACCGCGCCCGGCTAGTTTTTTGTATTTTTTAGCAGAGACGGGGTTTCACCGTGTTAGCCAGGATGGTCTCGATCTCCTGACCTCGTGATCCGCCCGTCTCGGCCTCCCAAAGTGCTGGGATTACAGGCTTGAGCCACCGCGCCCGGCCAAAAAAAAAAAAAAAAAAAATTTTAAAGCCCAATGAACACTAAACTTCCCTGTATGTTTGGACATTTTATAATCAAATTTTAAATAAAGACTATGAAAATCAGGGGAAAAAATAAGTTCTGAAAAGTCAACAAAACCTCCCACTGGTGTAACAAAAAGGAGCAATGAAAAAAACAGGAAAGGCAAATGAGATCAGTGCAGGGTGGCATTCCAGACTGGGAAGGGGTAGGAGAAAGGTAGGAGAAAATGGAGAGGAGGCAACGGATAAGACACAGTTAGGGGGTCACCGAGACCACCCTCACTTCTGATATTGACTGCAAGCCCAGGAGTCTCCAAGACCACCATCAGTTTCAGTAATTTGCTAGAAAGACTCACAGAACTCGCTAGGGTCAGTTATTCTCATGGTTGTGGCTCATTACAGTGAAAAGAATCAGATTACAATCAGCCCAGGGAAGAAGTCCATGGGTCCAGGAGAGTTCCAAGTGCCAGTTTAATACCTGGTGCAGTTGTGGACAGCACTAACTTCTCCCAGTAGTGATGAGAGACATGATATCACCCATCAGGGAAGTCTCCCTGAGCCTCAGTGTCCAGGGTTTTTTTTTTTTTTTTTTTTTTTTTTGAGACGGAGTCTCGCTCTGCCGCCCAGGCTGGAGTGCAGTGGCCAGATCTCGGCTCACTGCAAGCTCTGCCTCCCGGGTTCACGCCATTCTCCTGCCTCAGCCTCCTGAGTAGCTGGGACTACAGGCGCCCGCCACCTCGCCCGGCTAGTTTTTTTGTATTTTTTAGTAGAGACGGGGTTTCACCGTGTCAGCCAGGATGGTCTTGATCTCCTGACCTCGTGATCCGCCCGTCTCGGCCTCCCAAAGTGCTGGGATTACAGGCTTGAGCCACCCCGCCCGGCCTATGTGTCCAGGGTTTTTAATAGGGATAGGCATGTGGATAAGGCTGACCACTTGTGTGGCTCCCCTTAGATTCTAGCCCCTCCAGAGGTTAAGCTGATACCACATGGCCCAAAGCCCCTACCATAAATCACCACTATTAGCACAAACCATTTGGTGTGGCCCAAGTCCCCAGTTTAGGCTGTACATTCCAAGAACTAAAAAATTACCTCCCAGGAGTAAAAGGCAAAGGTCAGACCTCTATTTGGGTGAGGTTAATCCTGTACTGAGCAGACAAGAAAAATTCAAGGGCTAAAGAGAGAAACAGGATTTGGATAGAAGATAGTTTAAAGTAGTTTAAAGTAAGGGGAATGAGAAAAGCATCCATCTTGGTGTAATGTCAGTGCCACAGGGGTGACAACAAGCCCCTCTGCCTTTATACATCATGGAACCAGGCCACCAAACTGCTGAGGAATAGGATTTAGAACTAGTCATTCTGGGGCTAGAATTTATCATCTAATCTAATGTGAAGGTGGAAAAAGATATTTCAGATATTCAAGGACTCAAAACACTGAGGTACTAAGCATCCTTTCTGCAAAAGGTATTTAGGGATATACTCCAGGAAAACTAGAATGAAATTCAACAAAGAGAATGCAAGTTTCTCAAAACAGGAGGAGCGATATGAAGGAGAACAGTCCTGCAGCAGCCCAGAGAACAGCCAGTGTGTCCATGAGTATTTATTTAATAAACAGAATAGGAGCAAACATCTGGATGATCTTAGTCCCATGGTGAATTTTTGTGAGTTGCATAGTTTGAGAATCATCATTCTAGGAAAAACTAAAACCTTCATACAGTAACATCAAAGTTGAAATAAAAGAAAACAAAAATGTGGCACGATATGAAGTAGTGAGTACAGCTGGTATTTAATGATAATGCTTCACACACCACTGGTTTAGTGAAATAAAAATACATCTTCATTATGGATCTACAGGATTAATATTTCCATAACCTTCATATTTTACATTGTGTATATTTTCAATTTCAGGCAGCACAAAGCATTGCACAAAGCAATTACATAGGTTACTGATAAACAGTAAAAAAAATAGTCTGGGCATGGTGGCTCATGCCTATAATCCAGCACTTTGGGAGGCTGAGGCAGGTGGATCACTTGAGGTCAGGAGTTCGAGACCAGCCTGACCAACATAGTGAAACCCTGTCTCTACTAAAAATACAGAAAAAAAAAAAAAAAAAAAGGAGCTGACATGATGTCGCACGCCATTGATCCAAGCTACTTGGGAGGTTAAGGCACCAGAATGGCTTGAATGTGGGAAGCAAAGGCTGCAGCGAGCCGAGATCATACCACTGCACTCCAGTCTGGGGGACAGAGTGAGACTCTGTCTCAAAATAAATAAATAAATGATAAATAAATAAATAAATAAATAAATAAATAAATAAATAAATAAAGGCTGGGCGTGGTGGCTCACGTTTGTAATCCTAGCACTTTGGGAGGCTGAGGCAGATGGATCATTTGAGGTCAGGAGTTCGATACCAGCCTGGCCAAGATGGTGAAAACCCGTCCCTACTGAAAATACAAAAATTAGCTGGAAATTGCTTGAACCTGGGAGGTGGAGGTTGCAGTGAGCTGAGATGGTGCCACTGCACTACAACCTGGGCAACGGAGCAAGACCCCGTCTCAATAAAAAAAAAAACCATACATACATAAATAAAAATAAACAGTAAAAGAATAAAAATAAAAACCACTTGTAAAAATTGGGAGGGGAAAGGGTAGGAGGTAGAATATGTGACGAATTCCAGGTAGTTCATGAGGTTGGAGGGGAATGCAGTGAAAAATCAAGTTACATTTTTTTTTTTTTTTTTTTGGAATAGAGTCTCGCTCTGTCTCCCAGATTGGAGTACAGTGACATGATCTCTGCTCACTGCAGCCGCTGCCTCTCGGTTTCAAGCGATTCTCCTGCCTCAGCCTTCAGAGTAGCTGGTATTAGAGGCACGCGCCATCACGCCCGGCTAATTTTTGTATTTTTAGTAGAGTCGGGGTTTCGCCATGTTGGCCAGGTTGGTCTCGAGCTTCTGACCTCAACTGAGCCACCTGTCTCAGCCTCTCAAAGTGCTGGGATTACAGGCGTGAGCCACCGCGCCCAGCGAAGTATGAATTCTTGATGGAATTAAGAGTTAGCCTCAGGGCTGGGCACACCTGTAGACCCAGCACTTTAGGTGGCTTTGGCAGGAAGATCACTTGAGCCCAGGAGTTCGAGACCAGCCTGGGCAACGCAAGGAGACCCCGTTTCTACCAAAAAAAATTTAATAATTAGCCAGGCATGATGGCGCGCACACGTTGTCCCAGTTACTCTGGAGGCTGAGGCAGGAGGAGGAGGCCCAGGAATTTGAGGCTGCAGTGAGCCGTGATCTCGGCACTGCACTCCAGCCTGGACGATAGAGCGAAACCCTGGCTCAAAAGAAGAAAAAGAAATAAAACAAAAGAGCATCAGCATCTTCTGTGTTTATAAAGATGCAAAAGCTGACACTCCACCTTCACGTGAGTAAGTCATTAGTTAAGCAAGTTTTCCCTAGAGGATTCTGGGTGTGAGGCCTGCGCTTGTCTTCGTTAAGGCTCCCCCTCCAGCACGCGTCCGATTGTGGTGACCACATCCCCATTGCTACATCGGGGACATCGAGGCACAGAGGGGCTGAGCTTGCAGGAGGCTGCCCTGCAAAAGATCCCTGACTCCAGTCTTTCCCCGCAGTGTACCACTGGCTGGAGATGCGGACCAAAATGCGCATCATGGGCTTCAATGCCGCTGCCGTCAAGCCGCTGAACGAGGGGGCAGCCGCCGAGCTGGGCGCGGAGCTGCTGGGTGAGGGCATCATCTTCATCACCGCCTGCAGCTGCCTGATGCTGGAGTACTGGCGCCACCAGTTGAAGCAGCGCCGCAAGGAAAAGGAGCGACGCATTGCCAGGGAGTCGCTGCAGGGCGAGGTGGGCCACTTGGGGCTGGCGCTCGAGGAGCTGCAGACGCAGGTGCAGGCCACGCAGATGCAGCTCGCCCTGGAGGAGCTGCGCGCTCAGCTGCAAGAGGTGCGAGCCCACCTCTGCCTCCGAGACCCGCCGCCTGCGCCCCCAGTTGTGCCGGCGTCGGAGAAATAGGAGGTCTCGGGGCCCTGGTCTTGGAGGTGACTACTGCCTGGACTGCGAAGTCTCCGTCTTGGCCTATTCTCCGTACTGTCCCATCCTGGACAGGCCCAGCTGACACCACCCAGTCCTTCGAGGGCGCCGCAGAGATGCTGGGCTGAAGCCGACCAACCTCCCTACTAAACTGCCCCAGTGGTACCTTCCACTGGGACTCCTCGCCTCCTGCAGGTGGAACGTTCCAAGAAGGACCCCGCCCTCTCCCACCCCGCCCCTGCCAGCGCATTGGTTGAGCACTTTGGAGAGGCAGCGTCTTTTATCAGACCCCACCTCCATCCGGCTAGGTAGGCCAGCAGGACGTCCACCACTTTTGGCAAAAGAAAATTGGATTCTGCACCTGGATTTAGCCACCTCTCATTCTGTCACCCGCACCCTCACTCACCTGAGTGGAGCCTTCCCCTAGGACGCTTATCTTTTGCACCAAACACCCACTACCTCCACCTCATTGGTACAGACCATTGTAAAGATGCACAAAGTTCGTACGGACTTCCTGACTTGCCCCCTTCCATCTACCTCAGTCTTAGGGGGAAGGGAGGTGGGGGTGAATCCTGCACAGTGTTAGCTCCAATAAGTCACCACCCTGTGGCTCCTGACCTTAATCCATCTTAGTACCTGCCATTGGCATCCTCCCCTCCCTGAGTGGATCGATCCAACAGAACCCCCCTCTTCTTCCACCTATGGCGCACCCTACTGGCATGGCTATGCTGGGTCTTCCAGGGCGACGCCTCCCAGCCTGGCATTCTGTAGTCTGTTCCAGCAGGACGTGGCCTTTTGGGAGGAAAAACCCATCTTGACCAGGGCTAGTCCATTCTAGCTCACCAGTCCCCAGTCCTGGACCTACTGCCACTGTCCTTTTATCTGGTCATCCCTCGCTGTCCTCTTCAGTTGCCTTTGCTAGGGACCGGCCTGTCCCTCTACTACCTAAGTCATCGTCAGTTCGCCCAACTTCCCTCCAAATCTGCCCCTCAGAGTACTCAGGGATCGCCCTTTCTTCCTGCCTTTGGACTGGCCCAGGTCTCCCTCCGCCCTCCTTCATGCAAAGGCCTCCTCCAGGGGGACTACCCATCCCTCAGCCCTGAGGTCCCCCTGTCCAAGCGGGATATTCCACCAGGCCATATGACCTACCCACCCGACAACTGAAGGGGGCGTGGGTGAGCTCTGTGACTCTGAATGCTACTTTTTACATACACTGTCAGCGTGTTATAATTAAAGGAGCTCTGGGGTAAAGATCTTAAGAATGTGTCTTAGAACCATGATGTGCGTCTGCAAGATGTCATTGAAATTAGGAAAGAAGGTCGGACACAGTGGCTCACGCCTGCAATTCCAGCACTTTAGGAGGCCAAAGCAGGAGGACTGCTCGAGGCCAGGAGTTAGAGACCAGTCTGGGCAACATAACAAGACCACATCTCTACGAAAAACAAAAATATTAGCTGGGCGTCGTAGCAAGCGCCTGTAGTCCCAGCTACTTCGGAGGCTGAGGCAGGAGGATCCCTTGAGCCCAGGAATTCAAGGCTGCAGTGAGCTGTGATCCTGCCACTACACTCTGGCCTGGGTGAAAGAGCAAGACCCCAACACATTTTAAAAAAAAAAAAAGGAAAGAAGCTGCGAGAGTGGTAGAGTAGAGGCAGAGAATCATCTTATGAGCCCTTTCCCAAATCAGAAACTGAGGCCTGGGGTAAGCAAATGGACTTGCCCAAGGCCACACAAAGTGAGGCTTCTTCTGCCCCTCCTCCCCCCAGGGTGGTGAAGGGCAGGATGGGATGGGGAGGAAATGGCCTCCTAAGGGGCATGAGGAGGGAGGCTAGAGGGGCCAGAGATCATCCTGGCTGCGGGCCTGAGGATGTGGGAGCAGGTACAATGTGCAGGGTGGGAAGGAAGATGAGGGGAAGGTGGATTCCTGGGCGGAGGCAGGGGTTCTCAGCAGAAGACCAAATCTTCCTGGAGGGGCACGGGGGGCCGAGCACGCCTCTATCCCCATCAGAACAGCCCTTCAAATCACTCCAGAGATCTTAGCATTTATAAAAACTGGCAGATTTATTCTGCAGGGGCCCATTTTCAAGAAGTTAAAGGTGAAGGTGGGAGGGGAGAAGTTTCCTCCCCTTTTCCTTTCTCCCTCATCTTATTTTCTCCAAGGGGTAAAAATATGACCTGGACCCCAAAACCTACCCAAATAAAAAATCAAAAAACTGAGGTTCCAAAAAGTTACAGCATCTTAATTCCTCATAGAAAAGGGGGAGGAGCCAGAGAGAAGGGGAGTCCCTGGGGTGGGGGGAGGCACTCCCAGCCCGGTAAGACATCACCTCCCCTTAAATAGCTGCCCCAAATGGGGCAAGCCCGGGGCTATAGCATTTAAAAACTCCCACACCCCATTTTATCAAAACCAAAGAGAAAAAAAAATTTCCCTTTTCCCCCAAAACCCAAATATATATATATTTTTTTCTTAAAAAAACAAAACTTTGAAGGCATTAAGCGTTAAAGTGAATCTAGAACAAGGGAATGTGAAATTCCCTCCTTCCTTCCCCCTTCCTGTGGGGTTCATTGGTGCATCCCCAGCAGAGGGACCGGCCCCAAGGGGATGGCAGAGGGGAAGGACCAAAGGGAGAAAAGGGCGGGGGCCTCCCCAGCCAATCAGCAGCCAGTGTGGGTGTGAGCAGGGAAGCCACGCCCCCTTGGAGTTTTCCAAGTGGGATGGGGAGTGGGAACAATGCATTCCTGTGTAGTCTTCAGCCAATTCCAAGTCAAGTAGAGGCAGGGAAAGCAAGGTGACAGGCGGGGTGTGCGGAAAGGAGAAGCGGGTCTTCTGGGTCCATTTCTGTGGTCAGGGAGAACCCCGCTTCCTCAGCTCCTGGACAAAGGCTGGAAGGAAACAAGAAGCAGAGGTCAGGGGCACAGTCTCTGCCTCCTCCCTTCCAAAACAGGGCTCTTGCCCAGGGACATGATGCCTCGGAAATAAGTAAATGTTTAAGAACCAAACCAAACCACCTCACCTTCAATGATTTCCTCTTTCACTTTCTGCAATTCCTTTTTCACCTCTTCCAGAAGCTCCTAAAATTAATGGGGTACAACTAATCAGGAGCGGATACTGGGACTTGCAGGAACGAATATCCCTTCTGTTACTTTTTGAGATGGGGACTTGCTCTGTTGCCCAGGCTAGGGTGCAACGGCACGATCACAGCTCATTGCAGCCTCAACTTCCCAGGCTCAGGCAATCCTCCTGCCTTAGCTTCCCAAGTAGCCGGGACCACAGGCACCTGCCACCACAATCAGGTAACTTTTTCTTTTTTTTTTTGAGAGAGTCTCCCTGTTGCCCAGGCTGGAGTGCAGTGGCCCAATCTCTTCTCACTGCAACCTCTGGCTCCTGGGTTCAAGCGATTCTCCTGCCTCAGCCTCCCAAATAACTGGATTACAGGTGCCCCCGACCAGGCCCAGCTAATTTTTGTATTTTTAGTAGAGACAGGGTTTCACCATGTTGGCCAGGCTGGTCTTGAAGCCGACCTCAGGTGATCCACCCACTTCGGCCTCCCAAAGTGCTGGGATTACAGGCGTGAGCCACCCCGGCTAATTTTTTGTATTTTTAGTAGACACGGGGTTTCACCGTGGTCTCGATCTCCTGACCTCGTGATCCGCCCACCTCCGCCTCCCAAAGTGCTGGGATTACAGGCGTGAGCCACCGCGCCCGGCTGAGTCAGGTAATTTTTAAAAGTTATTTTTAGGCCGGGCGCGGTGGCTCAAGCCTGTAATCCCAGCACTTTGGGAGGCCGAGACGGGCGGATCACGAGGTCAGGAGATTGAGACCATCCTGGCTAACACGGTGAAACCCTGTCTCTACTAAAAAATACAAAAAACTAGCCGGGTGAGGTGGCGGGCGCCTGTAGTCCCAGCTACTCAGGAGGCTGAGGCAGGAGAATGGCGTGAACCCGGGAGGCGGAGCTTGCGGTGAGCTGAGATCCGGCCACAGCACTCCAGCCTGGGTGACAGAGCGAGACTCCGTCTCAAAAAAAAAAAAAAAGTTATTTTTAGAGATGAGGTCTCCCGATGTTGTCCCAGGTTGGTCTCAAACTCCTGGCCTCAAGCAATGCTCCCACATCAGCCTCTCAATGTGCTGAAATTACAGACATGAGCCACCGTGCCCTGCCAGAGTCCCCTCTTTCTTGTTGATGGAAAAGCCAGAGGGAGTAGGTTTGAGACCCACCCCTACCCCGACACCATGACATTGCTGTCAAGGTCGCAGAGTGACTGGAGGATTCTAGGGGAGAATTCTGGATCCTTGGAGCCGGAAAAGTACTGGAGAACATCCAGTACCAAGGTTGGCAAGTGCGTTCCAGCCTCCTGCCAACTCCAATTGGTGACGGAGAGCTGGGTCAATGTGCAGAAGGGATTCAAGGCACTCATCGGGAATGAGTGCGGTGACAGATTAATAATGTCTGTCACAGGCGCCAGAAAAGGGGGCGTGGGGTCTGGGTCATCCTTGATCCAATCCAGCCTCTCCATTTGTCAGATTGGAAACCTGAGGTTTCTAAGATGTTATCTAGGATCATACGGCATGCCAGTGGCAGGGGCCAGACCTATAACTCTCTTGCTGTGGTTCCCAACCTCCCCTCCAAGTTACCTGTTTCACCCTCTGTAGGTCCGAGTCATCGCTGGAGCTGGGTGTGCAGGGGTGGGTCTCGGAAGTGGTCACCGAGGAAGATGACTTCATCCTGGGGGAGTTGGCATGGTTTGGGAGAGCAATGAAATTAAAAAGAGGACCTGCTTCCCCACCTCCTATTCCAGGGATCACATTGAGTTCCGCCTTATAAATTGGGCAAGTCCAAGTATTTTGAGGTCCCCAGTTTTTGTTTTGTTTTGTTTTGTTTTGAAACAGTCACATTCTCTCTCCCAGGCTGGAGTGCAGGCACGATGGCGGCTCGCTGCGGCCTCGACTTCCTGGGCTCAAGTGATCCTCCCTCCTTAGCCTCCCGAGTAGCTGGGACCACAGGTAAGTGCCACCACACTTGGCTAATTTCTGTAGAGTTGGAGTCTCGCCATGTTGCCCAGGCTGGTCTTGAACTCCTGGGCTCAAGCGATCTGCCCGTCTTGACCTCCCCAAGGGCCCCAGTACCAATGGCCTACCTTGGCAAGGTTGTGCTGTTCTTCTCCCAGGGTCTCCGTACAGATTCTGGGGATAGGCAACAAATCAGAAAGATCAGGGACAAAAGACTGCCCCCCAATCAATCTTACTCCCCCAATCTCATCAGCCCCTGTTCAAAGCCCCATCTCAGGAGACTACAATCCCCAGCACCATCGCCCTGACTCTCCCGTGAAGGTGCTTAACATGTGAGAACAGGGTATTCTGGGATTTGTAGTTGCTGTGGCTGGACTGGGCACTCACCACTCTGGGCCGGGACTCTGGCCTCTGGCTCCTCCTGCTGGTAGGAAATAAAACTGCCATGAGCCAGCCCCTGCCGCACCTCTGCGCATTTCCTCTTTCAGGTTCAAACCCCAAACATCCCACTATCCCTACCCTCATGATCCGGCCTAAGAGGTGAAGGGCAAGAAGAGCCCCTAACTTACATTAGCAGATTCATCCTTGGGGGTTTTCTCCCCAACCTGTGTGGCTTTCCTTCTGCAGGAGAGAAAAGCAAAAACACATGCTCCGTCACCCAACCCATCCCCTTCCGAGGGGAGTTCTAGAAATGTAGATGCTAGGGCATAGAATTCTGGAACTCAGAAAACCTAAGGAAACTCTAGTTGCGAAATTGAAGAGATTGTGCTGGGCGCAGTGGCTCTCGCCTGTAATCCAAGCACTTTGGGAGGCTGAAGCAGGCGGATCTCTTGAGGTCAAGAGTTCAAGACCAGCCTGGCCAACATGGTGAAACTCTGAGTCTACTAAAAATACAAAAATTAGCCGGGCGTGGTGGCTCATGCCTGTAATCCCAGCTACTCAGGAGGCTGAGGCAGGAGAATTGCTTGAACCCTGGAGGCGGAGGTTGCAGTGGGTTGAGATCTTACCACTGCACTCCAGCCTGGGTGACAGAACAAGACTCCATCTCAAAAAAAAAAAAGAAAAAGAAAAAGAAAGAGAAAAAAAAAATTCAAGAGATTGCGGTTCTAGAATCAGGATGGAGAAGGTTCTATGATTCTTATATTAGGGAATAGTAAGATTCTGAGGGTGGAGCGGTGCTGTGTTAGAACACTGAGATTGCCGGAATCTGAGTTCCCAGAGTTCCAAGGCAGGATCTCCTACGGTTCTAGAATTCTGGGTTTCAGAACATTCTACAGGCTACCTAGGTGGTTGCAAGCCTCAGCCATTTCAGGAAATGACAAACCCCACCATTATATCCCAAACCTGGTTATCAAAGTGGGGAACATTCACCAAAAGAAACAAACCAAACAGGAATCGGAGCCCTCCCCTGACTGGGCCCTACTGAACTGGAATCTCCAGTTGACTCGGGCGTCCAGGCTCAGGCTCACCTCCGGGCCAGCATGGCGTTCATCTCTTCCATGAGTCCCCCACCTCCGCTTCGACCACTCTCAGCTTTGGGGGCTGCGGGCCCCCCTGAGGCCTCCTCCTGCTGGAGAAATTTAAAAGGGGCAGGAGCTTTAGGGGCAGGCCTTTTGGCCTTCCAGGCCTATGACACCGCCGGCAGCCCTGGCCTCATCCCCCACAAAAGCCCTGTTGCCCCTTCCCACCTCTCCCGGCCCCTCACCTTGCTGACTTTCCTGAGTTTGGCTCCAGCAATAGCTGCGGCCAGGCCTGGGGCCCCAGCTCCCCCACCACCAGGACCCTGTGCTGCCGGGAGAGGGGGTGCAGGGGGTGGTCCTCCCCCTGCTCCATGTGCTGCAGCTGGGACCCCCGAGGAGGGCAAACCTGGGGGTGGGGGGGGACCTGGAGGAGGGGGAGGTCCTGGTGGTGGGGGTGGACCCCCAGCTGGGGGAGCAGGTGGGCCTCCTGAAACAAACACAGAAAAGGGGGCAGCTGAAAGAGAAGCTTCATTCTTCACTGTCCAGCTAGCTGGCCTCTTCCTCCAGGGAGGCCCCCTCCCAACTCCCGAAGCCATCTGAGCATCACCTGCATTGGAGACCCGGCGCTCTAGGTGCTCCGACGGGCCGGACTGCTGCCTGTAGGGGGAGGCAAGGGAGCTGCCATCAATCAGGGCCCTAAGGATGACCAGCGAAGGGGCCAGCGACCTCCATCCTCTTTCTCAGAGGTCTCCAGGGACGCTGGCTCCTAATCCTCACCCAAGCCTTCCTCCCCTAGGGAACCAAGAATGGGGGTGGGTGAGAGTGGGGGGAATGGAGGGCAGGGCAGTGACAGGGAGAGATCTGAATGCGAGATCTCAGTCACTAAACTGTCAGGAACACCTGAATGACAAAATGCCCAAGATTCTTTTTTTTTTTTTGAGACAGAGTCTCACTCTGTCACCCAGGATGGAGTGCAGTGGCTCGATCTTGGCTTACTGCAACCCCCGCCTCCCAGGTTCAAGCGATTCTCCTGCTTCATCCTCCCGAGCTGGGATTACAGGCACGGGCGCCACCATGCCCGGCTAATTTTTATATCTGCAGTAGAGACAGGATTTCACCATGTTGGCCAGGCTGGTCTCAAACTTCTGACCTCAGGTGATCTGCCCGCCTCAGCCTCCCAGAGTGCTGGGATTACAGGAGTGAGTCACCACGCCCAGCCACGAGATTCTTTCAACCACCATATTCTGATTTCCAGGAATCTGCAGGGACCAGGAGGTTCTGCAACTCTCAGTGTCAGAAATTTCTTGAACATTCTGAAAACTGCAAGTTGGCTGGGTTCTGAACTCTAGGAGTCAAGGGTTCCAGAACGTATGGAACTGGCCGTGGCTAAGGTTCCCCACCCAGGGCCCAGCCCCACCTTTTCTGCTGCTCCACCTCCTCCGGGGAGGGACCGTTCGGGACCGACCAGGTGGGAGGTGCTGGGGGTGGAGGGGGCCCACCTCCTGGAAGGTGAGAGAGAAAGGGCCACAAGTCAATCCGGGAACTCTGCTCAGCCCTTGGCGTTTCCCTTGCTCTTCCAGGCCTCCCAGGAATCCTGCCCAGGGGCACTCACTTCCTCCTTCCTGAGGCCCTGAGGCTCCAGGCCCAGGAGGACACACCCTGGGAGGTGAGGCAGCACCAGCCTCCCTGGCCTGAGTTGCCCTAAGGCAGGTGTTGTTGTGATGTCCCAGTGACAGGAGAAGCTAAGGCCCAGGGGACAGTCACTTGCCCCAAAGTTCTCCAGGTTGGAATGTGCAGGAACAAGACTTGAATTCAGGCCGATTCCAGCAGCCAGGCTCTTAACCACTGTTGGTTTGTTTCGAGACAGAGTCTCATAGTCACCCAGGCTGTGGAATGCAGTGGCGCAATCACGGCTAACCACAGTCTCAGTCTCCCCAGGCTCAGGTGATCCTCCAACCTCAGCCTCCCGAGTAGCTGGGACTACGGGCACATTTCACCACACCTGGCCAATCATTTATTTTTTTGTACAGATGGGATTTTGCTATGTTACCCAGGCTGGTCTCAAACGCCTGAGCTCAAGCTATCCAACCACCTCGGCCTCTCAAAGTTCTGGGATTACAGACATGAGCCACAGCACCTGGCCAGCTCGTTTTTTTTTTTTTTTTTTTTGAGATGAAGTCTCGCTCTTGTCCCCCAGGCTGGAGTGCAATGGTGTGATCTTAGCTCGCTGCAACTTCCGCCTCCCGGGTTCAAGAGATTCTCCTGCCTCAGCCTCCTGAGTAGCTGGGATTACAGGCACCTGCCACCATGCCTGGCTAATTTTTGTATTTTTAGTAGAGACGAGGTTTCACCATATTGGCTAGGCTGGTCTCAAACTCCTGACCGCAAGTGATCCACTCGCCTCGGCCTCCCAAAGTGTTGGGATTACAGGCGTGAGCCACTGCACCTGGCCCCTGGCCAGCTCTTAACCACTGTCACAGCCACTTGGACTTTACCTAAGAACCTGGAAAGGTAAAGAGCTTCTTCCTCACCTACCTCCAGGCCGCTGGCCCCAGCACCCACCTGAATTGAATTGGCTATGAATTAACAAGAATTAGCCCCATTTTACAGATGACTACACTGAAGCGCACTGTATTTTTCTGTGTGCCCCAGAGGAGCAAACCCCTTCCGCACTAGCACAGAAGTTGCCCCACAAAGCAAACACCGCTGCATTTGGTGACTTTCAGTTCTACAGCAGTGATTCCAGGCCAGATGCATGGCAGTCACATAAAACCTCGCTACTCAGTCACGTCCGCGGACCAGCAGCCTCGGTATCACCAGGGCACTTGTGAGAATGCAGAGTCTCAGTCTCCCTAGCCCATCTGCACCGGAGGCTGCACTGTAACCATATCCCCAGGTGATTCATGTGCATGTTAAGGTTTAAGAAATAGCAACTAGGCCGGGCGCGGTGGCTCAAGCCTGTAATCCCAGCACTTTGGGAGGCCGAGACGGGCGGATCACGAGGTCAGGAGTTCGAGACCATCCTGGCTAACACGGTGAAACCCCGTCTCTACTAAAAAATACAAAAAACTAGCCGGGCGAGGTGGCGGGCGCCTGTAGTCCCAGCTACTCGGGAGGCTGAGGCAGGAGAATGGCGTAAAAACCCGGGAGGCAGAGCTTGCAGTGAGCTGAGATCCGGCCACTGCACTCCAGCCTGGGCGACACAGCGAGACTCTGTCTCAAAAAAAAAAAAAAAAAAGAAATAGGAACTGGGCTGGGTGCCTGGCTTGCTCCTGTAATCTCAGCACTTTGGCCAAGGCGAGTGGATCACCTGAGGTCAGGAGTTCGAGATCAGCCTGGCCAACGTGGCGAAACCCCGTCTCTACTAAAACTACAAAAATTAGCCAGGCATGGTGGTGTGCACCTGTAGTTCCATCTACTCGGGAGGCTGAGGCAGAATTGCTTAAACCCAGGAGGCAGAGGTTGCAGTGAACCGAGATCACACCACTGCACTCCAGCCTGAGACAGAGCGAGACTCCATAACAAAAAAAAAAAAAAAAGAAAGAAAAAAAAAAAGAAAAGCAACTGGACTGGGTGTAGTGGCTCATGCCTGCAATCCCAGCACTTTAGGAAGCTGAAGTGGATCACTTGAGCCCAGGAGTTTGAGACCAGCCTGTAGACCATCTCCACAAAAAGTAAAAAAGCAATTTTGAAATTATCCAGGTGGCTGGGCGTGGTGGCTCACACTTATAATCCCAGCACTTTGGGAGGCAGAGGCAGGTGGATCAGTTGAGGCCAGGAGTTCCAAACCAGCCTGGCCAATATGGTGAAACCCCTTCTCTACTAAAATTACAAAGGCCGGGCGCGGTGGCTCACACCTGTAATCCCAACACTCTGGGAGGCCTAGGCGGGTGGATCACGAGGTCAAGAGATCGAGACCATCCTGGCTAACATGGTGAAACCCTGTCTCTACTAAGGATACAAAAAATTACCCGGGTGTGGCGGCTCACGCCTGTAGTCCCAGCTATTCGGGAGGCTAGGGCAGGTGAATCGTTTGAACCCGGGAGGCGGCGGTTGCAGTGAGGCGAGATCACGCCACTGCACTCCAGCCTGGGCGACAGAGCGAGACTCTGTCTCGAAAAAATAAATAAATAAAAATAAAAACAAAATACAAAAAAATAGCTGGGCATGGTGGCGCAGGCCTGTAACCCCAGCTACTCAGGAGGCTCTTTTTTTTTTCTGGGATGAAGTCTCACTCTTGTCCCCCAGGAGAATCACTCAAACCCAGGAGGTGGAGGTTGCAGTGAGCTGAGGTTACACCACTGCACTCCAGCCTGGGTGACAGAGCAAGACTCTGTCTCAAAAAAAGAGCCAGGTATGGTGATGCACACCTGTATTCCCAGCTACTTAGGAGGTTGAGGCAAGAGGCTCACTTGAGCCCAGGAGGTGGAGGCTGCAGAGAGCCATGATTGTGCCAGTGTACACCAGCCTGGGCAACAGAGCGAGATCCCGTTTCTGGGGCGGTACCTACCTATGTCTTGATCTGGGAGGTGGTTTGCCAGGAGTGTGCCTGTGTAAAGTTCATGGAGTACTGATCCCTGAGTAATTATGCATTTTTTGTGTGTTTGTTTTCTTTTTGAGAAGGAGTCTTGCTCTGTCGCCAGGCTGAAGTGCACAGTGGCACGATCTCGGCTCACTGCAACCTCCACCTCCTGGGTTCAAGTGCTTCTCGTGCCTCAGCCTCCCAAGTAGCCGGGATTTCAGGTGCCTGCCACCACGCCCAGCTAATTTTTGTATTTTAGTAGAGACGCAATTTCACCATGTTGGGCAGGCTGGTCTTGAACTCCTGACCTCAGGTAATCCACCTGCCTCGGCCTCCCAAAGTGCCGAGATTACAGGCATGAGCCACCACGCTAGGCCAATCGTGCATTTTATGCATAGGTGTGCACGGGCACACTGGAACGCACAAAATCCTCATGATAATTTTCCATGATAGCAATGAATTTGCTCCATTTTACCAATGAGTAAGCAAAGTCCCAGAGTGGTAAACCGGCAGCCTGAGGCCACACAGCCGCATTCAGTGGTCCCCTTTGCCCACCCACTGCCCACCGCTGTTTCTGACCTTCCAACGCCTCTAGGGCACTGGCCATGCCGGCAGCAAACTGGGCTGCATCCTCCTTGCTGCCGAAGTTGAGGCCCCAGACCTGGCGGGCGTCGCGCCACTGATGGAAGTTGGGGGTGGCCTGATTATACTTGACGCCCCGGACAATGGAACAGTTGATGACCACCTGGTGGGAGGGGAAAGGGAGGGTGAGGGGTGGCAGGCGCAGGGGTGGGGCAGGTAGGGGCTGAGCCCGCAAAGAGGGGCCTGCGGGAAGCTGTACCTGCTGGTCGGGCTGCATCTTCCGGCCCACGACGCGAAAGGAATTGGCCGTGGGGTTGTGGTAGATCTGGACGCGGCTGAAGGCCTGGGGACCTGTGCCAGCAGGGAGCCATCGCTTGTTGCCGTCATCATAAAGCATCACAGTGGCCCGGCTGGAACAGATGACCGTCTCGCTGCAGGCGGGAGGAAAAGGGAGAGGGGCCGGTCACCTTCTCATCTGGGTCTCCCTGGGAGATTCCAAGGGACAAAGACAGAGTGTGGAAGGAAGAGAGTGAGGGAGGCAGGAGCCAGGTGGACAGAAAGACAGCGGGGAGAGAGATCAGGAGAGAAAATCAGACCAGGAGAGACGGACAAACACACAAACGAGATGTAAGACAGACAGACACAGGGAGGGAGAAACTGGAAGTGGAAGAGACAGATGCAGAGAGAGGTGGGAAAGGGAGAGCTGGGTTGACAAAGGGGAGAGAGACAGACTGAAAGGCAGACAGACAGATGGACAGATAGGGGAGGGGTGGGGAAAAAGGATAGGCAGACAGCGGACCTGGAGGAAAAGGCAGAAAGACACAGAAAGAGATCAAGATCGTCTTGGCATGGTGTCTCACACCTGTAATCCCAGCACTTTGGAGGCTGAGGCAGGAGGATCACTTAAGTCCAAGCATTTCAGACCAGCCTGGGCAACCCCCATCTCTAATAATAATTACTTTTAGTTTCAGTTTTGTTTTTGAGACACAGTCTTGTTCTGTCACCCAGGCTGGAATGTGGCCTCGATCTCCTGAGCTCAATTGATCCTCCCACTTCAGCCTCCCAAGTAGTTGGGACTATAAGCATGCACCACCACACCCAACTAATTTTTTTTTTTTTAGACAGTCTCACTCTGTCACCCGGGCTGCAATGCAGTGGCATGATCTCGGCTCACCAAAACCTCTGCCTCCCAGGTTCAAGCCATTCTCCTGCCTCAGCCACGTGAGTAGCTGGGATCACAGGCACGCACCACCAAGCCCAGCTAATTTTTTGTATTTTTAGTAGAGACAGGGTTTCACCGTGTTGGCCAGGCTGATCTCGAACTCCTGGGCTCAAGTGGTCCATTTGCCTCAGCCCCCCAAAGTGCTAGGATTATAGGGGTGAACCACCATACCCAGACTACAAAAAAAAATTTTTAATGAAAAATAAAAAACACGGCCGGGCGCGGTGGCTCAAGCCTGTAATCCCAGCACTTTGGGAGGCCAAGACGGGCGGATCACGAGGTCAGGAGATCGAGACCATCCTGGCTAACACAGTGAAACCCCGTCTCTACTAAAAATACAAAAACTTAGCCGGGCGAGGTGGCAGGTGCCTGTAGTCCCAGCTACTTGGGAGGCTGAGGCAGGAGAATGGCGTGAACCCGGGAGGCGGAGCTTGCAGTGAGCCGATGGAGAGACAGGCTGAGAGGTGTAAGAGGCTGAGGCCAACACCGGCGGGGAGGGATGCAGGTTAGCAGAGCGAGGGCAGGAGGGAAGACAGAGGGGCCAGAAGGAGGCCAAGAGCCCAGAGTTGCACTAGGGACCAGCCCCTGCCTGGCCTCAGTTTCCCTATCTCTACCAGCAGGCTTGGACATGCCCCCACGCCACCACTGCCTGCTCAGGAAGAAGCTGAGACTTGGAAGGGGAAGTGTGAAGCCTGCAGTAGGTTGGGGATCCATCCCAGACCTCTGAGCTCTTCCTCCAAAGGGACTTCCCGCTGCCCACCCATCGCCTGGCTCCCCAGGGCACTAGCGGCCATTCCCCAGATACTCCCTGCTCCGTGTCTGGCCCTTGTTGGGTGGGGCTGGGGATGAAGACACAGCAGTGACCCAGACAGCCCCGGCACCACCCTCCTGGGGCTCACAGTCCAGTGTGGGAGACACAGCTGTCCCCAGATGGTACCAACCCAGGGATAGGACCAAAGAGCCCAGGGTCTGGTGGTGCCCTGAAGGAACACCTGCCCCAGCCTGGAGAGTCGGGCAGGACTTCCTGGAAAAGGCAACATCTGACTCAGCCTGGGCGGGAGGTGTCAGTAAACTGGTGCAGAGTTCAGGAGCTGATATCCCCAGTCATGGGTTCAAATCCCCACTGAGCCACCTACTTCATGTGACTCAGGCACGTGACCTTCCCACTCAAGAACGCTTCTCGCCTGTGAACTGGGAAAATGACAGTCCCCAACTCCAGGGCAGTGGGGGAGGGGCACATGAACCTGGGCACCTAAAGTGCCTGGTATAGCCGGGTGTGGTGGCTCACGCCTGTAATCGCGGCACTTTGGGAAGCTGAGGCGAAGGGATCACTTGAGCTCAGGTGTTCGAGATCAGCCTGGGCAACACAGTGAAATCGTGTCTCTACAAAAACGTACAAAGATTTGCTGGGCATGGTGTATTCTGAGCTACTCAGGAGGCTGACACAGGAGAATCGCTTGAACCCAAGAGGTGGAGGTTGCAGTGAGCTGAGATCACGCCATTGCACTCCAGCCTGGGCAACAGAGCGAAACTCTGTCTCAAAAAAAAAAAAAAAAAAAGCTAAGTGCTTCGTATAGTGCTCGGCACACACCAAGAGCTCAGTAACTGTCCACCTCCGTCTCATGGGCACCACTGGGGCCCAGGACAGCTACAACCCTAGGACCCTCCCACCAGCCCTTCTGGAGGTTCAGTCCCCTCTCCCCCAGTGAGGAAACGCAGGCCTACACAGGAACTCAAACAGGAAGTGACTTGCCCAAGGTCACACAGGGGAAAGAGAAGCACTGGTCTCCCCCCCACCCCACCCCCAATGGGCTTTTTCCTGAAATGGGGAAGTTGGTGGTCAGAGGTTTCCGGGGAGAGAAATTAGACCCCCCACAAAGCCTCTGTCTCTAGGAGGGCTGGGGGCTGGGTGTGACACTGACGCTGGGAAGTCAGGGCATAGAAAGTCCCTAGACAGACTCAGCTGTGGGTAGGAACCTGGGGTAGGGACCCTAGGATTTCCATAATTGTGCCATCTCCCTCTTACCAGACATTTCAGGAGGATCAGGGGCCCTAAACCCTCCCCCAAAGTCACTCATTTAATTCTCACTGCAGCTTATCCAGAGAGCCACTCTTTCATCCTAATATTGCAGGTGAGGACCAGAGGCCCAGACAGGTTGAGTGACTTGCCCACAGTCACACAGCTAGTGAGGAACAGAGTGCAGATGTGAATTCAGGCTCCCAAGCCTTAACCCCGGGGAACCTGTGAGCCCCACCCAAACACCAGGTGCCCTTTCCAGACAAGCACAGCCTCGGGGGCTGTTTCTGGCTCCTGCTGCCCCTGGCAGGGCAGGGTTAAGGCTTCGGCCTCACCCACACCTGCCACCCACACCCAGGGCACACTCTGGCCAGGAGCCCGGGGCTGCCGCTGCCCCGCCCTGGCTGCACTTTGCTCTCCCAGGCGGCCCTGCCCTGCTGAGGCTCTGGACTGGCCGGAGAACTTGGCGCCTGCTGCGTGACAAACGGGTGGTCTTGCCCCTCTCCAGGGCACACTGTCCCCACTGTAACAGAAGGATCCTGTTAAAACACAAGGTGGGGCCGGTAACAGCGGCTCACACCAGTAATCTCAGCACTTTGAGAGGCTGAGGAGGGAGGATTGCTTGAGCCCAGAAGTTCAAGACCAGCCTGGGCAACATAGCGAGACCCCATCTCTAAAAAACAAAACAAACTAACAAAAACCCACAAGGTGGAATGTCCCTTCCGCTTCTTGAAAGCTCCAGGCTCCTACAGAATCAACGCCAAGTTCTCTCCAGGGCCTCCGTGATCTGTGTGTCCTCAGATCTCATTTCTTCCCGCTCCACTGTCCCTTGGGGACTCTGTTCCAGACCCTATGCCTCCTACCCCCATGCTGCTCTTCCCGCAGGCCAGACACATTCCTGCCTCAGGCCTGTGTGCTGCTTCTTCCTCAGGCCTAGCCTCTCCCCACTTTCAGGTTTCTCCTTAGCTGTCACCCCTTCTGAGAAGCCATCCTCACTCCCTTAGCTGGGAACGCTTCTCTGCTTTTTATCCCCTGCTGCACAGCAGTGACCCCTGCCCAACACAATATTTGTCTGTCTCTGCTACCAAAAAGGCAGACATTTGTGTCCCAATTGTTCACTGCTGTGTCCCCAGAACCTAGAATGGCACCCAACACATAGTAGTGACTCAATAGTTACTAAACATCTGCAAAAAAGGGCAAACTTTGGCCAGGGAAGGTGGCTCACGCCTGTAATCCCAGCACTTTGGGAGGCTGAGGCAGGAGGATCACTTGAGCTCAAGAGTTCGAGATTGGCTTGGGAAGGCCGGGTGCAGTGGCTCATGCCTGTAATCCCAGCACTTTGGGAGGCCAAAGCAGGTGGCTCTCTTGAGGTCAAGAGTTCGAGACCAGCCTGGCCAACATGGTGAAACCCTATGCCTACTAAAAATACAAAATTTAGCCAGGCATGGTAGCTCATGCCTGTAATCCCAGCTATCCGGGAGGCTGAGGCAGGGGAATCGCTTGAACCCAGGAGGTGGTTGCAGTGAGCCGAGATCGGACCACTGTACTCCAGCCTGGGAGTCTGGGAGACAGATAGAGACTGTCTCAAAAAAAAAAAAAAAAAAAGAGAGAGAGAGGAGAGAGACTGGCTTGGGCAAGATGGTGACCTCCATCTGTACATAAAATTTTAAAATTAGCTGGATGTGGTGGTGCTTGCCTGTAGTCCCAGCTATTCAGGAGGCTGAGGCAGGAGGATCGCTTGAGTCCAAGAGGATATGGCTGCAGTGAGCCATGTTCAGGCCGCTAGCACTCCAGCTTAGGCGACAGAGAGAGACTCTCTCTCAAAAAAAGGCAAACTTTTACCAAGGGCACCTACCATTTCTCAGTCAGCCTGGGTCCCAGACACTTCTTGGTGCTGGACACCAGTTTCCCTGCTGCACGGCTCTACAACCTCATGGGATAGGCTCTGACACTCACCCTTTTGACAAGAGGGAATTGCAGGCACAGAGGAGTGAAGGCACTTGCCCCAGATCACACAGCAAGTAAGCAGAGGGGCTCATAGTTGAAACCAAGTTCCCACAAGTTCTTATCTTCATTTAAAGATGAAGAAGCAGAGCTAAATTGAAATTTTTAAAAGCCAAAGTACAAGGTAGTGTTGATCAGAGGCTTTAAAAAAAAAAGAAAAAGAAAAAAAAAAAGGGTCGGGCGCAGTGGCTCATGCCTGTAATCCCAGCACTTTGGGAGGCTGAGGCGGGCGGATCACAAGGTCAGGAGTTTGAGACCAGTCTGGGCAACATAGTGAAACACTGTCTCTACCAAAAATAGAAAAAATTAGCCAGGCTTGGTGGCGGAGGCCTGTAATCCCAGCTACTTGGGAGGCTCAGGCAGGAGGATCATGTGATCCCGGGAGGCAAATGTTGCAGTGAGCCAAGATTGCACCACTGCACCCTAGCCTGGGGGACAGAGCCAGACTCTGTCTCAAAAACAAACAAACAAACAAAAAAAAAAACACAACAAAAAACAGGCTGGGCGCGGTGGCTCACGCCTGTATCCTAGCACTTTGGGAGGCCAAGGTGGGTGGATCACGAGGTCAGGAGATCGAGACCATCTGGCTAACATGGTGAAACCCCATCTCTCCTAAAAAAATACAAAAAAAATTAGCCAGGCGTGGTTGCAGGCGCCTGTAGTAGTCCCAGCAACTTCAGAGGCTGAGGCAGGAGAATGGCGTGAACCCGGGAGGCAGAGCTTGCAGTGAGCCGAGATTGCACCACTGCACTCCAGTCTGGATGACAGAGACAGAGCAAGACTCCGTCTCAAAAGAAAGGTAGGCCAGGCGCAGTGGCTCACGCTGTAATCCCAGCACTTTGGGTGGCTGAAGGGGGCAGATGTCTTGAGCTCAGGAGTTTGAGACCAGCCTGAATAACATGGTGAAACCCCATCTCTACTAAAAATACAAAAATTAGCTGGGCATGGGGGCGCGTGCCTGTAATCCCAGCTACTCAGGAGGCTGAGGCAGGAAAATCGCTTGAACCTGGGAGGTGGAAGTTGCAGTGAGCTGAGATCGTGCCACTGCACTCCAGCCTGGGCGACAGACAGAGCAAGACTCCATCTCAAAAAAAAAACCAAACAAAAAAAACCAACAGTGAGGAACATATAAATACATCTGTACCCAGAGTGGTGATATATGCAGAGACTGTTTCCCAAGACACTAACTGTGGCTGCCTCCATTGAGGGGAAGTCAGGGACTGGGGAGGGAGAAAACAAATATTTTGCACCATTTATCTTTTGAGACAGAGTCTCACTCTGCGCCCAGGCTGGCAGTGGCGTAATCTGTTTACTGCAGCCTCCACCTCCCAGGTTCAAGCAATTCTCGTGCCTCAGCCTCCCAGCCTCCACTTTCCGGGTTCAAGCGATTCTCCTGCCTCAGCCTCCTGAGTATCTGGGATTATAAGCGTGTGCCACCACGTCAGGCTAATGTTTGTATTTTTAGTAGAGACGGGGTTTGGGCGTTTGCCACATTGGCTAGGCTGATCTCAAACTCCTCACCTCAGGTGATCTGCCTGCCTTGAACTCCCAAAGTGCTGAGATTACAGGCATGAGCCACCAGGCCCAGCCACCATTTCAATAATTTCAATAAGTATTTCAAACTGCTTATTATTTCTTTTCTTATCATGGGTTGAAATTACCTATAAAAACCTAATTCACTACTTAAGTTCAATAAATAAAACTGTAAACTACACAAAAGCAGGAACAGAAAATCCCATAGCCATAAAACAGGAGTGCCAGGGCTGTGAGATGGAAATGAGGTCTGCCTGTTTCCAGTGTTCTCCTGAAGTCTAGGAACCCTCCATTGGACATGAGAGCGCCTTAATTTTCCAGTCAGCCCAGGACTCTCTCCTCCCTGCAAGTCCCCACATTTTGGAAAACTCTAGCACATGGCAGATGAAAAGACCGTTCAAGGCCGGGTGCGGTGGCTCAAGCCTGTAATCCCAGCACTTTGGGAGGCCGAGACGGGCGGATCACGAGGTCAGGAGATCAAGACCAGCCTGGCTAACCCGGTGAAACCCCGTCTCTACTAAAAAATACAAAAAACTAGCCGGGCGAGGTGGCGGGCGCCTGTAGTCCCAGCTACTCGGGAGGCTGAGGCAGGAGAATGGCGTGAACCCGGGAGGCGGAGCTTGCAGTGAGCCGAGATCCGGCCACTGCACTCCAGCCTTGGCGACAGAGCGAGACTCGTCTCAAAAAAAAAAAAAAAAGAAAAAAAAAAAAAAAGAAAAGACCGTTCAAGTTGCCTCCTTGTTGTGTGGCTTTGCCTCTTTGAAACTCAGTTTCCAGCCCTGGAAACAATAACTCACTGGGTTCATTGTAAGGATGAAAAGATATATTGGACGAAAACCCCTAAACGCAGGACCTGTAACTTGGTACACGCTCCACATGAAAGACACAGCTTCCCATCACCGGAGGTAATCAAGCACGGCGAATCCGGTTTTCACGAAACTTCCAGACCACAGCCTTACCCTTCCCTTCACTGCCCCCCGAACCCAAGACTTACCCCATACCCTCCTTATACCATAAAAGCTGGGATACACATACACCACCCTTCCAAACGACAAATCTTCTCAGCAACCCTAAGTAAGGAACCAGGTCTCGACTCTCTGGGGCCTGTGTGGGCTACTCTAGTCCCTTCCTCCTGGTGGGCCTCAGTTTCCCATAAGATAAATGTTGCAGCTTCCGTTTCATTTGGTTTATCTGAATTATCTTAAGTGTTTTCACAGTGAAAGCAAGTTCCTTTTTTTTTCTTTTTCTTCATTGAGAACACAGAAGGCATGTTATCTGTATTTTTTTTTTTTTTTTTTTTTTTTTGAGACAGGGTCTTACTTTGTCACCCAGGCTGGAGTGCAGTGGCAAGAATACGACTCATTGCGGCCTCAACCTCCAAGCAATCCTCTCACCTCAGCCTCCAGAGTAGCTGGAACTACAGGCGCATGCCACCACACCCAGCTAATTTTTGTATATTTTATAGAGACGGGGTCACACCATATTGCCCAGGCTGTTCTCAACTCCTGGACTCAAGCGATCCTCCTGCCTTGGCCTCCCAAAGTGTTAGGATATAGGCATGAGCCCTGGCACCTGGTCCTGTTTGACTTTTTTTTTTTTTTGAGACTGAGTCTCGCTCTGTCGCCCAGGCTGGAGTGCAGTGGCGCGATCTTGGCTCACTGCAAGCTCCGCTTCCCAGGTTCACGCCATTCTCCTGCCTCAGCCTCCCGAGTAGTTGGGACTACAGGCGCCCACCACCACGCCCAGCTAATTTTTTGTATTTTTAGTAGAGACTGGGTTTCACCATGTTAGCCAGGATGGTCTCCATCTTCAGACCTGGTGATCCGCCCGCCTCGGCCTCCCAAAGTGCTGGGATTACAGGCGTGAGCCACTGCGACCGGCCCCTGTTTGACTTTAATAGGCACCTTGCCTAACTTTCCTGTGCCTCAGTTTCCCCATCTATAAACTGAGTCCCGGGGTGGGGAGGCCACAAGGCTGTAATAGTATCATTGTTAGAATTGCTGTGAGGGGTCAGGTGTGGTGGCTGATGTTTGTAATCATAGCACTTTAGGAGGGTGAGGCGGGTGGATCACCTGAAGTCAAGAGTTAGAGACCAACCTGGCCATTATGGTGAAACCCCATCTCTACTAAAAATACAAAAATTAGCCGGACATGGTGGCAGGCACCTGTAGTCCCAGCTACTGGGAAGGTTGAGGCAGGAGAATTGCTTCAACCCAGGAGGCGGAGGTTGCAGTGAGCCAAGATCGCGCCATTTCACTCCAGCCTGGGCAACAAGAGCAAAAAAAAAAAAAAAAACAACCCAGAATTGCTGTCAGGCACAAAAATGCCCCACATAAAATAGATGCTTGATCAAATGGTCTCTTATTTAAAAAAAAATAAAAATAGCTATTATTGGAAGAAAGAAATAGACCCCAATTCTCCCCAAGTCCCTTCTGCCCTGAGATTCTAGACCTCTGCCTCGCTTCTCTGTCTTCCCAGCACCCCAGCTCCAGTCCGGGACACAGCCGACACTCAACAAATATTTGTCAAATTGGGAGAAAAAGAACTATATCTTGTAATTTTCCATCTTAACATCCTCTCTTCCAACTGCCCCCAGGACTGTCCCCCAGCCAAACCAGCCAGAAATCAGAGGATCCTAGGTTCCTCCACCCCTCCAACATTGCCTAGGAATTTCTGAGGGATCTTGGCCATGTCTTTTTCTCTTTGAGCCTCAGTTTCCCCAGCTGGGTAATAGGGGCATGGGTTTTGAATCCTGGCTGTCCTTGGAGAAGAGGCACAGCCCAGTAAGTCGGGTGTGACCACCTGCAGGGGAGACCCCTGGAAAGGTGGGAGTGGCCTTCTGGTGGGACAGGCATCTGGTCACTTCTGCACTGCACCCCACCCCAGCACCCCCACAAGGTGGGATGCTTGATCACCGCCCCAGCAAGAGGTGGGCCCTGTGGGAGGGCCAGGGCTTCCAGGGCTGCTGGTGGTGGTGGTGGTGGTGGTGGGGAGGGCAGGGGGCCGGCCCAGACACCACTCCTGCCCTTTTACGGTTGCAGTGAGTGAGGCAGCACTAACTCGGACATCCGCCATCCGCCTTCCACTGAGCCTGGGACCGGAAACGCGAGGGGGGTGGAGGGGCGGGGCTGGGGGGCAAGGGGAGAGAAGAGTCCCGGAGGAAGAGGGCGAAGGAAGAGAGCGACGCTCCCTAAACTGACCCCTCTCCAGGGCGGACTTGGAAGGGATGTTGCTATAATGGGGAGCGGATAGGATAGGCAGGAAGTCTTGAGGGTATCTGTGGGTGTCCTCCTTGCTCCAAATTTTCCAGCCATGCCTTTCACATCAGAAGGAACAAACGCGGGAGGGGAATTCTCTAGTGGTCATAAAAAGGAACGCCACTCCACTCCGATGTCAAAGGGCAGGGGTTCAGGAAATGCAGGGGATGTGGGCACCACGGGGTTAATCCCTAGCCGTCCCCAGGGGCCTCCCTGCTAAGGCTGGGGGCTTTGGGGCAGGAAGTCCCAGAGAGAGTGGAGGAAGGGAGATAGTATTGTCAGGCTCTGGCCCCATGGGAGAGATTATGGGGGACCAGGGGAGGGGAGAATGGGAGGATGGTTGGGTCCCCCTGCCCACACTGGCCCCGCCCTCAGGTGAGTCCAGGAGTTCGGGGGAGGCCCCGGCCAGACCAAATCCCTGGGTCCCTTGGGCCGCCGCCCCCAGGATTAAATTCCTGGGAAGATAGCTGGAATTATCTGGGAAGCCTGGGTCCCTAGGGAAGAGGGCTATGACCTTGAAGCTTTCCAGCTCCCCCTCCTCCAACCCCAAGGCTCCGGATGGATGGGGGGGGCGGCGAGCAAAGGGGGAGGCGCCGTGGTGGGGAAGGCAGCCGGCCCACAGCGCTCGGTGCCCGCCCCCCACACCAGCTGTCTCGACAGGTGAGTCAGGAAGACAAAGGCCCCCTTCCCCCAGCTGCTGCGTCCCCTCCCTCCCCAGGGCCGCGCAGGTGGGGGAGCCGGGCCGCCCTTATGGCCCGGGGCAGGGAGCCGCCCTCTGCTCCGAGCGCCCGCTCTGTCCTAGGCACTGCCTGTTAAGCAGATTGCGTGCGGAGCGACGGGGGAGGGGAATCCCACCAGACTCCGGAGGCTGCGTCCGGGTCCCTGGATCGGTTCACACCAGCCTCTTCCACAGGAAGACCTAAGTGCCCCCCAAAATTTAGGGGATTAAGAAGTACCCCCGAAGTTCAGGAGCGCGGTCTCACTTGGGGAGACTTTTTCCAGCACCACGTAAACGGGGTCCCTGCACACCAAGGGTCTGAGTCTCAGTCTCTCTTCCAAGTCCCAGGGTCTCCCAAACCAGTCCCCCACAATCCTTCCCCGACCTCGAGCTGAAGTTTGGGGGGAGGGGGAGGAAAGTCTGAGCCCTGCCTCAATCCTGGCATCCCTGCGGGGAGTCGCTGCCAACTTTGAGGTCCTCTGAAAAAAAGTCTTAACAATTCGGGAGTCCTCCGAGCGTCCCCAAATCTTGAGGGCTCCCAGGGGAACCTCACCGCCACCACCCCCCGAGCTTGGGAAGTCAGTCGTGGAGAAGTGATCGACGGTTTTGGGGCTTGTCCTAGGGGATTCAGCCCAAATCCGAGGCTCCCAAGGATCTGTCCCCAAATTCCAGCCCGGAGCGAGCTGGGGGGGAGGGGGACAAAGGCGGGGCGCGGAGCCCGCCCGGGCGGGGACGGGTCGGGGGGCAGGTCCGGCTCACCTCATGGCTGATCTGCGGGCGGGCGGCGCGCCCACGGACTGGCTGCTCCCGGGGCGCCCCTGGCTGGAGGTTCAGGGGTTCGGGGCTGGCTCCGGGCTCGACTCAGGCTCCCCCAGGGTCCCGCCCCATAGAGTCCGGCTTCCTGGGTAGAACGTGGACCGGGCCGGGGCGGGTCTCCGGGCGCCGCTTCCCTCAGGCGATCTGATGAGAGGTCCCTGCGGCAGAAAGGGGATGCGGCGTCTGCTCCCCGACGCGCCCCCCTTGCCGGCGGCGGCTACACTGTTACTCTTACTACTGTACTTCTCTTCGTTACATTTCGTTCCAAAATTCCACTCCCCGCACCCACAATGCCCCGCGCCTTAAAGGGGCCGCGCGCGCCTCCAGGCGAGGGGGTGGAGGGCGCTTAAAAGGGCAACTCGGCACCCTCTGCTTCCGCGATCTTGCTGCTCTCCCCAACGTTGTCGTCCAGGGGTGCACCCTGGGAGTCACCACCACATGGAGGGGCAAACTTGGTGAAGGGGAAGGCGACCTCCCTTGCTCCCTAGTTCGCTTCCACTGTGGGAATTCTCAGGAGCGTCTCGGAAGGGGCACGATTTCTTTCCCCATCGACTTCTCCATCTCGTACTCCGCTCAATTTTGGGGGTCGAAGAGGACCCTCCAGTTAAGCAAGTGGTCTCAGATTTTCTCCCTGAAATTCCATCTTCGGAACCCCGCCCCTCCCCAGCGTCTCTCTTCTGTCAATTTCGGAGGGGTTACTAAGGGGGCGAGCCCCCCACCCGCGCGGGAGGGGAGGTGGGGGGAGTAGGGCCCCACCCCTCTCACCCCACCCCGCCCGCCCCGGGAAGGTGAGGAGGAAGTGGGCCAAGGGGGCGCGGTCGGCCGCTGACTCACAGCCGCAGGGTCGGGGGTGGGGTGGGGGTGGAGGTGGGGACTGGCGAGGAGTGCCGGAGTTGGGGGCCTGGCATTCGCCCGAGGTGGGCAGGAGGCGCCGGCTTCTTGGGTATGTAAAGCCTCCGACCCACGTACGCCCCGCTCTGACTCAGTTTCGCCTGCGGAGGACAGCAGGATCATCCCAGCCCTCAGGAGCGCCCGGAGGTGAGGAGACCCTCCCCGGAGCCCCCGCCCCCACACGCCGGCTCCAGGCTGAGCCCAGACACCCTCCGAGGCTTCCGCAGCGTGTCTTGCCGGCCACGCCCCGAGTGACGTCACTGATGTGGTCGCGCCCCTTGGGTAGAGCGCCACCTGGCCCGGGTGAGGCGCCCGAGCCCTGGGAAATCAGTTAGTTTCACGTTTACACATGGGTAAACTGAGGCCTGGAGACAGGGAATGAATCTGGCCTATGACCCTCTTGCCTGAGCCCCCAGAACCCGGAAAGCCACCAAGATCTGAGTGTAAAACCAACAATTCTCAGGGCCAGCTGACTAGGTGAGAGAATCCACTTTTCCAGCGTATTTCCAAGCCGAGTCCCATGTCCGGATGTTGTCCTGACCTCCTTTACCTGGAGAGCACTTCCTCCTTACAGGCCAAGCTCTGACATTAATTCCCCTCCCCTTCTCCACCCCACTCTGGGAGATCTTGAACCCTGATCCTCAGAGGTTATCATTGTTTCTCAGTGTGTCTCCTGAGGCTAAGTTGTCTGGGAGAAGGGGTAGACTTAATTTCTTTTTTCTTTTTTTTTTTTTTTTTTTTTGAGATACAGTCTCCCTCTGTCGCCGAGGCTGGAGGGCACTGGCACGATCTCGGCTCACTGCAACCTTCCCCTCCTGGGTTCAAGCAATTCTCCTGCCTCAGCCTCCTAAGTAGCTGGGATTACAGGCACGGGCCACCAAGCCCAGCTAATTTTTATATTTTTAGTAGAGATGTGATTTCACCATGTTGGCCAGGCTGGTCTCGAACTTATGACCTCAGGTGATCCACCTTCCTCAGTCTCCCAAAGTGCTAGGATTACAGGCGTGAGCCACTGTACCCAGTTGACTTAACCAATTTCCAGACCTCACTCACCCCAGCCAGGCCCGGCTCAGCAGCTCAACAAACTTATCTAGCTGAATGAGAACTCCAGTTCTGTGTGACCTTGGGTAACTGCTTTCTCCTCTCTGGGTCTCAGCTTTCCCATCTGTGAAATAGGAGGGGTGGTATTTCTGGGTGCCACTTACACTACAGCAACAGTCAGCAAACGTGGTTTTTTGTTTGTTTGTTTGCTTGTTTGTTTGTTTGAGACAGGGTCTCTCTTTGTCGCCCATGCCAGAGCGCAGTAGCATAACCAGGGCTCACTGCAGCCTCCACCTCCAGGGCCCATTCGATCCTCCAACCTCTGCCCACTGAGTAGCTGGGACTATAGGTGCACACCACCATGCCGGGCTAAATTTTTGTAGAGACAGGGTTTCGCTATGTTGCCCAGGCTAGTCTCAAACTCCTGGGCTAAAGTGATCCCCTGGCTCAGCCTCCCAAAGTGCTGGGATTGGAGGTATCAGTCACCATGCCCAGCCAGCAAACTTTTTCTGTAAAAGTTCAAATAGGAAATCTTTTAGATATGGTAGACATAGGGTCTGATTTACACACTCTTGACGGTTTTTCTTTTTACTTACAATCCTTAAAAAAATGTAAAAAAACTCTTCTTAGCTTAAGTGCTGTACAAAACAGGTAGCAAGACCCCTGCGTAAGAGAATGCTTGCATATGTACATAACAATCTTTATGGCAGCAGTGATGTGACAGCAAGAAATTGGAAATAGCTTAAATGTCCATCAAGAGGACAGGGGAGGCTGGGCACAGTGGCTCACGCCTGTTATCCCAGCACTTTGGGAGGCTGAGGCGGATGGATCACTTGAGTTCAAGACCAGCCTAGCCAACATGGTGAAACCCGTTTCTACTAAAACCAGAAAATTAACCAGGCCATGGTGGTACACGCCTGTAATCGCACCTACTTGGGTGGCTGAGGGGCTGAGGTGGGAGGATCACTAGAACCGGGGAGGCGGAGGTTGCAGTGAGCTGAGATCGTGACACTGCACTTTAGCCTGGGAGACAGAGCAAGACTCCTCAAAAAAAAAATTAAACAAAACAAAACAAAAAGATGAGGGCAGGGAATAGTGAAACCCTTGGACATCCCTTTCTGAAGCACAGAGTGAGCAACAACTAAAGGAGGTGTGGACTGGGCACGGTGTGTCATGCCTGTAATCCCAGTGCTTTGGTGCTTTGAGAAGCCAGGGCGGGAGGATCACTTGAGGTCAGAAGTTTGAGACCAGCCTGGACAACATAGTGAGGCCCCATCTCTTTTTTTTTTTTTTTTTTTTTTTTGAGACAGAGTGTCATTCTTGTTTCCTAGGCTGGAGTGCAATGGCGCAATCTTGGCTCACGGCAACCTCCGCCTCCTGGGTCTGAGCGATTCTCTTGCCTCAGCCTCCTGAGTAGCTGGGATTACAGGCATGCACCACCACGCCCAGCTAATTTTTGCATTTTTTAGTAGAGACGGGTCCATGTTGGTCAGCCTGGTCTCGAACTCCTGACCTCAGATGATTCGCCCACCTCAGCCTCCCAAAGTGCTGAGATTACACGTGTGAGCCACTGTGCCTGGCCAAGACCCCATCTCTAAAAAAAAAAAAAATTAACTAGGTGTGGTTTCATCCATCTGTGGTCCCAGCTACTTGGGAAGATGAGGTAGGAGGATTGCTTGAGCCCAGGAGTTCCAGCCTGTGGTGAGCAATGATTGTGCTATTATACTCCAGCTTGGGAAAGAGACTTAGACCTTGTCTCTTAAAAAAATGGGTGGCATGAAGTGTGTAAATGACTGGATGACACAGAATGAAAACATCCATTGAGTGGATAAAAAGTTGCCAAAGATACAAAGGGAATGAAAAAAATCAAGGAAACACCCAAAATACCATATATTAATATATGTAAAAAGTCCACTTTAAACTCATTGCAAGAGTTACCAGTGAGATAGAGTGTGGGATTCTAGGGAATTTGGTGGTCACAGAGATCTTTTTTTTTTTTTTTTTTTTTTTTGTAGAGACAAGATTTTGCTATGTTGCCCAGGCTGGTCTCGAATTCCTGCAATCAAGCTGCCTCGGCCTTCCAAATTGCTGGGATTACAGGCGTGAGCCACCACACTTGGGAGGTCTCAAGTCTGTCTTGAAAATGCCAAATTTGGCCAGACCTGGTGGCTCATGCCTGTAATCCCAACATTTTGGGATGCCGAGGCGGATGGATCACCTAAGGTCAGGAGTTCGAGACCAGCCTGACCAACATGGTGAAACCCCGTCTGTAGTAAATACGAAAAGTTAGATGGGTGTGGTGGCAGGAGAATAGCTTGACCCAGGAAGCGGAGGTTGCCGTGAGCCGAGATTGCACCATTTACACTCCAGCCTGAGAAACAAGAGTGAAAACTCTGTTGTTTTTTTTTTTAAAAAAAAGGCCAAATTTTATTCTGCTTCTAAACCTTCATACTGGTCGTTCCCTCTGCCTTAGAACACTCTCTGGGGTATTTGCAGAGCTGACTCTTCTCTGTCAGGTCCCTGCTCAATTGTCCCCTCCTCAGAGACCTTTCCTGATCCCCCTGTTTCAAAAGCTACCTCCCCCACCATGGAAAATTGAAGTGTGAGAGGGATGGAGAAAGACTTCATTGTATGCCATGTCACACTCTTTGCATTTCAAACCAAGTGAATTTATTGCCCATTCAAAACTGTGTAAATTAAATAAATTAAAATTTTAAAAATCGAAAAAAGTAAAAAAACCCGAAGTAGCTCCCCTAGTCATTTTCTCAACACATCCTCCTGTTTTATTTTGTTCGTGACACTAGTCAATGTGCGAGATGACTTTATTTTTTTTATTATTATTAATTACAGATTGGGCAGGAGAATGGCGTGAACCCGGGAGTCGGAGATTGCAGTGAGCCTAGAGAGCGCCCTTGCACTCCAGCCTGGGTGACAGACTGAGACTTAAGTCTCAAAAGAAAAAAAAAATTACAGATTGCGTCTTGCTATGTCGCCCAGGCTGGTCTCGAACTCTTGGGCTCAAGTGATCCTCCCACCTCAGCCTCCCCAAGTGCTGAGATTACAGGTGTGAGCCACTGTACCTGGCGAGATGACTTTACTTATTGATTCCCTTATTTGCTGTGTCTCATGACCAAGAGGTCAGCCCTACGGTGGCAAGGATCTTGGTGAGTCAGTCTGGCTCATGGCTGTGAGGCTAAGGCCAGGCACACAGCAGCCCTATAACATATTTGCTCACAGATTAGGCAAATCATGTTTGTTTGTTTGTTTGTTTGTTTGTTTGTTTGTTTGAGACGGAGTCTCGCTCTGTCGCCCAGGCTGGAGTGCAGTGGCCGCATCTCAGCTCACTGCAAGCTCCGCCTCCCGGGTTTACGCCATTCTCCTGCCGCAGCCTCCTTAGTAGCTGGGACTACAGGTGCCCGCCACCTCGCCCGGCTAGTTTTTTGTATTTTTTAGTAGAGACGGGGTTTCACCATGTTATTCAGTGTTTGTTTTTTACAAGAAAATGCATTTGGAATCACTTACGTAAATAAAGTTTAATAATCAAAACTCTACTTCCCCTCAAAAACAGATGAATAATAAGAAGGAAAGAGGTTATTGAACTGGGTGATCTCTCAGAATCTGTTCGGCTCTGAATATTTCAAAGACATTTGGTTGGGGGTTTTTTTGGTTTTTTTTTTTTTTTTTTTTTTTCGTTTTGGGCTTTTTTTCTTTTTGGTCTGGATGTTGGTGGAATTTCCCCTCTCGTAAGACTTTTCTGTGAGAGGGAAGTAAGAGAAGAAATAAGCATTTTGGGTTCCTACATTGGCCTTCCTTCCTTCCGCTGGTACATGTAGTTGGGGAAAGGGTCGGTTTTCTTCTTTAGTTCTGTTGAGGCCCCAGTGGAGCAAAGGGTTCCCAAAGGACAACAGCTGTCAGGTCTCCATGTCCAAAGCTGAGCCCAAATGCGTGGGGGTGGACTTCCCAGCGCCATTCTGCCCCTTCTGTAACACAAAATGTGGGAGAAGGTAATTAGAAATCCTGTCTTGTCTCCTGGCACCTCTTCCTTTTCCTTTGAGGGACCACCATACCCCATCTCACAATCCATTAAGGTTTGAATGGAGTGGACCCCAACCCCAAATGCGACCCCAGCCTGGCCAATCAGAGACACAGTGACTGGTCAGGTACGTGACCTGGTGTGGCCAATGAGAACCAGCCCCCAAAGACCACTGCGGCACAACTCAGGGGAAATTGGCAAACTCTCTTCACCGGGGAGGATAGGCTGCTGGGCTGTAAGCCTGGAGCTGCAAGTCTCTGCTATCTCAGGAGGAGACCCTGAAAGGGAATGAAGCCAACTCGGAGAAAATAAAAAGAGCCCATTCACGATGACATCATCTCTGACAACTGGATGCAGCCATGCCTTAAGACTCTGAACTCTTCAATTACATGGCCCAGTAAATTCCCTGTTGTGCTTTCCCAGCTTGAATTGGGCTTCCGCCTCTCACGACTCAAAGAAAACTGACAAATAACCTCCTTCAGCTACTGAGAAATTATCAACAGTCCTCCCTCATCAACATGATAATAACCAAACTCCCATCTCTGCCATGCAAAGGCCTTGGGGGCTCCGCCGGGCGTGATGGCTCACGTCTGTAATCCCAGCACTCTGGGAGGCCATGGCAGGCGAATCACTTGAGGTCAGGAGTTTGCGAGCAGCCTGGGCAACATGGTGAAACCCAGTCTCTTCTAAAAATACAAAATTAGGCCGGGCGCAGTGGCTCAAGCCTGTAATCCCAGCACTTTGGGAGGCCGAGACAGGCGGATCACGAGGTCAGGAGATCGAGACCATCCTGGCTAACATGGTGAAACCCCGTCTCTACTAAAAAATACAAAAAACTAGCCGGGCAAGGTGGCGGGCGCCTGTAGTCCCAGCTACTCGGGAGGCTGAGGCAGGAGAATGGCGTAAACCCGGGAGGCAGAGCTTGCAGTAAGCTGAGATAGGGCCACTGCACTCCAGCCTGGATGACAGAAAAAAAACAAAAACAAAAACAAAAAACAAAATTAGCCGGGCGTGATGGCGCATCCCTGTAATCCCAGCTACTTGGGAGGCTGAGATGAGAGTATCGCTTGAACCCGGGAAGTGAAGGTTGCAGTGAGCTGAGATTGCGCCATTACACTCCAGCCTGGGCAACAAGAGCAAACTCCATCTCAAAAAAAAAAAAAAAAAAAAAAAAAAAGGCCTTGGGGCTCTAAACCCAGATTTCTCCCTCCCATTTCTTCCCTGATCCTACTCCATGCCTTAGTCCACCACTACCTCTTTGGATATCTTCAAATTCTTAGCTATCTGGGCCCCATTACAGCTTCTTTCGTCTAAGACCTGAACCATACTCATATATGTCCTGATGGTATCTGCTGTGCATCCAGGCCTTAGAATTAGTCATTAGCATTCCCTGAATGTTTCCATCTTATTCTTGGATGTGGGAAGCACTTGGGCTGATGGGGCAATGTAGAGCATTGCAGGTCCACATTTCTTGGAGGGAAATCACAGTCTCTTCTTTGCATCTGCGTCTTCCTCATCATGCCTTGCACAATGCTTCAGGGCTGGGAGTAGGAATGTATTAATATAGCAAGCTGGCTGGGTTGAGTGGCTCCCACCTGTAATCACAGCACTTTGGGAGGCCAGAGCAGGAGGATCCCTTGAGCCCAGGAGTTTGAGACCAGCCTGGGCAACATAGCGAGACCCAGTCTCAAAAAAAAGAAAGAGAAAGAGAGAGAAAAGAAAAAAAAGAAAGGAAGGAAAGAAGAAAAAAAGAAGAAAAAGATGGCCAGGCGCGGTGGCTCAAGCCTGTAATCCCAGCACTTTGGGAGGCCGAGACGGGCGGATCACGAGGTCAGGAGATTGAGACCGTCCTGGCTAACACCGTGAAACCCCGTCTCTACTAAAGAAATACAAAAAACTAGCCGGGCGAGGTGGCGAGCACCTATAGTCCCAGCTACTCGGGAGGCTGAGGCAGGAGAATGGCGTAAATCCGGGAAGCGGAGCTTGCAGTGAGCTGAGATCCGGCCACTGCACTCCAGCCTGGGCAACAGAGCGAGACTCCGTCTCAAAAAAAAAAAAGAAGAAAAAGAAAGAAAGAAAAGAAGAGAAGAGAAAAGAGGAACAAAATATATCAGGCAAATCCCTTATCCTCACTGGCTTCAATTTCCCTGTCACTAAGAGGGGTGGGGGGATCCTCTCCTAAGAGAAACATTGGAGAACACAGGATCCTTACCTCTCTGCACTCTTCTGAGACCTGGCAGATCTGAGAATAAGCTTCAGCAATGACAGCGGCCCTGGAGAGCACAGGAAGGCCCTCAGGAGGGGACTCTCCTCCTTCCACCCCACCCCCATTCCACCCCACCCTTCCTCACCCCAACTCACTTGCAGTCCAGCCCTCCCCCAGGAGGTAAATCTGGGATGTCCTCTGAGGCCAGAGTCCTGAAAACTGTGTTCAGGCTGGGTAGCTCCTGAGCATCGGCACATAGTTCTGAGAAAGGGTCAAGAGTTAGGCTGGGCACAAGGGTGCAAGCCTGTAATCCCAGCACTTTGGGAGACCGAGGTGGGCAGATCACTTGAGGCCAGGAGTTCGAGACCAGCCTGGACAACATAGTGAAACCCTGTCTCTACTAAAAATACAAAAATTAGCTGGGTGTGGTGGAGCATGCCTGTAATCCCAGCTACTCAGGAGGCTGAGGCAGGAGAATCGCTTGAACCCGGAAGGTGGAGGTTGCAGTAAGCCAAGATTGTGCCTCTGTACTCCAGCCTGGGCAACAAAGCAAGACTCCATCTCAAAAAAAAAAAAAAAAGAAAAAGAAAAAGAAAAAGTTATGGCAGAGCCTTCGCTGGCTGACCACCCCTCCAGCTGGGCCCCCGGAGCCTGCTCACCAGCGATTCTGCGGCCCAGGGCTGCCTCCAGTGCGAGCTCCCTCCTGATCGCCTCCTCAGAAGGCCTAGGGGCCCCGGGGAAGCAGACCAGGATGCAGGTCATGTTGTCCAGGCTGCCCTGAAGCCGGTGGAGAAAACGGAGCCCAGTGGGGGAGAATCGAAGGCAGAGCTTCCCAACAATCCCCAAGTTCAAGTCCCCCACTTCATTCTGGTTATGCCCCTTTCTTTCACGTCCCATTCACCTGCCAGTCCTCTCCTACTGGGACCAAACCCGGTCCTAGGCCCTCCCTATTGAGAGAATAATGCCCTTTCCCTAAAGCTCTGCCCGCTCTGATGTTTACCTGCTCTTCCACCTTCCAGCACTAATCATACTTCAGGCCTGGCTCCTACGACCCAGAATCGCCCCATTCCAAAAGACCAAGCCCTTTGTCTTAAATCCCTTCCGCTAACTCTCCCCTCCTGCCTCAAAGCATCCCTCAGGCTCCGCTCCTGTATTTTGGCCCTGCCCACTTCATGCCACGCCCTTCGCTTGAGCCCCATCCCCTCCTTCTCTAGCTTTACTCTTGCCTCTGCATCAAAGCCGTCCTCCCCAAAACCCCGAGGCTTTCTCTCTTTGCTGCGCCAAGCCTCAAAGATACCACGCCACGCCCCCAGGACCTTGCACAGGCACGTGTCCAACAGCTGCGCGCAGAGAAGCTCTGGGGCCAGACCCAAGCGGAGGCGCGAAGCCACCATTCCCGCCAGGGCAGCAGCAGACATAGTGTCCCAGACGCCATCAGAGGCCAGGAGCATGAACTCGTCCTCAGCCTGGCGTGCCAGTGCAGCCACCTCAGGCTCCGCAGAAACAAGCTGTAGCTCGGGCGGCCTCCCCGGAGCCTCCTTGTAGGCAAAGTCGCCCAACGCTCGCGACACGGCCAGAGAGCCCTCGACGCGGCGGCGGCGGATGGTGCCGCCAGCGGCGTGGATGCGCTCGCGTTCCCGGGGTCGAAGGGGCCGGTGGTTCTCTGTGCTGAAGGCCACTGCACCAGCGCGGCTCAGCACCGCGCGGGAGTCACCGCAGTGCGCCAGGTACAGAAACCGCGGGGAGACCAGCAACGCCACGGCCGTGGAGCCGCCTGTTTCCACGCGGGGCCAGAGGGAGCGCAGGCGCTTGTCGGCGCTCAAGAAGGCTCGGCGCAGCGCCTCGCGCACGCCCTCGGGCTCGCTAGGCTCCGGGCCCAGCTCCTCGAGCACATGGTCTGGCAAATGGCGTGCACCGAAGCGGGCAGCTCGAGCCCCACCGTGGCCGTCGAGGACGGCAAACAAGGCCCAGCCCAGGGGCAGACCAGGTAACGAAAGCCAAGTGCAGTGGGCATCCTCCATGCGCGCGCGCCAGCCTTGCGCTGCGCTCGCCCCGAAGCGCAGGCCACAAGACGCCTCGGCACCCCCGTGCGGCCGCTGGGCGCGGCGCGGCGCTGTCAACAGAGACCGAGGCCCATCGAGGGCCCCGCGCCCCTCCTCTTCATCCTCCTCTTCCTCCTCCCCCTCCTTCTCCCTCTCCTTTTTCTTGCAAGCGGTCCAGAGGAGACGCTGCAGCTGGCGGGCCAGGGCCGCCATCCTTCAGCCCTGGGATCAGAAAGTCTCCACCCTGTACACCTGCCCGCCCCCTCCATTAATCCCCTCCGCTGTGAGATTTTAAACCATCTAAATCTCCTTCCTGTCCTTTGACCCTCTTTAGGCGGGTCACTAGAAGGAATTACACTTCTGGGTCTCCTCTCTTCTGCACCTACAAAGCGGGGTTTGGGATCTGAATCAGGAAAAAAAGAAAAAAGATAATACTGTATCAGTAGCAAACTATCACATAGTACTAATGTGTCGCACGCTGTTATACATCATCATCTCCAGTTTACAGATGGAAGAAGAAACAGAGTCACAGGAGTAACCAGTGTTACAGGGAAACTAATTCGAGAATCTGTGTTCTCAACATAACACCCAATCCAAGCTCCTCCCGCCTCCGTGATACAGCCCCCAGCCTCAAAACCTGTAAATACCATACTTGGCCGGGCGCGGTGACTCACGCCTGTAACCCCAGCACTTAGGGAGGCCATGGCAGGCGGATTGCTTAAGCCCAGGAGTTTGAGACCAGTCTGCGAAATATAGAGAGACCTCGTCTCTACAAAAATTAAAATTCAGCCAGGCGCGGTGGAACACACCTGTGATCCTAGCTACTCAGGAGGCTTAGGTGGGAAGATTACCTGAACCCGGGAGATCGAGGCAGCAGTGAGCCGTGATGGCATCACTGCATTCCAGTCTGGGCGACGGAGCGAGACCCTGTCTCAAAAACTATATATATATATATTTTTTTTTTTTTTTTTCTTTACTTTTTTTAGTTCGACCCCTCCCCTCTGGGGCTTCGGCTATTTTCTCTTCCAGGCCCTGCCCATCCAGGATTCACGCACACAGCTCCAGACCTTTCTAATTTTCGCACACTTGGAATCGCCTGGAATCCGACTCCACCCAGTTATATTTGAATAATTCCCCGTTGCTTTAGCCCTGCCCATGTTTGAGCTCCTCCGCGTGCCCCAAAAGTTTCTGAATCGTTTCTTTCGGCCCCCTTTCTCGCTCCCTCTGCAAATCTAGGCTCAGACCCTACCTCAGAGCATTAGAATCTTTCCACCCCCTCCTCAATGGCACCCCTAGCTCCACCCCAACACACTCAGGGATCCACACTCCTATCCTCTCTGCCAAGGCTCGTTCACCATCCTCTCCCGTGTCCCTCGCCCGACTCCAGGCCTCGGCCCCTCTTCCCCTAAAGGCTGCGCCCTCTGCGGTCTAGGCACCGCCCTTCAGGCCGATTTCCACTCCTTCCTGGCACTGTCGCCCACCCTCTTGGCTCCGCCCCTTTAGTAAGAAGGCCACGCCCCTCCGTCTGCTCCTCGGCGTTTCCCCGCCCCTCGCCCTCCCTCTGGTACCGCCCCGCCCATCCTCTGGCCCCGCCCCCGGCCGCGCGCTGCAGTGCCTTTCCCACCGCGGCCCCGCCCGCCCCCGCCGAGCCGAGCACAGGGCGGCGGCGGCGGCGGCGGCGGCTGCTGGAGCAGCCCGGGAGAAGGCGGCGGCGAGGATGGCAGCGGCGTCGTGGGCGCGGCGGAGATGAGCGCCCGCGACCCCGGGCCCAGGGCGGCGCAGCCGGAGTGGGCGGGGGTCCCGATGCAGGCCCGAGGGGGGCCATGGGGCAGGTCCTGCCGGTCTTCGCCCACTGCAGTGAGTAGAGGGAGGCTGGGGCCTGGGGTGGGCCCCAGACGTCCAGGTGGGGTACTCCCCGGTGTCCCCTCAGCGCTTGCCCGCAGGAGAGCCGGGGTGGGGGGAGGAGGCATAGGAGACAAAGGAAGCTCTCCCCTCCCCCGCTCTCTGGCGGCGACGGGGGCAGCCTGACCCGGAGGACCTGGACGAAACAGGGCGGAGGTGAGGGGCCACTGAGACAGCAGGCGAGGGGCGCGCTGCGCTCTGGGATGTGCCTCCCGGCCCCGCCCGGGAACGTGGACGCGCGCGGGGAGCTGTCCCCAGGCTCTGGTGCTGGCCGCAGCTGGCGGGGAGGGGGTTGAACGGAGGGTAGATCCAGGATGGAAAACAGGGGTCTGGCTCCTAATCACTCGTCTTCGCATCCCACCCCGTTTTCTGTCCAAGAGACAGCCCCGACCTCGCCCAAACTGTCCAACCCCCTGTCCCGGGAAAACAGCCATCCGTGGTTTGGGGGCAAGGACTCATGGGTCCTTAGTGGCCTTTACCACTGATTAATGGTAATCCTGGGGAAGACCCACACCACTCCAGGCCTCCCATTCCCCAGCTGAGAAAACAAGGTGAGGGCACAGGGCGTCAGATTTCAATTTCTAAACCGCATTGAGCATCATCTACGTGCAAAGCTCTGAACTAGCTCTAAGGGGTTGGATTCCCAGCTGAAAACGCCTAGCTTGATCCTCCCAATCTCTGAGCTCACAGCTGTAACAGTTCATGTCTACCGTTCTCTGTCCCGCACATGGGGGTTCTGACAGCTAGGGATTTCAACACCCTTAGATCTAGCCACTTCCATGTCTTGGGTGTCCCGATGCCAAAATGCCAAGAATTGGTGATTTCAGCATATCCGAGTATCATCCCAACATTCTAAGATCTTGTTGTTAACTTCAGATTACAAAGGGAGGACCATCTCATCTGTCCCTCCCCACCCCCCTTACCTCTCTGTCCTCACCTCCCACCCCTCTCCTCCTCAGTCACTCTTCTCCAGTCACATCTTCGCACCTCTCTGTTCCTCAGATGCCAATCTTGGTGCCTGGCTCAGGGCCTTTGCACTGGTTTCCTTCTGTACCTGGAAGTCTTCCCTGAACATCTGCATGGCTTCCTCACTTCCTTCAGATCTCTGATCAAACTTCCTCTTATCAGAGAAGCCTTCTTGACCACCCTATGAGAAACAGCACCCCTTCACTTTCTTCACTTTCTCTCCCCCTACCTTTCTTTACTTTGCTTCATATGCTCATCTGCACCCGACATTATATATTCACTTGTTTATTGTTTGTCTCTCCCAAAGAGTGTCAGCTCTAGGAAGGTAGGGATTTTGTCTGTTTTCTTCACAGCTATATCCCCAGGACCTAGAACAGTGCCTGGCACATAGTAGGTGCTCAATAAATGGTTGTTGAACGGATGAATGAATTGAAACCTCCTAAGATTCCTACTTTGTTGGCCACCCAGCCCAGCTTAGAGTCTTGAAGACTCTAAGATTAAGATTCTTGGATTTGGACTTCTAAGACTCTGAGCTTCATCAGGCAGTGATGCTAGGTTTTAGAGTCTGTGTGCAGAATGTTCTAAAAGTCCCGTGATTCAAATATTCTAAGATTCCAGGACTGGCACACTTCTGTGATTCGGACAGTCTAAGCTTCTAAGAGTCTTCGATTCTTTCCCTCTCGCAGAAGAAGCTCCGTCTACAGCCTCCTCAACCCCTGATTCCACAGAAGGTAAGTGGAGGGGAGCATATGAAGGGGTTCAGGGCTGGGCAGCTCAGGGGCCTGCTGAGGGAAACAAGGCTCTCCTTCACCCACTGCAGGAGGGAACGACGACTCTGATTTTCGGGAGCTGCACACAGCCCGGGAATTCTCAGAGGAGGACGAGGAGGAGACCACGTCGCAGGACTGGGGCACCCCCCGGGAGTTGACCTTCTCCTACATCGCCTTTGATGGCGTAGTGGGCTCCGGGGGCCGTAGGGATTCAACTGCCCGCCGCCCCCGCCCCCAGGGCCGCTCAGTCTCGGAATCCCGAGACCAGCACCCTCAGCCCAGCCTGGGCGACAGCTTGGAGAGCATCCCCAGCCTGAGCCAATCCCCAGAGCCTGGACACCGGGGTGATTCTGACACCGCCCCTCCATCCGAGCGCCCCCTGGAAGACCTGAGGCTTCGGTTGGACAAGCTGGGCTGGGTGGCCCGGGGAGTGGGATCCGGGGAGGACTCTTCCACCAGCAGCTCCACCCCGCTGGAAGACGAAGAACCCGAAGAATCCAACAGATTGGAGGCAGGAGAAGCTGGGGAAGGTGAGATGTCCGAGGTGCTGGGACCGAAGCCAAGAGGGGTGGGTGGTTTCTCCTCGGGGCACCTCCAAGAAGAAAGCTCATGGCCTTCTCTCTCTACCGTGTCAGAACTGGACCTACGACTCCGACTTGCTCAGTCCTCACCGCCCGAGGTCTTGACTCCCCAGCTCAGTCCGGGCTCTGGCACACCCCAGGCCGGTACTCCGTCCCCATCCCGATCTCGAGATTCGAACTCTGGGCCCGAAGAGCCTTTGCTGGAAGAGGAAGAAAAGCAGCGGGGGCCACTGGAGCAAGAGCCAATAAGGGGACAGTGCTTCGATAGCACGGACCAATTAGAATTCACGGTGGAGCCACGCCTTCTAGGTAAGTAACGTGTGTGAGGATGCTGCGTTGGACCACACAAGGCAAAGGGTGAGAGGATTTTGAATTAAAGGGACCAACCTCGCAAAGGAACAGCAGATAGTGGAAAAGGGAAAAGGTATTGTTACTGGCTAGACGTGATAAACTCCGCTCTTTTAAAAAAATTCCCCGGCCGGGCGTGGTGGCTCACGCCTGTAATCCCAGCACTTTGGGAGGCCGAGGCGGACGGATCACTTGAGGTGAGGAGTTCGAGACCAGCCTGGCCAACATGGTGAAACCCCGTCTATACTCGGGAGGCTGAGGCAGGATAATCGCTTGAACCTGGAAGGCAGAGGTTGCAGTGAGCCAAGATCGCGCCACTGCACTCCAGCCTGGTTGACAGAGCGAGACTCCTTCTCAAAAAATAAAAATAAAATAAAATAATCCTCCCTCTTCTGGAGTGCTCCTCCTAGTGGCTGATTTTGGACAGACCAAATTCCTGAAAAAATGCAGTTCTTTCCTTATTTAGATGTGGCCATATAATATTTATAAGTAAACTCTGTGCCTTTTAAAAACTCTTCTTTTTGGCCGGGCGCAGTGGCTCATGCCTGTAATCCTAACACTTTGGGAGACCGAGTTGGGAGGATCGTTTGAAGCCAGGAGTGCAACATCAGCCTGGGCAACATAGGGAGACTCGATCTCTATTTGAAAAAACAAACAAAAGCCCTCTTTTTCCTGACCACATCTATTGACCAGTTGTAAAATGACCCAGCCTTACTTTAAAATATGCTCCACCTCCAGGAACAGCTATGGAATGGTTAAAGACATCATTGCTTTTGGCTGTTTACAAGACGGTTCCAATTTTGGAATTGTCCCCACCTCTATGGACAGCCATTGGCTGGGTCCAAAGGGGCCCCACCCCCCCTACTCCTGTCCTCTGGGTTCTACTGAAGTGGGCAAAATCCCCGAGAAGCAGCGGTGTCCCCAGCCTCTCACTCGGAGCCGATATGGGGAGTAAAGGTGGGCTTGCGGAACGGGCTGGACGGGGGCTGAGGTCGGCGGAAGGGGGTCCGGACTCGCCCTTATCTCCTGCATCTCTGGAGCACGTTTGTTACTGGTCTGCTTCCCCAACGTTGCAGGCTGAGGCTAGGGGGCCTAGGGGCAGTCTAGGGAGGACCTAGAGGGAGAATGGGGTCCCTTCTCCTTCGAGCCAGCACTTTGGGGCCCAGGAGCAGGAAGGACCCCCTCCCCCAGCCTCGTCCCAGGCAGCGCTGTCACTCAGGGGCCAGACGAGCCAGAACAGCTGCGGGGAGGCCCCCTCCCCCCAGCATGCCTAAACTTAGCCCCCGCCTCAGGCGACCTGGCCCCTCCCCCATCCACTGGCGCCGGCCACTAGGAGCCTGCCTGGGAGGGCCCTGCGATGGGGAGGGAGGGGGCTGTCCTATTTCGAGGTAAATGAGAGATGCATTGGAAGGATACAGAAGTGAGGGGTGAGCCTCTAAGAGGGACAGGTCAGAGGGGTCAGTTGGAGGGAGAGTGGGAGGATAGAGAGGGTCTGGAAAGAAATAGAAAGGTACCGAGTTCCTGGTTTTCAGGACTCAAATGAAAGCAGACTACTAAAGTTTCTTTTTCTTTTTAAGCGACAGAGTCTGTTGCTCTTTCTGGAGTGCAGTGGTGGGATCATAGCTCATTGCAGCCTCGAACTCCTGGGCTCAAGTGATCCTCCCACCTCAGCCTCCCGAGTAGTTGGGACTACAGCCGCAGGCCACCACGCCCGGCTAATTTTCTTATTTTGTTTGTAGAGACAGGGTCTCACTATGTTGTCCAGGCCTCGGGTGATCCTCCTGCCTCAGCCTCCCAAGGTGTTGGGATTACAGGAGTGAGCCTAAAGTTTAGACAGATGAGATGAAGGTTGGGGTACAAAGGTCACTGCTCAGGGCTGAGGTTGGGTTTAGGAGATGTGTTTTAGGGTCTCAGAAAGGGGTCAGAAATTTGAGTTAGGCCCTGGAAAGGAGTATGGCGTTATTAATACATTTAGGACTTAGAAACATGTGTTGCTAAGGGCATCAAGGGGATATCACTTTACACCTGACAGATTGGCAAAAGTTAAAAAGAACTATGACCCACGGCAGGGCAGGATGCTGGGGAAAGATCTTTCTCTTGCTTCATGTGGAAATAAGAACTGTTATGGTCTTACTAGTAAGCAGTGTTTCAAAATTTAAGACATTAAAAATTACATATGACCGGGCACGGTGGCTCATGACTATAATACCAACATTTTGGGAGGCTGAGGTGGGAGGATCACTTGAAGCCAGGAATTCAACCTGGGCAATATAACGAGACCCTATCTCTACAAAATATTTAAAAATTAGCCAGGCTAGGCATGGCAGCTCATGCCTGTAATCCCAGCTACTTGGAAGGCTGAGGCACAATAATCTCTTGAACCCAGGAGGCAGAGGCTGCAGTGAGCTGAGATCATGCCCACTGTACTCCAGCCTGGGTGACAGAGGAAGACTTTGTCCAAAAAAAAAAAATATTAGCAAGATATGGTGATGCCACCTATAGTCCCAGTTGCTAGGAGGCCGAGGTAGGAGGATTGCTTGACTCTGGGAGGTAGAGGCTGCAGTGAACCGTGATCATGCCACTGCACTCCAGCCAGGGTGACAGAGTAAGACCCTTTCTCCAAAGCTAAAAATAAAAAATAAAAATAAGGCCGGGCGCGGTGGCTCAAGCCTGTAATCCCAGCACTTTGGGAGGCCGAGACGGGCGGATCACAAGGTCATGAGATCGAGGCCATCCCGGCTAACCCGGTGAAACCCCATCTCTACTAAAAATTACAAAAAAAAAAACTAGCCGGGCGAGGTGGCCGGCGCCTGTAGTCCCAGCTACTCGGGAGGCTGAGGCAGGAGAATGGCCTAAACCCAGGAGGCGGAGGTTGCAGTGAGCTGAGATCCGGCCACTGCACTCCAGGCTGGGCGACACAGCGAGACACTGTCTCAAAAAAAAATAAAAATAAAAATAAAAATAAAAAAATATGGCCGGGCGTGGTGGCTCACGCCTGTAATCTCAGCACTTTTGGAGGCCAAGGCGAGTGGATCACCTGAGGTCAGGAGATCAAGACCATCCTGGCTAACAGTGAAACCCCATCTCTAACTAAAAATAACAAAAAATTAGCCAGGCATGGTGGCACATGTCTGTAATCCCAGCTACTCGGGAGGCTGAGGCAGGAGAATGGCTTGAACCTAGGAGGTGGAGGTTGCAGTGAGCCGAGATCGCATGCACAATTGCACTCCAGCCTGGGCAATAAGAGTGAAACTCTGTCTCAAAAAAAAAAAAGAAAAAAAAAAAGACAAGACCAGGCATGGTAGCTCATGTCTGTAATCCCAACACTTTGGGAGGCCAAGGTAGAAGGATTACTTGTAGTCAGGAGTTCGAGACCAGCCTGGCCAACATGGTGAAACCCCATCTCTACCAAAATATAAAAAAATAGCCAGGCGTGGTGGTGCCATCCTATAATCTCAGCTACTCAGGAGGCTGAGGCAGGAGAATCGCTTGAACCCGGGAAGCGGAGGTTGCAGTGAGCCAAGACTGTGCCATTGCACTCTAGCCTGGGCAACAGAGCGAGACTCCATCTCAAATAAACAAACACATAACCAGTCCACCCAGCAATTCCACACTGGAAATCTATCTCAGAAATAGCCGCTCCAGGAGGTGAGAATATCTGTTGAAGGATGTTGCTTGCAGCTCTGCTTGTGGTGAAGGGATTAGGAAACAAATTGACCCAGCAATAGGTACATAGTTAAATAAAATGAATGACAGCATAGCCACAACACAGAATACTATGCAGCTCTTTAAAAGAATGAATTAAGGCCAGGCGCGGTGGCACATGCCTATAATCCCAGCACTTTGGGAAGCTGAGGCAGGCGGATTGCTTGAGGCCAAGTGTTTAAGACCAACCTAGCAAACATAGCAAAACCCCATCTCTACTGAAAATACAAAAATTAGCCAAGCATGGTGGCATGTGCCTGTAGTCCCAGCCACTCAGGAGGCTGAGGTGGGAGGATAGCTTGAACCCAGGAGGCTGAGGTTATAGTGAACCAAGATTACACTACAGCACTCCAGTCTTGGCAACAGAGTGAGACTCTGTCAAAAAAACAAAAAAGAATGAATGAATTAAAAGCTAATTGGGGATGGTGGTTCACATCTCTAATCCCAGTGCTTTGGGAGGCCAAAGGTGGAGGATCACTAGAGCCCAGAAGTTCGAGGCTGCAGTGAATTATGATCACACCACTGCACTCCAGCCTGGGCAACACAGTAAGACCCTGTCTTTGGGAAAAAAACAGGAGAGGGAGCTATTTCAGTTGATTAGGAGGAAAAGTGGAGTGAAGTATGCATGATGCAGAAAAGTGTGTATGTAATTCCATTTGTCTTTTTTCTTTTCTTTCTTTCTTTCTTTTTTTTTTTTTTTTGAGACAGAGTCTTGCTCTGACTCCCAGGCTAGAGTGGAGTGTCGTGATCTCAATTCACTGTAACCTCCACCTCCCAGATTCAAGTGGTTCTTGTGCCTCAGCCTCTCGAGTAGCTGGGATTACAGGCACCTGCGACCAAGCCCGGCTAATTTTTGTATTTTTAATAGAGATGGGGTTTCACCGTGTTGGCCAGGTTGGTTTTGAACACCTGACCTCAGGTGATCTGCCTGCCTTGGCCTCCCAAAGTGCTAGGATTACAGGTGTGAGCCACCATGCCCAGCATAATTCCGTTTTTCATAAGAAATGACCAAGAAGCATCAGTTTGTATTTCTGTGTCCACATATAATTATATGGGGAGGAGTAAAATTAATGGGACTTGCTAGATGGTTAACTTGGGTTTTCTAGAGGGAGAAGAAGGGAGATAAGCATGGAAGAAAAGAGGGCACTAAAAATTTGAGGCCTAGCATGGTGGCTCACTTCTGTAATCCCAGCACTTTGGGAGGCCAAGGTGGGTGGACCACGAGGTCAGGAGTTCGAGACCAGCCTGACCAACATGGTGAAACCCCGTCTCTACTAAAAATACAAAAATTAGCCGGGAATTGTGGCACATTCCTGTAATCCCAGCTACTCAGGAGGCTGAGGCAGGAGAATCACTTGATCCAGGGAGGCGGAGATTGCAGTAAGTGGAGATTGTGCCACTGCACTCCAGCCTGGGCAACAGAAGAAAAAAAAAATTTTGCAAATCAGGCTGGGTGCTGTGCCTCACACCTATAATCCCAGCATTTTGGAAGGCTGATGCGAGAGGATAACTTGAGGCCTAGACAACACAGCGAGACCCCCACCTCTAAAAACAGAAACAAGGCCAGGTGCAGTGACTCATGACTGTAACCCCAGAACTTTGGGAGGCCGAGGCAGGCGGATCACAAAGTCAGGAGATCGAGACCATCCTGGCTAACATGGTGAAACCCCATCTCTACTAAAAATACAAAAAAATTAGCAAGGCGTGGTGGCAGGCGCCTGTAGTCCCAGCGACTCAGGAGGCTGAGGCAGGAGAATGGCATGAACCCGGGAGGTGGAGCTTGCAGTGAGCCAAGATAGCACCACTGCACTCCAGCGTGGGTGACAGAGCAATACTCCGTCTCAAAAATAAATAAATAAAATAAAAACAGAAGCAAAAAAAAAAATTAGCTGAGTGGTGGTGCATGCCTGCAGTCCCAGCTACTGAGGAGGCTGAGGTGGGAGGATCACTTGAGCCCAGGAGGTCGAGACTGCAGGGAGCTATGATGGCACCACTGCCCTCCAGCCTGGGCGACAGAGTGAGACCCTGTCTCTCAAAAAAAAAAACAAAAAAACAAAAAAACACGGAAATCAGGTTATGCTCAAACAGGTGTGTCAAGGAGTCATTTTTCAGCTGTAGGACAGGGAGAGGGAGGTGAGGAGACCAGCCAGGTTAGGAACAAGCCCTGATACTCCCCACCCCTCCACAGTGGCGGACTTGCTGTACTGGAAGGACACGAGGACGTCAGGAGTGGTCTTCACAGGCCTCATGGTCTCCCTCCTCTGCCTCCTGCACTTTAGCATCGTGTCCGTGGCCGCGCACGTGGCTCTGTTGCTGCTCTGCGGCACCATCTCTCTCAGGGTTTACCGCAAAGTGCTGCAGGCCGTGCACCGGGGGGACGGAGCCAACCCTTTCCAGTGAGAACCCCTGGCCCCTGACCTGAGCCCCTGTCGTGACCCTAAAGCATGACCCATGACCTCAAATCAGGCACTTACTCCCACCCAGACCCCGACTCATCTTGATTGTTTTTCATCCCGATCCTCTCACCTACCCTCCAGTCCTAATCTCCAATCCTAACCTGGTACCCTTCATCCTCGATCCCTGACCCTGACCCTGACCCTGACCCCAGCCCTCTACACGTGGTTCCTTGGGGCTGCCCCTCAGTCCTAACTCTGGTCTTCTCCCGGCCGCCATTCCTCGCCCTTGTTTCAGCTGCGCCTGCACCAGTCTGAGCTGGTCACCCATTGATCTGCCCCACATTCCTTTGTCCCCGCAGGGCCTACCTGGATGTGGACCTCACCCTGACTCGGGAGCAGACGGAACGTTTGTCCCAGCAGATCGCCTCCCGCGTGGTCTCGGCGGCCACGCAGCTGCGGCATTTCTTCCTGGTAGAAGACCTCGTGGATTCCCTCAAGGTGGCCTGGAGCTCTCAGCCCCTCCTGGGTTCCCCTCTCACCTCTGCACAGCTAGCGGGTGGGAGGGTGACTGTTGGGTAAACTCACAGGTGGGAGGGAACTCCGGGTGGGCTCTGCTGACCCTGACCTTCACCCCCAGCTGGCCCTCCTCTTCTACATCTTGACCTTCGTGGGTGCCATCTTCAATGGTTTGACGCTTCTCATTCTGGGTGAGCTGGGAAGGCTGTGAGGGGCAAGGGGAACTTGGAGTCTGGTGGGGGACAGGGCTCCAGATGGAACTGTTCATCTCTTGGGAACACCCTGACGCCCCCCGTCTCTGTACCCACAGGAGTGATCGGTCTATTCACCATCCCCCTGCTGTACCGGCAGCACCAGGTGAGCGTGACACCCTCAGCTGTCAGCACCCCAGCTGAACATGGGGGGACTGACCATCTCTTTCCAGAACCAGGGTCCCATTGACAGATGTCCCAGCCAGACACAGGTGTCCTGGCTGTGGCACCTTCTAGATATAGCCAGAGTCTAACTAACATGTCTTATCAGCATCAGCCAGGGACAGGCTTTTGGTTGGTTGGTTGGTTGGTTTTTGTTTTGTTTTGGATTTTTTTGAGACAGAGTCCTGCTCTGCTGCCCAGGCTGGAGTGCAGTGGTATGATCTTGGCTCACTGCAACCTCCGCTTCCTGAGCTCAAGTGAGTCTCCTGCCTCAACCTCTGAGTAGCTGGGATTACAGGCATACGGCCACCATGCCTGGCTAATTTTTGTATAAGCAGAGATAGAGTTTTGCCATGTTGGCCTGGCTGGTCTCAAACTCCTGACCTCAAGTGATCTGCCCGCCTCGGCCTCCCAAAGTGCTGGGATTACAGGCGTGAGCCACCGTGCCCAGACTTCACTGCTTTTTTTTTTTTTTTTTTTTTTTTTTTTTTTGAGATGGAGTCTCACTCTGTTGCCCAGGCTGGAGTACAATGGTGTGTGATCTTGGTTCACTGCAGCCTCTGCCTCCCAGGTTCAAGCGATTCTCCTACCTCAGCTTCCTGAATATCTGGGATTACAGGTGCCTGCCACCATGCCTGGCTACTTGTATTTTTAGTAGAGACGGGGTTTCACCATGCTGGCCAGGCTGGTCTCGAACTCCCAACCTCAGGTGATCCACCCGCCTTGGTCTCTCAAAGTGCTGGGATTAGGCCTTCACTCTTGATTTTAACTGACATGTCAGTTAAATGCCACTGCATTCCAGCCTGGGTGACAGAGCAAGAGTCTGTTTCAAAAAAAAAAATAGCCGGGTGCAGTGGCTCACGCCTGTAATCCCAGCACTTTGGGAGGCTGAGGCGGGCGTATCACGAGGTCAGGAGATCGAGACCGTCCTGGCTAACACAGTGAAACCCCGTTTCTACTAAAAATACAAAAAATTAAGCCGGGCGTGGTGGCGGGCACCTGTAGTTCCAGCTACTCAGGAGGCTGAGGCAGGAGAATGGTGTGAACCCGGGAGGCGGAGCTTGCAGTGAGCTGAGATAGGGCCACTGCACTCCAGCCTGGGCGACAGAGGAAGTCTCCATCTCAAAAACAAAAAGCAAAAAACAAAAAACCCAAAAAATAAATAAATAAAATCAAAATAAAAGAGTGGGATGGCTGTTGCCCAGAAGACTGACATTAACAGGACCACTGACATCCATCCTATCCAGAGAAAGGAGGATAGACTGACAGCCCCTTCTCCAGCACAGCTGGGAGCCACATGATAATATGCCCTGCCAGTTAGTCCTAACTCTGTCCTTCACAGGCTGGAATCACCAAGACTCACAATTAAACTGTATTTAAATCAGGCCAGCCACAGTGGCTTACAACTGTAATCTCGGCACTTTGGGAGGTTGAGACAGGAGAATTACTTGAGGCCAAGAGTTCAAGACCAGCCTCGACAACATAGTAAGACCCCCATCTCTACAAAAAGGTTAAAAATTAGCCAGGCATGGTGGCACACACCTATAGTCCCAGCTACTCTGAAAGTTGAGGCAAGAGGATGGGTTGAACCCTAGGAGGTCAAGGCAGCAGTGAGCTGTGATCATGCCAGTGCACTCCAGCCTGGGCAATAGAGCAAGACCCTATCTTAAAAAAAAAAAAAAAACAGGCCGGGCGCGGTGGCTCAAGCCTGTAATCCCAGCACTTTGGGAGGCCGAGACGGGCGGATCACGAGGTCAGGAGATCGAGACCATCCTGGCTAATATGGTGAAACCCCGTCTCTACTAAAAATACAAAAAACTAGCCGGGCGAGGTGGTGGGTGCCTGTAGTCCCAGCTACTCGGGAGGCTGAGGCAGGAGAATGGCGTAAACCCGGGAGGCGGAGCTTGCAGTGAGCTGAGATCCGGCCACTGCACTCCAGCCTGGGCGACAAAGCGAGACTCCGTCTGAAAAAAAAAAAAAAAAAAACAGTCTGGGCATGGTGGCTCATGCTTGTGATCCCAGCTTTGGGAGGCTGAGGCAGGTGGATCACTTGAGGTCAGGAGTTTGAGACCATTCTGGCCAACATGGTGAAACCCTGTCTCTATTAAAAATCCAAAAATTAGCAAGGTGTGGTGGTGTGCACCTGTAATCCCAGCTACTTGGGAGGCTGAGGCAGGAGAATCGCTTGAACCCGGGAGGCAGAGATTGCAGTGAGCCGAGACTGTGCCATTGCCCTCCTGCCTGGGTGATAGAGCGAGATTCCATCTCAGAAAAAGAAAAAAGAAAAGAAAAGAAAAAGAAAAAAGAAAAAAAAATCCAAAAATTAGCCGGGCATGTTGGTGCACACCTGTAATCCCAGCTATTCGGGAGGCTGAGGCAGGAGAATCGCTTGAACCCAGGAGGTGGACGTTGCAGTGAACCAAGATCATGCCACTGAACTGGGTGACAGAGCGAGACCCTGTCTAAAATAAAATAAAATAAAATAAAATAAGATAAGATAAAATAAAATAAAAAAATAGTAAAAATTTTTTTAAAAAAACACTAGTATATAAATCAATCCACTCAAGGACTCGGTGACCAATACCAGTGCCATCTGTTCTCACCCTACCCCACAACACACACATATGCAAACTCACTCAAAGGTTAATCATAGTACCCAGGACACGGCCTCACTGCCAGATACTTGTGCGTTCCACCTGACATCACTCTCCATACAGAGTATGGCCCAACTGACTGACCCTACAACTGGCATCTCTGGCATCTGATGTATTCTATGAAGTTTAGAGCCGGGGGTGGTGTCGTGGGCCACTCCTCACAACTCCTGATTTGGAAGTTGGGGAGGAAGCAGCCTCCTATGTGACTAAAGAAACCCCTCCAATCCCTTTTTTCACCTTTTTTGGTCTCCCCAGGCTCAGATCGACCAGTATGTGGGGTTGGTGACCAATCAGTTGAGCCACATCAAAGCTAAGTAAGAGCATGGGGCAGAGGTCGACGGGAGGGGGAAGTGGGGGAGCTTGGGAACCTTTCCTTTCTACTCTCCTTGTCCGAAAACCTCCTGGTAATGTCCCCTTGAAAAGGATGAGGAGGCAATTCCAATGCAGGCCACTAGGTGGAGGGCAGGAGCTAGCTTCGGGCTCTTGGTCAGTTTCCCACCCAGCTTTCCCCGTAGTCCCCAGATGCCACCCCCCCGTCTTTTGCCCCACCTCGTGATCCCACTTGTTTCTCCTTCAGGATCCGAGCTAAAATCCCAGGGACTGGAGCCCTGGCCTCTGCAGCAGCCGCAGTCTCCGGATCCAAAGCCAAAGCCGAATGAGAACGGTGTCTCTGCCCGCAGGACGCCTGCCCCCACCCCCAGCAGCCCTCTGCCCTCCTCCATCTCCCGTCCGTTCCCACCCACTCCCCTCCTCGGCCTGAGTCTTTTCCCGGTGGGTGTCAGGATCACTCCCACTAGGGACTCTGCGCTAATTACCTGAGCGGCCAGGACTACATTTCCCAAGAGGCTCTGCTCCAGGAGTCCAGGAAAGACGAGGCACCTTGGCCGCGGGGCCTGCTGGGACTTGTAGTTGCCTAGACAGGGCACCACCCTGCACTTCCGGACCCGCCGCTGGAGGCGCTGTGAGGCGTAGGTGTCTCCTGGACGCTACTAGCCCCTACGCCGGGGCTTTGCATGGGGCCCAGGGGAGGCCTGAGCTTGGATTTACACTGTAATAAAGACTCCTGTGGAAAACTCAAGGCCTCCTGTGCTTCCAGAACCCTCCAGTGTTCACCTTTCTGCACTGAAAAGCACTTGACACTCCAGGAGAACCTTCCCCATCTCTGGGGAAGAAGCTCCCTCTGCCATCTGTGTGGGTTATGAAATGATTGAGGGGAGGCTGGGCACAGTGGCTCACGCCTGTAATCCCAGCACTTTGGGAGGCCGAGGAGGGCGGATCACTTGAGGTCAGAAGTTCAAGAGCATCCTGGCCAACATGGTGAAACCCCATCTCTACTAAAAATACAGGGTGTGGTGGCACATACCTGTAACTCCAGCTACTCGGGAGGCTGAGGCAGGAGAATCGCCTGAACCCAGGAGGCAGAGGTTGCAGTGAGCCAGGATCATGCCACTGCACTCCAGCCTGGGCAACAGGGCAAGACTCCATTAAAATAAAATAAAAAATCTCAACTGGGAAAGGAGGAAGCAAAGGGACCCATGGGGACACTGGAAGGAGACTGAGGTCTAAAGATCCACAGACCTGGGTTTGAATCCTGGCTCCACTACCCCTTGGTTGTGTGACCTTCAGCATATGACTTCACCTCTCAAAGCCTCAGTTTCCTCAGATGTAAAACTCATTAGGCCGGGCACGATGGCTCACATCTGCAGTCCCAGCACTTTGGAAGGCCGAGGAGGGAGGATCACTTAAGGCCAGGAGTTCGAGACAAGTTTGGGCAACATAGCAAGACCTCATCTCTACAAAAAAATTAAATAAGAAAAAAAGAGGCCAGGCGCAGTGGCTCACACCTGTAATCCCAGCACTTTGGGAGGCCAAGGAGGGGGGATCACCTGAGGTCAGGAGTTCAAGACAAGCCTGGCCAACATGGTGAAACCCCATCTCTGCTAAAAACACAAAAATCAGCTGGGTTTGGTGGTGGGCGCCTGTAATCCTAGCTACTCGGAAGGCTGAGGCAGGAGAGTCGCGTGAACTCGGGAGGTGGAGGTTCTAGTGAGCTGAGATTGTGCCACTGCACTCCAGACAGGGCGACAGAGCAAGACTCCGTTTCAAAAGGAAAAAAAAGAAAAAGAAAAAGAAGAAAACTGTCAACCATGACTATACCTATATGTAAAGCCCTTGGCATGGGGCCTGGCGTATAATAATAAATGCACAGTAAACAGTTATACTATTGTTTCCCAAACCTCAGTCATTCCCCGTATGACCTTCATCATCTTTCTACTACTTATTCTGCTATTTATCTAATATTTTTCTTGAAAATTGTTTTAGGCCGGGCGCAGTGGCTTAAGCCTGTAATCCCAGCACTTTGGGAGGCCAAGACGGGTGGATCATGAGGTCAGGAGATCGAGACCATCCTGGCTAACACGGTGAAACCCCGTCTCTACTAAAAAAAAAAAATACAAAAAACTAGCCGGGCGAGGTGGTGGACGCCTGTAGTCCCAGCTACCCGGGAGGCTGAGGCAGGAGAATGGCATGGACCCGGGAGGTGGAGCTTGCAGTGAGCTGAGATCCGGCCACTGCACTCCAGCCTGGGCGACAGAGTGAGACTCTGTCTCAAAAAAAAAAAAAAAAAAAAAGAGGCCGGGTGCAGTGGCTCAAGCCTGTAATCCCAGCACTTTGGGAGGCCGAGACGGGTGGATCAAGAGGTCAGGAGATCGAGACCATCCTGGCTAACACGGTGAAACCCCGTCTCTACTAAAAATACAAAAAACTAGCCGGGCGAGGTGGCGGGCGCCTGTAGTCCCAGCTACTCGGGAGGCTGAGGCAGGAGAATGGCGTAAACCCAGGAGGCGGAGCTTGCAGTGAGCTGAGATCTGGCCACTGCACTCTAGCCTGGGCGACAGAGCGAGACTCCGCCTAAAAAAAAAAAAAAGAAAAAAGAAAATTGTTTTAATATTTAATAATATAATAATAAATGTATTTCAAGAAGAAAACTTACTTTGCCACCAGAAACCAGTATTGCTTGACAGAAATAGAAGATAATAGTAAAAATAAACACAAAAATATTGACATTTAAAATGTTTGTGCAGCCAGGCGCAGTGGCTCATGCCTGTAATGTCAGCACTTTGGGAGGCCAAGGCAGGCGGATCACCTGAGGTCGGGAGTTTGAGACCAGCCTGACCAACATGGAGAAACCACGTCTCTACTAAAAATACAAAATTAGCCGGGCGTGGTGGCACACGCCTGTAATCCCAGCTGCTCGGGAGGCTGAGGCAGGAGAATCGCTTGAACCTGGTAGGCAGAAGTTGCGGTGAGCCAAGGTCACGCCACTGCACTCCAGCCTGGGCAACAAGAGTGAAACTCCATCTCAAAAAAAAAAAAAAGAAAAACTCACTTGTTTGTCATGACACATGTCACATATTAGGAGATAGATAATAGTGTTCCAAGGAGTCCTTACAGCCTCAGAAATTGTATACAGAAGTGCCTAGCAGTAACTATCTAATTAAAACAAAGAGGGTTCAGGGGACATATCTTGAATCAGGATTTGCCAAGCAGAGGCAATCCTTTTTTTTTTTTTTTGGAGACAGAGTCTCAGTCTGTTGCCCAGGCTTGTCTCGAACTCCTGAGCTCAAGCTATCCACTCTTCTCGGCCTCCCAAAGTGCTGCGATTACAGATGTGAACCATGGTGCCTGTCCAAAACTTTCTAAAGATGCTCTTAGTTAATACTTCCCATAAGACAAAATGCTTATTTATCTATCACAAAGAGTGGTGGAAGAGGGTCTGATTGAGAATTTGGGTCCAGTTATGACTAAAGCCTCGAAGCTCAAAACAGATCGAAGATTCAAACAGCCTTTACTGGCCAGGTACTGTGGCTCACGCCTGTTATCTCAGCACTTTGGGAGGCTGAGGCAGGTGGATCACCTGAGGTCAGGAGTTCAAGATCAGCCTGGTGAATATGGTGAAACCCCATCTCTCCTAAAAAAAACAAAAAACAAAAATTAGCCAGGTGTGGGGGCAAGTGCCTGTAATCCCTGCCAAAAAAAAAAGAGAAAGAAACTATATATATATATATATATATATATAGTCTCATTCTGTCGACCAGGCTGGAGTGCAGTGGCACAATCTTGGCTCACTGCAACCTCAGCCTCCTGGGTTCAAGCGATTCTCCTGCCTTAGCCTCCTGAATAGCTGGGATCACAGGCGTGAGCCACCATGCCTGGCTAATTTTTGTATTTTTAGTAGAGATGGGGATTTACCATGTTTGCCAGCTGGTCTGGAACTTCTAATCTCCTGTGATTCACCCATCTCAGCCTCCCAAAGTCCTGTGATTACAGGTGTGAGCCACCGCACCTGGCAGAAACAGCCTTTACTAAGCTCCTCCCAGTTGCCTCATCCAGTGTCAGACTTTTATATCATGATTTCTCTGGTGAGATCCGTTGTACTAGTCTGGTTACACAAATGAGAAAACAGGCTCAAAGAAGGATAGTGAGGCCAGGTGCTGTGGCTCAAGCATGAAATTCCAGCACTTTCGTAGCCCAAGGCAGAAGCATGGCTTGAGGCCAGAAGCAGGAGTTCGAGGCCAGTCTGGGTAACAAAGTGAGGCCCCTGTTTCTACAAAAAAAAAAAAAAAAAAAAAAAAAAAAAAAAAAATTAAAATTAGCTGGACGTGGTGGCATATGCCTGTCATCCCAGGGAGGCTGAGGCAAGAGGATCACTTGAGCTCGGGAGGTCGAGGCTGCAGTGAGCTGTTTTCACGCCACTGCATTCCAGCCTGGGTGACAAAGTAAGATCCTGTCTGGAAGAAGAAGGAAAAAAAGACAGTGATAATATTCTTTTATTCATTCCACAAACATTTACTGAACATCTGCTATGTTCTCAAGCACTTTTCAGGCACTAGAGATACAGCAATGATCAAAAATAAAATGCAAAGTCTGATGGTGCTGATATTCTACAGAAGCAGACAGACAATAAGCAAATAGACACAGAAAATGGCAGGTGGTGATCAGAGTGACGGGGAAATGTCTATCAGGGTAAGGGGATAGAGTGACAGAGCTTGCTGTTTTTTAATTTTTATTTTATTTATTTATTTATTTATTTATTTATTTATTTATTTATTATTTGGAGACGGAGTTTTGCTCTTTTCACCAAGGCTGGAGTAGGATATGCTGGAGTACAATGGCACCATCTCAGCTCACTGCAACCTCCGCCTCCAGAGTTCAAGCGATTCTCCTGCCTCAAACTCCCGAGTAGCTGGGATTACAGGCATGAGTCACTATACCTCGCTAATTTTTGTATCATTAGTGGAGACAGGGTTTTCACCATGTTGGCCAGGCTGCTCTCGAACTCCTGATTTCAGGTGATCCACCCACCTCGGCATCCCAAAGTGCTGGGACTACAGGCGTGAGCCACTGAGCCCATCCACTCGCTATTTTAAACTGGGTGGTCAGGGAAGGCCTCACTGAGTGCTGGTCACTCAGTGAGTTTTTGGTATTTGATCAGATAACAGAGTGAAGGGAGGCGATGAGCCACGGAAACATGTGAGGAGGAGATCCAGGCTAGGGGATCAGCAAGCACAAAGTCCCTGCGGAGGTAGCATGATCCATGTGTGCAGCGAGACCTCTGTATGCCCAAAGCCAATAATATAAGGGAAGAGCAGTATGTGAGACAGGATAAGAGGGGCCAAAGGGGTTGGATTACACAGGGATTTGTAAAGCAGGGTGAGAACTTTGACTTTTACTATGAAATGGAAGTCATGGGAGAGTTCAATGCCGGAGAATGGTATTGTCAAAGAATCACTGACTCAGAATATTGAATAATTTTTCGTGATGAGTACACTAAAAGTCCAGATTTCACCACGACGCAATCAACATATGCATGTAGGAATCGGCACCTGTACCTCCTAAATACGTAAAAATTTAAGAAAAAAGAATCACCTTTTTTGTAATAAAAATTGTAACACAAGTTCGATTTCCCTAAGTGGATGGGCCGTTTTAACCGGGATATGGTACTATCCGTTTCTGAGTCTGTCTCAGTTTCCCCAACCATAAAACGCAAGTGCAAAATTGGTTATGTCTAGTGTTTAAACTCAATCGGGACAGGATGTCTGTAGTCACCAGCACCGAGACAGTCCCTGGGACTCAGTACACGCTCAATAAACGTTTGAATGAACGCGGAGCTCCATCGGCCTACGCAATTCCATAAAAGAACAGCAGGTGTCGCACCAGCCCGGTAGCCGCCTGCTCAGAGCCTTTGGGGCCAGGGTGAATCAGACTCTAACAGGAACCCACTCACCACTCCTCCGCAGAAGGAGAATTCGGAATTTTCCGAGAAGGCGCTTCTGAATGCCGAATCCTGAATCTCTCCTCTTAAAAAGCTGACTTTTCATTTTGGTAAAAGGGGGTCCTGGGCCCTTTAACAGCTTGCCAGGTGCTCAGGCGCTGCTTCCCAGAATGCGTGGCGCTATGTAAATGAGACGGTTTTGTGAGCGAGGATGATTCATACTATACGAAGTGAAGGCAACATTTTACAAGGACATCGTTCGTGATAAGTGAGTGGAGAGAATGTATAGCCCTTGAAGTCGACCATCTCACAGCTGCCCAAAGGACGCGACCATAACTCTAAAAGGTAAGCCTTTGCGATCCTTATATAGCTGCGCGGGAGCGTTGTTATCTCGCCCGGATGATCCTCAGTGGTCTGGGGTGCAGGCTTCAAACCTGTAGCTGTCTAGCGACAGAGTGGTTCAATTCCACCTTTCGGGCGACAGCCACAAACAGAGCGTGCTAACTTTTCTTTATCGAACCGGACCTTGTTTTGCTGGCTGCCCGGGAGGCGCTCCTCCAGCCTGCACCTGGAGAGGTCGCTGCGGCCCTCCGCATTGCAAACTATTTTCTCTGCCACTCCGATCTCTGACTGTCGTTACTTATTTCCCCCTCCAGTGTGTCAAAAACCACTCCAAAAGATGGAGCAAAACTCATCTACACAGTTCTGGGATATTGGCAGTTTGGAAATTATCCTAGATCTCTCCCCTTCCATTGCTTACTCATTCAGTGGTTTGCTCACTCATGTATTTAATCACGCATGCACTGATTAATCAGTCAAATATTTGCTCATTTGCTCTTCTGTCATTCACTCATCAAACAAGCATTTGCTCAGGACGCAGCGGTGGTGACAGCCCTGGCCTTGGTCTCCTGATGCACTCAGCCTAGTGGGGGAGACAAACATTAAGCCATCATGTAATTACACATTTAATTAACAACTGCAAAGGGGATAACGGCTGCAAAGGAAACAGAACAGTGAGGCCCTCTCATAAGGAGAGCTGAGCTGGTAGGGTGTCTCGGGAACATTAGGGCAGACACTTGAAGGATGAGAAGGGGGAGTATTATGGGATATCGAGGGATCAGGGTGACCCCAATAAAGATGATGAGGGTAATGATAATTGCACCGTCACTCTGCAGTTAGCGCCGGCATGCACAAGCCTTGCAACTCCTCGTAACGGCCCCCATTCTACAGATGAGGAAATGGAGGCTCAAGGAGATGAAGTCTCTTGTTCAAGGCAACCCAGCCTTTTTCCTTTCTTTCTTTTTCTTTAAATTTTACTTTAAAAACTGCTCCTTGTAGAGCAGGGTTAACTTATAGGCAGTGTCTTTTTTTTTTTTTTTTTTTTTTTTTTTTTTTTTTTTGAGACAGGGTCTTGCTCTGTCACCCAAAGTGGAGTGCAGTGATATGATCATAGCTCACTGCAGCCTCAAACTCCCAAGCTCAAGCAATCCTCCCACCTCAGCCTCCTGAATGGCTGAGCCCACAGGTGCGTGCCACCACTCCCAGACTCACTCAGATCACTTGGCCCATGCTATTTATTACTGCCCTGTATTTTCCTTCCCAAGCCGGCTGCTCACCAAGCCCCAGCTGTCCTGCCTCCCGAATGTCTCCTGAATCCTTCCCCTCCTCTCTGTCCCATGTCCCCAACCCTGTTCTGGGCTCCTCCTCACCCCACCCTGCAGGGTCCCTACCCCACTTCCCTCCCTGGTCTCCTGCTCAGTCTCACTCCTGTCCCTTCCAGTCACTCTCAGTCTGGAGCCAGAGGGGCCTTTCCTAAATCACAAACCTGCCCCTGCCCCTCTCGTGTTCAAAATCTGTAATAGCTTCCCAGTGCCCTGAAGAAAAGATCTAAACTCCTTAGCCTGGGAACGTCCTTATAATACCTGCAGAAACTGGTCTGCACTAACCCCTCTCTCCACACCTGTGGCTCCAGTCCCCATGAATCTCTAAGCTTTCTCTTTTTGTTTTTTGTTTTTGTTTTTTGAGACGGAGTCTTGCTCTGTTGCCCAGGCTGGAGTGCAGTGGTGCAATCTCAGCTCACTGCAACGTCCGCCTTCCAGGTTCAAGCAATTCTCCTTCCTCAGCCTCCTGAGTAGCTGGGATCACAGGTGCCCACCACCATGCCTGGCTAATTTTTTGCTTTTTTTTTTTTTCAGTAGAGACAGGGTTTCGCCACGTTAGCCAGGCTGGTCTTGAACTCCTGGCCTCAGGTGATCCACGCTCCTCAGCCTCCCAAAGTGAAGGGATTACAGGTGTGAGCCATCGCACCCGACCCTCTAAGCATTCTCAGTGTATCAAGCCTTCTCCCCACCAACAGATCTTTGGCTGTGCTATTTTCTTGGCCTCGGTCTTTTTCTAGTTCTTTCTATACTCTATCCTCATCTAGGGCTCAGCTCAGCTGTCCCCTCCTCCAAGAAGTTTTTGCCAACTCCCAGTCCAAGCTAGGTGTCCCTGCTCTGCTTCCCTAGCCCCATGGGCTCCCCCAACCCCATCCACTTTAGGTTGTCCCTGACTGGGAACGGGTGTGTGTCCCCTAATGGACTGTGAGCTCCAGAAAGGCAGGACCCGAGGCTCAGTTCCTGTAGTGCCCCCAACTCCCAGCACAGTTGGGTAGGTGCTTAGCACATTTTTTTCTAATGAATTAATAAATGGATTCCACCATGACAACTTCCCTTGTTTGTTCATTTACCAAAGCGTCTAAGCGACCGCTGGACCCTCACCTCAATTCCCATAGGACTTGTTATGCAAATAAGAGAGGGCTTGGATTTTGCAATGGGGATGGCTCCACTCTATCTGTAAACAAAAAAAGGGTCATATATTTGCTTCGGTCAGTCTTGGGTTGGCCCCAGTCGTGGTCATATGGAAAACAAAAGGAAATACATCTCCAGTGTAAAATAATCGTTCTTTTGTAGTTGTGGTTTGTAGAAAATCCAAGATGACTCCTCATTCCTAGCCTGAGTAGTCTTTAGCAGTTTGCTGTGTAAGTCTCTCAAGATCGTCTTTTTTTTTTTTTTTTTTTTCCTCAACATAGTGATATGGGTCGGGGGTCGGGAGGGGGGTCTCACCATGTTACCCCATGCTGGTCTCGAACTCCTGGCCTCCTACGTCGGCCTCCGAAAGAGCTGGGATTACAAGGGCAAGCCACTGTGTGCAGCCCATTAGGCTTCTTCTGTGTATAGTTTATCTCCTTAGTGGCTGTCTTTAACCCATAGAGCATACAAGCTCCATCACTAAGAGACCTCTGTGACCCCATACCTGCAGGCTCAACTTCTGACCCCTTACTTTTTTTTTTTTTTTTTTTTCTTCTTTTGGCAGAGTTTTACTCTGCCACCCAGGCTGGAGTGCAGTGGTGCGATCTTGGCTTACTGCAACCTCCATCTCCTAAGTTAAAGTGATTCTCCTGCCTCAACCTCCCAAGTAGCTGGGATTACAGGTGTGTGCCACCACACCAGGCTAATTTTTGTATTTTTTGTAGAGACTGGATTTCACCATCTTGGCCAGGCTGGTCTCAGACTCCTGACCTCAAGTGAGTCGCCCATCTTGGCCTCCCAAAATGCTGGGATTACAGGCGTGAGCCACCGCGACGGGCTGTGGCCCCTTACTCTTTCTAGTAGGAGGCACTGCCTGTGCGTGCAGGAAGTTCTCGTGACTGTCTTCCTTTTATCCTGCTGTAGACCCATTGACTAGAAGGAGTTCCTGCAAGGGTGTGTGTGTCTGTGTGTGTGTGTATGTGTGTATGATCTCTGTGTGTGTGTAGTCCTTCGACAATCTAACTTCACCCTCTCTTACTAAAAGGAAGCCAGCAAATGGATGTCAGGAGGAAATAAACACTGCAACCCGGCGAATGCGTTTTTAAGAGCTTTTTATTGGCAACAGTGCAGAACCAGGGGAGAGGGGACGGCCCATCGCCAATCTGCCCCAGCCCCCCGGGGTCAGGTGCAAAATACAAAAAGAGAACCACAAATACAGCATGGGGTCGGGGGGTCGGGGATTCATTGAATTGTGGTTGGCAGGGGGAAGCCCTGCTCACACTCTCACACTTGCACTCAGAATTGTCAAAGATACAGATTGTAAAAATCTACGATCCCTCAGGCTTACTCACAAAAAATAAAATCTCATGTCCCCAACGAACCCAGAGTCAGACGACAGCTGGAGCATCGGCAGGGACAGTCAGAGAGGAGATAAGTGAAAACGGTCAGATGGACACAGGCGGGGGAGAAAAGACAGAGGGAGAGAGACCATCAGGAACAATCAGAGGGGCCGAGACGATCAGAAAAGGGTCAGCCTGAGACAGGCTGAGCCAGAGTTTCTAGAAGCAGTTTCCAATTCAACGGCTCGCTTTGAGGGCCAATGTGACCTAGGCTGAGGTTGCAGAAGCGCTCACACACCCACGCGCACGCACACACACACATCCATATATAATATATTTATTTATACATAATAGATATAACTGCCTTTCAGAAACCAGGAAAGGGATAAATAGCTACGGAATGGGTCTGGGATCAGGACGGGAGACGCGCGACAAGCGGCACGTGGAATGTTTTTCATGCAGCACGGATGGAGGGCGGCGTGGTCCACCCCCCGATATTAAAAAATATAAATTTGCTTCGTAAAGAAATCCTCATGAGATGAAGCGCAGGGAACGGCAGGGTGGGAGAGCCAAAACCAGCGTCGGGGCTGGGGGGACTTGGGCATGGAATCATGAGATTCCAGCCCCTTGAGTCTGGCGGTCCAAAAATATTGGGGGTTTGGGGGTACCAAAGCCTCAGCTCTGAAATCTTCTCCGGAAAAATGTCACACCCCCTCACTCCCTTCCTAGAGAGGATGTCGGGGGCCAAGGTGTGGGAGAAGTTGGCGTCCTAGGCTGGGGATGGGTCGGGGAGGCCTTAAAGAAAAAGGCCAGGGCTGAGGGTCCTGAGGAGAGAGAGAGAGGCCACGTGGATGGAGGACTGTCACCCCCTTCTCGGCTCTGTCACCCCCTTGAGTCTAACTCACTGTTGAGGGGAGGAAGAAGGGGGATGGACGGAAGGGAGACCGAGGGAAGGCTTTCGGGAGTGGGGGCATTATCCCTCTAGAGGGGTGCTGCCCCACCCAGCTGCACCCCACAATCTGGCCAACTCATTTCACAGTATAAATCACTCCAGCAGGACGGCATCACAGCACCCCCTGCTGCCTGAAAGCAGAGCGGCCCAACGAGGAAGGCCAGGAGGGCCGGCTGGCAGGGGGCAGGGTCTTGGGATAACACTGTCATGAGAATCAGGGCTGGGGGCTGATTTCGGGATGGGGAGCCTTAGGAGGCCAGAAATGCCAATCAGAGCCAGTTTTTCTGGGAGGGAGTGGCTAGACAGTGAAGGAAGGATGTTCACATTTCAAAAGAAGTCTGGTCGGGGGATGAGATTATTCTAGGGGGGCATCGAATTCCCTTTAAGGGGGGGCTCACTTCCGCCCATAGTAAAGAGGATCTAACCCCATGGAAATGTGGGATCAATAAGCTAAAGTCAGGAGTGCAGGGGAAACCAACCTAGGCACCCCCCAAAAAAAGGGTGGGTGTGGGAGACATTGGGTGGGGGGTGGCATTTTTCCTTGTTGAGCCTCTCTGGAGAGGACTCCAGCCCACCCCACAGTCTACCTCCCACCCCCATCCCTTCATCCTCACACAGGACTGCCCGAAGGTGGGCGTCACCCCACCCCCCCTCCCCACCCATCCCCAGAGCTTGGGTTGACGTCAGGGAGCCAACAGACAGCTGGGGGTGTCCAGCCCCTTCCCACCCCCTGTCCCCAAAGTCACCAGCTCTCTGGCCTCGCCGGGGCACAGAAACAAGAGGCAGGACAAAACACAAGGAATCCTCCTGTCCGATGGCAGTGGCGCAGTGGCCGCAGAGGGTCAGACGGAGGAGCCAGGGAGGCCACACGCCCACTTTGTCTCTTCCCCTCTCTCTCCTCCTCCTCCTCTTCCAAGTCTCTCTCCCTCGTGTGTTTGTTTGTTTTGTGTGTCTAAAGAGTTCACAGAGCAAGGAGGGAGGGCGAGTTCAGGGGATCGGAAGGCTGGTCACTGCCGCTGGTGCGTTGGGCGCCGGCGAACGCGGAGACCTCCGGGCAGGTGAGGACAAACGAAGAAGTGTACGAAGGGTTAACAACGGGGAAGGGGTCGCCGAGGACTTGAACTTCACTGTGTGTAAAGAGAGAAGCCGTCAGGTTGGGGGGTGCGTCTTGGCTGGTCTGGAAGGGCAGGGGCGGTGGTGGCGGGGGCGGCAGCAGCCAGCTGAAGCCATCTTCCTTAGCCGGTGCTGAGCCCGGCAAATCTCTCACCTCCGCCAGCGGGCCCGGCCCAGGCCCCTCTTCGTAGGGGATCTTGCAGCCCGGTTTGTGGGCCACCAGCACAAACTCCAGACGTTCCTTCTCCTTTTGGAGCTCGGCGATCTCCGACTCCAGCTCTGCTTTTTCTTCCTCCAACTGATCTGTCTCCTGAGGTCGGGGAGGCCAGGTCACAGAAGAGAGGGAGGAAGGAGAAAAAAGCTCGTCAGTGACCGGGAAACTCGGGTCATGGCTCCCCTGGACTTGCTGCTGGAAGGCAGCCCCAGGCTGAGAAAAAAACTCCCCCTGAGATGGAGTCCTGCTGGCCATGGGAGTTGGGGCAAGGGTCTTGCCTTCTAGGAGCCCCAGTTTTCCCCATCTGTACAAAGGATGGTAGGGAAGGGGCCAGGTTTATGGGGAAGTCTCTGGTACACAGGAGGCACTCAGAGGTTTGTTGAATGAATGAACAATCGTTATGTGGTTGGTTTTGTTTTGTTTTTGAGACAGTCTCGCTCTGTCCCCCAGGCTGGAGTGCCATGGTGCAATCATGGCTCACTGCAGCCTGGACCTCCTGGGCTCAAGCAATCCTCCCACTACAGCCTCCAGAGTAGCTGGGACCACAGTGGTGTGCACCACCATGCCCAGCTACTTTTTTTTTTTTTTTTTTTTTTTTTTGTAGAGACAAGGCCTCCCTGTGTTGCCCAGGCTGGTATCAAACTCCTGGGCTAAAGCAATCCTCTTGCCTTGACCTCTCTCAAAGTGCTGGGATCACAGGCATGAGCCACTGTTATGTGTTTTTAATGTGTTTCCTTCTATTACCCCTCACTCTCTACCACCCAGGGAAGAGATCAAGCAGAGAAGGAAAGTTGTCAATTCCCTTGTTCCCTCAAGGAGTGACAGCTCACCCTGCAGGCATACAGTAGGGAACTCTCAGACCAAGGGAGGACGTAGGAAGGGAGTGGGTTTTGGGGGATGCCACCAGCACCAGGAGAGCTGTGGGTGGCTAGGGCAGGAGGTGGAATAATTTCATTTCATAGACTTTCCAGAGCGTTAAGGGTAGAAGGAGCCTGGGAGATTTGATGAGGGTTTGGAGAGATGGAGAAACTGAGGCAAAATGTGTTGTTACTTGCTGAAGACCAGATGGGAGAAATGATGGGAGTGCCCCTCTCCTCAAGGGCCCCATGTGGCCCCTTGGGATGAAATGAAGGCTAGGAGAGTAGTGCATGGGGTCAGGAAATGAGGGGGGAACCAGGAGTTGATTTAAGTACATGGGGGTCTGTGTTTGTGCCCTGGGCTACCCCATCTGGCCACACCAGTAACCTAGTTCCATATGCAGAATGTCTAGTTCTCAACCCAGGACAAGGGTACAGGTGGAGAGGGGGCAGAGAATGGGGAGAGAGCTCCCCTCAGCATCCCCTCTCCCACCCCAGGGCCTGTCCTCACCGCCTGGAGTCGGTCGGTCAGCTCCCTCCGCCGGTTCCTGCATTTAGCTGCTGCTAGTTTATTTCGTTCCCGGCGCACCCTTCGCTTCTCCTCTTCCTCTGGGGTGAGCTGAATCGGGGAGATAGAGGCCATGAGATTTGGGGATACAGCACTCCTCCACCCATCCCAAACCTCTACTTCTTTCAGAACCCCCAGGAACCAAAAAACAAGCCTCCAGTCCTCGCTCGTGTAGCAAGGATCTTGGGGTTTCTGTAACACTGAGGCCTTAGTGGAGTCCCCCTCCATTCATAAGAAACTTCCTACCTCTCTTGCTTCCCCCGACCCAGGCCACGTTCTGATGCCCCTTACTCACCGTCTCTTCTCGGGGTCTCCTAGGCCGGGCTCGGGCTGGGCGGGCAGGCCCAGGCCCACTGGTGGTTCCGCTGGTGGAAGGCCCACCGCTGCCACTCGCTCCGCCACTGCTGTAGCCACTCATGCCTGGCGTGGAGTAGCTGGTTCCCGGCATGTCGTAGGGATCGACGACCGGGGGCTGGGAGGCCAGTGGCTGCCCCTGGGACTGGGCCATGGAAGAGATGAGGGTGGGTTGCACAAGCCACTGGAGGTCCTGGCTGGTTGTGATCGCGGTGACCGTGGGCACGAAGGAACCGGGCATTTCCCCGAGACCGGCGCACTCCTACGGGGTGACACATACACACACAGGCGTAGACACACAAACAAAGACACCAACACACACACACCCAACACACATAACACACACCGACCCCGTGAGTGAGCACAGGGTGAGCGAGTGTGGATGTGTGTGTCACAGGGAAAAAGCCACGACACCCACCCTTCCACTACACCGTGACGCAGTGGTTAATGAGAGGATTTCTGCTCAACTGGCTTCTACCTCCTCCTTCTTCCTCGGGGAAAGGTTGCACGGTTCCAGCGGGTGGTGAATCACACCCCGGGTTGGTGACTCTTAGGTGTGGGGGGTGGAGAGGAGGCTGGACACAGCCGGCTGACAGAACCCCCGGGACGGAGCCACAGCCACACACACAGCCACAACACCCCACCCCCACCCCAGAGGCAAGGGGAGGGAGAAGGAGAGGCCTTAGGCCAAGCCTTCCTCTACACTCACACACACACACACACCCCTCTCCGCGAGGTCCCATGCAGGGGCGGGGGTCCCAGTCAAAAGGGTGTTTGGGGGACGGGCCTAGGAGTTTAGAACAACGTTTCAAGTTACTGTCTCTTTTCAGAGTGAGACTGACGAGTGACAGTTTAGGGTGAACGGACAGGTAGAGAAAAGTAACCACCGAGGCGCCCTTAGATTGTCGCGGAGGGGGAATGGTGCGGAACCCGAGCCCCCAAGCTTCAGCAGCGCTCATCTCCCCCCTCCCGTAAATGGACTCCTGGAACTGCTCTGAAGGCTTAACTACTCTCTCGGGGGGCGTGGTGAGGGAAGGGCTGGCTCGCCGGCCAATCAGCGTCCTGGGAACCCAGAGGGGGCGGAGCTCCTGGAGACCACCTGGCTGGTTGCCCTTCGGTTCGCGGTTCTAGTCCTGTCTTGGGACACACTGGAGGAACCGGGCATCCGGAGCAGAGGGAGTGGGAATCTGTCTGTGAGTGCCTGGAGAAGAGGGTGACAGCCACCGTATCTCTCCAAGAAACGCCGGCACACAAGCAGACACCCCCTGCTCCTGAGAGCCCAGGGACCAGATCCCCGCAAGGGTCTCGCAGATCCATTGGGTCGCAGAGAGCCGCTCTTGTCACGACAGGGATCCCCTCGCTCTGCCTCTAGAGGCGCGGAAAAGAGACCCAGCCGCCAAGGAACCACGGGTTCCGGGGACAGACAGGGGGAAGGAAACTGCACCCTACAAATAGGAAGGGAAAGCTGATTGGCCAAGGCGTGCGCCCCGGCGGCCAATCGAAACGCCGGGCTGCCCCCTCCCTTAGCAACGTGGCCCCGGCGTTCCAAAATAGAACGCTCCCGGGACGTCAGGGGCGGGGCGGACGAAGGGGGCGCCGCGCGCCGTGCGTGCCCCGCGTCAGACGGAGGATTCCAGCGCGTCAGCCGTTACGCACGGGTCCCCCGTTACGTCTCCGCGCAGGAGGCGGAGGCAGCGCGGCTGAGGGTTCGAGGCCCCTCTTCCCGATGGGTGGAGGGCTACCTGGCACCGAAGTGGGCGCTCCGAAGAAGGAGGAAAGGAAAAGAGACTACTGGAAGCTTCCCTGGGATTTCCCCCACCTGCCTAACTGCGCTAGCTTCAGGTCTGGAACCCGAACGGGAGGCAGTCCCGGAGCCGGCTCAAAGTTCTCAGCCCCGCTACCGCATACACGTTGCACTGAGCGGCACATTCCCCACCCCACCCCCACACGCCCCAAAGCCTACCCTCCCTGCCGCGTTCCCTCCTTGCGCTCCACGCACGCAACCAATTGCAAACATCTCCCGACTCTTTGCAGTTTGCAAAGTGCGCTGTGAGCCTTTTCCATCTCAGATCTAGGGTTCTGATGCGTCTTTATGTGGGGGTTGGGGGTTATTCTTGTCACCCTTGACTTAAAAAATAAAACCTACAAAGCAGCACCCCTAATATCGAAAACTTACCTGGGAGGCGGTGGCGGTGGGTGGACTGCCGAAGGAGTCCACCGAAGACAGATATTGAGACTCGGCAGAGGGTGAGGAACTGCACCGGGAGCCGGAGTCGTAGTCTCCGGGGAAAGCTTGAAACATTTCCCTGGGCACAGGGGGGGCCCTGTGACCACGCTGAGGTCGCCGGGAAGCCAAGGCTATGGCCGGGTTGGGGAAGTAAGGTGCGAGTCCGGGGTGAGCCGTGGGAGTCCCGGGTGAGCTGAGCGAGTCCTCAAAGTACGCTGTCGGGGGAAGCTCGGGGAAGGAGCAACGTCCCGTTCCAACAATGGCAAAGTTTCTGTGCAGTCTCCCTGCGGTGCCCAGGCCCCCACAGGATGCCGCTGTACCTCCTGAAAGTTCAGGCTCCGTAGGACCCAGGGGCGAGGGAGGGGTTGCTCCCCCAGGGGCAGAAAGCGCTGTCCCGCTGTACAGAATCAGCTTCAGCTACGGTCTCCTCCACGCGTCCGGCGGGTCCCACGGGGGGAGGGGAGTAATAAAGAAGACGAAAAAAGTAAGTCGGTCCTCCAAAAGAAAATGAAGAAATATCTAGAAGAATCTTTCCAAAAACTTTCTCCCCGGAAAAAAAAAAAGATTAACGAAATTTCATAACCCCCAAGAAGAACCACAATAATCAAGTTTCCAAGTCCTGGTTCCGCGTGTCCCTGCCGTGGCCGTAGCTCTGAGTCTTATGAATGAAGCACAGACCCGCCAGCCTGTATTTATATGCCCGAGACCCGCCCCCCTGCTTACGTCACCCGCCCCTCGCTGAACAAACTTCCCCAAATCTCCGGACCCGCCAAATCGAGTCCCGCACCGTCCAGCAAGAGGTCTGTTCTAGACTCGATCTGGTCACTTGCATGACCCTCGGGGCCCTGGGGGTCTCGGGGGCTGCGTTCCGGGCCCCTAGGCGGGAGGGGATCCCGGCCCCGCCTCCCCGGAGTTCCTGTGACGCAATTAGCCATATAAGGAGCTCGGCCGGCGCGGCGGAGTGTTTGTTTGGTATCCTAGCAATGACGTCAGAGGGAATCCCTCGCTCGCTCGCGCGCGCGCCCGCGCCCCGCCCGCGCCTGCGCAGTGCCACGCCGCCCCGGGGGCTGGTATTAATAGGCGCTTACACTAGCCCCGCAGGGCCCCCGCTGACCTGGGCAGGGAAGACCCCAGTCTGCAGGTCCCCCTCACCTCTGGCGCCCCCACCCACCATGTTCTACCGCTGGTGCAGCGCCCCCGTTCGAGAAGAAAAGCAGATCTCCGAAAGGAGACCCTGATTAGTGTGGTGTGGTCACGTAGGTGGGGAAACTGAGTCCCGAGCGCGCTGTGATGCTCAGGTGAAGATGGAGGTAATGGAGGGATTCCGAGGCTCGTCCTGGTTTCTGTCCTGATTCGCTGTGCGAGCTTGGGAAATGTTTTCCCTCTCTGAGCTTTAGCTTTAGGCTTCCCGGCTGGGCAAAGGATGTGTGTCTTGGACCCGGCTGGCCTCCCAGGTCCGGCGTTGGGGAGGGATGAGGGTTTGGAGGGGATGATAAATGAAACTTAGGGAGAAAACTCTCTTCTAATGGTGTTGGTAGCCTCTCCTCCCACCTTTTAATCCACCCGGAGTCAAAGAATGTGTAAGGGGAGGGGATATTATTATTAATTTTAATAATAATAATTAATGCCTTGTATTTGGCACTTACCAAGCACAGCTTCTATGCTATGCCTTTCAGTACAAGATTTGTAATCCTTAAAACAGCTCTGGAAGGTTAAGAGAGAAAAATCTTCATTTTATAAAAGAAAAAAATGATACTCAGAGAGGTTAAATGACTTGCCCAAGATACCATCACAAGAAATTCAAACTTAGAATTGGCAAACTCCAGATTTCCTACCCTTTCCATTCTTTCCATTTCTTTTCTGATTTCTGAGACCTGCCTGGTTGGATGAAACTCCTTGAAAAACCTGTGTCTGGGGTTTGTTTAAATGATAATGGCAGTATTAGTAGCTTCCACTTGTCAGGTTTTTTTTTTTTTTTTTTTTGAGACGGAGTCTTGCTCTGTTGGAGTGCAGTGGTGATCTCGGCTCTCTGCAACCTCCGCCTCACCTTAGCTTCTCGAGTAGCTGGGACTACAGGCGCGGGTACAGGCGCGGGCCACCATGCCAAGCTAATTTTTATATGTTTAATAGAGATGGGGTTTCACCATATTGGTCAAGATGGTCTTGAACTCCTGACCTCGTGATCCGCCCGCCTCGGCCTCCCAAAGTGTTGGGATTACAGGTGTGAGCCACTGCGGACAGGCCGTCAGGTCTTTCTAAGCTTTACAAACTCCCTCTTACTGCTGTTAGGGTGTACTGTTGCAATCTAGGCTCAGAGGGGTAGAGCTGACTACCTGAGAAAATCTACTTAGCAAATGGGGTTCAAGAGTCTGACGTGGCCGGGCGCGGTGGCTCAAGCCTGTAATCCCAGCACTTTGGGAGGCTGAGGCGGGCGGATCACGAGGTCAGGAGATCGAGACCATCCTGGCTAACACGGTGAAACCCCATCTCTACAAAAAAATACAAAAAACCTAGCCGGGCGAGGTGGCGGGCGCCTGTAGTCCCAGCTACTCGGGAGGCTGAGGCAGGAGAATGGCGTGAACCCGGGAGGCGGAGCTTGCAGTGAGCCGAGATCCGGCCACTGCACTCCAGCCTGGGTGACAGAGCCAGACTCTGTCTCACAAAAAAAAAAAAAAAAAAAAAAGAGTCTGACGTGTTTTTTTTTTTTTTAAGACAGAGTCTCACTCTGTTGCCCAGGCTGGAGTGCGGTGGCACGATCTCGACTCACTGCAGCCTCCACCTCCCGGGTTCAAGTGATTTTCCTGCCTCAGCCTCCCGAGTAGCTGGGATTACAGGTATGTGCCGCCACACCTGGCTAATTTTTGTTTTGTTTTGTTTTGTTTTGTTTTTTGAGACAGAGTTTTGCTCTCGTTGCCCAGGCTAGAGTGCAGTGGCACGATTTCGGATCATCCTGGGTTGAAGCTATTCTCCTGCCTCAGCCTCCCAAGTAGCATGCGCCACCATGCCCAACTAGTTTTTGTATTTTTAGTAGAGACGGGGTTTCTCCGTGTTGGTCAGCCTGCTCTCACTCCCAACCTCAGGTGATCCGCCCACCTTGGCCTCCCGAAGTGCTGGGATTACAGGCATGAGCCACCGTGCCCAGACTGACTCAGGTATTTCTGATGCTACAGCCCCCAACTCTTAAGCACCCCCTGGGAAGGCTGCCGCCAGCTATTTCACAAACCTCAGAGAGCCCAGCACTTACCCACCAGTGCACAGCCTGGCCCAGCCCTGGGTACAGAGGAAGAAGTACTTTTAAAACATTGGATTTCACAGGTTCAGAAAGGGGCAAGGCCTGTCTCAGGGCCACACAGCAAGCCTGTGGCAGAGCCAGGGTGATGGTTCTTAATTTCCAGGGAGTCCTGATTCCCTGTCCCAATAGTAGGGAGGGAGTAGGGAGATGTGGAAGGCTAGAGGGACGTGGGGGGCATAGGCGGAGGTTCAAGTTTCCAGACAAAAGTCCAGCCTCAAGCCCACCCCCTGCCCTGTTCCCCCACGCCCCCTCTGTCTGCCATCAGCCAGGAGGGAGGGACAGAGACTGGGAGATGACACAGCAGCCACTAGTAGGCAGTGACTCGGCCCCAGCATCAGACAGGGAGTGACCCCTCATTCTTCTGTCCCATCCAAGCCCCTCATGTCCTCCTCCATGGAATAAAGGAAACATACAAAGACCTACCCTGGCTGGCCAGAGACTCACGCCTGACACAGGCAACACAGGCATCCACACAGCCCCCCACCAGATCACACGTGGGCAGTCACCCACAGCCACGTAGAAACAGCTTCACAGACCCACGCCAGCATGTGGAAACACACACTGTCATATGGTTATCAACACACATGACACACATCCCTACACACACAAGAAGATGTAGGGTTCAGTTGTACAGCCAAGGACAGGTACAGACCCCCAAAACACACAGAGACCCCCTAGATCTTTACTAAAGATGCACATATGATCTCACACACTGACACACACACAACACTCAAAGATCAAGAGAGCAACACACACATATACGCACATATATACACACACATATATACACACATACACATATACACACACATATACACACATATATACACACGTATACACACACACACATATATACACACAAACACACAGACCACACATCCTGCAGAGGGACTCATGTAAAGCTCTTCACACAACCCTAGCAAGAGTTAATTCTTCCCAAGAGCTTATATTAACTTATTTAATTCTCACAACACTCCTGTGAGGTACAAATCATCACTTTACAGGAAGGGAAACAGAAGCCCAGAGAGGTGAAGTTATTCACCCGGAGTCACACAGCAAGTAAGTAGCAAAGCTGGAATAACACCATGCAGGGTGTCAGGCTTCAAAGTCTGTGCCTTGAACTATTATTATTATTTTGAGATAGGATCTTGCTCTGTCATCCAGGCTAGAGTGCAGTGATGCAATCATAGTTCACTGTAACCTCGAACTCCTGGCCTCAAGCAATCTTCCTGCCTCAGCCTCCCAAGTAACTAACACTGCAGGTGCGTATCACCATGCTTGGCTAATTTTTTTTTTTTTTTTTTTAGACAGAGTCTCGTTTCTTCACCCAGGCTAGAGTGCAATGGCATGATCTTGGCTCACTGCAACCTCCGCCTCCCAGATTAAAGCAATTTTCCTGCCTCAGCCTCCCCAGTAGGTGGGATTACAGGCATGTGCCACCACGTCTGGCTAATTTTTGTATCTTTAGTAGAGAAGGGGTTTCACCTTGTTGGCCAGGCTGGTCTTGAACTCCTGACCTCAAGTGATCCACCCACCTTGGCCTCCCAAAGTGCTGGGATTACAGGCGTGAGGCACTGTGCCTGGCCTAATTTTTTTTTTTTTTTTTTTTTTTGAGACGGAGTCTCGCTCTGTTGCCCAGGCTGGAGTGCAGTGGCGCGATCTCGGCTCACTGCAAGCTCCGCCTCCCGGGTTCACGCCATTCTCCTGCCTCAGCCTCCCGAGTAGCTGGGACTACAGGCGCCCACAACCGCGCCCGGCTAATTTTTTGTATTTTTAGTAGAGACGGGGTTTCACCGTGGTCTCGATCTCCTGACCTTGTGATCCGCCCGCCTCGGCCTCCCAAAGTGCTGGGATTACAGGCGTGAGCCACCGCGCCCGGCGCCTGGCCTAATTTTTTATTCAAAAAAATTTTTTTAGAGTTAGGGTCTCACTTTGTTGCCCAGGCTGATCTCAAACTCCCAGCCTCAAGCAATCCTCCCACCTCAGCCTCCCAGAGCGCTGAGATTGCAGGAGCAAGCCACGGCGCCTGGCTTTGAACTTTATTAAATGGGTTTATGTATGTCAATTTATTCACGCACGGATGCTTATGTTCATGAAGACACTGGGCATTTCTCCCCACACCATCACAGACCCAGAAGCTAGGTGGACTGGGCTTATGTTCTGCTTGTATCACCAAGTAGCTTGGTGAACTTGAGCTAGGATATCTGGGGCCTCAGTTTCCCTACCTGACAAAGGAGAACAGGATATAGTACCCACCTCATGAGACTGGTGGGAAGATATCGTAAGGCTCCTGACAGATTGTAGGTGCTTGTTTTGTTACTAAAACAAAGTCTTCCTGACCTTTATACATGTATACCCTCCTGACCCATATCTGTGGGTCACTTAAATTTATCGTGGGCCCTAGGCACTGTGCCCCTGGGCCTAAGATTGGCCCTGGAGACACACACACACACACACACACACCCGCACTCACAGACATGACACACACATCTGCCCACAGAGCATGGAGTGGATAAATCAAGTTCTTCTCCGTAGGGCTCATTCCTTGCCAGGCGCAGTGGCTCGTGCCTGTAATCCCAGCACTTTGGGAGGCCAAGGTGGGCAGATCACTTGAGCCTGGGAGTTCAAGACCAGCCTGGACAACAATGGCAAGACCCCATCTCTACTAAAAATACAAAAACTAGCCGGGTGTGGTGGCGTGTGCCTGTAGTCCCAGCTATTTGAGAGGCTGAGGTGAGAGGATCACTTGAGCCTGGGGAGGGCGAGGCTGCAGTGAGCCATGATCATGCCACGGCACTCCAGCCTGGGTGACAAAGTGAGACCTTGTCTCAAAAATAATAATAAATAGAGTAAGAGGTTCCTCTTGGAAGGAGAGCTTCCAGGAGGAGGAGGACTTGAGCATGGGGGAGAGGGCTGGATCTCTGCTCTGGCTCCCAAGCGCTCAGCTCTGCTTGAGGTAGACGGGTGGGGGAGCCTTAGCCTTCTGCCTCCCGCAGGGTGGAGGTGGGTGTCGGTGCCCATCCTGGTTTTCCTCAGAGTATCCTGTAAACAGCCCCCCCACAGAGACTGTGAAGGCCAGACACACCACATCCTTCCCACCTTCATGTGGCCAAACCTCTGCTCCTCCGTTCCTCAGTTCCCCTATCTGTAGAGCAAGAAGGTTGAGTGACGGCGGTCTTCAAAATTCCTTTCCAGCTCTGAAATTTAATAATACAGAAGAGAAGGAGGGCTGGGTGTGGTGGTTCACACCTGTGATCCCAGCACTTTGGGAGGCCTAGGGAACAGGATTGCTGGAGGCCAGGAGTTCAAGACCAGCCTGGGCAGCATAGTGAGACCCCACCAATACAATAAATTTATTTATTTATTTATTTATTTATTTATTTATTTATTTAAATTTTTTGAGATGGAGTATTGCTCTGTCGCCCAGACTGGAGTGCAGTGGCATGATCTTGGCTCACTGCAACCTCCACCTCCTGGGTTCAAGCAATTCTCCTGCCTCAGCCTCCTGAGTAGCTGGGATTACAGGTGCCTGCCACCACACCCAGCTAATTATTGTATTTTTAGTAGAGATAGGGTTTCACCATGTTGGTTAGGCTGCTCTCACTCCCAGCCTCAGGTGATCCGCCCACCTCGGCCTCCCAAAGTGCTGGGATTACAGGCGTAAGCCACTGGGCCCAGCAAAAAATTTAAAAATTAGCTGGGCATGGTGGCACACGCCTGTAGTCCCAGCTACTTGGGAGGCTGAGGCACGGGCATCACTTGAGCCCTGAGAGATTGAGGATGCAGTGAGCTATGACTGTGCCACTGCACTCCAGCCTGGGCAACACAGCGAGACCCTGTTCCTCCCAAAATAAAAATTAAAAAAAAAAAAAAAAGGAAAGGAGGAAGAGGAGCTGTTGAAAACAAGCGCTTAGGAAGCTGTGCTTAGCACTTTCATTATCTCAGTTAAGCCTCATTCCACATCAGTCCTCTACATGGATTCTGTTTTGATGTCCTTGTACAGAAAAGGAAACAGATACAGGGAAGTTAAGCCTGAGAGCAGTGCTTCTCTTTTTTCTTTTCTTTTTTTTTTTTTTTTTGAGATGGAGTCTCGCTCTGTCGCCCAGGCTGGAGTGCAGTGGCCAGATCTCGGCTCACTGCAAGCTCCGCCTCCCGGGTTCACGCCATTCTCCTGCCTCAGCCTCCCGAGTAGCTGGGACTACAGGCGCCCGCCACCTCGCTCGGCTAGTTTTTTTTTTGTATTTTTTAGTAGAGATGGGGTTTCACCGTGTTAGCCAGGATGGTCTCGATTTCCTGACCTCGTGATCCACCCGTCTTGGCCTCCCAAAGTGCTGGGATTACAGGCTTGAGCCACCACGCCCGGCCACTTTTTTTTTTTTTTTTTTTTTTAAGATGGAGTCTCGCTCTGTCGCCTGGGCTAGAGTGCAGTGGCCGGATCTCAGCTCACTGCAAGCTCCGCCTCCCGGGTTTACGCCATTCTCCTGCCTCGGCCTCCCGAGTAGCTGGGACTACAGGCGCCGGCCACCTCGCCCGACTAATTTTTTGTATTTTTTAGTAGAGACGGGGGAGAGCAGCGCTTGTCAATTCGTGGTGATCACGAATTGCCTGGAGAGCCAGCAGATCTGCTGTGGTCATCTTCTTATTTTTATTTTTATTATTTTTGTTTGTTTGTTTGTTTTTGAGACGGAGTCTCGCTCTGTCGCCCAGGCTGGAGTGCAGTGGCGCAATCTCGGCTCACTGCAAGCTCCGCCTCCTGGGTTCACGCCATTCTCCTGCCTCAGCCTCCTGAGTAGCTGGGACTACAGGCGCCCGCCACCGCGCCCGGCTAATTTTTTGTATTTTTAGTAGAGACGGGGTTTCACCGTGGTCTCGATCTCCTGACCTTGTGATCCGCCCGCCTCGGCCTCCCAAAGTGCTGGGATTACAGGCGTGAGCCGCCGCTCCCGGCAATCTTCTTCTTTTTATTATTTTATTATATTTTGAGACGGAATTTCACTCTCATTACCCAGGCTGGAGTGCAGTGGCATGATCTCGGCTCACTGTAACCTCTGCCTCCCAGGTTCAAGTGATTCTCCTGCCTCAGCCTCCCGAGCAGTTGGGATTACAGGCGTGCGTCACCAAGCCTGGCTAATTTTTATATTTTTTTTAAGTAGAGATGGGTTTTCACCATGTTAGCCAGGCTGGTCTCGAACTCTTGACCTCAGGTGATCCACCCACCTTGGCCTCCCAAAGTGCTGGGATTACAGGCATGAGCCACCGCGCCCATTCTATTTTATTATTATTTTTTTAAGACGGAGTCTCGCTCTGTCACCCAGGCTGGAGTGCAGTGAGTGGCACAATCTTGGCTCGCTGAAGCCTTCACCTCTTGGGTTCAAAAGATTCTCCTGTCTCAGCCTCCCAAGTAGCTGGGGTTACAGGCATGAGCTACCATGCCTGGCTAATTTTTTTGTGTTTTTGTTTTTTTTGGTTTTTTTTGTTTTTTTTTTTTTTTTTTTTGAGACGGAGTCTCACTCTGTCCCCCTTGCTGGAGTGCAGTGGCCGGATCTCAGCTCACTGCAAGCTCCGCCTCTCGGGTTCAGGCCATTCTCCTGCCTCAGCCTCCCGGGTAGCTGGGACTACAGGCGCCCGCCACCTCGCCCGGCTAGTTTTTTTGTATTTTTTAGTAGAGACGGGGTTTCACTGTTTTAGCCAGGATGGTCTCGATCTCCTGACCTCGTGATCCACCCGTCTCGGCCTCCCAAAGTGCTGGGATTACAGGCTTGAGCCACCGCGCCCGGCCTTTTTTTGTGTTTTTAGTAGAGACAGAGTTTCGCTATGTTGGCCAAGCTGGTCTTGAACTCCTAACCTCAAATGAACTCCTGACCTCAAATGATCCGCCTGCCTCGGCCTCCCAAACTGCTGGGATTACAGGCATGAGCCACTGCACCGGGCCATCTTTTGCATTTCCAGCAAGCCCCCTGGTGGTGCAGAAGCTTTGGCTCCAGGGATACCCCCTGGAAGGAACAAGGTCTGTGGGTTTCTGAGGCTCCAGAGGAGGGGAGGGGCATGTTCGTGAGTGTGCACATGCTTGTGTGTGTTCGACTGTTGTGACTGTGACCTCTGGGAGGGCAGATCCAGGCTGATTTAGTAAGGCTGCGTCCTCAGTGCTCAACACTGAATAGTGAGTGTGACTGGATGGCTGAGCCGCTCCACACTGAGCAATCCTGAGGGCTTCCTGGAGGGGATGTCCCTGGAGTTTCAGGGAAGCAGAGTAACCCAGATTGGACAGTTAGCTTGACCCTCCCAATACCCCTGCATCCTGCACTATACTCCTCCCTATGGCTCCTGAGGCCCTGCATGACCTGCTCTGAGGGTGCCCTGGTCTCATCTCTCCCCTCTCCTTTGTGTTTCAGATGCCTGGCCTCTCTCCCTGGACTTCAGGCCTTTGCATGTGCTTTTCCCTCTGCTTGGGTCACTCTTCCCTTCGTTTCCTCTGGCTCATACTCTTTTCATCCAGGTCTTAGCTCCTATAACCTCTCCTCCAGGAAGGTTGAGTCAAGGCCCTGATCTCCCTGATCTCCAGGCTGAGTCAAGGTCCCCTCTCCTGGGGTCCCTCCCTCCAACTCTGCCAATCTGGGCTCATCATTGTCTGAGAACAGGTTTGTCTCCCTCACTGGGCTGTGAGCTGGGTGAAAGCTGGGCCGAAACTGTCCCGGTCACTGCCTTGTCCCCAGCATAGCATTTGGTACCCAATAGGTGGTTATTAAATATTTGTGGCTGGGCGCGGTGGCTCAAGCCTGTAATCCCAGCACTTTGGGAGGCCGAGACAGGCGGATCACGAGGTCAGGAGATTGAAACCATCCTGGCTAACACAGTGAAACCCCGTCTCTATTAAGAAATACAAAAAACTAGCCGGGCCAGGTGGCGGGCGCCTGTAGTCCCAGCTACTCGGGAGGCTGAGGCCGGAGAATGGCGTGAACCCGGGAGGCGGAGCTTGCAGTGAGCTGAGATCTGGCCACTGCACTCCAGCCTGGGAGACAGAGCGAGACTCCGTCTCAAAAAAAAAAAAAAAAAAAATATATATATATATATATATATTTGTTCAAGCCAGGCACAGTAGCTCATGCCTGTAATCCCAGCACTTTGGGAGGCAGAGGCAGAAGAATCACTTGAGGCCAGACGTTTGAGGCCAGCCCAGTCAACATAGTAAGACCCTGTCACTACAAAAAAGTTTAGAAATAAAAACAATATGATATAGGAATAAATGAGGCAGGGCTGGTGGCTCATGCCTGAAATCCCAGTAAATTGGGAGGCTGAGGCAAACGGATCACTTCAGGTCAGGAGTTTGAGACCAGCCTGGGCAACATGGTGAAACCCCATCTCTACTAAATATACAAAAATTAGCTGGGCACAGTGGCACACACCTGTAATCCCAGCTACTTGGTGGCTGAGACACGAGCTTCTCTTAAACCCAGGAGGCAGAGGCTTCAGTGAGCCGAGATTGCACCACTGCACTCCATCCTGGGTGACAGAGCGAGACTCTGTCTCAAAAAAAAAAAAAAAAAAGAAGAAGAAATGTTTCTTGTTGAGTAAATGGATCTTCACCATTCATTCATTTACTAATTCCTAAACTCTGACAGACTCTCAGACAGAAACATATCTGAGCCTCTCTCTTTTTTTTTTTTTGAGATGGAGACTTGCTCTGTCACCCAGGTTTGAGTCCCTGGCGTGATCTCAGCTCACTGCAACCTCCACCTCCTGGGTTCAAGCAACTCTCATGCCTCATGTCCCTGAGTAGCTGGGATTACAGGCATGTGCCACCACGCCTGGTTAATTTTTTGTAGTTTTAGAAGAGACGGAATTTCACCATGTTGACCAGGTTGGTTTTGAACTCCTGACCTCAGGTGATCCGCCGGCCTCGGCCTCCCAAAGTGCTGGGATTACAGGCATGAGCCACCACACACCTGGCCAACCTCTCTTTTGCCTTGAGGTCAGAGACAGATACACACATAGACAGGCTGAGATGTCCACGTACACACCCTATTCACAAATCTCAACAGGCAGACACCTTCCACTTTTGTCTGTACAGGCACCTGATGACTATTTGTTTATTTTCGTTTTGCCTTTTGAGACAAGGTCTTGCTCTGTTGCCCAGGCTGGAGTGCAGTGGCACAATCTCGGCTCACTGCAGTCTGGACCTCCTGGGCTCAAGTGATCTTCCTGCCTAGGCCTCCCAAAATGCTGGGATTATAGGCATGAGCCACCACGCCCAGCGGCATGATGACTATTTGAACACATGATCACACACACAGAGCAAAACACGTGCAGTTGTGCAAACACATCACATAGGTGTTCACACCCCAAACACACAGTAAATGACACGCACCTTTGTCTACATAGACACACATCTCCACACATACACAGACGGGTAGAGCTAGGACCCCTGCTCTCACAGTGATACCCTCAGAGCTGTGGACTTGAAGAATGTCTTCATTTTTTCTTTTTTTTTGAGACAGGGTCTCCCTCTGTCGCCCAGGCTGGAGTGTAGTGGCTCGATCTCAGCTCACTGCAGCCTCCACCTCCCAGGCTCAAGGGATCTTCCTGCCTCAGTCCCCCAAGTAGTAGCTGGGACTACAGGCACCCGCTGCCATGCCTGGCTAATTTTCATATTTTTTGTAGAGACGAAGTCTCACTATGTTGCCCAGGCTGTTCTCAAACTCCTGAGCTCAAGCAATCCACCCACCTGGGTCTCCCAAAGTGCTAGGGCTACAGGCCTGAACCACTGTGCCTGGCCTACTTGAAGAATTTATTAGATATCCATACAAACATGTGTGCGAAGGTTCACTCACAGTCACACTGGTACGAAAGAGCTCCTAAAGACCCACTGACTTGGCTGGGCGCGGTGGCTCATGCCTGTAATCCCAGCACTTTGGGAGGCCGAGGTGGGCGAGTCATGAGATTAGAAGTTTGAGACCAGCCTGGCCAACGTGGTGAAACCCCCATCTTTACTAAAAGTACAAAAAATTAGCTGGGTGTATTGGTGGGCACCTGTAATTCCAGCTACTCGGGAGGCTGAGGCAGGAGAATCACTTGAACCTGGGAGGTGGAGGTTGCAGTGAGCCAAGATCGTGTCACTGCACTCCAGCCTGGGCAGCAGAGTGAGATTCCATCTTGAAAAACAAAAACCAAAAAGACCCACTGACTTGCTTGGAGTAGCATAGAAATCTATAGAACAAGGCACTCCAGGCACACAGATACACGGAATCACACACCTAGCTTCCACTGCCATGCAGCCTGTTCCACACACACTCAAAACTACACACACATACGGGTTCACATATATGGGTATGCACAGAGTAGGGCAGACACACCCAGGTACAGACACAGACCTAAGCAGAGAGCCACCCTTGGATGCAGACTTGTCCCAGGCCCTGGCTGGGGGTGCCACTCACTGTGAGGGTTATTTCTCACCTACTCCCAACCCAGGGGGCACACAACGTGCAGTGTATCACTCACTGACTACAATCATTCCAGGCATTGGGTGGTGAGAGTGCTTAGTGAGGCTGGAGTAAGCCAGGAGGACTTCCTGGTGGAGGTGGATCTAGATAGTCATCATTGAGTTCTGAAGAGTTATGAATGAGGACGGAGTCCCTGAAGCACTCTCACCCTATTACAGACATATATAACCAAAGAAGAGGCAGCAGGAAGGACTGCAGGGAGGTAAGAAGTAGAACTGGACCAAGGCAGTGAGGGTGATGTTTTGGAAGCCTTCCTAGTTGGACTTAGGAATAAAAATAATGTGTGTTTGGCCAGGTGCAGTGGCTCACATCTGTAATCCCAACACTTTGGGAGGCCGAGGCAGGTGGATCACCTGAGGTCTGGAGTTCAAGACCAGCCTGACCAATATGGTGAAACCCCATCTGTACTAAAAATTACCCACAAAAATTAGCTGGGCATGGTGGTGGGGGCCTGTAATCCCTGCTACTTGGGAGGCTGAGACAGGAGAATCACTTGAACCCAGGATGCGGAGGTTGCAGTGCGCCGAGATTGCACCACTGCACTGCAGCCTGGGCGACAGAGCGAGACTCCATCTCAAAAAGAAAAAAGAAAGAAACAGAAAAAGAGAAAATAATATGCTTAGTACTAAGAATCATAACAGAGTCACTTTAGAAAGCTTACTGTGTCCGTACCAAATGCCACACATACAGATGCAGTTGACTCTTTTTTCTTCTTCTTCTCTCTATTTTTTGTTTTGTTTTTTGTTTGTTTGTTTGTTTGTTTTTGTTTTTTTTTGTTTTTTTTTTTTGAGACAGAGTCTCGCTCTGCCGCCCAGGCTGGAGTGCAGTGGCCAGATCTCGGCTCACTGCAAGCTCTGCCTCCTGGGTTCACGCCATTCTCCTGCCTCAGCCTCCTGAGTAGCTGGGACTACAGGCGCCCGCCACCTCGCCCGGCTAGTTTTTTTTGTATTTTTTTAGTAGAGACGGGGTTTCACCGTGTTAGCCAGGATGGTCTCGATCTCCTGACCTCGTGATCCGCCCGTCTCGGCCCCCCAAAGTGCTGGGATTACAGGCTTGAGCCACCGCGCCCGGCCTTGTTTTGTTTTTGAGACAAGGTCTTGTTCTGTTACCCAGGCTGGAGTGCAGTGGCACAGTCTCAGCTCACTGCAACTTCCATCTCCCAGGCTCAAGCGATCCCCCCACCTCAGCGTCCTGAGTAGCTGGGACTACAGGCATGAGCCACCATGCCCAGCTAATTTTTTGATTTTTTTATAGAGATGGGATCTCACTATTTCCCCAGGCTGGTCTCAAACTCTTGGGCTCCAGCGATCCACCCACCTTGGCCTCCCAAAATGTCAGGATTACAGGCGTGAGCTACCAAAAAAGCAAGAGTATCGCCTAAGCTCAGGAGTTCAAGACCAGCCTGGGCAACATAGTGAGACGTCATCTCCATTATTTAAAAAAATATATATATGTAGAATGCCTGGAACAGCACCTGGCAGAAAGTATGTTCCCTGTAAGCATAGCTATTATAATAATAGTGATATTTTGTGTGTGTGTGTGTGTGTGTGTGTGTGATAGGATCTTGTTCTGTTGTCTAGGCTGGAGTACAGTGGTGCAATCAATAGCTCACTGCAGTCTCAAACGCCAACACTCCCACCACAGTCTCCTGAGTAGCTGGGACTACAGGCACACACCACCACATCCAGCTAATTTTTAAATTTGTTCTTTGTAGAGAAGGGGTCTTGCTATGATGTCCAGGCTGGTCTTGAACTTCTGGCCTCCAAGGGATCCTCCTACCTCTGCCTCATGAGTCACTGTGCCTGGCCTAATAATGATTGTTAATACCCCCACTCAACAGATGAGGAAACTGTTCCTCAGGCCTCAGTCCCTTAGGGAACTTGCCCCGACCGGCAGGCTTGTGGGTAGTGAGGCCCCGCAGGCCTGGGGTGGGTGGAGTTAGGGCCTCCCCAGGTCGGGTGTGTGCGTGTGTGCCTCTGCGTGTGTAAGCACATTGGTGATTCCATTGTCCTCCTGAATGACTCTTACAACCAAGTCTCTTACGATTTGGTGATTCTCTGCGCAAACACTCAGACCCCATCCCACCCCTGTGGGTCACCCAGCTGCTCCCCACAAGCCGCAGCCTCCCCGTCACACCCACACGTGCTTCCTCCTCAACCGCCGGGGCCTCCCCACAGGCTCTCCTTCCCAAACTTTCTCCTTCCTGCCCCACGTGGACGCCTGCGGCTGGGTGGTCTCAGGCTGTAGCCACCCTGTCCCTGACTCAGGCCCCATGCCCCCTCACTGACCCCTATGTGCCCGGCCTAACCCCCGCAGCCAGACGGCCACTCGGGGGTGTTGCGGGGGGTCACAGCAGGCCACGTGCCCAGGGTGGCTGAATTCTGCCTGTGATTCAGTCGGCTTGTCTAGGCTGCCGGGGGTGCCCTGGCCGGGTGATGTCAGCGGCCAGGTATGTGGCTGGGGTTTCTCCCGGGGTGACTCAGGCTCCTGAACTACCCTCTCCCTCCTGCAGACACTCTGGGCTGCTGTCCAGGGCAGGCAGCCGGCTGGCTGCCTGACACTCCCTTCCCTGGCCCCCTCCACACCCTCTTCAGCACAGAGCTGTGGGAACAGCAGGGCTGGGGGACTGGCACAAGAGGGATCCTAGAGGCCAGGGCCCTAGCCCAGCCTTCCCCTAAGACCAGGACTCACAAGTGGTTGTAGGATGACATTCATTCATTCATTCAATCAGCCATTCAAATATTTAATCAGCACACCTACACACACACACACACACACACACACACACACACACCCCGCAGTCACACACTCTAGGTGCTGGGGACAGAGCAGGAAACAAGACAGACAAAAATAAAAATTTCCTCAAATGGCCAGACATGGTGGCTCACTCCTGTAAACCCAGCACTTTGGGAAGCCAAGACAGGAGGATTACTTGAGCCCAGAAGTTTGAGACCAGCCTGGGCAACATAGTGAGACCCCATCTCTACAAAAAAATAAACCTGTAGCCCCAGCGCTCAGGAGGCTGAGGCAAGATGATCGCTTAAGTCCAGGAGGTCAAGGCTGCCGTGGGTTGTCATCACGCCACTGCACTCCAGCCTGAGTGACAGAGCCAGAGCCAGACCCTATCTAAAAAAAAAGAAAATTAGCTGGGCATAGTGGCGGGCGCCTGTTATCCCAGCCACTCGGGAGGCTGAGGCAGGAGAATCGCTTGAACCCGAGAGGCGGAGGTTGCAGTGACCCCAGATTGCGCCACTGCACTCCAGCCAGAGAAAGAGAGTGAGACTCTGTCTCAAAAAAAAAAAAAAGAAAGAAAATTCCTCACAAAGCCCTTATTAGTATCTGCACCTAGTGCATTATTCTTCTTCTTCTTATTGTTGTTGTTGTTGTTGTTGTTGTTGTTGTTGTTTTTTGAGACGGAGTCTTGCTGTGTCTCCCAGGCTGGAGTGCAGTGGCGCGATCTCGGCTCACTGCAAGCTCCGCCTCCCGGGTTCACGCCATTCTCCCGCCTCAGCCTCCGAGTAGCTGGGACTACAGGCGCCCGCCACCACGCCCGGCTAATTTTTTGTATTTTTAGTAGAGATGGGGTTTCACCGTGTTAGCCAGGATGGTCTTGATCTCCTGACCTCGTGATCCGCCCGTCTCGGCCTCCCAAAGTGCTGGGATTACAGGCTTGAGCCACCGCGCCCGGCTTGTTGTTGTTTTTGACACAAAGTCTCACTCTGTTGCCCAGCCTGGAGTGCAGTGGCATGATCTCGGCTCACTGCAACCTACATCTCCCAGGTTCAAGCTATTCTCCTGCCTCAACCTCCCGAGTAGCTGGAATTACAGGCATGCACCACCACACGTGGCTAATTTTTTTTTTTTTTTTTTTTTTGTATTTTTAGTAGAGACAGCGTTTTGGCATGTTGGCCAGGCTGGTCTCGAACTCCAGACCTCAGGTGATCCATCCTTCTGGGCCTCCCAAAGTGCTGGGATTACCGGCTGAGCCACTGTGCCTGGCCTATTGTTATTGCTAGTATTGCCCCCCTCCAAATTCCACTAGCCTGTGAAACTCAGGCTGGTTTCTTTTCCTCCAGGCAGCTCTCCAAACAGCTCATGTCTTTCTTTTTTTTTTTTTTTGAGAGGGAGTCTTACTCTGTCACCAGGCTGGAGTACAGTGGCGTAATCTCGGCTCACTGCAACCTCCACCTCCTGAGTTCAAGTAATTCTCCTGCCTCTGCCTCCTGAGTATCTGGGAATACAGGCACATGCCACCATGCCCAGCTAATTTTTGTATTTTTAGTAGAGATGGGATTTCACCAGGTTGACCAGGATGATCTTGATCTCTTGACCTTGCGATCCACCTGCCTCGGCCTCCCAAAGTGCTGGGATTACAGGCGTAAGCCACGAGGCCCAGCAAAACAGCTCATTTCTTATAGTCCCCAGCCCCAAAATAGTCCTAGGAGGAAGTCCTTTCTGGAGTCTGACCCTCAGTCTGTCTGCTTCAAATGTGCTCTTTCATCCCTCTTTGACTTCCCACTTTTCCAGTCCCATGGAGTGATCTGAACCTCAATTCCATCCCATCCCAACTTCAACCCTCATTTATCTTTCCTGAAACCAGACTACGGCTGGGCCTTGTTCCTTGTTCCACTCCACTGGAGTGTTCCAGATGCAGCTTCATTCAGTCCCAACTGGCCCTGGAGAAGGTCTGGAACATGCCCATGGTATAGGAGGGAAAGTGAGACTCAGGGCATCTGGGTCCCCAGTAACACAGGACTACAGAGCTAAAGCCTGCATCTGCAACCCAGATTCTAGACACACACACGCGTATCCAAGGACACACACAGAGGAAGTAATAATACCGACAACAATCAAAACTGGTATTTTGTAAATGTTTGTTTTCTGCCAGGCATTTTCTAAATGCTTTCCATATGAACTCATTTACTTCCCCACAACAGTCCCATAAACTGGGTCTATTATTCTCCCCATTTAACAGATGAGGAAACCGAGTGCACAGAGGTCCTAATGCTAGTATGAGGAAGGCCACACAGTTCGGCCGAGCGCGGTGGCTCTCGCCTGTAATCCCAGCACTTTGGGAGGCCGAGGCAGGCAGATCACTTGAGATTAGGAGTTTGAGATCAGCCTGGCCAACATGGTGAAACCTTGTGTCTGCTAAAAATACACAAAAATTAGCCGGGTGTGGTGCAGGCACCTGTAATCCCAGCTACTCAGGAGACTGAGGCAGGAGAATCCAGAAGGCAGAGGTTGCAGTGAGACAGAATCACACCACTGCACTCCAGCCTGGGTGACAGAGTGAGACTCCATCTCAAAAAAAAAAAAAAAAAAAAAGACAACAGAGTTCAAATCCATCGTTTTTGGGGTTTTTTAAATTTTTGTTTTTGTTTTTTGTTTTTCTTTTGAGACAGGGTCTCACTCTGTCACACAGGCTGGAGTACAGTGGTGTAATCACAGCTCACTGCAGCCTTGACCTCCTGGTCTCTGATGATCCTCCTACCGCAGCCTGCCAAGTAGCTGGGACTACAGGTATGCACCACCATGCCCAGCTAACTTTTGTTTTGTTTTTATTGTTGTTGTTGCTGTTGTTTGAGATGGAGTTTCACTCTTGTTGCCCAGGCTGGAGTGCAATGACGCGATCTTGGATCACTGCAACATCCACCTCCCGGGTTTAAGCAATTCTTTTGCTTCAGCCTTCCGAGTGACTGGGATTACAGGCACCCACCACCATGCCTGGCTATTTTTTTGTATTTTTAGTAGAGATGGGGTTTCACCATGTTGGCCAGGCTGGTCTCGAACTCCTTTCCTCAGATGATCCACCCTCCTTGGCCTCCCAAATTGCTGGGATTACAGGCATGAACCACTGTGCCTGGCCTAATTTTTGTATTATTTGTAGAGACAGGGTCTCACCATGTTGCCCAGGCTGGTCTTGAACTCCAGGTCTCAAGTGATCCTCCTGCCTTAGCCTCCCAAAGTGCTGGGATTGCAGGTGTGAGCCAGTGCACCTGGCCTCCTAGTCCACACGGCCCTGATATGTGCCATGAGGCTCTGATGTGTGCCATGCACTGTGGGGGGTGCCAAAAATTAGAGCTACATAGCGAGACATGGCTACAGAGACCCTCCTGTGCTGTGGCCCACGCAGCTGCTAGACACACATAGAAGACCCAGTACCACAAAATCACTTGCAGGGTTACATGGATGTGTGTGTTTGACACGGACACAAGAGTCATTGATTCATTTACGCAACAAGGAATTACTGATCACCTTCTTTTTGCAGGGTGGTGCTGGGGACCTGGTAGTGACCACAACAGCCCTGGGTCCTGCCCTCACAGGGCACACAGTCCGGTGGGGGAGATGGAAAGTAAACAAAGGAACAAATATATAATTAGACATTGCAATGAATGCTGTGGAGGGAGCTCTGAGAAATCGTCCGTACGCAAACGCAGGTACCTGCATGGTTACACACAGAGATCCAGAAACACACATGGCTAGGCACAGTGGCTCACTCCTGTAATCCCAGCACGGTGGTGGGAGGCTGAGGTGGGAGGATCACTTGGGGCCAGGAATTAGAGACCAGCCTAGGCAACACAGTAAGATCCAGTCTCTACAAAAAAATTAGAAAATTAGCCTAGTGTAGTGGGCTTGCCTGTATCCCCACTAGTCAGGAGGCTGAGGCGGGGGGATCGCTTGAGCCCAGGAGTTTAAGAGCAGCCTGGGCAACATAGCCAGACCCTAGCTCTAAAAAACAAATGAAAAAACCAGAAACACACACACACACAGAACCAGAAATGCACAGCTAGAGGCAAAACCGTGCGCATCCATGGGTACTTACACAAGTATTGTTTCACACAGATGACCACATGCAAGACTCACAACTACACACACATGCACATCTACACAGTCAGCAGGGCTACACACTCCCATACACCCAGATACACAAGTGCAAACCGCAGAAACTACTCGCTGAGTCCTGCAGTTTTGCTCTCACACAGGAAATACCAGGTGTGCACATAGTCACCGGCTGTTCCTCACCTATAGTCACATCCATTCACATTGTCACATACTCAATTTCTTCTCTCTGCTCAGAGATTCGCCCCAGCCCTGGTCACATGAAGCTACTGGATAGGGGGGTGTTGGGAGTGTGTGTCGGGGATGAGTTGTTAGAACCTCCCAGCTGTGGACAGCTTCCCGGACACAGGATGGAAGGACCGCGGGCTGCCTGTCTCTTCAAAGAGGCTCAGGAAACACAGGCAAGAGAACCCCAGGGGAGCGGGGAAAGGAACGGGAGGGAGCTCTGGGGCTGTAGCTTGAGTGTGAACAGGTTGTCTCCCCTTGTCTATCTCCCCCGGTGGAGACCCCAACCGCAACAATGCACCCGGAAATCCGGCAGTCCAAGGCAGAAAGGGCAGGCCAGCGGAGTGTGTGCTTGTCCCTATTTTGGTTGTGATGGTTTAGGGGGGGATATGAGACAGCCACAGCGCGGGAGGCGCTGGACAGACGGACATGCCGGGGAGGAGGGGGCGCAGAAGGACAGATACCCGAGCGGAGGCGGTCCCGGGGCAGACAGGAGGAGCGGGCGACAACAGACGGCGGCTGTCTAAAGGGAAACCGGTAATTTGGGAACCCGGTTCTCCCCCGCTTCCATCACCGCAATCCCCTCCACCCCCCGCCCCGGGCTCCCGGCGGGCCGGTCTGTCCGCCCGGGCCGGTCCTGGCTGCGCCCTGTGCGGCCGCGCCACCCAGCCCGGGACAAACAGCCCTCGCGTTGCTAGGAGACGGCGTTCCACAGTCCGTCGCGTCACCGCGTCTGCGCGGGCGTGGGGGGGGGGGCGCACGGAGACGGCGACCGCGTCGTTTGTTGACGTTGCCCGGCAACTGGCGCGGCGCTGCCGGGCAACGCCGGCCGACTGTTCATTCTCTCTCTCTCTCTCTCTCTCTTTTTTTTTTTTTTTTTTGAGACGGAGTCTCGCGTTCTCTCTGTGGCCCAGGCTGGAGTGCAATGGCGCGATCTCGGCTCACTGAAACCTCTGCCTCCCAGGCTCAAGCGATTCTCCTGCCTCAGCCTCCACGGTAGTTGAGATTACAGGTGCGCACCATCACGCCCGGCTAATTTTTGTATTTTTAGTAGAGACGGCATTTCGCCATGTTGGTCAGTCTGGTCTCGAACTCCTGACCTCAGGTGATCCACCCGCCTAGGCCTCCCAAAGTGTTGGGATTACAGGCGTGAGCCACTGTGCCCGGCCTCGACTGTTCATTCTCTTAAAGGAGCAGGAGCATTTTACAGGTGCCGACTTCGGCCGGCCGCGCGGCGGAACTGAGGCGTTACAGGGAAAGAAGAGGGTTCCTTCCCTGGCGAATGGAGGTTTAGGGAATTGGAGGCTGGGTTAGCCTTCCTGAGGAAGCGAAAAGATATAAGGCGAAAGCTCTGGGTATTTCAACTAGTGTTTGGAGATGTTAGTGCAATATTGATTGCACGTGTACACAGGCATGTTGTGGACCTGTATGCATGGGAGTAAGTGATAGAGATACAGGGCTAGCAAGACCTGGGTTTAGTTACCCACTCCGAAACCTTGACCTGTGACTTCCTCTGAGCCTCCTTCCTTCCTGAAATGGAGGTGATAACATCACCTACCCCTAGAATTGTGACCATGAAATCCGGTAAAGCACTTAGTACATAGTAAGTGCTCCGTATAAAATAGGTTTAATTATGTTTTTTTTGTTGTTGTTGTTGTTGTTTTTTTTGAGACGGAGTCTTGCTCTGTCACCCAGGCTGGAGTGCAGTGGCCGGATCTCAGCTCACTGCAAGCTCCGCCTCCCGGGTTTACGCCATTCTCCTGCCTCAGCCTCCCGAGTAGCTGGGACTACAGGCGCCCGCCACCTCGCCCGGCTAGTTTTTTGTATTTTTTAGTAGAGACGGGGTTTCACCGTGTTAGCCGGGATGGTCTCTCGATCTTCTGACCTCGTGATCCGCCCGTCTCGGCCTCCCAAAGTGCTGGGATTACAGGCTTGAGCCACCGCGCCCGGCCAATTATGTTATTTAATAACTGGATTCTGTCGCTAACTCACTGGACTTTTTTTGTTTTGTTTGAGATAGAGTTTTAATCTTTTTGCCCAGGCTGGAGTGCAATGGCATGATCTTGGCTCACTGCAACCTCTACCTCCCATGTTCAAGCGATTCTCCTACCTCAGCCTCCTGAGTAGCTGGGATTACAGGCACCTGCCACGATGCCGGGCTAATTTTGTATTTTTAGTAGTGCCGGGGCTTCACCATGTTGGCCAGGCTGGTCTCGAACTCCTGACTTCCAGTAATCCACTCGCCTCGGCCTCCCAAAGTGCCGAAATTACAGGCGTGACCCACTGTGCCTGGCCATTTTGTTGGTTTTTTTGAGACAAGGTCTCATTCTGTTGCCCAGTGGTATGATCACAGCTCACTGCAGCCTCACTTCCTGGGTTCAACCAATCCTCCCACCTCAGCCTACCAAGTAGCTGGGACTATAGGCACTGGCTAATTTTTTAATTTTTAATGTGTATTATTTTTTGTTTTTAGAGACAGGGCTCTCACTATATTGCCCAGGCTGGTCTCGAACTCCTCCTGGACTCACGCAATCTTCCTGCCTCGGCCTCCCAAAGTGCTGGGGTTGCAGGCATGAGTCACAGCATCCAGCTCCTTACTGGGTTTTGGAATACATAAGATGGTGTTTATAAAGTACTTACTGCAGCCCAGTGCACTCAATACACAGCAGTCGTTGTATTACTAGAGATGTTTTTATTATTGTTTCCTGCACTCTGTAAAGGAGCACGTGATGAGGCACTAGCAGATGTGGTTAGAATCCTTATTGTGCCGAATCCTGGCTGTGTGACCCCAAGCAAGTGCCTTGCCCTCTCTGACCCTCTGCTTCCTCTTCAGTGAAATGCGTGATCCCTTATCCTTCACAATCACTTCCGGGTAAAGGTCCTGGGCGAGGGGTCCCCTCTCACTGGGCATGTCAGGTCAGTGCCCCGTGTCTGCCGCATGACTCACGGGGCTACGTTATGTAAAGCTCCTTGATTTTGCACAGAGGGCAGGTTATATAAACGTATTTAATGTGCATCCTACATATCAAGCCTGGGGAGGAGACCTGGCTTGGTAAGGCTGAGATTGCTAAACCGTGGCACTGGCTGTTTCTAGGAAGTAGGGCCTATTAAAGCATGGGCCAAGGAGACAGTATTGTCTCCTTGAAAAGAAAATACATCCCTCCTGGGGTGGGGGGTCTCTCTAGGCCCCCAAATAGCTTTTTCTTTCTCAGTCTCTGATCCTTAATGTGTGTTTATCTCTCTCTGCATTTTTTTTAATTAATAAAACTTTTTTTTTTATAAAGGTGGGGTCTTACTATGTTGTCCAGGCTGGTCTCAAACTCCTGGGCTCAAGAGATCCTCCCACCTCAGCCTCTCAAAGTGCTGGGATGACCGGCGTGAGCAACTGCGCCCGGCCTCTCTCTGCCTTTTTTCGGAACCCTATCTCTCTGATCTCTCTGTCTCTGTCTCATCTCTATGTATCTCTGTCACTTTCTGCTTTTATTCCCGTGAGTCCCTTTCTGGGTCTCTGTCTCTGCTTGTGATTTTCCTTTATTACTTAACTTTCCATCAACTTGTTTCCAAACATTCTTAGGAGAATCTGAGTAGCACCAAGCCCCTCGCAGCTGACTGCTGTGTGATGTTGGGGTGAGCCCTCCATTCTCTGGGCCTCGGCTCTTCCCTGTCTGTAAAATCAGATGCAGTAACTAGTACAAGCAGGCAGGGGTCCCAATCACTGGGGAGCATTTTAAAGGTGGGTTTCTCCAGTTCCACACCCACAAGCTGTGGGTCAGAATCTCAGAGATAGACAACCAGGCACGATGGCTCACACCTGTAATCCCAACACTTTGGGAGGCCGAGGTGGGTGGATCACCTGAGATTAGGAGTTCGAGACCAGCCTGGCCAGCATGGCGAAACTCTGTCTCTACTAAAAACACAAAAATTAGCCGGGCTTGGTGGCGCACATCTGTAGTCCCAGCTACTTGGGAGGCTGAGGCAGGAGAATCGCTTAAACCTGGGAGGCAGAGGTTGCAGTGAGTCGAGATTGTGCCACCGCACTCCAGCCTGGGTGACAGAGCAAGACACTGTCTCAAAAAAAAAAAAAAAAAGAATCTCAGAGAAAGAGGCCCAGAGGATTATGCTATGTGAGTTATTCCCCCGGTGATTCTGAGCAACCAGCCAGAATTGCCAACCTGGGGCTGGACACGCCTGTCCGGAGGCCGGGTTCTCATGGTACATAATAGGTGAGGTCCTATGGAAACACACAGCCAGGGACAAGAGTCATTCTGTGGCAGTTAGAGGATCCTGAGTGTGGAGGCATGAGAGAGACAGAGCTGGGTCAGAGTGAGACAAAGGTCAGAGATAGAGACAAGAAAAGAAAACAGAGAGATAGGCCGGGCGCGGTGGCTCAAGCCTGTAATCCCAGCACTTTGGGAGGCCGAGACGGGCGGATCATGAGGTCAGGAGATCGAGACCATCCTGGCTAACATGGTGAAACCCCGTCTCTACTAAAAAAATACAAAAAACTAGCTGAGCGAAGTGGCGGGCGCCTGTAGTCCCAGCTACTCGGGAGGCTGAGGCAGGAGAATGGCATGAACCCGAGAGGAGGAGCTTGTAGTGACCTGAGATCCGGCCACTGCACTCCAGCCTGGGTGACAGAGCAAGACTCCATCTCAAAAAAAAAAAACAAAAAAAAAACAGAGAGATACAGAGACATAAAGAGATAGAGGCCAGGCACAGTGGTTCACACCTGTAATCCTATCACTTTGGGAGGTGGAGGCAGGTGAACCACCTGAGGTCAGGAGTTCAAGACGAGCCTGACCAACATGGTGAAACCCTGTTTCTACTAAAAATACAAAATTAGCTGGGCGTGGTGGCATGTGCCTGTAGTTCCAGCTACTCAGGAGACTGAGGCAGGAGAATCACTTGAACCTGAAAGGCAGAGGTTGCGGTGAGCCTAGATCACGCCACTGTACTCCAGCCTGGATGACAAGAGCGAATCTCCATCTCAAAAAAAAAAAAGATAGAGGCAAATCTGTGTTTTCTGCACACTGCCTGAAAATGCATCCCCAGAGTAGAAGACCAGATCTCTGTGTGTATGCGTGACTGTGTTTAACATGTTGCTGCACGTAGCATTGGGGTGTGCCAGGCCTAGGCTGTGATTGGGTGTGGGAGCCAGATGCTGGGCTGGGAGGTTCTGGGTGGACCCTCTGTACCTGTGCCAACCTGCCTCTAAGCAAGTGTCCTGGGCCAGCATTCTCCCCGTCTGGCTCCTATTTTCTTTTCTTTTTTTTTTTTTTTTTTAGACGGAGTCTCACCCTGTCACTCAGGCTGGAGTGCAATGGCACGTTCTTGGTTCGCTGCAACCTCCACTTCCCGGGTTCAAACGATTCTCCTGCCTCAGCCTCCTGAGTGGCTGAGATTACAAGCGCCTGCCACCGCACCCAGCTGATTTCTGTATTTTTAGTAGAGACAGGGTTTTGCCATGTTGGCCAGGCTGGTCTCAAATTCCTGACCTCATGATCTGCCCGCCCTGGCCTCCCAAAGTTCTGGGATTACAGTTGTGAGCCACCTCTTCCGACCCAGCCCCTACTTTCTACACCAGCTCCATGTGACTGATGAGGACATGGCTCCGGGAGTCCTGGGGCCCACATGGATGAGTACAGGTTTAGATGTAGCTCTAGGCGCTGAGAGTGTTATGTTCGGGTGTGTGGGTTTGGGAATAGCCATCCCAATAGAGGGGTACCATCTTTGGAGCTAGACTGAGCCGTGAGACCTTGGGCAAGTTAAGTGACCTCTTTGGGCCTCAGTTTGCACATCTGTAAAATAGGGATGATAACTTTTATGGGAATGTGGTGAGTACCACCTAACATAATGGTAAGTGCTGCCATCTACTGATGGCTTACTATGAATGTGCTTGTCAGCAGATTTTGCGTCTCTTAAGTTAAAGGCCTCCAGAATGGATCCCTGCTACCTCCTAGTCCAAGTCACCATTGGACTCAACTGGATCATGACAGTGACTGGTCTCCCTGACTCCACACTTGTCCTCCAAAGTCTATTCCCCACCTACAGCCAGAAGGACCCTGTTAAAATAAAAAACAAGCCAGACACCGTGGTTCACGCCTGTAATTCCAGCACTTTGGGAGGCTGAGGTGGGCGAATCACCTGCGGCAGGAGTTCGAGACCAGCCTGGCCAACACTGGGTTGAGTGAAACCCCATCTCTATAAAAATGCCAAAAAATATATATATATATATTCAGCCAGGCGTGGTGGCACGCACCTGTAATCCTAGCTACTTGGGAGGCTAAGGCAGGAGAATCGCTTGAACCTGGGAGGCAGAGGTTGCAGTGAGCCGAGACGGTGCCATTGCACTCCAGCCTGGCAGCAAGAAAGAAACTCTGTCTCAAAATAAAGAAATAAAATAAAAAATAAGAAACAGTGAACATCCCTCTTTTACTCAAAACCCTCGCTCCCGACTCACTCTGTGAAGACCTTACCTTGGCCCATCAGGCCCTGCAGGATCAGCCCTTCGTCTCTCTGACCTCTTGTGCTCCAGCGCCCTCCCCACCTTCTCTCTGTCCACCCACACTGGCCTCCTCCCTGTTCCTCCAACACGCCAGACATGTCCTCACCTTACACCCTTTGCATTTGCTGTTACTTCCCTCTGACTGGGTTGTGATGCTCTTAGGCCAGATGTCTGCATGGCTTCTCCCGAACCAACTTCTAGTCTCTGCTCAAACATCACCTTCTCATTTAGGCCTTCCCTGACCATTCCAGTGAAAAATAGCAACCCCAGCCCTCTGTCTCTGCTTTCCCAGCACTTATTACTTTCCAATGTACTCAATAATTTGCTTAATAATGTGCTCATTTGTTCATTTATTGTTGGTCATCCCCCTCCCAATTTCCAAAGACTAAACTCCCAGGACAGAGAGCTTTGTCTTGTTCAATACTGCATTCTCACAGTCCTTACCAGTGCCTGGCATATAGTAGATGCTCAATAAATACCTGTTGATTGGGGCGGGCACAGTGGCTCACACCTGTAATCCCAGAACTTTGGGTGGCCGAGGTGGGTGGATCACTTGAGGTCAGGAGTTCAGACCAGCCTGGCCAACATGGTGAAACCCCATCTCTACTAAAAATACAAGAAATAGCTGGGCGTGGTGGCACAGGCTTGTAACCCTAGCTACGTGGGAGGCTGGGGTGGAAGGACTGCTTGAACTTGGGAGGCGGAGGTTGCAGTGAGCCGGGATGGCACCACTGCACTCCAGCCTGGGCCACAGAGTGAAATTCCTCTCAGACAATAACAACAACAACAAAATCTGTTGAATGAATGAATGATGAGTGTACATGCCAGGAACTGTGCTACAAGCTCTGGGTCTGCAAATTCACTGAATCGTCAGAATAGCCCGATTCGCTAAGCGCTACGTATTAATGTCCCCATTTTACAAATACAGAAACTGAGAGTCAGAGAGGGGAAGTCCCTCGAACTGAGTGCAAAGGTCCTGAGGAGTAGAGATGGATTATTCTGCCATCAGGGGCGTCCCTGCCAGCCTCGGTGTTGCCCATGTATAACTGCACTATTTCTGTGCTTATTTCTGGGCCCCGTCCTTGTTCGATCTGTCGCGTGGTCTCTTCTTATATCTCTGCGCCCCGACAGTTCCCTGTCGCTTCGGCCTGCACGCATGTCTCCGATTTTTCTTGCCCCGGGGCCCTGATCTCTGTATCTCCGCTTTGCTGCGCCTCAGTCTCCGGGTTTCTGCGCCCTGAGGCCTCTGGGGGCCAAGGCCGGGTTTCGGCTCGCAGGCCTGGGTGCTACGTCCCGGCCCGGTGGCCTCCTGACCGCCCAGCCTTGGCTGGCGGCCCTGGGGCGGGGCGGGGCCTGTTGCCCGGAGACCAATGTTTTGCCGCCGCAAACTGGGTCTCTGGGCCACCGCGGGGGGGCGGCCTGGGAACCCGCGCCCGGCGTGGGAGCGCGCCCGGGCGGGGCACGGGCCGGCCCTGGGCCTAGGGGCGGGGAGGGGCTCTGGGGTTGGGGGCGAAGCGGCTGGCTGGGGGAGAGGGGGCAATGAGGAACCGGATTTGGGGAGATGAGGTAGGGGCATGGGGCAGTTCGAGGACACCGGAGGGAACTGGGGGAGGCTGGGATTAGGAGGACGAGAGTGTATTGGGGTCAGTTGGAGGGAAGAGGGTGAGTCGGGGGCTAGGGAGGACTGGGAGATATTGAGGAAAGCTTGGGGGAGCCCAGGGAGAGAATTGGGAGGGCGTGGGCAGGATAGTGGGGGTAGTTGGGTTGGGGAAGAGGGGCCCGGTATGGATGAGTGAAGGACCGGGGACACTGGAATTTTAGGGGATTCAGGAATTACAAGCGATGAGTGTGAGGGCAGAGTGTTTCGGGGGGCGTTGGGGAGGTCTGAAAGGACGGGGTGTGAGGTATAGAGGAGAGAGGTTTGCCGGTTCAGAGAAAGAACCGAACTGCAGGGCCATAGGAGGGTAGAGTTGGGAGGAGATAAGATCCCCAGGGAGAAGGAGGCTAAACCGGGCCGGAAACAAGGGTGAATCAGAAGAGGGGGAGCCCCTGCCACTTCCAGGTTCCTGCGGGAGGGGCGCTCCTAGCCCATTGTCCCCGACCCGGCCAGGACATCCGGTGACTTCCCTTGGGACGCGACGACCGGTTGTGTAACCCTGCCAGGCCTGCCTGCTCCTGGGGGAGGGGCCTAAGTCTGGACTCCCGGGTTCCTCTCCGCCCCCATCCCAAGAGAGAGGCCTGGGTTGGGATCCCGGGGGAGCGGCTCGTGACGTCACAAATGGGCGGAGTCCACCAAAGGCGCTAACCCGTTTTCTTATTCACTGGCGATCTGGGATCTGGGACCCAGGGTGGGAAGGGGTGTTCTTAGCGATCCCCTTGGTTGAAGCAGCCCAATGACCACAAGGGTAAATTGAGTCCCAGAGAGTGCTGACCCTTTTCATTCGACTCATTCATTCAGTAAAGATGTATAGGCCGGGCGCGGTGGCTCAAGCCTGTAATCCCAGCACTTTGGGAGGCCGAGTCGGGCGGATCACGAGGTCAGGAGATCGAGAACATCCTGGCTAACACGGTGAAACCCCGTCTCTACTAAAAATACAAAAAACTAGCCGGGCGAGGTGGCGGGCGCCTGTAGTCCCAGCTACTCGGGAGGCTGAGGCAGGAGAATGGCGTAAACCCGGGAGGCGGAGCTTGCAGTGAGCTGAGATCCGGCCACTGCACTCCAGCCTGGGCGACAGAGCGAGACTCCGTCTCAAAAAAAAAAAAAAAAAAAAAAAAAAAAAAAGATGTATGGAGCGCCGGCTGTGTCCCAGTTACTGCCTTAGGTGATGGGGACACAGCAGTGACTGATTCTAGCAGCCCCTGGGCAGACCCCATCCTAAACTGACTGTGACTGACTACAGCTATACCTCCTTGGAGCCTGGCCTCCTTCACTAGACAAATCAATAAGATGGACCCTCACATCCAGGCAGCTGGGAGACCCTTCCCTAGTACAGAGGGCACCACACATCCCTCAGCGCCTGAGTCCCTGGTCTGTGTGTGACTGCATCTCCCCTTCCTCCCCCCATGGCCTGTCACTTCCTCTTATCCTTATCCCCCCCCGCAGGGCATGACTAGGGATGCTGGTCTTAAGGCAGTTGGTAAATCACTCAGACGTCATAACTAAGCCGGCTGTGCTATCACACGAGATGTGTCCCTGAGATGTCATTAAGCAGCCTGCTTCTCCTCCTATACATACCTCTGAGGTCCTGTGGGTCTGAGGAGGGGCCACACCCTGCTGCTGGTGGTTCCTCAGCCTCCCAAACAGAGTTATCTACTTCCATCCAACCCCTCCATCAGAAGGTTCTGGAAGGTGCCTTCCTGGCTACCCTTAGTCTTCTTCCAGGCAGCCTTCCTTGACTCCCCATCCCTGTCACCCTCCCTGGGATTTGTATCCTGACCTGAACCTTGCCTCTCTGATCTCATCCACTTCCTTGCCTCAACTTTGAAAAGCCTTCAGAGCCCAGTCCTCAGAAGGACACATGCTTGCACCTCTCCAAGCCTCAGTTTTCCCATCTCTAAAACAGGCATAGCAATGGGGTATGGCCCATTCACTGAGTGCTGAATGATTCCAGTCACTTCATTTCTGTGATGAGCTTTGCATAGGCCAGGGACATTGTGAGAGCTCAGTGAATCCTATTGGCCAGGATACATAAAAAATAGTTAATATTGCCGGGCGCGGTGGCTCACGCCTGTAATCCCAGCACTTTGGGAGGCCGAGGCGGGCGGATCACAAGGTCAGGAGATCGAGACCACGGTGAAATCCCGTCTCTACTAAAAATACAAAAAATTAGCCGGGCGCGGTTGTGGGCGCCTGTAGTCCCAGCTACTCAGGAGGCTGAGGCAGGAGAATGGCGTGAACCCGGGAGGCGGAGCTTGCAGTGAGCCGAGATCGCACAACTGCACTCCAGCCTGGGCGACAGAGCGAGACTCCATCTCAAAAAAAAAAAAAAAAAAAAAAAAAAAAAAAAAAAAATTGTTAATATTGAGAAGTGGGTATAAGAGTGGGAGGGAAATTTACTTTTCCAAGGTATATCCTTTTGTAGTTACCAAAACTTTTTGGTTTTTTTTAGATAGGGCCTCTGTTGCCCAGGCTGGAGTGTAGTGGTGCCATCTTGGTTCACTGCAACCTCCACCTCTGGGCTCAACTGATCCTCCCACCTCAGCCTCCTGAGTAGGTGGGACCACAGGTGCATGCCACCACACTTGGCTAAATAAAAAAAATTTTTTTACAGAGATGAGATCTTACTATAATGTCGAGGCTGGTCTTGAACTCCTGAGATCAAGAAATCCTCCCACCTCGGCCTCCCAAAGTGCTGGGTGGGATTACAGGCGTGAGCCACTGCACCTGGCCTCAAAACAGTTTTCAAAATTAAAAAAAAAAAAAAAAAAAAGTGCTGGGTGCAGTGGCTCATGCCTGTAATCCCAGCACTTTGGGAGGCTGAGGCAGGCGGATCACGAGGTCAGGAGATCGAGACCATCCTGGCTAACAGGGTGAAACCCCATCTCTAATAAAAATACAAAAAATTAGCCGGGTGCTAATTTTTACAGGTGGTATGTGCCTGGCCTGTAGTCCCAGCTACTCAGGAGGGTGAGGCAGGAGAATCACTTGAACCTGGGAGGCAGAGGTTGCAGTGAGCCGAGATCCCACCACTGCACTCCAGCCTGGGCGACAGAGCAAGGCTCTGTCTCAAAAAAAAAAAAAAAAAAAAAAAATGTAGGTTGGGCACAGTGGCTTACACTTGTAATCCCAGCACTTCGGGAGGCCAAGGTGGGCAGATCACCTGAGGTCAGGAGTTTGAGACCAACCTGGCTAACATAGTGAAACCTCGTCTCTACAAAAAATACAAAAATTAGCCGGAGTTGGTAGCAGGCGCCTGTAATCCCAGCTACTCGAAAATTTTAGAAGTTACTTAAAAATTACCATCTCTGAACTGACTCTGAAACTTATCTGGGTACCTTCCACCCACATTTCATCTCAGGGATGACCCCCCTGCCCCCATCCACCCTGCTACCTGGGTGGAGACCTGGGACTCAACTGGGTATCTTCCTCGCCCACTGCAGGGTCAGGGCCAGGCCCAAGACCTTAGTCACTCATTCTGACCTCTGTCACCCTCAGGGAAGTCAGTGTGCTGCCTTTGAACCCCCAGAACATGCAGTGTAGGTCCTTGAGGCCTGACACTGATTCTTGGAGTGGGCACTGAGAATCTCAGGATATGGAAATGGGGAGGCCCTTAGATGATCCAAGTGCAAAGGGAAGACCTAGACCCAGAGAACAGAGTTCTGACTGTTCCCACGGCCTGGAGCTGTTGTGTCCAATCACTAACTTGCAAGGCAGGAAAGAATCTTAATGGAGGCGGGCTCCCTAGCTCATGCCTGTCATTTCAGTGTCTTCCTAGGAGGAGGCCAGAGGATCGCTTGAGGCCAGGAGCTCAAGACCAGCCTGGGCAAGGCGGGCAAGGCGTAGAGACTCTGTCTCTACTAAAAAAAAAAAAAAAAAAAAATTAGCCAGGTGTGGTGGTGCACATCTGTAGTCCCAGCTACTAGGAAGGCTGAGGTGGGAGGATCTCTTGAACCCAGGAGTTCAAGGCTGCAGTCAGCTAAGATTCCAGCACTGCATTCCAGCCTGGGCAACACTGCTCTCCAGCCTGGGCGACAGAGCAAGACCTTGTCTGAAATAAAACAATATTATGTGGAGGTGGGTAAATAAAGAAACGGCTCAAGGCTGAGCCCTAACTCTGGTGACACAGTGATCAAACTTGATGACAAAGACAGTCATCCTTCCCCAGCCTGAGCCCCGACCCTGGTCACAGAATGAGCCGTGATGCTGGCCATGCCTGGCCTCAGCTCTGAGACTGGGCCAGACTAAAGTGTCCGATGCTCCCACCCCCAGATCTAAGCCTAACCCTGCCCACTGTAGAAACAAACCAAGAAATCAGATCCTCACCCCCAGCCCTCAGCCCTCAGCCCTCAGCCCGCAGGTATCCTGACTCCCTGTGACCCTCCCGCCCTGCCCTGCCCCCATAAAGGTTGGCCTTGAGGACACAGACGGGAAGGGGCAGATTCAGGAAGACAGGAGATTGGCGATGAGGGCCGAGAGGGGAAATAGGGACAGGAGTAGGGCAGGCTGGGGGATGGGTATGAGTACCAGTGGGGGACATCGCTGGGGAGAGGCAGGAGAGGGGGGAATTATGATGAGGAATGGAGGTGAAGCTGAGGATGGGGGGCAGAGGATGGGGATACCATGTAGGGGACGCAGGAAGGCAGCCAGGCTAGCGGCGGGGCGGAGGTCGCAGTCGGGGGCGAGTGTGACAGCCAGGACAGAGTGGGGGTGCGCTGGGGACAGCGGCGCCTGCTCGGCCGGGCTGCGCCCAGCACCGCTCCCCCCGCGCGCTCCCCCTTCCGCTCCCCGGAAGCGCTGAGTCGTCCTGCCTTATCTGGGGGCCGCTATTTCGGGCTCGGCTCGGAGCGCGTCGACTATTTTTAGCGGCGCTGGGGTAAAAATGGACGCGGCGCCGCGCGGGTTCCCGAGGCCGTGCGCGCCCCCTCGCGACCACTGAGGGCCCCGGGGAGGAGCGCGCGCCTGAGTCACAGCCGTCCCACAGCCCCGCGGCACGGCGAGGGGCCTGGATCGGGGGCGCCCTGAACACCCCGCGTGCGCACCTGCCTCCCGGGCTCCCGGGAGCCTGCGAGCCGTCAGGGCGCAGAATCTTCCAGGGGCGTCCGGACGCGTCCGCTGGGGTTCAGACCCGACGGAGGAGTTTTGGGTAGGGGCGCCGCGCCCCCTGGTGGCCCCCGCAGGGATCGCAGGCAGGAGCGGGACCTGAGTCCGTCTCAGCTTATCTATTCATTTATTTTTATTATGATTACGATTATTTCTTTGAGATAGAATCTCGCTATATTGCCCCAGGGTGGTCTAGAACTCCTGGGCTCAAGCGATCCTGCTACCTCGGCCTCCCAAAGTGCTGTAGTACAGGCCTGAGCCACCGCACCCGGCCTATTACTATTAACTACTATTATTATTTTTTTAAATCTGACCTTACTGAGTCGTCCACACCCATTTTATAAATGAGGAAACTGAGGTCCGGAGAGGAACTGGGTTGAGGCCTTGCAGCATGAGTCGCAATGTACCACCATTTCAACTTGAGCTTGGACACTTCCTAAATGGGGAACTCACTGACTCCCAGAAAACGCGGCGCTATTTGTTTTTTTGTTTGTTTGTTTTTGTTTTTTGAGAAAGTCTCGCTCTGTCGCCCAGGCTGGAGTGCAATGGTGCAATTTCAGCTCACTGCAACCTACACCTCCTGGGTTCAAGAAATTCTCCTGCCTTAGCCTCCGAGTAGCTGGGATTACAGGCATGCACCACAACGCCTGGTTAATTTTGTATTTTTAGTAGAGATGGGGTTGGGGGAGGAAGAACAGAGAGACGCCGGTTAAAAAATACCAAACTACAGTCAGATAAGAGGAATAACTTTGGGCCGGGCGCGGTGGAACACACCCGTAATCCCAGCACTTCCGGAGGCCGAGTGGGGCGGATCACTTGAGGTCGGGATTTTGAGACCAGCCTGACCAACACGGAGAAACCCGTCTCTACTAAAAATACAAGATTAGCCAGGCGTGGTGGCGCATGCCTGTAATCTCAGTTACTTGGGAGGCTGAGGCAGGAGAATTGCCGGACCCAGGGAGGCGGAAGTTGCGGTGAGCCGAGATTGAGCCATTGCACTCCAGCCTGGGAAAAAAGAGCAAAACTCTGTCTCAAAAAATAATAATAATAAATAAATAAAAATAATTAGCCGGGCGTGATGGTGCACACCTGTAGTCTCAGCTACTCAGAAGGCTGAAGTAGGAGGATCGCTTGAGCCCGGGAGGCAGAGGTTGCAGTGAGCCAAGATTGTGCGTCAAACTGCACTCCAGCCTGGGCGACAGAGTGAGACTGTCTTAAAATAAATAAATAAACAAACAAACAAACAAACACATAAAAAAATTACACATGTGGATCCAGCAATCCCACTTCTGAGTGTATATCCAAAGAAATTGAAATCAAGATGTCAGGGCCATGTACAGTGACTCACGCCTATAAATCCAGCAGTCTGGGAGGCTGAGGCAGGAGGATGGCTTGAGCCCAGGAGTTGGAGACTAACCTGGGCAACGTAGTGAGATGCCATCTCTACAAAAAGCATAAAAATAAAAACAAAAATAAATCAGATGAGAGGCCAGGCACTGTGGCTCACGCCTGTAATCCCAGCACTTTGGGAGATGGAGGGGGGCAGATCAGGAGATCAGGAGGTCAGGAGATCAACACCATCCTGGCTAACACAGTGAAATCCCATCTCTACTAAAAATACAAAAAAAAATTAGCTGGGCGTGGTGGTGGGCACCTGTGGTCCCAGCTACTCAGGAGGCCGAGGCAGGAGAATCACTTGAACCCAGGAGGCGGAGGTTGCAGTGAGCCGAGATTGAGCCACTGCACTCCAGCTTGGGCAACAGAGCGAGACTCTGTCTAAAAAATTTTTTAAAATAAAAATCAGATGAGAATATGTACTGACAAAAAATAAAAAATATTTACAAATTAAAAAAATTTAAACTCTATTTTAGCAACTTTGAAATACACAGTACATTAACCATGGTTACCATGCTGTGCAATAGATCACTGAAGTATATTTCTCTAGTCTTGCTGAAACTTCGCACCCTTTGATCAACATCTTCTCTTTTCCCAACCCTCTCCCACTTCCCTAGCCTCTAAGCCACCTTTATACTGTTTCTATGAGATTGACATTTTAAGATTCCATATAAAAGTGGGATCATGTGGTGTTTGTCTTTCTGTGCCTGGTGTATTTCACTTAGCATAATGTACTGTGGTTCCATCCATGTTGTCTTGAATGGCAGAATTTCCTCCCTTTACAAGGCTGTATAGTATTCCATCGTGTGTATATGCAACATTTGTTTTATCCATTATGTCCTTTGATGAACACTTAGGTTGCCTCCATATCTTGGCTATTGTGACCAGTGCTGCAATGAACTTGGGAGAGCAGATATCCCTTCAACATCCTGATTTCAATTCCTTTGGAAATATAACCAGAGGTATATGAGTCTGCTGGATCCATATGTACAATTTTATTTTTATTTAATTATTATACATATATATTTCTTTTCTTTTTTTTATTTTGAGATGAAGTCTCGCTCCTGTCGCCCAGCTTGGAGTGCAGTGGCGTGATCACGGCTCACTGCAACCTCCGCCTCCTGGGTTCAAGCGATTCTCCTCCCTCAGCTTCCCGAGTAGCTGGGATTACAGGCATGTATCACAACGCCTGGCTAATTTTGTATTTTTAGTGGAGATGGGGTTTCACCATGTTGGTCAGGCTGGTCTCGAACTCCTGACCTCAGGTGATTCACCCACCTTGGCCTCCCAAAGTGCTGGGATTGCAGGCGTGAGCCACTGTGCCCGGCCCTTATTTTATATTTTAAAGTCTCACTGTATTGGAATCCACTACATATGGAATCTCACTATGTTGCCCAAGCTGATCTCCAACTCTTGGTCTAGAGGGATCCTCCCACCTCAGCTTTCTAAGGAGCTGGGATTACAAGTGCAGGCTACCATGCCTGGCTGTCACACGTGTCGTTTTAAATGTTTAGGCCAGGGTGGCTCACGCTCATAATCTTAGCCCTTTGGGAGGCCAAGGCGGGCGAACTGCCATGTCAAGGCCAGGGGTGTGAGATCAGCGTAGATAACACAGCAAGACCCCCACCCCACTCCCAACCCCCTGCCACCCCGCACCCCGCTTCATCTCTACAAAACCTTTTTTTTTTTTTTTGAGACAGAGTCTTGCTCTGTTGGCCAGGCTGGAGTGCAGTGGCATGATCTCCGCTCACTGCAACCTCCGCCTCCCGGGTTCATGCCATTCTCCTGCCTTAGGCTCCCGAGCAGCTGGGACCACAGGAGCCTGCCACCACACCTGGCTAATTTTTTGTGTAGTAGAGACAGGATTTCACCGTGTTAGATGCGATGGTCTCAATCTCCTGACCTCGTGATCTGCCTGCCTCGGCCTCCCAAAGTGCTGGGATTATAGGCGTTTGCCACCGTGCCCAGCTTTTTTTTTTTTTTTTTTTTTTTTTTTTATTTTTAGTACAGACGGGGTTTCACCGTGTTAGCCAGGATGGTCTCCTCCTGACCTTGTGATCCAACTCGTGATCCACTTGGCCTCCCAAAGTGCTGAGATTATAGGAGTGAGCCACTGCGCCCGGCTTTTTTTTTTTTTTTTTTTTGAGACGGAATCTTGCCCTGTCACCCAGGGTGGAGTGCAATGGCTCAATTTCAGCTCACTGCAACCTCTGCCTCCTGGGTTCAAACGATTCTCCTGCTTCAGCCTCCCGAGCAGCTGGGATTACAGGCACCTGCCACCATACCAAGTTTAGTTCTATATTTTTAGTAGAGACGGGGGTTTCACCATGTTGGCCAGGCTGGTCTCGAACTCCTGACCTTGTGATCTGCCCACCTCAGCCTCCCAAAGTGCTGGAATTACAGGCTGAGCCACCGCACCCAACCCAAAACATTTTTTTAAATTAAAAAATTAGCTGGGTGTGGTGGCAGGCCTCTACAGTCCCAGTCACTCAGGAGGCTGAGGCAGGACGATCCCTTGAGCCTAGGAGTTCAAGGTTGCAGTTAGCTATGATTGTGCCACTTTACTCCACCTGGGACCATGGTGACAGAGCGAGACCCTGTTTCAAACAAACAAACAAACAAATAGATAAGTGTTGTAGTAGCCACAATAAAAAAATTGAAAAGAGCAAGTGAAGATAATTTTATGTACTTTATCTAACTGGATACATCCAAAATATTATTATTTCAACATGTATCCAGTTTCAGAATTACTATTGTTAATTTTCCTTGTTTTTTTAGATAGAGTCTCGCTCTGTCCCCCAGGCTGGAGTGCAACGGTGCGATTTCGGCTCATTGCAACCTCCACTTCCCAGGTTCTAGTGATTCTCCTGCCTCAGCCTCTTGAATAGCTGGAACTACAGGCGCGCGCCACCACGCCCGGCTAATTTTGTATTTTTAGTAGAGACACGGGGTTTCGCCATGTTGGCCAGGGTGGTCTCAAACTCCTGACCTCAGGTGATCTGCCCTCCTTGGCCTCCCGAAGTGTTGGGATTACATGCATGAGCCACTGCACCCGGCCTCAGCATCAGAATTCTTCATGAGATACTTTACATTCCTTTCATCGCACTAAGCCTTCAAACTCCAGCGTGGATTTTACACTGCAGGCGAATCCCATTTTGGACCAGCCATGTTTGAAGCTCTTAAAGGCAACGTGTGGCCAGTGACTGCCCTATGTAACAGCACAGCAGTGAGCCCTGGCCTGAACACGGATCTCTACTGCGGCTTCCCTGAAGTCCAGATTTAACAGCGTGTGAAGATGGGCCTCTGGAAGGTAGTGTGGAGACTACAGGCTCTGGAGCCAAATTCCAGGGGTTCAAATATTGGCTGTACAACTTCTTTTTTTCTTTCTTTAAAAAACAAACAAACAAACAAACAAAAACAGGGTCTTGCCCTGTGGCCCAGGCTGGAGTACAGTGGCAAGATCTCAGCATACTGCAACCTCTGCCTCCCAGGCTGAAGCAATTCTCCTGCCTCAGCCTCCTGATGAGCTGGGATTACAGGCCCACACCACCATGTCCAGCTAATTTTTTGTATTTTTAGTAGAGATGGGGTTTCACCATGTTGGTCAGGCTGGTTTCAAAATCCTGGCCTCAAGGGAGCCACCCACCTTGGCCTCCCAAAGGGCTGGGATTACAGGGGTGAGTCACCACACCTGGCTGACACCCTGATTTTGACTTTTGGCCTCCAGAACTGTGAAAGAATGAATTTCTCTTGTTTTAAGTCACTGAACTGCTAGTAATTTGTTATAGTAGCAGTTAAGAAACTAATGCAATCTGTTTGGGCTTCTGTCTCCTCCTTACTAATGGCAGAGTTTCTGAGGCTTTTAGAGAACATCTTTTCCAACCCTTCCTCATAGGGAAAGAAACTGAGGCTCAGAGAGAGAATGGAGCCTGAACGAGATCTGAGGCTTCCAGCTCTTCATCCAAGCTCTATGGGTCACTGTGGAAATTTACAGGATATTTTTCTTTTTTTGAGACGGAGTCTTGTTCTGTCACCCCAGACTGGAGTGCAGTGGTGCGATCTCGGCTCACTGCAACCCCTGCCTCCCAGGTTCAAGCAATTCTCCTGCCTCAGCCTCCCAAGTAGCTGGAATTACAGGTACATACCACCACGCCCAGTTAATTTGTTCTGTATTTTTAGTAGAGACGGGGTTTCACTATGTTGGCCAGACTGGTCTTGAACTCCTGACCTCTTGATCCACCCGCCTCAGCCTCCCAAAGTGCTGGGATTACAGGCTTGAGCCACCGTGCCCGGCCAGTTACAGGATATTTTTCCTGTTAAAAAAAATAATAATAATAGGCCAGGCGCAGTGGCTCATGTCTGTAATCTCAGCACTTTGGGAGGACGAGGTGGGTGGATCACCTGAGGTCAGGAGTTCGAGACCAACCTGGCCAACATGGTGAAACCCTGTCTCTACTAAAAATACAAAAAAAAATTAGCCGAGCATGGTGGTACATGTCTGTACTCCCAGCTACTTGGGAGGCTGAGACTTGAAACAATCGCTTGAATCTGGGAGGCAGAGGTTGCAGTGAGCCAAGATTGCACCACTGCACTCCAGCTTGGGCGACAGAGTGAGACTCCATCTCAAAAAAAAAATAATAATAATAATAATAATAATAATAATAATACAGAATGTGGACTGAACATAGAGGCTCACACCTGTAATCCTAACACTTTGGGAGTCTGAGGCAGGAGGATCCCTTGAGGCCAGCAGTTTGAGATCAGCCTGGGCAATATAGTGAGACCCCCATCTCTACTAAATTAGCCGGGTGTGGTGGTGCACACCTGTAGTCCCAGCTGCTTGTGAGACTGAGAGAGGAGGTTTACTTGAGTCTAGGAGTTTGAGGCTGCCTTGAGCTGTGATCACCACGCTGCACTCCAACCTGGGTCACAGAATAAAGGTCTCAAAACAAAAACAAAAAACCCAGAATGTTTATTGAGTTTTCTTTTAAGGCTGAAACTGAGAGCACAAGGTTTGGTTGGAGTCCTAGTTTGGTTGTTTACTTGGTTTGTGGCCTTGGACAAGATTCTACCTTCCCTGTGCCTCAGTTTCTCCCTCTGTAAAATGGGCATGGTGAGATAAGTCATCTCAGAGGGTTGTAGTTTGGAGGGCTGTTGTGAGAATAAATGTTACTGTGCAGCATAGTCCTGGAAGTGTTTGTAAATGCTGTAAGACGGGCCAGGCACAGTGGCTCATGCCTCTAATCCCAGCACTTTGGGAGGCCGAGGCGGGTGGATCTCCTGAGGTCAGGAGTTTGAGACCAGCCTGACTAACATGGAGAAACCCCATTATTTAAAAAAAATAAAAAAAATAAAAAAATAAAAATTAGCCAGGCATGGTGGCACATGCCTGTAATCCCAGCTACTCGGGAGGCTGAGACAGCAGAATCGCTTGAACCCAGGAGGTGGAGGTTGCAGTGAGCCAAGATCGCACTATTGTGCTCCAGCCTGGGCAATAAGAACGAAACTCTGTCTCAAAAAAAAAAAAAAAAAAAAAAGGCCAGGCGCAGGGCAGGCGCAGTGGCTCACGCCTGTAATCCCAGCACTTTGGGAGGCCGAGGCAAGTGGATCACGAGGTCAGGAGTTCGAGGCCAGTCAGGCCAAGATGGTGAAACCCTGTCTCTACTAAAAATACAAAAATTAGCCAGGCACGGTGGCAGGTGCCTGTAATCCCAGCTACTCGGGAGGCTGAGACAGGAGAATTGCTTGAACCAGGGAGGCAGAGCTTGCGGTGAGCCGAGAATGTGCCACTGCACTCTAGCCTGGGTGACAGAGCAAGACTCCATCTCAAAAAAAAAAAAAAAAAATAGCCAGGTGTGGTGGTGCACGCCTATAGTCCCAGCTGCTCGGGAGGCTGAGGCAGGAGAATTGCTTGAACCCGGGAGGCGAAGGTGGCAGTGAGCTGAGGTCGCACCACTGCACTCCAGCCTGGGTGACGGAGCAAGACTCAGACTCGGAAAAAAAAAAAGCAAAAAAATGCTATAAGACAAGAAAAATAAATGAGACTCAACAATTGGAAGGTAAGAGAGAAAACTGCCAGATAGATTATCTTTTCTTTTCTTTTTTTGAGATGGGGGCCTTACTCAGCTGTCCAGGCTGGAGTGTATTGTCATGATCATGGCCCACTGCAGTCTTGACCTTCCTGGGCTCAAGTGATCCTCCCACCTTAACCTCCCGAGTATGTGGGACTACAGGCACATGCCACCATGCCATGCGATTTTTTGTGTATATTTTTTGGAGAGACACGATGTTTGACCATGTTGCCCAGGCTGGTCTCGAACTCCTGGGCTCAAGCGATCTACCAGCCTCAGCCTCCCAAAGTGCTTGGATTACAGGTGTGAACCAGGGCGCCTGGACAGGTCTCTTCTTGTTCTTTTTTTTTTTTTTGTGAGACAGAGTCTTGCTGTTGGCCAGGCTGGAGTGCAGTGGCACGATCTCGGCTCACTGCAACCTCTGCCTCTCAGGTTCAAGCGATTCTCCTTCCTCAGCCTCCTCCCAAGTTGCTGGGACTACAGGCGCGTGCCACCAAGCCCAGATAATTTTTTTTAGTAGATACTGGTTTCATCATGTTAGCCAGAATGGTCTTGATCTCCTGACCTCGTGATCCACCCACCTCGGCCTCCCAAAGTGCTGGGATTACAGGTGTGAGCCGCTGTGCCCAGCCAGGTCTCTTTTTAAATGTTCCTTTGACAGACAAACCTCCCCTACCCTCCTGTCCACTCCTCCTCTCCTTCACAGTTAAAATGATGTTCCACATTCTTGTCCTTCATGACACTTATCAAGTTTGTATGATTATTAGTTCATTGATTCTTTTTTTTTTTTTTTTAAAGACAGAGTCTTGCTCTGTCACCCAGGCTGGAGTGCAGTGGTGCAATTTCGGCTCACTGCAACCTCTGTCTCCCGGGTTCAAGTGATTCTCCGACCTCAGTCTCCCCAGTAGCTGGGATTACATCCATGCACCACCACGCCCAGCTAATTTGTTTGTTTTTGAGATGGACTCTCACTCTGTTGCCCAGGCTGGAGTACAATGGCACAATCTCGGCTCACTGCAATCTCCACCTCCCGGGTTCAAGCAATTCTCATGCCTTGGCCTCCCAAGTAGCTGGGATTCGAGGCGCACGCCACCATGCCTGGCTAATTTTTATATTTTTAGTAGAGACGGGGTTTCACTATGTTGCTCAGGCTGGTCTTGAACTTCTGATCTCTGGTGATCCACCTGCCTTGGTCTCCCAAAGAGCTGGGATTACAGGCATGAGGCTGTGCCCAGCCTAATTTTTGTATTTTTAATAGAGATGGGGCTTCACCACGTTGCCTAGGCCGGTCTCAAACTCCTGACCTCAAGTGATCTGCCTGCCTTGTTTTCCCAAAGTGCTGGGATTACAGGTGTGAGCCACCGCACCTGGCCTAATCCATTGAATCTTTTTTTTTTTTTTGAGATAGACTTTCACTCTTGTTGCCCGGGCTGGAGTGCAGTGGCACAATGTCGGCTCACTGCACACTCTGCCTCCTGGGTTCAAGCGATTCTCCTGCCTCAACCTTCCGAGTAGTTGGGATTAGAGGCATGTGCCACCATGCCCGGCTAATCTTGTATTTTTAGTAGAGACAGGGTTTATCTGTGTTGGTCAGGCTGGTCTCGAACTCCCAACCTCACATGATCCGCCCGCCTCAGCCTCCAAAATTGCTGGGATTACAGGCGTGAGCCACTGCATCTGGCCCCCTTACACTCCTAACTATTGAAGGCCTCTGCCTGGGCAGCATAGCAAGTTCCCGTCTCTACAATAAAAAAATAAATAAAAGCAGCCACGAGTGGTGCTGTGCACCTGTAGTCCTAACTATTTGGGAGACTGAGGTGGGAGGACTCCTTTAGCCCAGGAGTTCAAACACTGCAGTGAGTTATGACTGCACCATTGAACTCCAGCCTGGGCAACACAGTGAAACCTTGTCTAAAATTTAAAAAATGTATTGAGGACCCCAAAGAGTTTTTGTTGATGTGTATGATTTCTATCAATATTTACTGTATTAGAAGTTAAAACTGAGAAATTTTAGAAACATTTGTTGATTCACTTAAAAGTAGCTGGGTGCAGTGGCACACACCTGTAATCCCAGCTACTTGGGAGACTGGGGTGGAAGTATGGCTTGAGTTTGAGACCAGCCTGGGCAGCACAAGACCCCCATCTCTAAAAATAAATAATAATAATAATAATAATAAATTAATTTTGTGTTCGTCGGGCGCGGTGACTCACACCTGTAATCCCAGCACTTTGGGAGGCCAAGGCGGGTGGATCATGAGGTCAGGAGATCGAGACCAGCCTGGCTAACACGATGAAACCCTGTCACTACTAAACATATGAAAAATTCACCCGGCATGGTGGCACATGCCTGTAGTCCCAGCTACTCGGGAGGCTGAGGCAGGAGAATTGCTTGAACCCTGGAGGCGGAGGTTGCGTCGAGCCACGATTGCGCCATTGCACTCCAGCCTGAGCGACAGAGCGAGATTCCGTCTCCAAAAAAATAAAACAGGCCGGGCCTGTGTCTCACGCCTGTAATCCCAGAACTTTGGGAGGCCGAGGTGGGCGGATCATGAGGTCAGGAGACTGAGACCATCTTGGCTAACACGGTGAAACCCCATCTATACTAAAAATACAAAAAATTAGCCGGGCGTGGTGGCGGGCGCCTGTAGTTCCAGAGAATGGTGTGAACCCGGGAGGCGGAGCTTGCAGTGAGCCGAGATGGCGCCACTGCACTCCAGCCTGGGCGACAGAGCCAGACTCCGTCTCAAAAAATAAATAAATAAATAAATAAAATAAAATAAAAATACAAAATTAATCGTATGTTAATGTAAGTTATATATTTTAAATGAAAATAACCATGTTTTCCAAAATAATTTTTTTTTTTTTTTTTTAACCAAGTGCAGCTCATTTAAACATTTTTTGTAGAGATTGGGGTCTTCCTATGTTGCCCAGTCTGGTCTTTTTATTTTTTTTGAGATGGAGTTTCACTTTTGTTGCTCAGGCTGGAGTGCAATGGCACAATCTTGGCTCACTGCAGCCTCCATCTCCTGAGTTCAAGTGATTCTTCTGCCTCAGCCTCCCAAGTAGCTGGGATTACAGGTATGTGCCACCACATCCAGCTAATTTTTGTACTTTTAGTAGAGATGGGGTTTCTCCATGTTGGTCAGGCTGGTCTTGAACTCCCGACCTCAGGTGATCCACCGCCTTAATCTCCCAAAGTGCTGGGATTACAGGCGTAAGCCACTGCACCCAGCCCTTCAGGCTGGTCTTGAACTCCTGGGCTCAAGCCGTCCTCCCACCTTGACCTCCCAAAGTCCTGGAATTACAGGCACGTACCACCGTGCCCAGCCTGAAACAAAAATTTAGTGAGAAGAAGGGCATCATTTTAATTTTTGCAAATCACTTTCACATCAGGCTTAACAGAAGACAGCTGGGTCCTCACGTGTGTGTCTGCGTTTGGTCTGTTGCAATATCGTGGAAACTGCACTGGCCAATATGGTGAAACCCCGTCTCTACTAAAAATACGAAAAAATTAGCCAGGCATGGTGGTGCATGACTGTAGTCTCAGCTACTTGGGAGGCTGAGGCGGGAGAATTGCTTGAACATGGGAGGTGGAGGTTGCAGTAAGCCAAGATGGCGCCACTGCACTCCAGCCTGGGGAAGGCTGAGACCCCGCCCCCCAACTATGTATTATTATTATGGTGTATCATATATGATGTCAATATTATTATGATGATACTTTTTTTTTTTTTTTTTTTTTGAGACGGAGTCTTTGCTCTGTCACCCAGGCTGGGGTGCAGTGGCGCGAACTCGGCTCACTACAAGCTCCGCCTCCTGGGTTTACGCCATTCTCCAGCCTCAGCCTCCCGAGTAGCTGGGACTACAGGCGCCTGCCACCTCGCCCGGTTAGTTTTTTGTACTTTTAGTAGAGACGGGGTTTCACCGTGTTAGCCAGGATGGTTTCCATCTCCTGACCTTGTGATCCGCCCGTCTCGGCCTCCCAAAGTGCTGGGATTACAGGCGTGAGCCACCGCGCCCGGCCCGATGATACTTTTTTTGAGACGGGGTCTTGCTTTGTTTCCCAGGCTGGAGTGCAGTGGCCCCATCTCAGTTTACTGCAAACTTGCTCTCCGAATTCTCCCACCTCAGCCTCCCAAGTAGCTGGAATCACAGGCACACGCCACCACGCCTGGCTAATTTTTTGTATTTTTAGTAGAAATGGGGTTTTGCCATGTTTGCCAGGCTGGTCTCAAACTCCTGACCTCACGTGAACCGCCTGCCTTAGCCTCCCAAAGTGCTGGAATTACAGGCGTGAGCCACCGCGCCCCACTTATGATAATAATTTTGAACTTGTAGACACCCTGAAGGGGTGCTGGGGAACCCCCTAAGGTTCTTTGGGCTGCAGGCTGAGATTCACTCCCTAGCTTTTGGTTCCACAGTACCCAGATGTATGTATCCTGGAAACTGAACACCTTTGGAACCAAGGTGACCTAGGTTTAAGAGCAAGCTGAGTGCAAGCAGTGAGCTCTGGTACTTTTAGCCCCCTTGAGCCTGGTGTCTTCATCTCTAACATAGGGATGGCGGTGATAATATTAATAAAAGCACATCCCTGTAGGGCTGCAACGAAGCCCACAGGAGATAAGGCTCAGAATCATGCCTGCCGGTCACAAAGCATAGAATCAACATTTGCTGTTATAACTTGGGAAATGTCATTTTATTTTATCACCGGCACCTTTTATTCATGCAGTTCATTTATCCCAAGGCCTGTCCTGTGCTGGGCAGTGCTGGGGACAAGGTGATGACTGAGACAGCCTTGACCCTGCCCTTATGGGGCTCCCAGCTCAGTGGGTCACCGAGTTTTTATTTGAGGAATTGCTCCGGCTGGACGCGGTGGCTCATGCCTGTAAAATCTCACCACTTTGGGAGGCTTTGAAGGGTGGATCACCTGAGGTCAGGAGTTCGAAACCAGCTTGGCCAACATGGTGAAACCCCATCTCTACTAAAAATAAAAAATTAGCTGGGTGTGGTGGCATGCTCCTGTAGTCCCAGCTACTCAGGAGGCTGAGGCAGGAGAATCACTTGAACCCAGGAGGCAGAGGTTGCAGTGAGTCAAGATCATGCCACTGCACTACAGCCTGGGTGACAGAGCGAGACTCTGTCTCAATAATAATAATAATAATAATAATAATAATAATAAAGGAATTGCCTTGGGCACCAGGTCCTGGAGGTACATGAGTTCTCAAGGCTGAGAAGGCAAGGAAGAACATTCTAGGGAATGGGAACAGTGTGCAATAAATCGTGGCAAGTGGAGAATGGCACGTGCTCTGGAATGGCAACTACCCAGGGTCACTGAGTTCATTCCTTTGCCTCCAAAACATCACAGTTCTGTTGCTGGTGAGAAACAAGTGTGTGTATCTGGTTTACCTCTCCTCTTTCCCCCTTTCTCTTTTTGTGTAAATAAGTCCTTGATTCTGTTTTTACTTTTCTTTCCTTCTTTCTTTCTTTTTTTTGAGACGGAGTTGGGCTCTTTTTGCCCAGACTGGAGTGTAGTGGCCTGATCTTGACTCACTGCAACATCCGTCTCCCGGGTTCAAGCGATCTCCTGCCTCAGCCTCCAGAGTAGCTGGGATTATAGGCATGCGCCACCAGGCCTGGCTAATTTTGTATTTTTAGTAGAGATGAGGTTACATCATGTTGGCCAGGCTGGTCTCGAACTCCTGACCTCGGGTGATCTGCCCTCCTCAACTTCCCAAAGTGCTGGGATTACAGGCGGGAGCCACCGTGTCCCGCTCTGTTCTGGTTGTGTGTGTGTGTGGAAGTCCCACTTCTGATCCAACCTCAGTCTCTCATGCTGCAGATCTTTCCTTTGCTGTACATCCATCCACAGCCTCTCCAGCGGAGACCTGGGCTGTCCCAGCAAAAAAGATGCCCGGGAGGACGCGGAGTAGGGGCTAGGCGCCTCCACTGTCCCCCATCCGGGGGCCTTCGCTTGGGGCCGGGTGAGTCAGCCCCCGGCGGCTCCCGCGTCATCCCGGCCGCTCCGCTCCGCGCTATTTCGGGCTCCGGGCGCTATAAATAGAGGCTCGCGGAGCTGAGCCGCCCCCCTCCATTCGGGCCCCCCTGCGTCCCCGGCCCCGCCGCGATCACCGGGCCGCGCGTCACCGCGGCTAAGTTTAGAGGCGGGCGGGGACGGCAGCCTGGTCACTACGCCCCCCGGCGGTGCCTGCTTCCAGAGCCTTCGGCCGGGCTGCTCTCTGCGCCCCCCATTCAGTCCCCTCGGGCGGAATTGGAGGTGAGGGTTCGGTCCTCACAGTCTCCGTCCCCACCCCACCCGTTCCGGGGCGCACAAAGGGCTCGAAGTTGAGAGGAGGGGAAGGTTTGGGACGGGAGCAGGGGCCGGAGCTGGGGAGTGGCCTAAACTGGAGTTGCGGCTGAATTCTGGAACTTGGGGCGTTTGGAAGAAAGAGGCGGAATCGGAGCGTGGATACGGCTGGTGGATTCGAACGCTCAACTCTGGGAGCCAGGGAGATTCGAATCTGGGATTCCAAAGTTTAGTTTTGAAACAGCTTAGGCCGGGAGCAGCTGCTCACTCCAGTAATCCCGACACTTTGGGAGGGCGAAAAGGGAGGATCGCTTGAGCCCAGAAGTTCGAGACCAGCCTGGGCTATAGTGAGACCCCCCCCCCACCCCGCCTCTACAAAAAAATACAAACGTTGGCTAGGCGTGGTGGCGCGCGCCTGTGGTCCAGCTACAAGGGGAGGTGATGTGGGAGCCCGGGAGGTTGAGGCTGCAGTGAGGTGTGATCGCACCACTGCACTCCAGCCCGGGTGACACAGAGAGACTCCGTCTCAAAAAAAAAAAAAAAAAAAAAAAAAAAAGAAGAAGAAGAAGAAGAAGGAAAAGAAAAGAAAAGAAAAGAAAAGAAAAGAAAAGAAAAGAAAAGAAAAGAAACTGAGGGTAGAAATCCAACATCCAACTTGGAAATAACATAGAACCCAGGGCAACTTTTTCCCGTTGCTCTTAACTAATGTTAACAGATTTAGAATTCCACTGATGGCACTTCTACTTCAAGGAATTCCTTTGCCGCACTTCTACTTCAAGGAAATGGGTCGGGAGCGGGGACGGGACCTCCTTCTAAGGGGTCTTGCCCCCGATGGGTTCTGGCGGAGCGGAGCGGCACCGGCTCCCCAACACTTCCAATTCTCTTGTGGTGCACCATCGCCCCCTGGCAGAAAACGCAGGAGTTGCAGGGTTAAGTCTGGCAATTCCATTCCCCAAGGGGATAACTGAGTCACAAGCCCTTCTACTTGGGATGACCTACTTCTAGAATTGCTGTATGGTCTTGGATACAGAGGTATATTTCTTTTTTCTTTTTTCGTTTTTTGAGACAGAGTCTTGCTCCGTCGCCCAGGCTGGAGTGCAGTGTCTCGATCTCAGCTCACTGCAACCTCTGCCTCCCAGGTTCAAGCGATTCTCCTGCCTCAGCCTCCCAAAAAGCTGGGATTACAGGCATGCGCCACCACGCCCAGCTAATTTTGTATTTTTAGCAGAGACGGGGTTTTGCCATGTTGGCCAGACTGGTTTCGAACCCCTGATCATGGGTGATCCGCCCGCCTCGGCCTCCCAAAGTGCTAGGATGACAGGCGCAAGTCACCGTGCCCGGCCTTTTTTCTTTCTTTTCTTTTTTTCTTTTTTTGTTCTCACTCTTTACAGGCATGAGCCACCATGCCCAGGAAAAAATAAATAAATAAGTAAAATGGGAAAATGTAGACACAGAGACAAACACCCATAGACGAAAGACTGATATGAAGAAAGAAACAGAGGGATGGTCATGTACCTGCAGGCAAGTACAAGTAAAAAGATCAATGAACATAACAGAAATGTCAGAAATAGACTTGTATGTGTATGGGAATTTGGTATGTGATAAAGGTAGAATTTCAGAACAGTGGAGAAAAGATCTACATTTGGTCAACTTGAGACAATTGGTTATATCAGTCATAACCGGTGCACTTTCAAAAATAAATCTAGGCCGGGCGCGGTGGCTCAAGCCTGTAATCCCAGCACTTTGGGAGGCCGAGACGGGCGGATCACGAGGTCAGGAGATCGAGACCATCCTGGCTAACGCAGTGAAACCCCGTCTCTACTAAAAAATACAAAAAACTAGCCGGGCGAGGTGGCGGGCGCCTGTAGTCCCAGCTACTCGGGAGGCTGAGGCAGGAGAATGGCGCAAACCCGGGAGGCGGAGCTTGCAGTGAGCTGAGATCCGGTCACTGCACTCCAGCCTGAGCGACAGTGCGAGACTCTGTCTAAAAAAAAAAAAAAAATCTTGGCCAGGCGCGGTGGCTCATGCTTGTAATCCCAGCACTTTGGGAGGCAGAGGCGGGTGGATCACTTAAGGTCAGGAGTTCGACACCAGCCGGGCCAACATGGTGAAACTCCGTCTCTACTGAAAATACAAAATTTAGCTGGTCGGGCGCCTGCAATCCCAGCTACTTGGGAGGCTGAGGCAGGAGAATCGCTTGAATCTGGGAAGCAGAGGTTGCAGTGAGCCTAGATTGCGCCATTGCACTCCAGCCTGGGCAACAAGAGCAAAATTCCATCTCAAAAAATAAATAAATAAATAAACAAATAAATAAATAAATCTTACATAGATTAAAGCCAGATGACCTGCTCATTCTAGGCCATCACTGTTTGGCAGGGTGTCTGTGTCCCTCACTGAAACATAAGCTCTGGGAGGACAACACAACACGGAGCTCAAGGAAATGATAGAATGTATCATTATGGCCGTGCGCCGTGGCTTACGCCTGTAATTCAGCACTTTGGGGGGCTGAGGCAGGTGGACCAACTGAGGTCAGGAGTTCGATACCAGCCTGGCCAAAATGGTGAAACCCCGTCTCTACTAAAAATGGAGAGAGAAAAAAAAAAAATTAGCCGGGCATGGTGGCGCATGCCTGTAATTCCCAGCTACTAAAGAGGCAGGAGAATCGCTTGAACCCGGGAGGTGGAGGTTGCAGTGAACCGAGATCGCACCATTGCACTCCAGCCTGGGTAATAAGAGCGAAACTCCGTCTCAAAAAAAAAAAAAAGAATTTATCATTATGACCCTGGGTTATGGCAGGGCTCTTAACACACCAAAAGCAAAAGTCAGAACGGAACAGATTGATAAATAGTTGTACATAAACACAAATAACTTCTGTGCCAAAAATAACTAAAGTTAAAACCCAAAGTAGAAACTAGGAGGAAATGTTTGCAATATAGGTAACTAAGGATTAGAATCGGAATCCATAAAGTACCCCTAGAAATTAATAGTAATAAAAAAGCCATACAACCCATTTAAAAAATGGACAAGGAATATGAGCAAGCAATTCACAGAAGACAAAATTTATAAGACCAATACATTCACAAAAACCGTTCCATTTCCTTAGTAATCAGAGAGCTGCAAGTTAGAACAGTGTGATACTATCCTTTCAGGAAGTGACTAATACTAACTCATCAGCCAGGCCTCTGCTCAGATGTCCCTTCCTCCAGGAAGCCCTTCCGGACTCGGCGGCTGAGTCAGGCGCTCCCTCTGACCCCCACCCCACGGCTCTCCCGGGATCTCCCATCCCAGATCTGCCCATTCTAAGTCATCACTGTTTGGGAACGTGTCTGTGTCCCTTACTGAACCGTAAGCTCCGGGAGGACAACACGGGGCTGTCGTTGGTCACTGCTGTTTCACCAGCACGGACTCGCACAGGACCGGGAACAGAGGAAGCGCATGGGGGGAATAGGTGTGGAATAAATGAATGAATGGGGAAACTGAGGCCAAGTCAATGTCTGAGTTGGGATTCAAACTTAAGTCTCTGCGTACTGAGAGGAGAGACCAAGTTGGATCTCCTGCGATCTCTTCTCCCCTGAGCCCTGCCAGGATTCCCGGCACACAGAAGCGCTCAGTATGGGCTTTGGAACTGAAAAATTTGGGAGCCAGATCCTCTGCGGCCACATAGATATCTCTCCTCCCACGAACTCCGCGGTCCTCCAGGACCATAGAGAGTTGCATAGAGATCGCCCTGCTCTATGCTCTACTCTCCTGGGGAGCGGGGCCAGAGAGGCCGGAAGTGCGGCGAGCCCTGGGCCGCGCTGGCAGTGCTGGCGGTGGTCGGCCTCAGTCCCTCTCTAGTCTTTCCCTTGAGGCTCCAAGACCAGCAACTGAATTCGCGGCTCTGAAACCGTAAGGCCGGGAACAGAGGGGGCGGGAGGCGGGACTGCAGGTGGAGATTGGCGACCGCGGAAGCCAATCATTGCCGAGTCTGAGAGATGGACAAGGCCAGGCGTGGGGTGGGCGTCCAGATGTAGCCCCGGGGGCTGGGCGAACGGAAGTCGGGGGACGGTGGGGACAGAGCCAATAGAATCCAGTGGGGGCGAGAGGCGGAGCTATGGGACTTGTAAGGGGCGGGGCGAGCAGAAGGTAGCGGTCAAAGGGGCGGGGCGTTATAGAACCTCGGGCGCTGGGTGTTTGGGACCTGACGCTATGGGGCTCTGGGAGTTTTGTGGGGGACGGCTATGAGTGGGGGTTCCTGCTGGGGGATGAGAACGTAGACGCCGATGGCTCACTTGCTCCTGGCACCTTCCCTTTCAGGTTCCACATGGACCCTGGGAAGGACAAAGAGGGGGTGCCCCAGCCCTCAGTGCCTCCAGCAAGGAGGAAATTTGTGATACCCCTCGACGAGGATGAGGTTCCTCCTGGAGCGGTAGGACAAGGAGATGCGGGGCCCCTGGGAGGCTGGCGGGTGTTAGGAGGAGGAAGAGAATAGGATGGGACCTGTGGGACCAGGGTGTGGGTTAGTGGATTTGGGGGCCACGGACGACTTGGGGAAGCAGTCCTTGGTCCTCCACAGGTCCCAGTTTCCCCATCTGTGAAATGGATGATTGGTTCTAAGAGAGGGCTGAGGCAGAGGCCAGACACTGGCATTCAGCAGGTAACCCCTGATGTGTTTTATGAGGCCAGCACCCTGATTTTTTAAGACATGAATTTATTGCTCATGTTTAAGAATTGCCAGGTTTTGCAATCTTAAAATCTATACTTTAGACATATTTTGGTAAATGGAAGGACCTGGCAATATTGAAATCTCCTTCCCAAGGGAAAACAATCGATTGGTGATTAGCATTGGCTATGAAGAAAAGGAAAGTGAGCTAAGGATATAGGGCGTGATGAGGAAGAGGACCTTCCTACTTTATTTTATTTATTTATTATTTTGAGACAGTCTGGCTCTGTCACCCAGGCTGGAGTGCACTGGCACCATCTCAGCTCACTGCAGCCTCCGCCTCCCGGATTCAAGCGATTCTCCTGCCTCAGCCTCCCCACTGGGATTACAGGAGCGTGCCACCACATCCGGCTAATTTTTGTATTTTTAATAGAGACAGAGTTTCACCATGTTGGTCAGGCTGGTCTTGAACCTCAAGTGATCCGTCCATCTCGGCCTCCCAAAGTGCTGGGATTACAGGCATGAGCCACCGTGCCTGGCCCCTTCCTACTTTAGATAGGAAGTTCAAGGGAGGGCCTCTCTGAGGAGGTGACATCTTGGTAGAGACGTGAAAGAGGTGAGGGAGTGAGCCATAGAGACGTCTGGGGTAGAGGGAACAGCCAGTGCCAAAGCCGTGAGGTCAGAGAGAGCCTGCCACATTCAAGGGCAGCACGAAGTCCAGTGGGGCTGTAGTAGAGAAAGCAAGGGAGAAGTGGCAGAAGGTGTAGTCTCTAAGGCAAGGATCAGGGACAGATCTACAGCCTTTTGGGTGATGGTGACAGCTTTGACTTTCACTCTGAGGCAGGAGCCACCCACTAGCTCTCAGCAGAGGAAGGACATAAAGATTTAGTGTAGGGGACAGACTTCCAGGGGGTGAGAGTGTGGGCAAGGAGCTGGTGAAGAAGTGACTTCAGTGGTCCAAGGGTGAAACGCTGTTGGCTGGGACCAGAGTGGAGACTGAGGAGTGGGGCAGAAGTGGCTGGATTCAGATTTTGAGCTCTCAGCCTTCTGGAAGGGACATTAGAGGAAGGAAGATGGGCAGCCCTAAAGAGGGGAGAGGGGTAAAGTGCTGTGGCTCACACTTCTAATCCCAACACTTTGGGAGGCCGAGACAGGCGGATCACCTGAGGTTAGGAGTTCGAGATCAGCCTGGACAACATGTTGAAACCCCCTCTCTACTAAAAATACAAAAATTAGCCAGCATGGTGGTACGCACCTGTAGTCCCAGCTATTCGGGAGGCTGAGACAGGAGAATCGCTTGAACCTGGGAGGCGGAGGTTGCAGTGAGCCGAGATCACGCCATTGCACTCCAGCCTCGGTGACAGAGCAAGACTCCATCTCAAAAAAAAAAGAAAATTAGCTGGGCGTGGTGGCGGGCACCTGTAATCCCAGCTACTCGGGAAGCTGAGGCAGGATAATTGCTTGAACCCGGGAGGTGGAGGTTGCAGTGAGCCAAGATTGTGCCACTGCACTCCAGCCTGGGTGACAGAATGAGACTCTCTCGGAAAAAAAAAAAAAAGAAAAAGAAAGGGGAGAGGAACTCACAGGGCCTCAGATGTCCCCTGCTCACCCCAACTGGTCCCCTGCAAACTCCCTTTCTCCCCACAGGCCAAGCCCTTATTCAAATCCACACAGAGCCTTCCCACTGTGGACACCTCGGCCCAGGCGGCCCCTCAGACTTACGCTGAATATGCCATCTCACAGCCTCCGGGAGGGGCTGGGGCCACGTGCCCCACAGGGTCAGAGCCCCTGGCAGGAGAGACCCCCAACCAGGCCCTGAAACCGGGGGCAAAATCCAACAGCATCATTGTGAGCCCTCGGCAGGTGAGGAGGGAGACGGAGAAGTGGAGCCTTGAGGTTTTCAGTGGGAAACGCTGTTCTAGGGATGACTCCAGTGGAAGGAGGTCTGAGTTCCAGCCACTTTGTTCTCGCCATTCATTTATTCATTCGTTCAACATCGGTGTGTGGGTTGAGAGTGCCCCAGCTCTTGCTGGGGCTGTGGCTGTGTTGGTGCAGCTCTGTTTCCTGACCCCAGGCTTGTTAATTTACTTAAAATGTACTGAATGAGGCCAGGTGCGGTGGCTCATGCCTGTAATCCCAGCACTTTGGGAGGCTGAGGCAGATGGATCACCTGAGGTCAGGAGTTCGAGACCAGCCTGGCCAACATGGTGAAACCTCGTCTCTACTAAAAATACAAAAATTAGCCGGGCGTAGGGGCAGGAGGTGTTCAGGACCACATGACTCACAGACTGGGGCTGGGGGAGAGGGTTGAGCTGGAGACAGACCCGGGGACCCTTTAGGAAAGGCCTGGTGCCAGTGGAGTGGAGGGGAGGAACCTGGATCAGAGGACCAGGGACTGTCCAGGGTTGGGAGGAGGAGAGAGAAGCTGGAAAAGACCCAGGCACAGGTGGGAGGAGGGAGGAGGTGTGGGAAGAGGTGGGAGGAGAGAGGAGGTGCGAGAAGAGGTAGAGGAGGGCCCTGTGGTTGCCAAGGGTCATCCCTATTGATGGCTTCTGCCCTTCCTCCCTCCCCAGAGGGGCAATCCCGTACTGAAGTTCGTGCGCAACGTGCCCTGGGAATTTGGCGATGTAATCCCCGACTATGTGCTGGGCCAGAGCACCTGTGCCCTGTTCCTCAGGTGAGCTCTGCGGCGCCACCCCAGCTTTCAGGAAGGACACCCCACTGGCCTGGGAGGGTCATGTCCCAGTGTTCTGGACTGTTCTATGGGCATGGTCCTGCAGGCTCTGGGCCTTGGTGGGACCCTGTGTTGGAGGAAGGGGGTCTTGGCCTAGAGGTGCCCAGTGCAACAAGAGCTGGGGCCCAGACTCCTAGGTCTGAGGGAGGAGGGGCTGGGGGCCTGGACTCCTGGGTCTGAGGGAGGAGGGGCCGGGGTCTGGACTCCTGGGTCTGAGGGAGGAGGGGCTGGGGGCCTGGACTCCTGGGTCTGAGGGAGGAGGGGCCGGGGTCTGGACTCCTGGGTCTGAGGGAGGAGGGGCCGGGGTCTGGACTCCTGGGTCTGAGGGAGGAGGGGCTGGGGGCCTGGACTCCTGGGTCTGAGGGAGGAGGGGCTGGGGGCCTGGACTCCTGGGTCTCAGGGAGGAAGGCCTGAGGGCCAGACTCCTGGATTTAAGGGTGGAGGGACTGGGTCACTCATGTTCCCGACATCCTTGACTGGAGTTGAGGAGAGGCAGGATTTCTCCCATCTCTACCCTAGTTAAACAACTTCCCCAACCCAGGGGCCCCTCTGCAGACAGGCCCAGACAGAGGAAGTGAAACCTGTGAGTTCCTGTGCTCCCCGCAGGCTGTGAGAGCTGCAGACTGCTGGGCAGCGCCAGTCCTAGTTCGCTGGGTCGTGAAGCCCTCACCATAGCCCTCCGAGGCCAGAGCAGATGGGCTGGCGTGGGCCCTGCTTCCCACTGCGAGCCACGCAACGTCCCCGCGCTCACACTCTCCAGGGCCCCTGGCACCTGTTCTCCCCTTGAAGCCCAAGTCTCTTCCCCTCTTCATGAAGAAGCCAGGGGTCTGGGCTTCTGGGTAACCACAGCCATGTGGCCCTGGCTGCCAATCCCTGTGGAGCATCTTCTTGGAAGAGAGACCTGTGGCAAGTGACTGACCCTCTGTGGGCCTCAGGGCCCCTCTGTCCCCTGTGCCGCACTCTGAGCCCTTAGTATTTCAGTGAGAGGGCAGAAGGGCTTTGGGGGTCTCGAAGAGACTGAGACTTCTCAACTCCTCCTCCTTGCCCCCACCAGCCTCCGCTACCACAACCTGCACCCGGACTACATCCATGGGCGGCTGCAGAGCCTGGGGAAGAACTTCGCCCTGCGGGTCCTGCTCATCCAGGTGGATGTGGTAAGCAGGGGTCGCTCCCCAGCTGGCCTCACTGGCCCCATCTCTGAAATGGGGAGTGCTGGGCCTCGAGGTTGTGCAGCGTACTGTTGAATCCCTTCTGAGAGGAAATGCAGCTAAAACCTCAGTGAGGAAGGTTTTTCACATCTGAGATTGACATGGGTCACCAAGACACTATGTTGGCAAGGAGAGGGGAAGGCAAAATTATCTGTTTCCTCTTTCCCCACATCCCCTTCAATTAGTCCCAGATCTCTGCCCCCTAAATATCTCTTTTGTGTGTGTGTTTTTTGTTTGTTTATTTATTTGAGATGGAGTTTCGCTCTTGTTGCCCAGGCTGGAGTGCAATGACTGCATCTTGGCTCACTGCAACTTCTGCCTCCGGGATTCAAGCGATTCTCCTGCCTCAGCCTCCTGAGTAGCTGGGATTATAGGCATGCACCACCACACCTGGCTGATTTTTGTATTTTTAGCAGAGACTGGTTTTCACTATGTTGGCCAGGCTGGTCTTGAACTCCTGACCTCAGGTGATCCACCCGCCTCAGCCTCCCAAAGTGCTGGGATTACAGGCAGGAGCCACCACGCCCGTTCATATCTCTCTCTCTCTCTCTTTTTTTTTTTTTTTTGAGACGGAGTCTTGCTCTGTCACCCAGGCTGGAGTGCAGTGGCCGGATCTCAGCTCACTGCAAGCTCCGCCTCCCGGGTTTACGCCATTCTCCTGCCTCAGCCTCCCGAGTAGCTGGGACTACAGGCGCCCGCCACCTCGCCCGGCTATTTTTTTGTATTTTTTAGTAGAGACGGGGTTTCACCGTGTTAGCCGGGATCGTCTCTCGATCTCCTGACCTCGTGATCCGCCCATCTCGGCCTCCCAAAGTGCTGGGATTACAGGCTTGAGCCACCACGCCCGGCCTCTCTTTTTTTTTTAAGATGGAGTCTCCTCTGTCTCCTAGGCTGGAGTGCAATGGCGAGATCTTGGCTCACTGCAACCTCCGCCTCCTGGGTTCAAATAATTCTCCTGCCTCAGCCTCCCGAGCAATTGGGATTACAGGCACACTACACCATGCCTGGCTTATTTATTTATTTGTTTGTTTGTTTGTTTATTTATTTGTTTATTTATTGTTTTGAGACAGAGTCTCACTCTTTTTTTTTTTTTTTTTTTTGAGATGGAGTCTCACTCTGTCGCCCAGGCTGGAGTGCAGTGGCACGATCTCTGCTCACTGCAAGCTCCGCCTCCCAGGTTCACGCGATTCTCCTGCCTCAGCCTCCTGAGTAGCTGGGACTACAGGCGCCTGCCACCACACCCGGCTAATTTTTTGTATTTTTAGTAGAGACGGGGTTTCACCATGTTGGCCAGGATGGTCTCGATCTCCTGACCTCGTGATCCGCCCGCCTCGGCCTCCCAAAGTGCTGGGATTACAAGCGTGAGCCTCCGCGCCCGGCCCAGAGTCTCACTCTTTTGCCCAGTCTGGAGTGTAGTGGTGCAATCTTGGCTCACTGCAACCTCCGCCTCCTGGGTTCAAGTGATTCTCCTGACTCAGCCTCCCAAGTAGCTGGGATTACAGGCACGTATCACCATGACTGGCTAATTTTTTGTTTTTTTGTAGAGATGGGGTTTGACCATGCTGGCCAGGCTGGGCTCAATCTCCTGACCTCATGATCCACTCGCCTCGGCCTCCCAAAGTGCTGGGATTACAGACGTGAGCCACTGCGCCCAGCCAATTTTTGTATTTTTAGTAGAGACGGGTTTCACCATGTTGGCCAGGATGGTCTGAAACGCCTGACCTCAAGTGATCTGCCCACCTCGGCCTCCCAAACTGTTGGGATTCCAGGTGTGAGCCACCACGCCCAGCTTATCTCTTTGTTTGTTTGTTTGTTTGTTTTGACACAGGGTCCTGCTCTGTTGCCCAGGCTGGAGTGCAGTGGCCCAATCATAGGACAGTGCGGCCTTGACCTCCTGGGCTCAAGTGATCCTCCCACCTCAGCCTCCTAAGTAGCTGGGACTATAGGTCCCATCATAGGTCCACATCACCATATTTTTTTGTATTTTATAGAGATAGGGTCTCCACTCTGTTGCCTAGACTAGTCTTGAACTCTTGGCCTCAAGTGATCCTCCTGCCTCAACCTCTCAAAGAACTAGGATTACAGGCATGAGCCACTGCACCTAACCCAGTGGAAGAGGATTGCTTGAGGCCAGCAGTTGAAGACCAGACTGGGTAACACAGCAAGACCCTGTATCTAAAAATTTTTTAAAAATCACCCACTGGGGGTGGCTCACGCCTGTAATCCCAGCACTTTGGGATTACCTGAGATCAGAAGTTCAAGACCAGCCTGGCCAACATGGTGAAACCCCATCTCTACTAAAAATACAAAATTTAGCTGAGCGTGGTGGCGTGCGCCTGTAATCCCAGCTACACGGGAGGCTGAGGCAGAACTGCTTGAACCCGGCAGGCAGAGGTTGCAGTGAGCCAAGATCATGTCACTGCACTCTAGCCTGGGCAACAGAACGAGAATCTGTCTCAAAAAAAAAAAAAAAAAAAAAGATCATAAAACTGCCATGGCTCCTAAGCACCTAGGAGAAAGTTCTGCTCCCTTCCATGACCTATGGGGCCCTGTGTACCTCTGACCTCTACCTAGTTTTCCAGAGTCTGTGCTTCTCATGGAATTTCACATGGTCCCTCCCGTAGGGAGCGAATTCTAATTCCTCAAGCCCTCTTTCCCCTCCCATCCTTTGCCCATGCTGTTCTCTGTGTCTGGAATTCCCTTTTCTGGTCTCCTTTTCATCCTTTCCTCCTCCTCATCCTCCTTTGGGTCTCAGGTCAGATGTCCCCTCCTCCAAGAAGCCCTCTCTGATCCCCCAGGCAGGCTCGGTCCCTCCTCTGGCTCCCACATCGCAGCCCTGGCCACTCCAGATCATCAGTGTCTGGGGACAGGTCTGTCCTGCTCATCAGACTGTGAGTCCTGGGAGGGCAGAGTCAGGGCTGTCTCAGCCACTGCTGGGTCCTAGCACAGCTTAGCACGGGCCAGGCACCCAGTAGGAGCTTAGAGAGTGACAACTGGGTGAGAGGCTCTTGGCTTCCTGAGCTACTGTGTTTTCAGGCTTTAATTCCCTTTTTGTTCTTTTTTTTTTTTTTTTTTGAGATGGAGTCTCGCTCTGTTGCCCAGGTTGGAGTGCAGTGGTGCGATCTCGGCTCACTGCAATTTCCACCTCCCGGGTTCAAGCAATTCTCTACCTCAGCTTCCCTAGTAGCCGGGATTACAGGCACATGCCACCACTCCTGGCTAATTTTTGTAATTCCTGGCTTCTAGGTTTCTAATTCTGATTTTCTCCTCCAGAAAGATCCCCAGCAGGCCCTGAAGGAGCTGGCTAAGATGTGTATCCTGGCCGACTGCACACTGATCCTCGCCTGGAGGTGAGATGGGGGCTTCCCTGCCTCATTCAGGCTCTACCTGCTCCCCCATCCCACCCTGCCCAACCCTTCCCTTTGCCTTCCTGTGTGGGCCTGGTGCAGGCAGTGCCTCTCTCTGGCCTTCAGTTTCCTCATCTGTAAAACAAGGTCTTAATATCTTTTTTTTTTTTTTGATACAGAGCCTCACTCTGTCCCCCAGGCTGGAGTGCAGTGGCGCAATCTCAGCTCTGCCTTGGGAGTTCAAGCAATTCTCCTGACCTCCCGAGTAGCTGGGATTACAGGTGCGCACCACCACACCCAGCTAATTCTTTTGTGTTTTTAGTAGAGACGGGGTTTTGCCATGTTGGCCAGGCTGGTCTTGAACTCCTGACCTCAGGTGATCCTCCCGCCTCACCCTCCCAAAGTGCTGGGATTACAGGCATGAGCCACTGTGCCTGGCTGGAAGCTGAACATTTCATGAGGTTGGCTTCTTGCTGCAGTGGGAAAATAAGCAGTGTTTCTGGTTTTCCTCCTGTCAAACCCAGTACAAACAGTTTGTGTGCTGACTTCCCTTCCAAAATAGCTAACATTTCTTCAGCAGTGCCAGGCTGCTTTTGGCACTTACAGAGCATTCCAGAGTATTTTCTGATCTTCACAGTCATACCATCCTCCCCACTTTATTATTAATTTTTGAGATAGGGTCTTGCTCTGTTGCCAAGGCTGGAGTGCAGTGGCGCTATCACAGGTTACTGAAGCCTCAACTTACCAGGCTCAGGCAGTTCTGCCTCAGCCTCCCAAGCAGCTGAGACTGAAGGCACACACCACCACACCTGGCTAATTTTTAATTTTTTGTAGAGACAACATCTTGCTATGTTATCCTGGCTGGTCTCAAACTCCTGAGCTCAAGTGATCCTCCTGCCTCAGCCTCCCAAAGTGCTGGGATTACAAGCATGAGCCACTATGCCTGACCACCCCACTTTACAGTGAGGAAACTGAGGCCCAGAGAGCAAACCACTGGCCCAGGATTGCCCAGGCAGAGGTGGGGTCAGACTCCCAAGAGCTGGCCCATAGCCAGAAAAGATATCAAGATGCGCCCAGCAGTGGTCACTACCAGGTTGTATTTGGCAGGGGGATGGGCTGGAATTTTGATTTTTAGCATCAACAATTCTTTTTTTTTTGAGACAGAGTCTTGCTTTGTCGCCCAGGCTGGAGTGCAGTGGCGCGATCTCGGCTTACTGCAAGCTCCGCCTCCCGGGTTCATGGCCATTCTCCTGCCTCAGCCTCCTGAGTAGCTGGGACTACCGGCACCCGCCACCACGCCCGGCTAATTTTTTTGTATTTTTAGTAGAGACGGGGTTTCACCATGTTAGCCAGGATGGTCTCGATCTCCTGGCCTCGTGATCCCCCCGCCTCGGCCTCCCAAAGTGCTGGGATTACAGGCGTGAGCCACTCGCCCAGGCTTTTTGTTTTTTTTTTTTTTTTTTTGAGACGGAGTTTCACTCTTGTTGCCCAAGCGGCAGTGCAATGGCGCGATCTCGGCTCACTGCAACCTCCACTTCCTGGGTTCAAGTGATTCTCCTGTCTCAGCCTCCTGAGTAGCTGGGACTACAGGCACATGCCACCAAGCCCAGCTACTTTTTTGTATTTTTAGTAGAAATGGGGTTTCACCATGTTGGCCAGGCTGGTCTCGAACTCCTGACCTCAGATGACCTGCCTGCCTCATCATCCCAAAGTGCTGGGATTACAGGCATAAGCCACTGCACCCGGCCTAGTATTGGTAATTCTTATGACTGACCATAATGAAGCAAATCTACAATCTGATACCTCACTTCCTGCTGCCCTGTATCCTGTTATCCTAGTCCAGAGGAAGCTGGGCGGTACCTGGAGACCTATAAGGCCTATGAGCAGAAACCGGCGGACCTCCTGATGGAGAAGCTAGATCAGGACTTCGTCTCCCGGGTGAGGCCACCTCACCTTCCATCCCTGCCTGGGCTTCCCCGCAGCTCCTGGGTGGTTGAGCTTCAGTTCCAATCTTAAGGCACTGTGCATTCATCCCTGGGCCTGTCTTCCCTGCCCCATCCCACCCAGACTGCAGCTAGAGGGGTTTTCCTGAGCACAAATCTGCTGCTACCCTCCCCAGCTCAAAATCCTCCCATGGCTCCCCAGTACCCCGAGGGGGAAAGCCCGGGCTTCTGGCCAGGCTCAACAAGAGCCCGTCAGGCTCAGAAGCCCCGTGGCCCCCACTTTACACTTCACTTCTCCCAGGCCTAGCTCGCTTCACCAAGCACTTGCCCATTCTATTCCCTCTGCCCAATTACCTGCCTAATTCCTTTTTTTTTTTTTTTTGAGATGGAGTCTCACTCTGTTGCCCAGGGTGGAGTGCAATGGCATGATCTCAGCTCACTGCAACCCCCGCCTCCTGGGTTCAAGCGATTCTCCTGCCTGAGCCTCCCCAGTAGCTGGGACTACAAGTACCCGCAACCATGCCCATCTAATTTTTGTATTTTTTAGTGAAGATGGGGTTTCACTATGTTGGCCAGGCTGGTCTCAAACTCCTGGCCTCAGGTGATCCACCCTCCTCAGTCTCCCAAAGTGCTGGGATTACAGGCATGAGTCATCACGCCCAGCCTTACCTGCCTAATTCCATCTTTCACATCTCAGCTTTGATACTACCTCCTCCAGGAAGCCTTCCCTGATACCTAGGCCAAGTTAAGTGTTCCTGCTGGGTTCCCCCATCCAGTCCTGTCTCTTTGAGCCATCATTGTTTGGAACTGATTTATCTCCCCAACCAGTCTGGGAGCCCCAGAAGGGCAGCTTGGGGGCTCTCTTGGTCCCCAATGTGTCTCTAGCACCACCCAGCCCTCAGTGTTTACTGAATGCATTGTTGCTTCTGGACTCCAGCGATGGAGGGATGGTGAGGGGTCTGCCATTTAGGCCTGTCCTGGGGACTGTGGGAAAAGATCACACAGCCAGGGGGCCCCATTAGATAGTCAGGGCCTAGTATCAACAGCTCCTGCATCTGAAGCCCTTACTTCTGCCAGAGACATCACCCTGACAACCTGGTTTACAATCACTCTCCCGGGAAGAGGCTCTGAAAACCCCCATCTCAATCATGAAGGAGAAAGGGAGTGCAGTGATTTGCCTGTCAGATGGGGTGGGGGTTTAAACCAAGGCAGCCAACACCCAGGCCACACCGGTCAGCATTCAGGAATCTGTTATCACCCCGTGGAGCTGGAGGGCATTCCCAGGTACATCCCAGTGATGTCCACAGCCACCCTCGACTTTACTTTTAGGATCCTCATTTGCCCAAAAATTGAGACCCAGAGAGGTCACGCCCCTTACCCAGGCTCTTGTTATTGTTTTTTTGTTTGTTTGTTTGGAGACAGAGCCTTGCTCTGTTGCCAGGCTGGAGTGCAGTGGCATGATCTCGGCTCACTGCAATGTACATCTCCTGGGTTCAAGTGATTCTCCTGCCTCAGCCTCCCGAGTAGCTAGGATTACAGGTGCACACCACCACACCTGACTAATTTTTGTATTTTTAGTAGAGACGGGGTTTCACCATATTGGCCAGGCTGGTCTTGAACTCCTGACTTCGTGATCCACCCGCCTCAGCCTCACAATGTGCTGGGATTACAGGTGTGAGCCACTGTGCCTGGCCGCCCCCCACCCGCCCCGCATTTTTTGTTTTTTTTTTTAAATGAGACAGAGTTTTGCTCTGTCACCCACTCTGGAGTGCAATGGTATAACCTTGGCTCAGTGCAACCTCCACCTCCCAGGTTCAAGCGATTCTCCCAGCTCAGCCTCCCTAGTAGCTGGAATTACAGGCGTGCTCCACCATGCCTGGCTAATTCTTGTTTGTTTTTGTTGTTGTTTGTTTGTTTTTTAGACAGAGTCTTGTTCTGTCGCCCAGGCTGGAGTGCAGTGGCACAGTCTCCGCTCACCACATCCTCTGCATCCCGGGTTCAAGTGATTGTCCTGCCTCAGCCTCCCGAGTGGCTGGGACTACAGGTGTGTTGCCACCACGCCTGAGTCATTTTTTGTATTTTTAGTAGAGATGGGGTTTCACCATGTTGACCAAGCTAGTCTCGAACTCCTGACATCAGGTGATCCTCCCACCTTGGCCTCCCAAAGTACTGGGATTACTAGGCATGAGCCACCATGCCCAGCCTGAGATGACTTTTTAATCAGTAGGGGAAAAAAGCATTTGAGTGCTTCCTGCATGCCAGGCAGTCTGGGGACACAGCTGTGACCCAGCCCCGCCCTCTAGGCTCAGTCTCCCTGGCCTTTCTTCTCCTGACACACTCCTGCCTCCTCCTCTTCCAGGTGACTGAATGTCTGACCACCGTGAAGTCAGTCAACAAAACAGACAGTCAGACCCTCCTGACCACGTTTGGAGTAAGGAAAGGCTCCCCTGCCCCTAGGCATTTCTGTCCCCTTGCCTTTTTTAGAAAGCCTTTCACCCATTTCCTTCCATCTCCCTGCCCACCCCTTGGCCCGTCCTGCCTTCCCACAGGCCCTCACCTCCCCCGAGGAATATCTGAGGCCCCTCCTCAGCTGGGACAGGGAGGCTTTTGTAAAAGCTCAGCTACCCTGACCCCTTGCTTTCACCTTTCAGTCTCTGGAACAGCTCATTGCTGCATCGAGAGAAGATCTGGCCTTATGCCCAGGCCTGGGCCCTCAGAAGGTAAGAGCTCTGGGAAAGAACCCAAGGAGTTGGGGAAAGGAGGGAGCCCCAAGTAAACACAACCTGAGACCCCAAAGTTTTAAGGTGAAAAAAGAACCAAAGGCTGGACACAGTGGCTACCACCTGTAATCCCAACACTTTGGGAGGCCAAGGCAGGAGGACTGCTTGAGGCCAGAAGTTGGAGACCAGCCTGGGCAAGTGGACACCTCGCCTTTATTAAAAACAAACAAACAAAAACTAGCTGGGCATGGTGGTGTGAGCTTGCTACATGCCTGTAGTCTCAGCTACTGGGGAAACTGAGGTGGGAGGATCGCTTGAGCCCAGGAGGTTGAGGCTGCAGTGAGCTATAATCACATTACTACACCCCAGCCTGGGTGACAGAGCGATCCTGTCTCAAAGCAGAAGCAATCCAATGCAGAAGAATGAAACTAGACACCTAACTCTCGCCATATACAAAAATCAAATCAAAATGGATTAAAGACTTAAATCTAAGACCCCAATGCATGAAACTTCTACAAGGAAACATAGGGAAGCTCTCCAGGACATTGCACTGGGCAGAGATTTCTTGAGTAATGCTCCAGAAGCACAGGAAACCAAAGCAAAATGGACAAATGGGATCACATCAAGTTAAAAAGCTTCTAAGCCAAGTGCGGTGGCTCGCGCCTGTAATCCCAGCACTTTGGGAGGCTGAGGCAGCTGGATCACCTGAGGTCAGGAGTTTGGGACCAGCCTGGCCAATGTGGAGAAACCCCATCTTTACTAAAAATACAAAAAATTAGCCTGGTGTGGTGGCACATGCCTGTATTCCCAGCTACTTGGAAGGCTAAAGCAGGACAATCATTTGAACCTGGGAGGTGGAGGTTGCAGTGAGCCGAGATCGCGCCATTGCACTCCAGCCTGGGCAACAAGAGTGAAACTCTGTCTCAAAAAATTAAAAGGCTGGGCATGGTGGCTCATGCGTGTAATCCCAGCACTTTGGGAGGCCGAGGCAGGCGGATCACGAGGTAAGGAGATCGAAACCATCCTAACAGTGAAACCCTGTCTCTACTAAAAATACAAAAAATTAGCCGGGCGTGGTGGCGGGCACCTGTAGTCCCAGCTACTCGCGAGGCTGAGGCAGGAGAATTGCATGAACCCGGGGGGCGGAGCTTGCAGTGAGCCGAGATCATGCCACTGCACTCCAGCCCGGGCGACAGAGCGAGACTCCGTCACAAAGAATAAAAAGCTTCTGCACAGCAAAGGAAGCAATCCACAAAGTGAAGAGACAACACACAGAATGGGAGAAAATATTTGCAAACTCACCATCTGACAAGGAATCAATAACCAGAAGATATGAGTTCTAACACCTCTATAGGATAAAATATAATCCGATCAAAAAGCGGGGAAAAGATTTGAATTAACATTTCTCAAAAGATATACAAATGGCAAGCAGGCATAGGAAAAGGTGCTCAACATCACTGATCATCAGAAAAATGTGAATCAAAACTACAATGAGGCCGGGCGCAGTGGCTCACGCCTGTAATCCCAGCACTTTGGGAGGCTGAGGCAGGCAGATCACTTGAGGCTAGGAGTTCAAGATCAGCCTGGCCAACATGGCGAAACCCCATATCTACTAAAAATACAAAAATTAGCTGGGTGTGGTGGTGCACGCCTGTAATCCCAGCTACTTGGGTGGCTGAGGCAGGAGAATCGCTTGAACCTGGGAGATGGAGGTTGCAGTGAGCTGAGATTACACCACTGCACTCCAGCCCGGGCAACAAAAGCGAAACTCGGTCTCAAAAAAACCCAAAAATAGGCCAAGTGTGGTGGCTCACATCTGTAATCCCAGCACTTTGGGAGGCCGAGGTGGGCGGATCATGAGGTCAGGAGATGGAGACCATGATGGCTAACACAGTGAAACCCCATCTCTACTAAAAATACAAAAAAAAATTACCCGGGCGTGGTGGTGGGCACCTGTAGTCCCAGCTACTCGGGAGGCTGAGGCAGGAAAAAGGCATGAACCTGGGAGTCAGAGGTTGCAGTGAGCTGAGATCACACCACTGCACTCCAGCCTGGGTGGCAGAGCCAGACTCCATCTCAAAAAAAAAAAAGGCAAAATAAACTATAATGAGATACCATCTCAGGTCCATTAAAATGGCTTTTTTTTTTGAGATGGAGTCTCGCTCTGTTGCCCAGGCTGGAGTGCAGTGGTGCGATCTCAGCTCACTGCAACCTTCGTCTCCTGGGTTCAAGTGATTCTCCTACATCAGCCTCCTGAGTAGATGGGATTACAGGCACCCGCTACCATGCCCCGCTAGTTTTTGTATTTTTAGTAGAGACGGGGTTTCCCCAGGTTGATCAGGCTGGTCTTGAACTCCTGACTTCAGGTGATCCACCCACCTCAGCCTCCCAAAGTGCTGAGATTATAGGTGTGAACCACTGCGCCCGGCCTTGAAATGGCTTTTATCCAAAGGGCAGGCAATAACAAATGGTGGCGAGGATGTGAACAAAAGGGAACCCTCGTATACTTTCGGTGAGAATGTAAATTAGTACAACCACTATGGAAAACAGTTTGGAGGCTCCTCTAAAAACTGAAAGTTCAGCTTCCACATGATCCAGCAATCCCACTGCTGGGTAGATCCCCAAAGAAAGGAAATCAGTGTATGGTACAGGTATCTGCACTCCTGTTTGTTACAGCACAGTTCACATTGCCAAGATTTGGAACCAACCTGTGTCCATGAGCAGATGACCAGGCAAAGAAAATGTGGTACTTATACACAATGGAGTACTCTTCAGCCATAAAAAAAAGTATGAGATCCTGGCTGGGCATGGTGGCTCACACCTCTAATCCCAGCACTTTGGGAGGCTGAGGCAGGCAGATCACTTGAGGTCAGGAGTTCGAGACCAGCCTGGCCAACATGGTGAAACCTCGTCTCTACTAAAAATACAAAAATTAGTCGGGTGTGGTGGCGCGTGCCTGTAATCTCAACTACTAAGGAGGCTGAGGCAGGAGAATCACTTGAATCTGGGAGGTGAAGACTGCAGTGAGCCAAGATCGTGCCACTGCACTCCAGCCTGGGCAACAGTGAGAGACCCTTTTCAAAAAAAAAAAAGAGAGATCCTGTCGTTTACAACATAATGAACTGGGGAGTATTATGTTAAGTGAAATAAGCCAGGCACAGAAAGACAAACATCACATGTGTCTCACTTATTGGTGTATCTAAAAATCAAAACAGTTGAACTCATGGAGATAGAGTAGATGGATGGTTCCTGGAGGCTGGGGAGGGTAGTGAGGGGCTGGCAGGGAGATGGGGAAGGTTAATGGGTACCACACATAAACAAAAAAAAAAAAAGAGAAAGAATGAATAAGACATACTATTTGATAGCACAACCAGGTGACTATATTCAATAATAACTGTACACTTTAACTTGGCCAGGTGCGGTGGCTCACACCTGTTACCCCAGCACTTTGGGAAGTCAAGGCAGGTGGATCATGAGGTCAGGAGTTCGAGACCAGCCTGGCCGATACGGTGAAACCCCATCTCTACTAAAAATACAAAAATTAGCCGGGCATGGTGGCAGGCGCCTGTAGGCCCAGCTACTCGGGAGGCTGAGGCAGAAGAATTGCTGGAACCCAGGAGGTGGAGATTGCAGTGAGCCAAGATCACACCACTGCATTCTAGCCTGGGTGACACCGCGAGACTCCGTCTCAAAAAAAAAAAAAAAAATAGTAACTTAGCCGGGCACGGTGGCTCACGCCTATAATCCCAGCACTTTGGGAGGCTGAGGCAGGTGGATCACGAGGTCAGGAGATCGAGACCATCCTGGCTAACATGGTGAAACCCCGTCTGTACTTAAAAAAAAAAAAAAAAAAAATTAGCCGGGCATGGTGGCAGGCGCCTGTAGTCCCAGCTACTCAGGAGGCTGAGGCAGGAGAATGGCGTGAACCTGGGAGGCGGAGCTTGCAGTGAGCTGAGATCCCGCCAGTGCACTCCAGCCTGGGCGACAGAGCAAGTCTCCGTCTCTAAATAAATAAATAAATAATAACTTAAAAAGATTGTAACTGGATTGTTTGTAACTCAATGGATAAATGCTTGAGGGTATAGGGGAAAAAAAAAGAACCGAAACCCCACTCTAGATTTGCCCAGGAAACAGCTCCTTTAATGACTGGTTCCTCATTTTTCTCTCCCTCCCATCCAGGCCCGGAGGCTCTTTGATGTCTTGCATGAGCCCTTCTTGAAAGTACCCGGATGACCCCAGCTGCCAAGGAGACCCCTGGGGTAAAAATAAAGCATCCTCCCAGGCCAGGATCCTGTTGGCTATGCTGGTGCAGTCTCTGGGGAGGGGTTGTTGGGGTGACAACAGATGGCCTAGGTGGGCACCTTCAGCTTTCTTTAGTTCCTCAGTTTCCCCGGGGCAGATTACACAGGCTGCTGCTGCTTCCTCCGCTTCTTGTCTCGGACTGTGGGAGCCTCCTCCCCAGGCTCTGAATTCAGCGGTGGCCCCCGCATCTCCTCTGGGGGCACTGTTTCTGGCATCCAGCTTTCCTGACTCCGCTTCTTCCTCTTCTTGGTGGATCCTGGAGTTGCCCTGGCCTCAGGCTGTCCCTCCCCTGGCAGCTCAGACTCTAGTGGCTGAATCAGCTCAGTCCTCAGCTCAGTCATTGTGTGACCTCTCTCTTTCTTCTTCTTCTTCTTGGTGGACGTGGGAGCTACCTGAGGCTCAAGGTCATCCGGGAGCTCAGGCTCCACCACCTCTGTCTCTGGCTCCACTGTGGCATTTTGCTGTTTGTCTTTCTTCCTCTTCTTTTTGGGAGCTGCCAGGGCTGCCTGGGCCTGAGGCTCAGCTCCACCTGGCTGTTGAGGCTCCATCATCCCCCCTGGGAACTCCAGAGGCTTCATCTCTGGCTCCACTGGCTCCATCGCCTCCGTCCCTGACTCCATCATTGCAATCTGTTCCTTTTCTTTTTTCCTCCTCTTTGTCGGGGGAAGAGGGATGCCTTCCTCCAGTGGCTCCACCTTCACCTGTGGCTGACACGCAACTGTCACCCCCTCCTCTAGCTCCATCCCTTCCGTCCCCTTTGGCCTCTTTCTCTTTTTGGTCGGAGACAGGACTGTGTCTTCTAGAGGCTCCGTGTTACTCTGTCCCTGCTTCACTGTCTTGTCTTCTGGCTCGAAGGTTTCTGTCCCTTTGGGCTTCTTCCTCTTCTTGGTGGTGGACGGGAGCAGCACTCCCAGAGGCTCCAGTGTCTCCACTGTGGGCTCTGTCCCCACAGGCCCTGCCACCTCTGGTTCTTTCAGCTGCTGATTTTTCTTCTTCTTCTTCTTCTTCCTCACATCCATTTCTGGGGACCCCAAAGCCATGTCCACCTCCAGGACCCCGTGCCCATTCACTGCCTCCAGAGTGACTGGGGCCTCTGTCACCTGCATCTCCTTTTTCTTCTTCCCTGAGGTGAGCAGGTTGGGGGCCAAGGTTGACCTAGGCCCTGTGACTGGTGGGTTGCCCCCAAAGGCACAGAACCGAGGCCGCAGGCCAGGGGGGATCTGTGGTGGGGGACTTGCTGGGATGAGCTGCAGAGGGCTCCCCGACAGGGATTGCTGGGGACCCTCAAGGATCCTTAGGGTGCCCTGGGGGGCTGAGGCACAGGCGAGCCCACCTCCTGCCTCCGTTGAGGGGGCCAGCAGGGTCGCTTCTGCAGCCTGGGGACAGCTGCCGAGGACTTGATAGCGGTGCCGCTTGCCTGCCAACTTGCCCTTGACGATCTGTGAGCCAGAGAGAGGCACATGCCGCCCATTGAAGCTACAGAGAGAAACAGGGAGGGCAGAGGCTTAAGTGGAACAGGAGAGGGAAGCTTTTTTTTTTTTTTTTTTTTTTTTTTGAGACAGACTCTTGCTCTGTCACCCAGGCTGGAGTACCGTGGCACAATCTCAGCTCACTGCAACCTCCACCTCCTGGGTTCAAGCGAGTCTCCTGCCTCAGCCTCCCAAGTAGCTGGGATTACAGGCGCCTGCCACCATGCCTGGCTAATTTTTGTATTTTTAGTAGAAACAGTTTCACCATGTTGGCCAGGCTGGTCTTGAACTCCTGACCTCAAGTGATCTGCCCGCCTCGGCCCCCCAAAGTGATGGGATTACAGGCACGGGTCACTGCGCCCAGTGGCCTCTGGTCTTTAATAAAACATGAGTGACTCCATCTTAAAGTGAGTAGCTAGGCACTTAAAAGGTTCATGCTTATGGCCTAAATATAACCACATCCCAAGCTGACCACCAATTATAATTACAGAATATGTATGGCCATACAGGACATGTCCCACCAAGCCTGCAGAATGTCCAAATGTCCTAAGAATGCAGCCCCCGTTGCTTAAATATAATATAAATGAGCAAGCTTAGGTTGCAGGATTAATGGTCATGGATAACACCAATAGCCCCTACGTTTAGTGAGCTTATCTGCACACTCCAAGTTTAATTCTAGTTCCTTATAAGTAGAGATACTAACAAAGGGTCGTGGGTTTCTCCTTCTTTCTGAGGACACTTTACTCTGTAAAGGAGTAGTTTCCAATAAACTTGCCTCTTGCATTGTGCTCTGTGACTCGCCTCGAATTCTTTCCTGTGACAAATTCAAGAACCCGCTCCTGAGGTCTGGATCGGGACCCTCTTTTCCGTCAACAAGACCACTCACCAGTCTGGGGCAAAGTCTGCAGGGGCCTGAATAAGCCACAGCTCCGTATCTGGACCCGTCAGCGCCTCCAAGGAGAAACGAGGGGACTCCGAGGCTGGGGGCTTCGCGATAAAGTTAGGGGGACAAGAGAACCGAGCAGCACCTGCAGCAGAAGGGGAAATGGGGTCTACTGACACCTCCTTACCGGTCCAATCTTGCAGGGCGCACCTATCGGTCCGTTGGTCTTAACCTCGTGAGCACTCCAATCCCCTCAACCTGGTTCCTCCTTTCTGCCCACCTGTTCCCCAGAGGCGACCTCAACTTCACCGATCCAACCCCTGGGGGCGCCTTGCTCTCCACGGGTAGCCCCCAACAAGATAACCTTCTCTCCGTTCGTATTCCCGTTCGCCCACTGGGAATGCACGCTCTCCGCAAGTCCTGCTTCCAGGGACGCCTCCTTTTCGGCCCGAACCTTCCCGGGCGCCCCTTTCTCCTCCCACCAGCGCACCCTCCGCACCCCGTCAACACGCACGCTCACCGCCGGCCTGGGGCTCCTCCATCCCGGGACCCACACCACAGGCGACCCAGTAGCCCGGGCTGCTCACACCCAGTTGCAGACCACGTGGATCCAAAGGGGTAAGGCCTCATCCGGGAGCGCCCAACTGGTGCTGGAGCGCGGGGGTAGGTATCGCTCGACTCCCGTTCTGCAGGAAAAACTGGGGGAAATTTCCACGTGTGCAGATCAGAAAACCAAGGAAGAAGTCTTTTTCGGAGAAATGTATTCCCGAAAGCCGCTGATTCGTTGTTTCGCTGGAGTCAGAGGCCCGTCGGGTCCCGATGGGTCGCCCCCATCGTCTGTCCAATATGGTTTGTTGCAACGCCTCCTTAAAGGGGCAGCCACACTGCTCTTCCTAAGTCTTAAAGAGACAGGACGGTCGATTGGTCTGAAATTCTTAAAGAGATAGGTAAGAATCCTAGTTAGCAGGGCTGTGCTTTCTGTGTTAAATGCCTTCTGGGGAGGTCCAGATGCCTCGGAAGTTCAGAACTTGACTGGGAGAAGCGGGAAAATGGAGAAATAGGGGCAATCCGTCCGGAGGGCGTGAAGTTCCAGCCAGGGGCGGGGCTTCTGAACTCCGGGGGAGCGGGAAACATAGGGGGAGGAGCTTGTGGTTCTTGAGGGAGGAGACTCGGACCCAGGAGCCCGACACGCGTGGAGTGGTGCTGAGCACGGTGTAGCGCTTGTGGATTAAATGGGACTTGTAGATGCCCTCGGGGGTTTAGTCTCATGCGTGGGAAGCCTCGATGACTTTCAGGAAGGGACCTGATCGGCAACTCCTCCCTGCCCCAGGGCGCGTGTAAACAGCCGCACGTGGATGCAGATTTGGGGGACGCACCCACGTCCCTTTCCACTGGGGCCGCCCCGCGTTGGGCGGCGGTTGGAGCCGCGGGAAGGTGGCTAGACAGGGTGACCCGACTGCATTCCTGGCCGGTGTGTCAGCGCCACTTCCCGCCCCCTCTGCCAAGATTTAAGATCCTACTCCAGAATTGGGGCACCCCTTCTACCCAGGTGGGAGAGGCTTTCCAGAGCGGAGGGAGGGTCAAGGGAAAGGGGAAATGTTTCCCCTCCCCGGGATCTCCAGACGGTTCCCTTCGCGTGGGCGAGAGAGACACCGGGGTGCTGCTCCTGCGGGCTCCAGGACTACAATTCCCAGAGGACCCGATGAAAAGAGTCGCCCGAGGTCGGTCGCGGAGGCTGCTGGGGGTTGTAGTGCAAATTAAGATTTTGAACTCTTGCTAGGACATCCTTTAAAGATCCAATCCGCAGTTTTTATCGACGGGGAGATTAGGGCTCAGAGACCCGGGGGGATACTGATCAGGAAAGGGGAAACTGCGCCTGAAGGGGTGGAGCAAGGGCTCAGGAGTCAGTCTTCTGCAGCCACAGCGAGGCAGGCCTCTCGGCTCTTCTGTGTCTCCCTGGCCAGGTCGCTCTCGGCTTCTGGGCCTCGCCCTTCTTGTCTGTGAAATGGACTCTGGGTGAATCCAAATGGTATCGTCTCGGGCTACGTCCTATCCCTCCGGGACTACAAGTCCCAAGGTGCTCGAGGCGACCTCGGCTCCCCCTCCCCTCCGGGACCCGCCTCCCTCCAGCCCAAGTCACGTCGTCTAACCTGTTCCCAGCTCCTGCCCCGCCCCGTTCTCCGCTCCCCGAAGCCGAAGCCCGAGCCGGAGGAAGCCCCCCGGTGCCAGGATCTGCCCGGATCCGTGAGTTTCACCCTCCTGGGGACCAGAGGCCCTGAAAGAGCCCAACACTCACGTTCCTGGGAGGATTGGGAGGGGACTTGGACGCCAGGTCCCAGGGCGGAATTTGGGGCGCGCCGACACCTGGATCCTTAGAAGGAAACTCCGATACCTGTTTTACTGGAGGGAAGGAAAGCGGGTTCGGATGCCTGAATTCTTGGAATGGAGGGATTCGACCCCTTCACCCCGGGGAGACGTTGGAGCTGGAATTCCTGAGTCTCTCGAACTGGGAGGGCTCTAGGAAGCCGAGTCTTTGGGTAGTACAGGGGTTCGAATCCCCGAGTGTTGGTCAGAAATGAGAGGCTCAGACTGGTGGGGCTCAGGGTGAAATGGGTGACCCCCTTGCCACCCTCAAGCTGCTGTCTCCACCGATCTTCTAGGTCTCTGAGCAGAATTAAGGGTGGGGCAGGGATAGTGGAGCCTGGGTTCCTGAAGTGGAGCATGACAGGTACCCGGGGTCCATCCGGAGGCTGTGTCCCGGCTCTCCCCCGACTTTTCGGCTCGGGGATGGGGGCGGGGGAGGAGAGAAAACACCGAGGCAGATCTCCAACCTCCTTGTGCCACTGAGCGAACCCAACATGTCATTAACCTGGGCGTCAGACCTGCCTAACCAGAGAAGGGACATCCGCCCTAGGGCACCCCCTGGCGGAGGTGGGCTCCCCTATTGCTTTATGGGGTGGGAAACAGCTGAGTTTGCACAGGTAGTTCTAGAACCCAGGGCAGAATTCCGGAAAGCGGCTGTTGGATTCTGGGAGGTTTGCATAGCCGAGCATTTAACCATTACACGGAGAGGAAGGGGTAAACTGAGGCTTGGAGCTCACACAGGCAGCAGTTTGTGGGGTCAGGATTCTGCCTCCTCCTTCTGCAGCTCTCTGGGGGACGGGATTCTCTCCGCCCCAGCCAGATTTTCTCACTAACCTTCTGCCTCAGGGCTCCTTGCCCTGACCCTGAGGTGAGAAATGTCACCTCCACGCCCATCTGTCTGACCTGAGGTATTGTGGGAGATAAGGGAGGGACAGAGGCTAATTCTGGAGGTGTCTGTCTGTCCTTGAGGCCGGGGGAGGGCAGGACCAGGCACCTCCCTCTGTCTGTCTCCCCCTTCTCTCCACCCCCATGCGTCCTAAGAGGGGGGATTAAAAACAGAATGGGGGAGGTGGGCATCTGATGAGATGGGTGTTTCCCAATGTCTGGACTTGAAGGACATTTGATGATAGCCTGAAATGAAATTAAAAATAATAACCGTGGCTGCCAAGACAGGGCTCTGGTGTGCCAAGCTCAGAGCTGGTAGGTAGGTAGGAAAGTTCTCATTGTCTAGAGGAGTCTTGGGTGGCAGAGAGGTTTCCCTTTAAATAAGGTTTGCTGACCCCAAGGAAGGACTCCTCATTACGAATGGAGAAACAGAGGCTGGAGGGTGGATATTGCTCACACCCTGGGCTTTTGCCAGCTTCTGTCTGGAATCTTCCAGGGCTCTCCCAGCCCCCCATCCCTAAGTGACTGAGAATGATCACTGGCCAGGCTCAGGAATGTACAGGGGGAATTGAGGACTCTGAGAGGCAAGGGCTCAGGAAGTTGAGACCCTGGGTGTCAAAACTCAGGGCTTGTATGATCTCAGAAAGAGTTGAAAGGACCCTTTTAGGGGGAAAAAAATTACATTGAGTCTCGACCCCTCACTCTGTGGCCAGACCCTGTGTTATAATGGACAGCCAAAGACATCTGGTAATTATGAATCCTGTATGTGTGAACTTTATTTCGTGCACGGCATTGTTCTAATCATGGCTTATAAATGTCACTCAGTCCTCATACCCCTTTGAGGTGAAGGTATTAATTCCTCCCATGGTCCACACGAGGAAACAGGCACAGAGAAGCTAAATAACAAGCCCAAGTAGAGGCTTAGAGCAGGAAAGGCCCTAGCCCATTCCACAGACGTCCACAAAGGAGGAAACCGAGTCCCAGAGTCAGTGGAGCCTCTCCCAGATTCAATGTGACCCGACAGGGATGTAGGAGTCCAGCCTGGGTGTTCCCAGCTCAGTCTGGCTCTCTGACCCGCTTCCTACTGAAGATGACTCCTCCAGGAAGTCCACAGGATCCTTAGCCCTAAAGAACCTGGCTGGGGTGCAGAGGAGGCCAGGGAAGGAGAGCCAGGGGTGGAGCGGAGAGAGGAGCCCAGGGGAGAGTACCTGCGGCTGGACTGGAGCCCGCTGGAGAGCTAGGAGCTAGAGCTGGAGGGGAGCCCAGGGGAGAGGACTCGGAGGCGGAGGTCAGGGGCAGAGGCCTGGGAACAGACACACGGCCCGCGCCACCCCCGCGCCCCGCCCTTGTATCCCGCCCGGCCCCGCTCCCTCGCCGCGGGATGTACAGCACCTGCCCGGGCCCGCTGCGCATTCCCGGGGCCTGAGCTCAGGCGCAGTCCGCCCTCCTGGCGGGGGTCGGGGCGTGACCGCCCCCTGGTGGCTCCGACGTCCCCATCGCCTGTCCCCGCCACAGCCCCACACCCAGGGTTGACATTTCTTTAGACCCAGAGGATGTCAGCATGGAATCTGAGAATCTTGGAAATTTGGGGATCATGGCGCCGTGGCTCACGCCTGTAATCCCAATACTTTGGGAGATCGAGCCGGGGAGGATTCCATGAGGCTAGGAGTTCGAGACCAGGCTAAGCGCAGGCGCAAGGGAGACCAAGTCTCTACGAAAAAAAAAGAAAAAAAAGAGTCACTTACTGCGGGAATGCTGGCATTGGAGGCTGCACAGACTTGCTCATTTATCTGTTTTAACAGACAGTTAACAAAATATTGTTTGTGTATCTCTGAAATTCTAAATGCCTGAGTTTTTATTCCTGTAGTCTCTTCTTCCTAAGGTCTCAATTCTCAGAGCCCTGAATTCTTCCTGCACCTTCTGACCAGGTGGATTCTTACAATAGTCCTATGAGATGAACTGTTATTTATCTCCATTTTACAGATTAGGAAACTGAGGTACTCTGGTCAGGGTTGGACGGTGGTGCTGCCAGATTTGATTATTTGATTCTCTTTTTTTTATTATTTTTTAAGAAACGGGGTCTCACTATGTTGGCCAGATTGGTCTTGAACTCCTGGCCTCAAGCAGTCCTCCCCCCTCGGCCTCCCACAGTGCAAGCATTACAGGCGGAAGCTACTATGCCCAGCCCTCAGATTTGAATTCTTGAAGTCTGACTTCTTACTCGTGCTTTTACCAGCCCCACTATACCATCCATCTAGACTTCCAGGGCAGTGCAATCCTGGGTTAGGTAGAATGTGGTACAGAAAGACTCAGAATTCTGGGTTAGACAAATTGGAGAATTCTAGAATGTTCCAAAGATAGAATCTTGGACTCAGAGCTTTCCAACAATAGGCTTTTAAGCTGAGGGGTTTAGACTTCATAGAACTTTAGTTACAGTCAGGCAGGGTGTGGTGGTTCACACCTGTAATCCCAGCACTTTGGGAGGATGAGGTGGGTGGATCACGAGGTCAGGAGATCGAGACCATCCTGGCTAACATGGTGAAACCCCGTCTCTACTAAAAATACAAAAAATTAGCTGGGCGAGGTGGTGGGCTCCTGTAGTCCCAGCTACTGGGGAGGCTGAGGCAGGAGAATGGTGTGAACCTGGAAGGCGGAGCTTGCAGTGAGCCAAGATCACGCCACTGCATTCCAGCCTAGGTGACAGAGCGAGACTCTGTCTCAAAAAAAAAAAAAAAAAAAAAAAGGCCGGGCACGGTGGCTCAAGCCTGTAATCCCAGCACTTTGGGAGGCCGAGACGGGTGGATCACGAGGTCAGGAGATCGAGACCATCCTGGCTAACACGGTGAAACCCCGTCTCTACTAAGAAATACAAAAAACTAGCCGGGCGAGGTGGCGGGCGCCTGTAGTCCCAGCTACTTGGGAGGCTGAGGCCGGAGAATGGCGTGAACCCGGGAGGCGGAGCTTGCAGTGAGCTGAGATCTGGCCACTGCACTCCAGCCTGGGCTACAGAGTGAGACTCCGTCTCAAAAAAAAAAAAAAAAAAAAAAAGAACTTTAGTTACAGTCCTAGGGTTCTTACAGTTTCAGAGTCTAGGGCTCATAGAGATTAAAGGGGCCTTTCAGAATAGCTGGTTTGGCCAGGTGTGGTGGCTCATGCCTGTAATCTCAGCACTTTGGGAGGCTGAGGCGGGAGATTGCTTGAGCCCAGGAGTTCAAAACCAGCCTGAGCAACAAAGTGAGACCCCTGTCTCTACAAAATTTTTTTAAAAAATTGGCTAGGTGTGGTAGCGCGAGCCTGTACCTATAGTCTCAGCTACTCAGGAGGCTGAGGCGGGAGGACCACTTGAGCTGGGAGGTCGAGAGGCTGCAGTGAGTCACAATTGCAGCCTGGGTGACAGAGTGAGACCCTGTCTCAAAAAAAAAAAAAAAAAAGTGATTTGCCTCCTTTCACTGTTGGGGAGACTGAGGCCCAGTGAGTGGAGAGGACTCAGTGCCCAAAGTCACACACTCCCTGTTTCATCCAAATGAGCCGCCAGCTTGAACAGGTTCTGTTCCTTTGACTTTCCAGACAGAGGCAGGTATCAGCATGACCCAGCCTGCCCTGCTGCCTGTACCGCCAGAGCTAAGCGGTGGATGCAGCAGGGTGGTTGCAGAGCTGGTGGGCGTGGTGGCTAGCATGGGGATAGGGAAGGTGCTGGCCTGACCGGTTCCTGGTGGCCTAGCTCCCTCCCACTGGGCCAGTGACCACAGCTACCCCTCCGCCCCTGGCCACCTCCCTGTTCCTCTTGCTAACAATGGATCAGTGAGAGCCAGACCTCCCACTGGATGGGGGACCCTAAGGAAAGGAAGCTGAGCAGTCGCTTCCCTTAGGGACCCCTCTAATCTGGTGGAGATGACCCAGAATAAGTTAGATCCGGGTGTGAAACCCATAACTACCAACTTCTTGCAGGGTGACCTTGAATATATGTTTCTGAGCCATGCTTTCTTGCCTGCTAGGGTGGTTTTGACCATTGAATGAAGCTTTGAGTGCACGTCATTTCTCACCACTCTAGAAGGGAGTGGCCTCTCAATAATTATTATTATTATTATTATTATTATTTTTTTTTTTTTTTGAGACGGAGTCTCGCTCTGTCACCCAGGCTGGAGTGCAGTGGCCGGATCTCAGCTCACTGCAAGCTCCGCCTCCCGGGTTCATGCCATTCTCCAGCCTCAGCCTCCCGAGTAGCTGGGACTACAGGCGCCCGCCGCCTCGCCCGGCTAGTTTTTTGTATTTCTTAATAGAGACGGGGTTTCACCATGTTAGCCAGGATGGTGTCGATCTCCTGACCTCGTGATCCGCCCGTCTCGGCCTCCCAAAGTGCTGGGATTACAGGCTTGAGCCACCGCGCCCGGCCAATTATTATTATTTTTTAATAGAGCCTTGCTCTGTCACCCAGGCTGGAGTGCAGTGACACAATCTATACTCACTGCAACCTGTGCCTCCCAGGTTCAAGTGAGTCTTGTGCCTCAGCCTCCTGAGTAGCTGGGATTACAGGCACATGCCACCATGTCCAGCTAACTTTTGTATTTTTGGTAGAGACGGGGTTTCACCTTATTGGTCAGGCTGGTCTCGAACTCCTGGCTTCAAGCGATTCATCCACCTCATCCTCCCAAAGTGCTGGGGTTACAGGCACGGGCCACTGCGCCTGGCTGGTTATTGTTGTGTATTTTTTTTAATACTTATTTTCTTTCTTTCTTTCTTTCTTTCTTTCTTTCTTTCTTTCTTTCTTTCTTTCTTTCTTTCTCTCTCTCTCTCTCTTTTTCTTTCTTTTCTTTTCTTTCTAGACGGAGTCTCGCACTATTGCCAAGGCTCCGTGCAAGCTCCGCCTCCCGGGTTCACACCATTCTCCTGCCTCAGCCTCCCGACTAGCTAGGACTACAGACTTCCGTCACCACGCCCGGCTACATTTTTGTCTTTTTAGTAGAGACGGGGTTTCACTGTGTTAGCCAGGATGGTCTCGATCTCCTGACCTCGTGATCCGCCCGCCTGGGTCTCCCAAAGTACTGGGATTACAGGCGTGAGCCACCGCGCCTGGCGGCTGTTGTTTTTACTACATTTACTACATTATACCCCAAGCAGTAGGCATGGGTTCTAGTACACAGCAGACAGCAGAATTATTATTATTAAAACAAAACAAAAAACAAACAAACAAAAAAACAAAAAAACAGGATCTAGCACAGTATGTCCTGGTCTCTTGTAAACATACAGTAATTCATAGTTATTTCATCCTGTTTACCGGCACATTGTAGGTGATCAATAGATAATTGTTCAAGGAGTGATTCAGGTCTTCTTAGGACTGAGATAAAGAGATGGACACGGCCGGGCGCGGTGACTCACGCCTGTAATCTCAGAACTACAAAAATTAGCCGGGCGTAATGGCATGCGCTTGTAGTCCCAGCTAGGCAGGAGAATTGCTTGAACCCGGGAGGTGGAGGTTGCAGTGAGCCGAGATCGCGTCATTGCACTCCAGCCTGGGAGATCTCGGCTTACTGCAAGCTCCGCCTCCCGGGTTCCCGCTATTCTCCTGCCTCAGCCTCCCGAGTAGCTGGGACTACAGGCGCCGCCACCACGCCCGGCTAATTTTTTTGTATTTTTAGTGGAGACGGGGTTTCATTGTGTTAGCCAGGATGGTCTAGATCTCCTGACCTCGTGATCCGCCCGTCTCGGCCTCCCAAAGTGCTGGGATTACAGGCTTGAGCCACCGCGCCCGGCCGAGACTCCGTCTTAAAAAAAAAAGACAGGGCCGGGCGCGGTGGCTCAAGCCTGTAATCCCAGCACTTTGGGAGGCCGAGACGGGCGGATCACGAGGTCAGGAGATCGAGACCATCCTGGCTAACATGGTGAAACCCCGTCTCTACTAAAAAATACAAAAAAAAAAAACTAGCCGGGCGAGGTGGCAGGCGCCTGTAGTCCCAGCTACTCCGGAGGCTGAGGCGGGAGAATGGGGTAAACCCGGGAGGCGGAGCTTGCAGTGAGCTGAGATCCGGCCACTGCACTCCAGCCTGGGCGACAGAGTGAGACTCCGTTTCAAAAAAAAAAAAAATAAATAAAAGACAGAAAGTGAATTATCCGGAGCCTTTAGACTGGGTTTGGACTTCTCCGTGGCGCATGGACTTGGCTTTGGAGGAGTTGGCATTTCCCAGCTGGGGAGGTGAAAGGGTAAAGGGCTTCCGGGGGAAGGAACTGAGTTAAGGCGTTGTCCCGCTCCTGACGGCCCCTGGCTCCCTAAGGGCGGAGTCTAGAGGGGCGGGGTCTTAGCCGGCTCCCTCCCTCCCCACCATGCAGGCGCCCGCTCCGGCCGGCACCATGGACAGCGAGGCATTCCAGAGCGCGCGGGACTTTCTGGACATGAACTTCCAGTGTGAGCTGGAGTGGGAGGGGGGCTGGCGGGGCGGGGTCCTCGGCAGCGGGCGGGGGGTGCTGAGGCCAGCCCCTGCCAGGAGGCCTGGTCCTTACCTCCACTCCGCCTCCCCAGCGCTGGCCATGAAACACATGGATCTGAAGCAGATGGAGCTGGACACGGCAGCGGCCAAGGTGGATGAACTGACCAAGCAGCTGGAGTCGCTGTGGTCAGACTCTCCTGCGCCTCCTAGCCCGCAGGCCGGACCCCCTTCTAGGGTAAGCCTGGTTCCCGCCTTGACCTCCAAAGCCAGCTTCTCTCCAGACCCCAGACCAGAGGCCTGGATTTCAGGCAAGATTGCCCCATATAGTTATGCAGGTTGTGGGCTCTTCAAGGGAACTTGAAAAAAGGGGACCAGGCCAGGCGCGATGGCTCAGGCCTGGAATCCCAACACTTTGGAAGGCCGAAGCGAGAGAATTGCTTGAGCCTAAGAGTTCGAGACCAGCCTCTACAAATAATTTTTTAAAAATCTGGCCGGGCACGGTGGCTCACGCCTGTAATCTCAGCATTTTGGGAGGCAGGCGGATCACTTGAGGTCAGGAGTTCAAGACCAACCTGGCTAACATGGTGAAACCCTGTTTCTACTAAAAATACAAAAGTTAGCCTGGTGTGGTGATGCATGCCTGTAATCCCAGCTACTCAAGAGGCTGAGGTGGGAGGATCACACTAAGTCAGGGAGGTCGTGGCTGCAGTGAGCCAAGGAAAGAAAAAAGAGAGAGAGAGAAAGAAATGAAAAGAAAAGAAAAGAAAAGAAAGAGGGGACCAGTGGAGGTGGACATGTAACGGGACCATCGGAAGGAAAGAGACGTTTACCTAAGCGGCATAAAGGCGACATAGCGTAATGGGCTAGCCACGGCTGTCTCCCCACCACTCCTCACCTGGGCTCTCTGTGCCTGAATTTCCATCGTCGGTCGGCCTCCTCTGGGTTGACCTCCAGTGATCTCTCTTGACACCCCCTCACACACACCAACCCTTCCACTAATGTCTTCTTTGATCCATCCCTCAATGTTCTGGCCTCCCCACAGCCGCCCCGGTACAGCTCCAGCTCCATCCCTGAGCCCTTTGGCAGCCGAGGGTCCCCCCGGAAGGCGGCCACCGACGGCGCAGACACCCCATTCGGACGATCAGAGAGTGCCCCAACCCTACACCCCTACAGCCCGCTGTCCCCCAAAGGCCGGCCGTCGTCACCACGCACCCCGCTCTACCTGCAGCCGGACGCCTACGGCAGCTTGGACCGCGCGCCCTCGCCCAGACCCCGTGCCTTCGATGGCGCAGGCAGCTCCCTTGGCCGTGCGCCCTCCCCGCGGCCCGGGCCAGGCCCGCTACGCCAGCAGGGTCCTCCCACGCCTTTCGACTTCCTGGGCCGCGCAGCCTCCCCCCGCGGCAGCCCCCTGGCGGAGGGGCCCCAGGCCTTCTTCCCAGAGCGCGGGCCTTCACCGCGTCTCCCTGCCACCGCCTACGACGCGCCGGCGTCCGCCTTTGGGAGCTCCCTGCTAGGCTCGGGCGGTAGCGCCTTCGCCCCGCCTCTGCGCGCGCAAGGTGAACCCGGGGGCCCGAAGTGGGAGGAGGGATCCGGGACTCACCACCCCTCCATCTCAACCTCACTGGAAACTTCTCCCCAGACGACCTGACACTGCGCCGGCGGCCCCCGAAAGCCTGGAACGAGTCTGACCTGGACGTGGCGTACGAGAAGAAGCCTTCGCAGACAGCGAGCTATGAACGTGAGTGGTGGAGGCCCGGTGAGTGGACGACCTAGAGGAGAGGCAGCCCCCCAGACCCTGACGATTCTCGCCCCATAGGCCTGGATGTCTTTGCCCGGCCCGCCTCGCCGAGCCTGCAGTTGTTGCCTTGGAGGGAGAGCAGCCTGGATGGACTGGGGGGCACCGGCAAGGTGAGGAGGCGACGCCTGGGGAGGAGAGGCTGGGGAAGGTCGAGGAGCCGGGTCGGGGAGCGGGGTCACGGCCAGTCTCTCCCTGGTGGCTGCGATCGGGGTCTCGGCGCCCTTTCCCATGCTCTCCCTTCACTGCGCCGGGTTTCTGCCCCTTCCTCACCCTTTCTTCTCCCTCACTCCCAGGGCTTCCCTCACCTCCTCTCCCTACCTCCCCTCCACCTTCCCTCTCTCAACCGATCCCCTTCTCCCTGCCCTCTTCCCCAGGACAACCTCACCAGCGCCACCCTGCCGCGCAATTACAAAGTCTCTCCTCTGGCCAGCGACCGGCGTTCCGACGCGGGCAGCTACCGCCGCTCGCTGGGCTCCGCGGGGCCGTCAGGCACTTTGCCTCGCAGCTGGCAGCCCGTCAGCCGCATCCCCATGCCCCCCTCCAGCCCCCAGCCCCGCGGGGCCCCGCGCCAGCGTCCCATCCCCCTCAGCATGATCTTCAAGCTGCAGAATGCCTTCTGGGAGCACGGGGCCAGCCGCGCCATGCTCCCTGGGTCCCCCCTCTTCACCAGAGCACCCCTGCCTAAGCTGCCTCCCCAGCCCCAGCCACAACCACAGCCCCAGCCACAACCACAGCCCCAGCTGCCCCCACAGCCCCAGCCACAACCCCAACTCCCTACCCCAGCCCCCCAGCCTCCCCAACAGACATGGCCCCCTGTGAACGAAGGTGAGTCAGCAATGAGGGCCCTAGAGGACTGGGTGAAGGGAGAACAAATTGTCAGGGGGACCAGACCAGCCCTGGGGAGGTGGGGAGATCACAGCCAAATGCCCCTTTATAAGCACTGTCCCTGCAGAGAGCTAGGCCAGGTGAGCTTGGGAATTTGGGTAGGAGTCAGGGACAGCGCAAAGGTTAAGTGTGGACCCTGAAGCCAGACTGCCCGGTTGTGTGACCTTGGGGAAGTCACTTAACCTCTCTGGGCCTCAATTTTCTTAAGTGTAAAAGGCAAATAAGGAGCCGGGCGTAGTGGCTCACGCCTGTAATCCCAGCACTTAGGGAGGCCAAGGCGGGTGGATCACAAAGTCAGAAGTTTGAGACCAGCCTGGCCAATATGATGAAACCCCATCTCTACTAAAAATACAAAAATTATCTGGGTGTGGTGGCAGGTGCCTGTAGTCCCAGCTACTCAGGAGGCTGAGGCAGTAGAATCACTTGGGAGGTGGAGGTTGCAGTGAGCTGAGATTGCGCCACTGCACTCCAGCCTGGGTGACAGAGCGAGACTCTGTCTCAAAAAAAAAGTCAAATAGTGATAGAATCTATCTTATTGACATATGTTATTAAATTCATATAAAGTCCTTAAAACAGCACCTGATGGGCCAGGTGCAGTTGCTCACACCTGTAATCCCAACACTTTGGGAGGCCGAAGTGGGCAGATCACTTGAGGTCAAGAGTTCGAGACTAGCCTGGCCAACATGACGAACTCCCATCTCTATCAAAAATACAAAAGAAGGCCGGGCGCGGTGGCTCACGCCTGTAATCCCAGCACTTTGGGAGGCCGAGGTGGGCAGATCACAAGGTCAGGAGATCGAGACCATCCTGGCTAACACGGTGAAACCCCGTCTTTTTTGTTTTTTGTTTTTTTGTTTGAGACGGAGTCTCGCTCTGTCGCCCAGGCTGGAGTACAGTGGCCGGATCTCAGCTCACTGCAAGCTCCGCCTCCTGGGTTTACGCCATTCTCCTGCCTCAGCTTCCTGAGTAGCTGGGACTACAGGCGCCTGCCACCTCGCCCGGCTAGTTTTTTAGTATTTTTAGTAGAGACAGGGTTTCACCATGTTAGCCAGGATGGTCTCGATCTCCTGACCTCGTGATCCGCCCATCTCGGCCTCCCAAAGTGCTGGGATTACAGGCTTGAGCCACCGCGCCCGGCCGAAACCCCATCTTTACTAAAAAATAAAAAAAATAAAAATAAATAATAAAAAAAAAAGCCCGGCACAGTGGCTCACACCTGTAATCCCAGCACTTTGGGAGACCGAGGCAGGCAGATCACAAGATCAGGAGATCAAGACCATCCTGGCTAACACTGCTGAGTTGCTGTGTGACTGAGGATAAATTACTTGTCTGAACCTCTGTTTCCCATCTGTGAAGAGAGATTAATAGTATCTACCCTATAGAATTGTGAAGGGGATTCAATGAAATAATGCATATGTGTGTGTGGCTTTTTTTTTTTTTTTTTTTTGGGAAGGCGTTTCACTCTTGTTGCCCAGGCTGGAGTGCAATGGTGAGATTTCAGCTCACTGCAACCTCCACCTCCCAGGTTCAAGTGAATCTCCTGCCTCAGCTTCCCAAGTAGCTGGGATTACAGGCATGCACCACCACACCCAACTAATTTTTTGTATTTTTAGTAGCAACGAGGTTTTGCCATGTTGGCCAGGCTGGACTCAAATCCCTGACCTCAGGTGATCCGCCCACCTCGGCCTCCTAAAGTGCTGGGATTACAGGCATGAGATACCACGCCCAGACGTGTGTGTGTGTGTATTATTTATATGTATATACATACTATATATAAATATATATACATTATATACATAATGTTGTGTGTGTGTGTGTGTGTGTGTAGAGAGAGAGAGAGAGATGGAATCTCACTCTGTCACCCAGGTTGGAGTCTAGTGGTGCAATCTCAGCTCACTGCAACCTCCGCCTCCTGGGTTGAAGTGATTCCTATGCCTTAGCCTCCCGAGTAGCTGGAATGACAGGCAGGTGCCACCACGCCCAGCAAATTTTTTTTTTTTTTTTTTGTATTTTTAGTAGAGATGGGATTTCACCATGTTGGCCAGGCTGGTCTCAAACTCCTGACCTCAAGAGATCTGCCTGCCTCAGCCTCCCAAAGTTCTGGGATTACAGGCATGAGCCACTCCACTCAGCCAATAATGCGTATTTTTATTTCCACTTGCTTTACTGCCAGAGTGAGTAAGACAGAGAAGAAATCATTAAACACCAGGATTCTACTTCCTGCTGGAGTTTTCTGCCTGAGATGTTAGGAGAGGAAGTTCTTAGGATCTCAGAAAGTCATATCTATCATGGTTGGTAGAAGTGGATTCTAGAGTCAGCCAGAACTGAGTTCAAGCATGGCTTTGGGCAACTGGCTTGTCCTCTCTGAGGCCCAGATTCCCTTTCAGTAATGTGGAGATGGCAGTCTATCTACCTCACAAGGCAGTGGTGAGATTACAGTAAGGTAGGCATGTAAAGCACCAGGCACATACTAACTGCTCAATAAATGGGAGGCATCATAATTGTATATTATTCACAGCCCAAGGAAAGTGTAGCCCAGAGAGGGCAAGGAACTTCCCTGAGGTCACACATACTGGTTGTATGTCCTGGAAGTTGTGGAGAGGGAGTCTTGGCTGTCTCCTGGGGACCTGTCTTCTGATGGGGCTCTTGTTCCGGCTAGGACCTCCCAAACCCCCCACCGAGCTGGAGCCTGAGCTGGAGATAGAGGGGCTGCTGACCCCAGTGCTGGAGGCTGGCGATGTGGATGAAGGCACTGTAGCAAGGCCTCTCAGCCCCACGAGGCTGCAGCCAGCACTGCCACCGGAGGCACAGTCGGTACCCGAGCTGGAGGAGGTGGCACGGGTGCTGGCGGAAATTCCCCGGCCCCTCAAACGCAGGGGCTCCATGGAGCAGGCCCCTGCCGTGGCCCTGCCCCCTACCCACAAGAAACAGTACCAACAGATCATCAGCCGCCTCTTCCATCGCCATGGGGGGCCAGGGCCCGGGGGGCCGGAGCCAGAGCTGTCCACCATCACTGAGGGATCTGAGGCCAGGGCAGGGCCTCCTGCTCCTGCCCCACCAGCTCCCATTCCACCCCCGGCCCCATCCCAGAGCAGCCCACCAGAGCAGCTACAGAGCATGGTAAGTAATACAGGAGGAAACTGGGGTATGTTTGCTACGTGGATCCAAGGGCTGTAGCAAAGAGCCCCCCAAATACAGTGTAGATGAGATCGAAGTGTACTCCTCTTTTGAGTAAAAGTCCAGGAGTTTGCAGCCCAGGACTGTAGGCAGCTCACTGGAGTCAGGACTCAGGCTCCATCTACCTGAGGCTCTGCCATCCATCAGGGGGTGAGCCTGCCCTCATGGTCCTAGATGGCTGTCACCAAGTCTGCCCTCCAGCCAGGAAGAGAGAAGAAGAGAAAGTGTGCTTTCCCCTTTCAGGCAGAACCTGAGAGTTCACACATCACTCCGCCCACTCCCACTGGCCAGGAGCCCCATTGCAATGGGATGCTGGGAAATGTAGTCTTTAGGCATACCTGTGTGTGAGTGTATGGAGGGCCATCTGGGAGTCGTGGCTACATGGAGATGTACTCTGCTCCTTCTCTGCAATAACCTGTACCTGTGCCCTTCCCCGGGCATTCCTTCAGCAATCTCGAGTCTTACTCCTGGACATGACTAAGTCTTGGCACAACAGTGAGTTCATTCTGGGACTGAGAAGTCTTGCCTGAATCAAAGCAGTCACCCTCTCTTCTCTCCCTCTTTGTCTCTGTGTCTCTTGTGTTTGCTCTGCTCTCTCCTCTTTTTTTTTTTTTCCAGGCAGAGTCTTGCTCCGTCACTCAGGCTGGAGTACAGTGGCTTGATCTCCGCTCACTGCAACCTCCACCTCCCAGGTTCAAGCCATCCTCCCACCTTAGCTTCCCAAGTAACTGGGATTATAAGCCTGTGCTACCACACCTGGCTAATTTTTGTGTTTTTAGTAGAGATGAGGTTTCACTGTGTTGGCCACCCTGGTCTCACACTCCTGACCTCAAGTGATCCGCCTGCCTCAGCCTCTCAAAGTGCTGGGATTAGAGACATGAGCCACTGTGCCTGGCTTTGCTCTCCCTTATAAAATAGTGAGTCTCAGCCGGGTGCAGTGGCTCATGCCTGTAATCCCAGCACTTTGGGAGGCTGAGGTGGGCGGATCATGAGCTCAGAGGTTCGAGTCCAGCCTGACCAACATGATGAAACCCTGTCTCTAGTAAAAAAAATACAAAAATTAGCCAGGAGTGGTGGCGCTCGCCTGTAATCCCAGCTACTTAGGAGGCTGAGGCGGGAGAATCGCTTAAACCCAGAAGGCGGAGGTTGTAGTGAGCCGAGATCGCACCACTGCACTCCAGCCTGGGTGACACAGCAAGACTCCATCTCTAAATAAATAAATAAACAAAAAGTGAGTCTCGGCTGAGTGCGGGACTCCACCTCCTGGGTTAAAGCGATTCTCCTGCGTCAGTCTCCCAAATAGCTGGGATTACAGGCATATGCCACCACACCCAGCTAATTTTTGTATTTTTGGTAGAGATGGGGTTTCACCATGTTGGCTTGAACTCCTGACCTCAAGTGATCTGCCTGCCCTGGCTTCCCAAAGTGCTGGGATTACAGGCGTGAGCCACCACACCCAGCCAAGATGAAATACATTAACGTAGTGCTTAGCATAATACCTGGCACATAACTGTTAACTGCTCTTACTGCTGTCACCATTGGACCAGGGGATGGTCTCCTGCTGTTCTTGGTCCCTGCATCCTGACTGGGAAGAGGGTTTAAGCCACATGGAACAGACCTGAATAATCCGTGTGGTTAAACAGAGGGAAGAGATAACTTCTCAGAGAAGTAGGGGTCAGGTGGACACCCCAAAATGCCTATTCCCAGGTCCTCCTGAGAGTAAAGGCAAGGAACCTTGAGGCTGAGGATTTTGAAATCAAGAGGGGAAGAATAACAGCATGTTGAAATGGTTGAGCATCCCATTGTAGAATCACAAAGTCCTGGCCACAGAGAAACTTAAAAAGTCATAGAATGTAAGAATCAAACGCTAGTGTCACCATCTTAGAATAGTAACATTTTAGAGCCCTAGAGCATTTAAAGGATTGGACAGGATCTTAGAATTATAATGTTAGGCCAGGCACGGTGGCTCATGCCTGTAATCCTAGCACTTCGGGAGGCCGAGGCAGGTGGATCACTTGAGGTCAGGAGTTCAAGACCAGCCTGGCCAAAATGGTGAAATCCCGTCTCTACCAAAAATAAGCCGGGCCTGGTGGTACATGCTTGTCATCCCAGCTACTCGGGAGGCTCAGGCAGGAGAATTGCTTGAACCTAGGAGGCAGAGGCTGCAATGAGCCGAGATCACACCACTGCACTCCAGCCTGGGCAACAGAGAGAAATTCTGTCTCAAAATAAAATAAAAGGAATCTCTTCTCTTAAAAAAAAAAAATGATAAAGTTAGTATCATGGACTGATTATTATCGATTCTTGAAGTCACCAAATCTAACAATTAAAGATGCTCATATTTTGAATTATAAAATCACAAATTCATGCACTGATATGTTGTAATAGAGGGTTATTATTATTATTATTGAGACAGAGTCTCACTCTGTTGCCCAGGCTGGAGTGCAGTGGCAAGATCATGGCTCACTGCAGCCTCCACCTACTGGACTCAATTGATCCTCATGCCTCAGCCTCCCCCGTGGCTGGGACTACAGGCATGCACCACCACTCCCAGATAATGTTTAACATTTTTTGTAGAGACAGTTCTCACTATGTTGTCCAGGCTGGTCTCAAACCAGGCATGAGCCACTGTGCCCAGCTGAGATTTATTTTTTATTTATTTATTTATTTATTTTTTGAGACGGAGTCTGGCTCTGTCACCCAGGCTGGAGTGCAGTGGCGCGATCTCGGCTCACTGCAAGCTCCGCCTCCCGGGTTTACACCATTCTCCTGCCTCAGCCTCCCGAGTAGCTGGGACTACAGGCGCCCGCCACCTCGCCCGGCTAGTTTTTTGTATTTTTTAGTAGAGACGGGGTTTCACCGTGTTAGCCAGGATGGTCTCGATCTCCTGACCTCGTGATCCGCCCGTCTCGGCCTCCCAAAGTGCTGGGATTACAGGCTTGAGCCATCGCGCCCGGCCGAGATTTATATTTTAAATTAATGCTTTCCATACACCAACACATTAGAGAGCTTGGGGAAAATAAATAAAAATAGAAGGAGGACAAAATCACACCACCCACAGAGAACCATCATTAACAATTTTTTTTTTTTTTGAGACAGAGTCTCGCTCTGTCACCCAGGCTGGAGTGCAGTGGCCGGATTTCAGCTCACTGCAAGCTCCGCCTCCTGGGTTCATGCCATTCTCCTGCCTCAGCCTCCCGAGTAGCTGGGACTACAGGCGCCCGCCACCTCGCCCGGCTAGTTTTTTGTATTTTTTTTAGTAGAGACGGGGTTTCACTGCGTTAGCCAGGATGGTCTCGATCTCCTGACCTTGTGATCCGCCCGTCTCGGCCTCCCAAAGTGCTGGGATTACAGGCTTGAGCCACCGCGCCCGGCCCATCATTAACATTTTGAATATTTCCTTCTAGTCTTTCTTTTTTTTTTTGAGATGGAGTCTCACTCTGTCACCCAAGTAGCGCCATCTCAGCTCACTATAACTCTGCCTCTTGGGTTCAAGTGATTCTTGTGCCACGGCCTCCTGAATAGCTGGGATTACAGGCGTGTGCCACCATGCCCAGCTAATTTTTGTATTTTTAGTAGAGACGGGGTTTCACCATGTTGGCTGGGCTGGTCTTGAACTCCTGCCTGACCTCAGGTGATCCACTCTCCTCAGCCTCCCAAAGTGCTGGGATTACACACATGAGCCACCACACCCAGGCATTTCCTTCTAGTCTTTTAAAATGAAATTCTAGGCCAGGCATGGTGGCTTACACCTGTAATCCCAGCACCTTGGGAGGCCGAGGTGGGTGGATCACAAGGTCAAGAGATCAAGACCGTCCTGGTTAACACGGTGAAACCCTGTCTCTACTAAAAATACAAAATAGCCAAGCGTGGTGGCGGGCACCTGTAGTCCCAGCTACTTGGGAGGCTGAGGCAGGAGAATGGCATGAACCTGGGAGGCGGAGCTTGCTGTGAACCAAGATCACGCCACTACACTCCAGCCTAGGCGACACAGTGAGACTCTATCTCCAAAAAAATAAAAATAAAAATAAAATTCTAATGGAAAAATATTAAAGTTCTCAATCATAGAATCTTGGGATTGCAAAGTCCTGGCCCCTCAGCAATTTGAAATAGCACAACCTAGCATGTCTGCAATCACAACATATTGGAAAACTTGAAATAAGTGAGCATCTGGGAATTTTGGTTTCCATGGCTGTTGGGCTCTCTGAATTCCAGAATCTTAAAATCACTGACAGCAAAGACCAGAATCACAAATGCTACGCACTCACACACTTGGAATAAATAAATGCATTTTTTTTCTTTTGAGACTGGGTCTCACTGTGTTGCCCAGGCTAGAGTGCAGTGGCATGATCATGACTCAATGCAGCCTCCATCTCTTCCATTCAAACAATCCTCCTGCCTCAGCCTCCCAAGTAGCTGGGACCACGGGTGTGCGCTCGCCCAGCCCAGAATAAAGGAATCTTATAGGAAGAAAATTAAAAATAAGAAAGCACATGAGACCGGGCGCAATGGCTCACACCTGTAATCCTAGCACTTTCGGGTGGATCACCTGAAGTCAGAAGTTCCAGACCAACCTAGACTACATGGCGAAACCCTGTCTCTACTAAAAATATGAAAATTAGCCAGGTGTGGTGGCCCATCCCTATAATCCCAGCTACTCAGGAGGCTGAGGCAGGAGAATTGCTTGAACCTGGGGGGTAGAGGTTGCAGTGAGCTGAGATCACACCACTGCACTGCACTCCAGCCTGGGGGACAGAGGGAGACTCCGTCTCAAAAAAAAAAAAAAAAAAAAAAAAAGAAAAGAGAAAGCACGAAGAATAATAAAATACTCAAATTCCAAACATCTGGAATGAACACACCTGGTAAGATTTTGTCATGTGTGCCTCTTTGCATTCATTAACAAAAGAAATGTAAGACTGTGTGAATTGAATAACTGGCTTTCACAATCATTGTTTTGAACTGATAGAATTACTTTGCCACCAATCCCATGGCCCCCAGCTTTCTCTCAACTTTCAAGGTCCAAGATTCTCAAATCACGGTATTCCCTGTCTATGGCAGGGAACTGGAGGCTCTAGGAGGAGATGGAAGGCACCCCAGCACCCCACCCCGAGGGAATCCCAGTCCTACCCCTGTCTAGATGGGTGCCACAGGTCCCTGGACCTGTTTCCTACTCTGTGTCGTGGATATACTAAAAATCCCTCCAAGTCGCTGACCTTTGCGCCCTGTCGCCCAGGAGATGCGCTCTGTGCTGCGGAAGGCTGGCTCCCCGCGCAAGGCCCGCCGCGCGCGCCTCAACCCTCTGGTGCTCCTCCTGGACGCGGCGCTGACCGGGGAGCTGGAGGTGGTGCAGCAGGCAGTGAAGGAGGTGAGCGCTGCTGAGCGGGAGGTGGGCGCGGCGGGGGCGGCGCAGATGCCAGGCGCGGGACTGAGACTTTCCTCTCCCCCGGTGCACTCAGATGAACGATCCGAGCCAGCCCAACGAGGAGGGCATCACTGCCCTGCACAATGCCATCTGCGGCGCCAACTACTCCATCGTGGACTTCCTCATCACCACGGGTGCCAATGTCAACTCCCCCGACAGCCACGGCTGGTGAGCCCCGACCCGCGCGGTGGGCTGGGTCCCCCGTGGGCGGACGCGCAGCCTCTCATGCATCCCTCCCCGCAACCCCCCACCCCCACATCTAGGACACCCTTGCACTGCGCAGCGTCGTGCAATGACACAGTCATCTGCATGGCGCTGGTGCAGCACGGCGCTGCAATCTTCGCCACCACGCTCAGCGACGGCGCCACTGCCTTCGAGAAGTGCGACCCTTACCGCGAGGGTTATGCTGACTGCGCCACCTACCTGGCAGGTGCGAGGCAGGGCTGCTGGCGAGGGCAGGGCTACTGGCGCCTGGGTACCTGGCCCGTGCGCAGGAGCGGGGAGGGGCGCTACTACCCCCTACTAGGGAGAGGAAGGTGTGGGGGCTGTACCAATCACTTAGCAGGATTGCGGAGGAGGAGGAGGAGGAGGGATGGACTGCCTGCGGGGGTGGGGGACTGTGCCCTCCTAAGGGAAAAGGGGACATGGAGGCTGTGCTATGTGAGCTGGACACCTTTGGGGAGGAGAGTGGCTGTGAAGATTGGTCTGTTCACCTTTCGCATCTTCAAGGGTGAGGAACTGAACGTTTCAACCCTGCCATCCACCTGGCATAGGGCTCTGGGCAAGTGGGCTCTGCCACTTGTGGGAGAGGCATTGCCACACCCCTGGCAGGTGAGCAGGCTGCAGCGGCTGGAAAGGGGCTTGTAGGAAGACACGAGGCTGTACCCTATCTCTCCAGGGGGCAGGCTGCATCACCTGGTTCCCCGACAGGCGGGGCGAAGTAGGCACAGGGATTGTGCACAGGGTCATTTCACACCTGGAGGAGCCAGTTGTATCTCCGTGCCGGCGAGGAACTTCACGGAGAGTTGGAGTGAGGCAGGTTCTAGGACTTATGGGTGAGACAAAGGGTTATATATTTGAAAGTTGAGCCTGGTCAGGCTACAGGACGTTGTAGAGACCGCTGTCTCTACAAAATATTTATTTATTAATTTTTATTATTATTTTTGAGACTGCCAGGCTGGAGTGCAGTGGCTCAATCTCGGCTCACTGCAACCTCCACCTCCTGGATTCAAGCAATTCTTCTGCCTCAGCCTCTCGAGTAGCTGGGACTACAGGTGCTCACCACCATGCCCAACTAATTTTTTGTATTTTTAGTACAGATGGGGTTTCGCCGTGTTGCCCAGGCTGGTCCCGAAATCTTGAGCTCAGGCAATCTGCCCGCCTTCGCCTCCCAAAGTGCTAAGATTCAGGTGTGAGCCACCACACCTGACCTCTACAAAATATTTTATTTTAATTTTTATTTATTTATTTATTTATTTTTTATTTTTTATTTTTTTTTGAGACGGAGTCTCGCTGTGTCTCCCAGGCTGGAGTGCAGTGGCGTGATCTCGGCTCACTGCAAGCTCCGCCTCCCGGGTTCACGCCATTCTCCCGCCTCAGCCTCCCAAGTAGCTGAGACTACAGGCGCCCGCCACCGTGCCCGGCTAGTTTTTTATATTTTTAGTAGAGACGGGGTTTCACCATGTTAGCCAGGATAGTCTCAATCTCCTGACCTTGTGATCCACCCGCCTTGGCCTCCCAAAGTGCTGGGATTACAGGCTTGAGCCACCGCGCCCGGCCATATTTATTTATTTTTTGAGACAGAGTCTTGCTCTATCACCCAAGCTAGAGTGCAATGGCGCCATAGCTCACTGCAACCTCTGCCTCCTGGGTGAAAGCAATTCTCCTGCCTCAGGCTCCTCAGTAGCTGGGATTACAGGCACGTGCCACCACATCCCGCTAACTTTTTTGCATTTTTATTTGTTTTGTATTTGTAGTAGAGATGGGGTTTTGCCATGTTGGCCAGGTTGGTCTCGAACCCCTGACCTCAGGTGATCCGCCCACCTTGGCCCCCCAAAGTGCTGTGATTATAGGTGTGAGCCACTGTGCCTGGCCTACAAAATATTTAATAATAATATAAAGAATCAGGAGGAGGCTGAGGCAGGAGGATTTCTTGAATCTGGAAGTTCGAGGCTGCAATGAGCTTGATTTTACCACTGCACTCCTGCAGCCTGGGTGGCAGAGTGAGACCTTGTCTCAAAATAAAATAAAATAAAATAAAATAAAATAAAATAAAGAAATAAAAGAAAAAAAAAAAGAAAGAAAGAAAAGAAAGCCAGGTGCGGTGACTCGTAATCCTAGCACTTTGGGAGGCTTGAGACAGGCGGATTGCCTGAGCTCAGGATTTCCAAACCAGCCTAGGCAACAGGGTGAAACCCCATCTCTACTAAAAATATTTTAAAAATTAGCCGGGTGTGGCAGCGTGCGCCTGTAGTCCCAGCTACACGGGAGGCCGAGGCCGGAGAATCGCTGGAACCCGGAGGTGGAGGTCGCAGTGAGCCAAAATTGCGCGACTGCACTCCAGCCTGGGCGACAGAGCGAGACTCCGTCTCCAAAAAGAAAAGAAAAGAAAGAAAGAGGCAGTCCATGAGCCAACTTAAAGGACAGTGTGAATCTTCCTTAGAGACTGTGCCATTTAAGCTAAGCGCCAGGGTAGGGCAAAAGATTGGACCGCTAGGGTTGACAGGGGATTCAGCAATATACAAGAAAGAAATGGAGGGCCGGGTCAGGTAGCTCACGCCTGTAATCCCAACACTTTGGAAGGCCGAGGCAGGTGGATCACTTGAGGTCAGGAATTTGATACCAGCCTGACCAACATGGTGAAACCCCGTCTCTACTAAAGATGCAAAAATTGGCCAGGCGTGGTGGCGCACGCCTGTAATCCCAGCTACTTGGAAGGCTGAGGCGGGAGAATCGCTCTAACTCGGGAGGTGGAGGTTGCAGTGAGACCGCACCATTGCACTCCTGCCTGGGTGACAAGAGCGAAACTCCATCTCAAAAAAAGAAAAAAGAAAAAAAAAAAAAAAAAAGGAAATGGGAGCCGCTGACCCTGCCTCGGGAGTGGGTGGCCCACTGGCGTGCCTCCCCCAGTTTCCTCGAATGCTCAAAGGCGGCCAGTCCTGGCCTCTGACTCCAGCTCCTGTTCCTATCCACAGCCGTGGGCACACACAAGATTTCAGGTGGTTGCTGGGACAGGCGCCAAATTCCAGGGCCTGTCCCGGTCCCCACGTGGCCCCTGTTCTTGGACCCCGTGGGCCACGTTCTCACCTTCCCCTCCGTGGCATGTTTCAGACGTTGAGCAGAGTATGGGGCTGATGAACAGTGGGGCGGTGTACGCTCTCTGGGACTACAGCGCCGAGTTCGGGGACGAGCTGTCCTTCCGCGAGGGCGAGTCGGTCACCGTGCTGCGGAGGGACGGACCGGAGGAGACCGACTGGTGGTGGGCCGCACTGCACGGCCAGGAGGGCTACGTGCCGCGGAACTACTTCGGGGTGAGCCCAGGGGAGATGTCATGGGGACATCCCGACGGCTGGGGAAAAGGGGGATCCCACAGGAAAAAGAAGAGGTGACAGGGACAAACTGTTATATTGGGCGAGGGAGGTCAGAAAAGCTCATTATTGATCATGGGGAGGAGAGGAGAAGTCCATTCTATTTAATAGTAATGTCGGGGGTAAAGGTCCCTTATAGTTAGGGGAGTAGAGGAGGAAGAGCCCTTTTATTTTTAAATTTCTATTATTTATTTATTTATTTTTAAATTTTGTTTATTTATTTCTGAGACAGAGTCTCGCTCTGTTGCCCAGGCTGGAGTGCAGTGGCGCCATCTCTGCTCACTGTAACCTCTGCCTCCTGGGCTCAACCAGTTCTCCTGCCTGGGATTACAGGCGCCCACCACCACCACACCCGGCTACTTTTTGTATTTTTAGTAGAGACGGGGTTTCACCATGTTGGCCAGGCTGCTTTTGATCTCCTAACTTCAAATGATCTGCCTGCCTCGGTCTCCCAAAGTGCTGGGATTACAGGCATGAGCCACCATGCCCGGCCAATTTTTTTTTTTTTTTTGAGACGGAGTCTTGCTCTGTCGCCCAGGCTGGAGTGCAAGGGCCAATCTCGGCTCACTGCAAGCTCTGCCTCCTGGGTTCACACCATTCTCCTGCCTCAGCCTCCCGAGTAGCTGGGACTACAGGTGCCCACCACCACACCTGGCTAATTTTTTGTATTTTTAGTAGAGACGGGGTTTCACCGTGTGAGCTGGGACGGTCTCTATATCCTGACCTCGTGATCCACCCACCTCCGCCTCCCAAAGTGCTTACAAGACTTGAGTCACTGTGCCCGGCCAGCCAATTTTTATTTATTTATTTGAGATGGAGTCTTGCTTTGTCACCCAGACTGGAGTGCAGTGATAAGATGTGGGCTCACTGCAACCTCTGCCTCCCGGGCTCAAGTGATTCTCCTTCCTTGGCCTCGAGAGTGGCTGGGATGACAGGCGCGTGCCACCAAGCACAGCTAATTTTTTTTTTTTTTTTTTTTTTTTTTTTTTTTTTTGAGACGGAGTCTCGCTTTGTCACCCAGTCTGGAGTGCGGTGGCCGGATCTCAGCTCACTGCAAGCTCCGCCTCCCGGGTTCACGCCATTCTCCTGCCTCAGCCTCCCGAGTAGCTGGGACTATAGGCGCCCGCCACCTCACCCGGCTAGTTTTTTGTATTTTTTAGTAGAGACGGGGTTTCACCGTGTTAGCCAGGATGGTCTCGATCTCCTGACCTCGTGATCCGCCCGTCTCGGCCTCCCAAAGTGCTGGGATTACAGGCGTGAGCCACTGCGCCCGGCCATTTTTGTTTGTTTGTTTGGTTTTTTTTTGGATTTGTAGTAGACAGGGTTTTGGCATGTTGGCCAGGTTGATCTCGAACTCCTGACCTCAGGTGACCTGTCCGCCTCAGCTTCCAAAGTCCTGGGATTGCAGGCATGATCCACCGCATCTGGCTGGAAGAGCCGTTTATAGAGCTATCAGGATGTAGGGTGCTGGCCAGTGCTGCCTTACTAGTTATTTGATTGGTTTATGCTTAATCCAATGTTTTTATTATCATCCCTGATTGTATTGGTGGAAAGGTTAAAGAATAATCCATTTTAGCCAAGGGAAGCAACAAAGAAGAATCTCATTTTAATGATGGTGGGTTGAGTTAAAGAATTGTAGATTAAGGCTGGGAGAGGGCAAAAGACTGGACCTCTAGGGCTGACATGGGGATTCAGCAATGTATAAGAAGGAAATGGAGAGCTAGGCCAGGTGGCTCACACCTGTAATCCCAGCACTTTGGGAGGCCGAGGCGGGTGGATCTCCTGAGGTCAGGAGTTTGAGACCAGCCTGACCAACATGGTGAAACTCCATCTCTACTAAAAATACCAAAAAAAAAAATTAGCTGGGCGTGGTGGTGGGCACCTGTAATCCCAACTAATCAGGAGGCTGACGCAGTGAGCCCTGATGGGTGACAAAGTGAGATTGTGTCTTAAAATATATATAATTATATGTATTTATAAAAATTTTATAAAAATATTTTTATAAAAATATATATTATATATAAATATATATTTATATATATGACAGGTGGAGAGGAAGCTTTTATTACACTGCACTGGGCAGAATGAGGAAAAATCCATTAACAAAATTATAGTATAACTGAGGAAAATTGTCTATTAGAATTAGGAGAGAAGACAAGGAAGATTCCGTTACATTCCTGAGAGGGGAGATTTATTTATTTATTTATTTGTGTGTGTGTGTGTGTGTGTGTGTGTGTGTGTGTGTGTGTGTTTTGTTTTTTGAGACACAGCCTCAGCCCTGTCACCCAGGCGGGAGTGCGGTGGCATGATCTTGTCTCACTGCAACCTCCGCCTCCTGGATTCAAGTGATTCTCCTGCCTCAGCCTCCCGAGTAGCTAGGATTACAGGCATGCACCACCACGCCCAGCTAATTTTTTGTGTTTTTAGTAGAGACAGGGTTTCTCCATGTTGCCCAGGCTTGTCTTGAACTCCTGAGCTCAGGTCATCCACCCACCTCGGCCTCCCAAAGTGCTGGGATTACAGGCATGAGCCACCGCGCCTGGCCCTGAGAGGGGAGATTTTTTTGTTTTTTTGGTTTTTTTTGAGACGGAGTTTCGCTCTGTCGCCCAGGCTGGAGTGCATTGGCCGGATCTCGGCTCACTGCAAGTTCCACCTCCCGCGTTTATGCCATTCTTTTGCCTCAGCCTTCCGAGTAGCTGGGACTACAGGCGCCCGCCTCCTTGCCCGGCTAGTTTTTTTGTATTTTTTTAGTAGAGACGGGGTTTCACCGTGTTAGCCAGGATGGTCTCGATCTCCTGACCTCGTGATCCGCCCATCTCAGCCTCCCAAAGTGCTGGGATTACAGGCTTGAGCCACCGCGCCTGGCCAAGACTTTTTTAAATATGGAAGTGGGACCCAAAAAGACAGCCAAGGTGTTAGAGAGAGGTGGGCTTCTCCTTGTGGCAGTTAGGAGAGACTGGAAATATTCCATTTCATCAATGGAGGCTCTGATTGGAAGCTTCCGTCTGGCGCTTGGAGGTGACACAGAACTTGGATTCTGGAGCAGTTTGGGAGGTGCTGAGAGGTTCCCTTAGGAAGGGGTGGGAGGATGCAGACAGGCAGCGGATTTGCGTGTGGGATGAGGAGGTGGGAGCTCCTGATGTCTGAAGATCCTGTCTCTCCCCAGCTCTTCCCCAGGGTGAAGCCTCAAAGGAGTAAAGTCTAGCAGGATAGAAGGAGGTTTCTGAGGCCGACAGAAACAAGCAATCCTGCCTTCCCTGCAGACCACCCCCTGTTTTTTGCTGCCTTTATCTGCACCCCTCACCCTGCTGGTGGTGGTTCTCGCCACCGGTTCTCTGTTCTCCCGGAAGTTCAGGGGAGAAGGAGGACCCCAGCCTTAAGTTTAGGAATCTGCCTTAGCCTTGGGAGGTCCGGGAGGGGCTGGAAATCACTGGGGAGAGGAAACCACTTCCTTCTGCCAAATCAGATCCCGTCCAAAGTGCCTCCCATGCCTACTGCCACCATCACATCCCCCAGCAAGCCACCCACCTGCCCAGCAGAGCCTGGGATGGGCGACCACACCACTGGATATTTCTGGGGGTCACCACTGACTCCATCTCTCCCAGCAGTCTTGGGGTCTGGGTGAGAAACACTGGTCTCTACCAGGATCCCTGCCCCTCCTCTCCCCAATTAAGTGCCTTCACACAGCACTGGTTTAATGTTTATAAACAAAATAGGGAAACTTTCCTTATAAATAAAAGTAGTTTGCACAGAAATTGACTTTCTTTTCTTTTGGTTCTGTTTTGACTCAATACGTGCTCATCGTTGTGGTTAGGATTTTTGGCAAAGCAGTAAGAAAGTAGCCCTTTCTTCTTTTTTTTTTTTTGATCTCGCTCTGTTGCCCATGCTGGGGTACAATAGTGCAATCTCAGCTCACTGCAACCTCTGCCTCCTGAGTTCAAGCAATTCTCCTGCCTCAGCCTCCAGAGTAGCTGAGATTACAGGCATCCGCCACCACACCTGGCTAATTTTTGCATTTTTAGGAGAGACGGAGTTTCACCATGTTGGCCAGGCTGGTCTCAAACTCTTGACCTCAGATGATCCACACACCTCGGCCTTCCAAAGTGCTGGGATTATAGGCCGTTAGCCACCGTGCCCAGCCTGAAAGTAGCCCTTTCTAAGGGATTCTTTTCACACAAGTCCAATCCTTTGTTTTATGTTTTGGATTCTTCTTTTGTGTCCTTTAGTTTCAAATATATGCCTGATAATTCTATCACCTGAAGTTTGGAGGCAGCTAATCCTACAGTTTGTTGTGTTTGCTGGTTCTCACTCATGGTGGGATGTTTCCTTGTGTGTTGAAATTGTAGGTTGAGAGGCCGGGCATGGTGGCTCACGCCTATAATCTCAGCACTTTGGGAGGTCAAGGCGGGTGGATTGCTGGAGGCCAGGAGTTTGAAACCAGCCTGGCCAACATGGTGAAACCTCATCTCTACTAAAAAACACAAAAATTAGCCTGGTGGGCACCTGTAGTCCCAGCTACTTGGGAGGCTGAGGCAGGAGAATATCTTAAACCCAGAAGGCGGAAGTTGCAGTGAGCTGAGATCGCACCATTATACTCCAGCCTGGGCAACAAGAGCAAAACTCCCTCTCAAACATACAAACAACCAACCAAAAATCTCTGCCAGCTTGGACAACATAGGGAGACCCTGTCTCTATCAAAAATAAAAAAATTAAGCCGGTGCATGGCTCATGTCTGTAATCCCAGCACTTTGGGAGGCTGAGCAGATGGATCACCTGAGGTCAGGAATTCGAGACCAGCCTGACCAATATGGTGAAATCCCGTCTCTACTAAAAATACAAAAATTAGCCTGGCGTGGTGGTGTGCACCTGTAACCCCAGCTACTTGGGAGGCTGAGAAAGGAGAATCACTTGAACCCGGGAGGTGGAGGTTGCAGTAAACCGAGATCACGCTACTGCACTCCAGCCTGGGCGACAGAGCAAGACTCTGTCTAAAAAAAAAATTGCCAGGTGTGGTGGCTCACGCCTGTAATCCCAGCACTTTGGGAGGCTGAGGCAGGCGGATCACCTGAAGTCAGGAGTTTGAGACCAGCCTGACCAATGTGATGAAACCCTGTATCTACTAAAAATACAAAAATTATCTGGGAGTGATGGCATGTGCCTGTAATCCCAGCTACTCAGGAAGCTGAGACAGGAGAATCGCTTGAACCCAGGAGGCAGAGGTTGCAGTGAGCCGAGATAGCACCATTGCACTCCAGCCCAGGCAACAAGAATGAAACTCTGTCACAAAAATATAATAAATAAATAAATAAATATTTAAACAAAAATTATCTGGGAGTGGTGATGTACACCTGAGGTCCCAGCTCCTCAGGAAGCCGAGGTGGAAGGATCTCTTGAGCTCAGGAGGTAGAAGCTGTAGTGAGTTGTGATCACGCCACTGCATTCCAGCCTGGGCCACAGAATACACTGTGTCTCAAAATAATTTTAAAAAATGAAAAATAAATAAAGGGCAGGCGCCGTAGCTCATGCCTGTAATCTCAGCACTTTGGGATGCCAAGGCGGGTGGATCACGAGATCAGGATATCGAGATCATCCTGGCTAACATGGTGAAACCCCGTCTCTACTAAAAATACAAAAATTCACCCGGGTGTGGTGGCAGGCGCCTGTACTCCCAGTTACTCGGGAGGCTGAGGCAGGAGAATGGCGTGAACCCAGGAGGCGGAGCTTGCAGTGAGCCGAGATCGCGCCACTGCACTCCAGCCTGGGCTACAGAGCAAGACTCTGTCTCAAAAAAAAAAAAAAAAAAAGATGGTGAAACCCGTCTCTACTACTAAAAATACAAAAAATTAGCCGGGCGTGGTGACGGTCATCTGTAATCTCAGTTACTCCGGAGGCTGAGGCAGGAGAATTGCTTGAACCCGGGAGGTGGAGGTTGCAGTGAGCTGTTGTGCCACTGCACTCCAGCCTTGGTGACAGAGCAAGACTCCGTCTCAAAGAAAAGAAAAAGAAAAATAAAACCAAACCTCTGCACTCCGTGATTTGCCATGAGAGAGATAAAATGATTCAAATAAAATATATTGCTGTGATGACTGGTTCCAAATTGCTAACATTTTTTTTTTTTTTCTTTTTTTGAGACGGAGTCTCGCTCTGTCGCCCAGGCTGGAGTGCAGTGGCCAGATCTCAGCTCATCACAAGCTCCGCCTCCCGGGTTTAGGCCATTCTCCTGCCTCAGCCTCCCAAGTAGCTGGGACTACAGGTGCCCGCCACCTCGCCCGGCTAATTTTTTGTATTTTTTTGGTAGAGACGGGGTTTCACCGTGTTAGCCAGGATGGTCTCGATCTCCTGACCTCGTGATCCGCCCGTCTCGGCCTCCCAAAGTGCTGGGATTACAGGCTTGAGCCACCGCGCCCGGCTCCAATGTTCTTATAAAAGGAAGTTTGGATAGGAAGACAGAGATGGGCCATGTGACGCTCGAGCCAGAGGCTAGCTGCCAGCTTTGAAGGTTAGGGAAGGGGTTTTGAGCAAAGGAATGCAAGCAATGCAAAGAATTCAGCTTTAGAAACTGAAAAAGACAAGGAAATGACTCTCCCGTGGAGCCTCCCAGGAGAACATAGTGCAACCTAGCAGGATGGGACCTCCTACTCTCCCCAAACCCCGCTTTAGGCTTTTTTCCTCTAGTGATCACCCTTTTTTTTTGAGAGGAGTCTCACTCATGGCTCACTGCAGCCTCAACTTCCCAGGCTTAAATGATCCTCCTTCCTCAGCCTCCCAAGTAGCTGGGACTACAGGCACCATATCACACTAATTTTTTTATTTAATTTTCTGTAGAGACAGGGTCTCGCTGTGTTGCCCAGGCTGGCCTTGAACTCCTGGGCTCAAGTGATCCTCCTGCCTTGGCCTTCCAAAGTGCTGGGAATATAGACATGATCCACTGCACCCAACCAGCACTGGGTTGATATTCTCTTAAATTCTCCAACTTTTTTCTCCCATTAAGGGACATAGTACTGTTTATTAGATGGGTAATATCACAGGTAATTCAATATGGACCATGGAGTTCATTCAAATGGTGTATCTTGACAATTTTAGTATTGGCTGATGTAGCATGACAATCTAGGAGAGTATTTCCTTGGTATTTAATTCTTGTTCTGCTTAGTTTAGCAGTTTTATAAACCAGCCTAGGCCGGACGCAGTGGCTCACGCTTGTAATCCCAGCGCTTTGGGAGGCCAAGGCAGGTGGATCACCTGAGGTCAGGAGTTCGAGGCCAGCCTGGCCAACATGGTGAAACCCCATTTCTACTAGAAATACAAAAATTAGCTGGGCGGTAGTGGAGCTCACCTGTAATCCCAGCTACTAGGGAGGCTGAGGACAGAATCGCTTGAGCCTGGGTGGCAGAGGTTGTGGTCCGCTGAGATTGTGCCACTGTGCTCCAGTTTGGGCGACAGAGTGAGACTTTGTCTCAAAAATAAATAAATTAATTAACTAATTAATTAATTTAAAAAAGAGATTTCGATCTGGCCCTGCCTTCCCTGCAGCTGCCCTTTCTCTGCTCCCTGTGCTCAACTCTGAGCTTCACCCACCTTTCAACTCAGCTTTCTTCTGGCCTAGAGCTTTGTGTATGATGGTCTCCTCCCTGGAACACCTTTCTCACTTCTCTCATCCATCCCCTCTTGATTTCTTCTAATTATTTTCTGGCTCTACTCAAACCTCGCTTCTTCCAGGAAGCCTTCTCTGATCGCTTGGCCAACACTCACACCCCACAGTGGACAGTAGGCATCCTGTCATAATAAGTCTTTTTTTTTTTCTTTTCTGGGACGAAGCCTTGCTCTGTCACCCAGGCTGGAGTGCAGTGGCGTGATCTTGGCTCACCTCTGCCTCCTGGGTTCAAGCAATTCTCCTGCCTTAGCCTCCTGAGTAGCTGGGATTACAGACACATGCCACCACGCCTGGATTTTTTTTTTTCTTTTTCTTTTTTTTTTTTTTTGAGACGGAGTCTTACTCTGTCGCCCAGGCTGGAGTGCAGTGGCCGGATCTCAGCTCACTGCAAGCTCTGCCTCCCGGGTTTACGCCATTCTCCTGCCTCAGCCTCCCGAGTAGCTGGGACTATAGGCGCCCGCCACCTTGTCCGGCTAGTTTTTTTGTACTTTTTAGTAGAGACAGGGTTTCACCGTGTTCGCCAGGATGGTCTCGATCTCCTAACCTCGTGATCCGCCCATCTCGGCCTCCCAAAGTGCTGGGATTACAGGCTTGAGTCACCGCGCCCGGCCTTTTTTTTTTTTTTCAGTAGAGATAGAGTTTCACCATGTTGACCAGGCTGGTCTTGAACTCCTGACCTGGTGATCCACCCACCTTGGCCTCCCAAAGTGCTGGGATTACAGGCAGAAGCCACCATGCCCAGCCCATAATAAATCTTTATGGTGACTTGAAGTTTTCCTTCACAGCACTTTTGCAGTTGTGATTATACAGGCATGCGCACGCGCACACACACACACACATGTGAGACAGGGTTTCACTCCTGTTGCCCAGGCTGGAGTGCAGTGGCACAATCACTGCCCACTGCAACCTCTGCCTCCCAGGCCCAAGTGATTCTCCCACCTTAGCCTCCTGAGTATCTGGGACTACAGGTGCATGCCACCACACCCAGCTAATTTTTGCATTTTTTTGTAAAAACAGGTTTTCACCACGTTGCTCAGGCTTGTCTTCAGCTCCTGAGCTCAAGCAATGTACTCGCCTTGGCCTTCCAAAGTGCTGGAACTACAGGCACGAGCCACCACTCCAGGCTGTAATCATATATTTATTTGTATGTTTATATCTGTTCTTTGAGGCCAGGCCTGGTGCCTCACCCCTGTAATCCCAACAATTTGAAAGGCTGAGGGGAGAGGATCACTTGAACCCGAGAGTTTAACCAGCCTTGGCAACGTGGTGAGACCTTGTTCCTAAAAAAATTAAAAAAATAAAAATTAGCTGGGCTTGGTAGTGCACACCTGTGGTCCTAGCTACTTAGGAGGCTGAGGTGGGAGGATCACTTGAGCCCAAGAAGTGGAGGCTGCAGTGAGCTGTAACTGTGCCACTTCACTCCAGCTTCGGCGACAGAGCAAGACCCTGTCTCGAGAAAAAAAAGAAAAAAGTCTGTTCTTTGAGGGCAGTTGCTGAGGCTGTCATGGTCACCTTTCTGTTCCCAGGGGCCAGCACAGGATCAGGCACATGGTAGATGTCACATAGCTATTTGTTGAAGAAACAAAAACTAGCATTTATGTTTTATTTTATTATTATTATTTGAAATGGAGTTTTGCTTTTGTTGCCCAGGCTGGAGTGCAATGGCACCATCTCGGCTCACTGCAACCTTTCCCTCCCAGGTTCAAGCAATTCTCCTGCTTCAGCCTCCCGAGTAGCTGGGATTGCAGGCACATGCCAACATGCCTGGCTAATTTTGTATTTTTAGTAGAGACGGGGTTTCTCCATGTTGGTCAGGCTGGTCTCGAACTCCTGACCTCAGGTGATCCACCCACCTCGGCCTCCTAAAATGCTGGGATTACAGGTGTGAGCCATCATGCCCAGCCAAAACTAGCATTTATTGAATGCTTAGTATGTACTAAACCCAGTTTTAACTGCTTTATGTGATCTGAAATTAACTCACCTAATTAACAGACTATCTACAATAGTAATATGTAATTAACAATAGTAATAGTCTCTAATTAACAATTAGATTATTGTAATGCTACAATGTAGCATCACCTACATTGTAGATAGTCTGATTGTTAACTACTTTGCAGATACAAAAGTGTAACCCCAGGCCAGGTGTGGTGGCTCACACCTGTAATCCCAGCACTTTGGGAGGCCAAGGCGGGCGAATCACGAGGTCAAGAGATCAAGACTATCCTGGTCAACATGGTGAAACCCCATCTCTACTAAAAAAAATACAAAAACTGGCCAGGTGTGGTGGTGTGCCTGTAATCCCAGCTAATCTGTAGGCTGAGGCAGGAGAATTGCTTGAACCTGGGAGGTGGAGGTTTGAGTGAGCTGAGATCACGCCATTGCACTCCAGCCTGGGCAACAAAAGTGAAGCCAGGATTATGAACCCAGGAATTTTGGTTCCAGAGCCCACAACTTAGCCACTAAACCACACTGCCTTTTCGTTATTCCCTTATTAAAACACCTATCACAGTATTTGGCAAAAAGTAGGTGCTCAATAAATAGGAAGAGCTGTTTATAAGTTATATAGAAGTCTGGGATACATCCTGTATTTTATATCATTTTGACCATGTATATTATTTTATTTTGCTTTGTTTTCATTCATTTGTTTTTATTTTATGTTATTTAAAAATTATTTGTATACCACAGAAGTCTGGATACCACAGAAGTCTGGGATACATCCTGTATTTTATATCATTTTGACCATGTATATTATTTTATTTTGCTTTGTTTTCATTCATTTGTTTTTATTTTATGTTATTTAAAAATTATTTGTATTACTTTTTTTGTTTTACAGCAGGTATTTTATAAATGCATTTTTGGTGCTGCAAAGCCATTTCTAACTCTCGGGCCCAGAAAGGATCACCAGTGTCCCTGTCATTCTCCGTTAGAATCTCTATTCGCTACTGAGACGAATTTTTTTTGTTTGTTTGTTTGAGACCAGGTGGAGGGGCGGGGGTTCTCGCTATCTTGCTCAAGCTGATCTCGAACTCCTGGGTTCGATCAATACTCAGACAATCTTGGCAGGCGCAGGAGGACCAAATTCTAGCGAATGAGATCGATTCTCTCGGATCTCTCCCTTCCATGTTTTCTTTTTGATTGGCCCTCGACGATCCTCAGTGACGCCTCCCGCACCGCCTCTCCCGAGAGTCAGCAGCCCTCGCTTTTCCGTGCGCACGCGCAGTATCCCGATTGGCTCTGCCCTAGCGGATTGACGGGCAGATCAGCCAATGGTCTTGTAATATAGGTGGAGCGAGCCCTTGAGGATGTCCACGACCCGGCCTCTCGCTAAATATTCATGAGGGAGGCGGGTGGACGCCACTGCACACTCTGGCCGGCGCCATGAAGTGAGAAGGGGGCCGGGGGGTCGCGGCTCGCGAGCGGGCGCGGGGGTGTCTTGAAGATGGGGTCACCGGTGGGCCTGCCTGGGTCCCCAGTGGGGCCAGGGGAGGGTGAAGGGGTGGGGCGGGGGCAGCCGCAGGGAACAGCGGTGATAGCGAGGAGGCACTGAGGCTCCTGAGGACCTGAGGGTTACCAGGGGCGCCGGGCAGGTCACCCTTCTGGGCCCGACGACCGGGCAGTGTGGAGGCGGGAGAGGGGCTGAGGGGACGGGGACTGACCTAGCAGCCGCTGCCGCCAGGCTCAACGTGGACGGGCTCCTGGTCTACTTCCCTTACGACTACATCTACCCCGAGCAGTTCTCCTACATGCGGGAGCTCAAACGCACGCTGGACGCCAAGGTGGGTGGCCGGTGGGCCCGACCCGCCCACTCGACCGGTGGGGCTGCCACGCCTGGGCCTAAGACAGATTGCAGGACGTCTGCATTTTAGAAGTAGGAGGTCCTTGGAAATCCAGGACCCCATAATCTTCCGTTATCTAAAATAATAATGGTGAATAGGCTGGGCGCGGTGGCTCGCGCCTGTAATCCCAGCGCTTTGGGAGGCCGAGGAGGGCGGATCACTTGAGGTCAGGAGATCGAGACCAGCCTGGCCAACGTGGTGAAACCCCGTCTCTTCTAAAAATACAAAAATTAGCCAGGTGTGGTGGCGGGCGCCTGTAATCCCAGCTACTCAGAAGGCTGAGGCAGGAGAATCGCTTGAACCCGAGAAGCGGAGGTTGCAGCTAGCCGACGTGGCGCCATTGCACTCCAGCCTGGGCGACAGAGTGCCACATTGCACTCCAGCCTGGGCGACAGAGTGAGACTCGGTCTCAAAAATAAATAAAATAATAATGGTCAATAGGCTGGGCGCGGTGGTTCGTGCCTGTAATCCCAGCACTTTGGTGGGAGGTGGAGGCGGGAAGATCACTTGGGGCCAGGTATTGGAGACCAACTTGGGCAACACAGCAAGATCCTATCTCTACGAAAAATTAGAAAATTAGCTGGGTGTGGTGGTGCTTGCCTGTAGTCCCCACTGCTTGGGAGGTTGAGGCAGGAGGATCGCTTGAGGCCAGGAGTTGGAGGCTGCATCTGGGCAACAGAGTGAGACCTGTCTCTGAAAAAAGAAGGAAGAAAAGTTCACTATATATCAGCTACTGTGCTAAATATTTAACGTGCAATTTCTCACTAATCTTCACAGTCATGTTATGAGGAAGGTTTTATTATTAGGCCCATTTTATTTTATTTATTTATTTTTGAGACAAAATCACAGGTGCACGCCACCACTTCCGGCTAATTTTTTGTATTTTTAGTAGAGAAGGGGTTTCACCATATTGGCCGGGCTGGTCTCGAACTCCTGACCTCAGCTGATCCACCTGCCTCGACCTCTCAAAGTGCTGGGATTACAGGCGTGAGCCACCACGCCCGGCCTTAGGCCCATTTTAGAGGTAGGGATACTGAGGTCTGGGGAGGTGAAGGTACTCACCTAAGACCACTCAACAAGGAGGAGGCAGAAGTGGGTTTGAACCCCACTGCCCAATTTTAACTGCTGCTGTGTTATCCTGCTGTTCCAAGTTGGTGGCATTGGAGGTCGGGGAGAGTCCCCAGAGTTTGTGTGCCCGAGGTTCTGAGACCCTGTGTGTTGTCCCTCTGGTTCCCAACATGCAGGGTCATGGAGTCCTGGAGATGCCCTCAGGCACTGGGAAGACAGTGTCCCTGTTGGCCCTGATCATGGCATACCAGCGGGTGAGTGATGCATTGAACCCATAAAGGCAGACAAAAGAAGGGACAGGACAGGGACTGAGTCCACTTGTTATCGGCAGGCATATCCGCTGGAGGTGACCAAACTCATCTACTGCTCAAGAACTGTGCCGGAGATTGAGAAGGTGAGCCCGGACTCATCCTGGTGCTCCAGCTCCACTGTTCCCTAGGCCCTATTGGTCCCCCTGGTGGTGGCCATCACCAGCTTTCGGGGGTGTCTGGGAAGCTCGGGAAGAGGCTGGGGCCTGGCAGGGCAGGGGTTTGTGCCTCCAATGAACACAAGCTCCCCCTGCCCCCCCCAACTTTGGAGTAGGTGATCGAAGAGCTTCGAAAGTTGCTCAACTTCTATGAGAAGCAGGAGGGCGAGAAGCTGCCATTTCTGGGGCTGGCTCTGAGCTCCCGCAAAAACTTGTGTATTCACCCTGAGGTGAGCACCCGTCCCTTCTCCTTGCCCTTAGCCCAGAGGTAGAGGAAACTCTTTCGTCCAACTGCAAGTCCTGGATCCCCAGGCTGGACCTCTTGCAAAGGCATGCAGTGGCTGCACACAGAATTCCCATCTCACTGGTCAAATTCTCATTCATCGTGGCCCAGGCAAGCACACCTCCTCAGGGAGTCTTCCAATTCTACCCAGGCCTGGGAGAGGTTAAAAAGGCAGCTCTTAGAGTCTCTGGAAGACCTGGTTTCCTGGCTCTGAAACTTACCAGCCGGGTATTTATGGAGAGGTGTTTTCTGCTGCCTGGGCCTCAGTCTTCCTTTCTGTAAAATGGGGATAATTATGTGCCTGCCTCATAAGGTCGCTGATGATAAAATTGGATGAAATGATGCAGCCGATGCCCTTAGCATGTACAGAGAACCAAAAGAATGTTAGAAATTCACGGCTGGGCACGGTGGCTCACGCCTGTAATCCCAGCACTTTGGGAGGCCGAGGCGGGTGGATCACAAGGTCAGGAGATCGAGACCATCCTGGCTAACATGGTGAAACCCCATCTCTACTAAAATATACAAAAAATTAGCCGGGCATGGTGGTGGGCGCCTGTAGTCCCAGCTACTCGGGAGGCTGAGGCAGGAGAATGGCGTGAATTCGGGAGGTGAAGCTTGCAGTGAGCTAAGATCACACCACTGCACTCCAGCCTGGGCGACGGAGCGAGACTCTGTCTCAAAAAAAAAAAAAAAAAAAAAAAAAAATTTCTCATGGTAGGTCGGGTGCGGTGGTTCACATCTATAGTCCCAGCACTTTGGGAGTCTGAGGTGGGCAGATCATTTGAGGTCAGGAGTTCGAGACCATCCTGGCCAACACGGCAAAACCCCATTTCTTTTTTTTTTTTTTTTTTTTTTTTTGAGACTGAGTCTCGCTCTGTCGCCCAGGCTGGAGTGCAGTGGCCGGATCTCAGCTCACTGCAAGCTCCGCCTCCCGGGTTCACGCCATTCTCCTGCCTCAGCCTCCCGAGTAGCTGGGACTATAGGCGCCCGCCACCACGCCCGGCTAGTTTTTTTTTTTTGTATTTTTTAGTAGAGACGGGGTTTCACCGTGTTAGCCAGGATGGTCTCGATCTCCTGACCTCGTGATCCGCCCGTCTCGGCCTCCCAAAGTGCTGGGATTACAGGCGTGAGCCACCGCGCCCGGCGCAAAACCCCATTTCTACTAAAAATACAGAAATTAGCCAGGGGTGGTGGCGTACATGTCGGTAATCCCAGTCGCTTGTACACGGGAGGCAGAGGTTGCAGTGAGCTGAGGTCACACTACTGCACTCCAGCCTGGGGGACAGAGTGAGACTGTCTTAAAAAAAAAAAAAAAATTGTCATGATATTTATATACATAATATATGACAAATACAATGTTAATTGTTATTAAATTATGCTATAAAACCATTGTACTTGGCTGGGCATGGTGGCTCACGCCTATAATCCCAGCACTTTGGAAGGCTGATGTTTCACCATGTTGGTCAGGCTGGTCTCTAACTCCTGATCTCGTGATCCGCCCACCTTGGCCTCCCAAAGTGCTGGGATTGCAGGCATGAGCCATCGTGCCCAGCCTTATTTATTTATTTTTTTTGAGATGGAGTTTCACTCTTGTTGCCCAGGCTGGAGTGCAGTGGCGTGATCTCGGTTCACCACAACCTCCACCTCTCAGGTACAAGCGATTCTTCTGCCTCAGCTTCCTGAGTAGCTGGGATTACAGGCGCACTCCACCACGCCCAGCTAGTTTTTTGTATTTTTAATAGAGATGGGTTTCATCATGTTGGCCAGGCTGATCTCAAACTCCCACACTGGGCCCACAGACTATGCATCACATTATTTGTAAGAATATATGAGAAATAATATATCTAGTGGATGACAAAGAGCACAGGCCTCCGTGACTGATGAAAGGGGAAATGGAGAGGGAAGGGCTGGCTGCCTTGGAGCTTTCCCTTTGGTGTAGGAGAAGGATTTGTTCTTGGGAAAGATAGCCTTAGGCTGTGATGGTACCTTAGAGGGTACAGAGCAGGTCAGGGGTGAGGGGAGTCCCAGACTCTGCAGCACCTCCTTTGATTCTTAGGCCCTGCCAGAGTTCCATGTGTTTTGGCATTTCCAAGGATGAAGTAATTATCCTCAATCTGTATGCTAAAGATTTTTCAAGGCTTACTGTTTTAAAATATTAGTTTTGGTTGGCTGGGCACAGTGACTCAGCCTGTAATCCCAGCACTTTGGGAGGCTGAGGTGGGAGGATTGCTTGAGGCCAGGAGTTTGAGACCAGCCTGGGCAACATAGCAAGACCTCATCTTGACTAAAAAGACAAAAATTAGCCAGGCATGGTGGTGCACACCTGTGGCCTCAGCTACTCGGGAGGCTGAAGGGGGAAGGATCAGTTGAGTCTGGGAGGTCAAGGATGTAGTAAGCTGTGATTGCGCCACTGCATTCCAGCCTGAGTAGCAGAGGGACCTGTCTCCAAAAATATATATGTATAACTTGTAGTTGTAAGAATGTAACAATTTTACTACTCTTTTTTTTTTTTGAGAGGGAGTCTTACTCTGTCGCCCAGGGTGGAGTACAGTGGCATGATCTCGGCTCACTGCAACCTCTGTCTCCTGGGTTCAAGCAATTCTCCTGCCTCAGCCTCCCGAGTAGCCGGGATTCCAGGTGTGCACCACCATGCCTGGCTCATTTTTGTATTTTTATTTTTATTTATTTATTTTTTTTGTGATGGAGTCTCGCTCTATCGCCCAGGCTGGAATGCTGTGGGGTGATCTCGGCTCAGTGCAAACTCCGCCTCCCGGGTACAAGCGATTCTCCTGCCTCAGCCTCCCGAGTAGCTGGGATTACAGGCACGTGCCACCATGCCTGGCTAATGTATTTTTAGTGGAGACAGGGTTTCATCATGTTGGCCAGGCTGGTCTAGAACTCCTGACCTCAGGTAATCCTCCCACCTCGACCTCCCAAAGTGCTAGGATTACAGGTGTGAACCATCGCGCCCAGCTAATTTTTAGTAGAGATGGAGTTTCACCATGTTGGCCAAGCTGGTCTCGAACTCCTGACCTCGTGATCTCCCCACCTCGGCCTCACCAAGTGCTGGGATTACAGGTGTGAGCCACCGCACCCAGTCCAGTTTTACTACTCTTACATCCCTGCATTAAGTTCCCATGTGTCTTAACTAATAATGCAACAGACTGAGGTTCAAGTTGTCCAAAACCCCAGCCAACTGGGAGGTGTGGAGACCTGCGTTTGAAGAGTGGTTGGGTTTCCACCCTGTCTGGGTGCTAAGATGCCCCACACCCCCAGGTGACACCCCTGCGCTTTGGGAAGGATGTCGATGGGAAATGCCACAGCCTCACAGCCTCCTATGTGCGGGCGCAGTACCAGCATGACACCAGCCTGCCCCACTGTCGCTTCTATGAGGTGCCTGGAGGGCAGGGCTGAGGGAGGGAGGCTGGATGGGTGGCCTGGGGCAGGCAGCCTCCCTGACCCCTGGCACTCTTGTCCCAGGAATTTGATGCCCATGGGCGCGAGGTGCCCCTCCCCGCTGGCATCTACAACCTGGATGACCTGAAGGCCCTGGGGCGGCGCCAGGGCTGGTGCCCATACTTCCTTGCTCGATACTCAGTGAGAAGGCTGGTGGGACAGGCAGAGGGGCGAGTGTGAGGGTGTGGGCTGCCTGCCCGTCTCCTGTCTGCCCATGCCTGTCTGTTGCTTGCTGTGAGTCTGCCTGTCTGCATCTCCCTGTTGATGGGTGCCCATGTCTGTCGGTCTGTCTCTATCCATCTGCTCATATTTCTGCCTGGCCGGTGTCTGCCTCTGCAGGCCTGTGTGGGAATGATGGGCCAGTGTGGCCAGGGGTAGGGGGGTAGGGGTTGGGGTGACAGGGCCCTGGTGACCCTGCTCCCTGGCCCCCCAGATCCTGCATGCCAACGTGGTGGTTTATAGCTACCACTACCTCCTGGACCCCAAGATTGCAGACCTGGTGTCCAAGGAACTGGCCCGCAAGGCCGTCGTGGTCTTCGACGAGGCCCACAACATTGGTGAGGGGAGCGCCAAGGGCCAAAGGGACGCCAGCCCCTCTGAGGGAGGCCCCTGCAGGCCTGCTTGAGCCGGCTCTCCCCCTTCTCCAGACAACGTCTGCATCGACTCCATGAGCGTCAACCTCACCCGCAGGACCCTTGACCGGTGCCAGGGCAACCTGGAGACCCTGCAGAAGACGGTGCTCAGGTGGGGCCGGGGACAGCTGGAGGACCCTGGTGCCTGCCCTGGCCTCTGTCTGACTTGTCCCCACGGGTGCCAGCCCCACCCCAACCCCAGCTATCTCCCCGCAGGATCAAAGAGACAGACGAGCAGCGCCTGCGGGATGAGTACCGGCGTCTGGTGGAGGGGCTGCGGGAGGCCAGCGCCGCCCGGGAGACGGATGCCCACCTGGCCAACCCCGTGCTGCCCGACGAGGTGCTGCAGGGTGAGCTCCCACCCCCCCGCGGTCCCCCAGTCCCTTTCCCGCCTCCCCGTGGCGGCTGATAGCGTCTCCTCGCAGAGGCGGTGCCTGGCTCCATCCGCACGGCCGAGCACTTCCTGGGCTTCCTGCGGCGGCTGCTGGAGTACGTGAAGTGGCGGCTGCGTGTGCAGCACGTGGTGCAGGAGAGCCCACCTGCCTTCCTGAGTGGCCTGGCCCAGCGCGTGTGCATCCAGCGCAAGCCCCTCAGGTGCGGCCCCACACAGCGCGGGGATGGGGGCTCAGCAGGTCCTGGTTAGGCAGAGCCATGTCCTCCACGCTTGTAGCCCGGGATCACCATTGCCAGCCTCAGGAGTGAGTGAGCTGGGCGAGGCACGTGGGACCCTGTCTGTTCTAACCTGGCAGGTCCAGAAGCAAGGTTGGAGCTGGTCCTGGGTCCCTGCGTTGGGCAGGGGCCTGGCGGGCAACACCTGGCTGGATTGGAGAGTCTATCCCACCCAAGAGAGTGGTGGGAGCACCATTTACAGAGTGGTGGACTGGGGGAGGAGCCAAGGAGGGTGGGAGGTGAAAGCTGGGAGCTAAGCCGGGCCACAGCGGAAGGGAGGGAGTGTGTTGAGAACCAGCTGGTGGGGGCCTGGACAGGGGCTTCTGCTGGGAGCAGAAACCAGAACCTGGGCCTCGAAGGCTAGGAGCTGGGGGAGGAGGCCGCGGCCCATGTCTCTTCCCACCAATGCCTCTAATCTTCCAAGTCTGAGGGCAGGGGCGTCCCCATGGAGCAGTCTGGGTGCATTTTGGGGGAGTCAGTCTCTTGAGGCACAGAGGAGGCAGAGAATGACCAGGGATAGGAGGCTGCTTTTCCTTTGCTGCTTTGGGTAACTCATGGGTCTTCTCTAAACTGCAGTTTTCTCCTTTGTAAAACGGCCAAGGAGTCGAATCTTTACTTCACAGGGTTCTGTGGTGGTTAATGAGAGAGCAGCGAAGCCAATCAGCTACCCTGTCGTGAGCACTAAGGAGGAGCTAAGCCCTTTATGTTCCTTACCTCAATTGCACCCCCAGTACGGCATCCCCACCCTGCACATGAGGACGCTGGGGCTCCCAGAGGGGAAGCCTTTGCCCAGAGCCGCACAGCACTGTGCCCAGTAGTTGGGGCTTGAAGCCAAGCCTGTGGGCTCCAAAGGCCCTGGCTGCCCTGCCTCTGTGGGTGAGGCCACCTTCCGTGTGGGTTTGCCCATCTTCCCCAGAATTGGAGACTTGTGAGGGCAAAGAGGGGATCTCAGTCACTCAACACACATTCCCCAAGTGCCTGCTCCATGCTAGGGACACAGCCGAAGAGGCTCCATGGCCCAGTGTAGGGCACAGACTCATCCCCAGCTAGCGACCAGCCAGGGTAGGCGCCTGGGGTTAGAGGAGACAGGCTGGGAGGGCTGAAGTGTGGGAGGCAGGTTTGCAAGTGTGACTGCCCGCCTGGCTTCAAAGCCAGCTGCTCCGTGACCCGTCCCCGGGGCTGAGAACTTCAGCCCTGCCTGTGTGCGGCTGTGGCCGAGTGGCCCTGCACATGCGCGAGTGTGTGGACGCAATATCCGTGGGACTCTGCGGGATGTGGGTGATGACTGCATTCCTCTGTGAGCCCATGGGGTTCCGACACTGTCTGTGTCCCCACAGGTGCGTGAGAGACAGTGGGAGAGGTTCTGGATGTGAATGCGTGACCATGTGGCCACGCAGGATTAATGCCATGACTGGGGGATTCTGGGTGTGATAGTGAGTCTCTTGTTTTGATCAGAACCCACTTAGGGCTGGGTGCAGTGGCTCGCGCCTGTCATCCCAGCACTTTGGGAGGCCGAGGCGGGCAGATCACCAGGTCAGAAGTTCGAGACCAGCCTGGCCAACATAGTGAAACCCCGTCTCTACTAAAAGTATAAAAATTAGCTGAGTGTGGTGGCAGGCATCTGTAATCCCAGCTACTCGGGAGGCTGAGGCAGGAGAATTGTTTGAACCCGGGAGGTGGAGGTTGCAGTGAGCCGAGATGGCGCCAGTGCACTCCAGCCTGGGTGACAGGGTGAGAGTCCGTCTGAAAAAGAAAAAAAGAAAAAAAACCCACTTAGGAGGTCGTGCTGGCAGGTATGACAAGTGACCACATGACTCTGGGGTGTCTGATTATTGCTCTATCTGTGCCATCATGCAGCAGTGGCTGTGTGTGACATGCAGATGTATAGTGTGGGGGTGCACGTTTCCAAAACAGGCCCACTGCCCGCCCTCCCTGAGTGCCCATTGTCTGGGGAGACAGGCACGTGACCGCCGTGATGGCGGAGGCAGGGCTGCTGGTCCTGTTCATGCTTCCGTCTGCCCCCCGACCCCGTCTCTCCTCCCCACCAGATTCTGTGCTGAACGCCTGCGGTCCCTGCTGCACACCCTGGAGATCACCGACCTTGCTGACTTCTCCCCGCTCACCCTCCTTGCTAACTTTGCCACCCTTGTCAGCACCTACGCCAAAGGTAAGCTCACCTTTTTCTGTCCCTGCTGGGCCTCCTAGGAGCTGGAATCAGGGTTGCAGCAGAGTCTAGAGGGTTGTTGGCGGGAACTTGGACACACAGGGCTTTGTGGGGCTTGGCTTGGAAGTGTGGGTTTTATTTTGAAGGCAGTGGGGAGCCGTAGATAGTTCTTGAGTAAGCGTTGTGCTCAGATTTATATTTTCACAGACTTCCTCGGGCTGCAGAGTGGAGAAGGATGGCGTGGGCAGTGGTAAGGGATGAGGCCAGAGAAGCTCTATGGGGTCAGCTCACACTAGAGGGCATGGTAATGAGTTGATCATTTTGCTCCTAGGGGCACTGGAAAGCCATGGTAGGTTCTAGCAAGCAAGGTGCCAGGTCAGATTTGTGCTTTTTTTTTTTTTTCTGAGACGGAGTCTCGCTCTGTTGCCAGGCTGGAGTGCAGTGGTGTGATCTCGGCTCACTGCAGCCTCCGCCTCCTGGGTTCAAGCAATTCTCCTGCCTCAGCCTCCCCAGTATCTGGGACTACAGGCGTGTGCCACTATGCCCAGCTAATTTTTGTATTTTTAATAGAGATGGGATTTCACCATGTTGGCCAGGATGGTCTTGATCTCCTGACCTCATGATCCACCCGCCTTGGCCTCCCAAAGTGCTGGGATTACAGGCGTGAGTCACTGCGCCCAGCCCAGATTTGTGCTTTGGAAAGACTTCTTCTGGGTGCCAGAGGTGGTAGCTCACGCCTGTAATCCCAGCACTTTGGGATGGTGAGGCAGGCAGATGACCTGAGGTCAGGAGTTCGAGACCAGCCTGGTCAACATGGCAAAACCACATCTTCTCTAAAAATACAAAAATTAGCCGGGGCCGGACATGGTGGCTCACGCCTGTAATCCCAGCAGTTTGGGGGGCTGAAGTGGGCAGATCACTTGAGGTCAGGAGTTTGAGACCAGCCTGACCAACATGGTAAAACCCTGTCTTTACTAAAAATACAAAAATTTGCCAGGTGTGGTGGCGGGCTCCTGTAATCCCAGCTACTTGAGAGGCTGAGGCAAGAGAATTGCTTGAACCCAGGAGGCAGAGGTTACAGTGAGCCAAGATTGTGGCACTGCACTCCATCCTGGGCGACAGAGCAAGACTTGGTCTCAAAAAAAAAAAAAAAAAAAAAAAAAAAGGCCAGGCGTAGTGGCTCATGCCTGTAATCCCAGCACTTTGGGAGGCCGAGGTGAGTGGATCACCTGAGGTCAGGAGTTCGAGACCAGCCTGACCAATATGGTGAAACCCCGTCTCTACTAAAAATACAAAAATTAGCTGGACGTGGTGGTGCATGCCTGTAGTTCTAACTACTCAGGAGGCTGAGACAGGAGAATTGCTTGAACCCGGGAGGCGGAGGTTGTAGTGAGCTGAGATCGCACCAGCTGCACTCTAGCCTGGGCGAAAACAAGAGTCCATCTCAAAAAAGAAGAAAGGAAGATTTCTTCTGGCAGGGACTAGAGGCAGGAGACTAGGTGGCAGGCAGGGACCTGAGCACAAGGAAGAGGGGCCTTGGCCAGGATGTGGCCATGGTGAGACAGAAAGGTATGGTTTGGAGAGAGATGTGGGAGGTAGAGGCTGGGATGTGGGGAGCATGGTGTCTGGGTTTCGGGACCTGGGACAAGAGGAGTAGAGGCTGATGTTCAGATTTTCAGGTTGTGAGAGAGGGGCATCATTCTGGAGGCTTTATGGGCCAGTGTTCCCTCCCCGTCCTCAGTGTGAAGCTCACCAGGGGTTCAGTCTGCCTCCTGGGGGTTTCTCCTGTACCCAGGAAACCGGATCAGGCCTCATGTCCTGTGGCAGGGCCTGACAGGAGGATGGAGATCTGGGCCGTTGCCCCAGGGCTGGGTAGCGAGGCCTGCTGGCTGCTGCTTCTGCCTCTGTCTCTCTGTCCTGCCCCATCTTCCATCCCTGCCTTTGTCGTTCTCTATCCACTGTTTCCCATCTGCCAACACCTCATGTTCTTTCACCTGGAGCATCCTTCCTCATCTTCCTCATCCCCCAGCCACCTCCCCCTCATCCTTAGGTTCTCAGCTTAGTAGAGATGTCTCCTCCTCCAGGAAGCCCTCCCTGACCCCCAGGCTGAGTCAGGCCCCTCCTCTGGGCACCTCTGTCCCAGCACTGCCCACTCTCAGTCATCCCTGTCTGAGGACAAGTCTGTCTCCTGCTGGACTGCGAACCCATGCAAGCAGCGGCAAGGCTGGCTTGGTCACCACTGTGTCCCCAGCACAGACGACTTGATTTTTTTTTCACTGCATGAAACTGAATATATAAATTCATTCATTCATTTATTTCTTCAACAAACGGGCCAGGCTCAGCACTGTGGAAGCAGCAGGAACCAAAAAAGATCTCATTCCTAACCCCCCAGAACTTATATTCCAGAGGGGGAAAACCAGTAGCAAAGATGCAGTCAAATAAACCAGGAATAATTCCAGAAAGTGGCAGTTATCATGAAAAAAAAATACGTTGGCCGGGCGCGGTGGCTCAAACCTGTAATCCCAGCACTTTGGGAGGCCGAGGCGGGTGGATCACGAGGTCAGGAGATCGAGACCATCCTGGCTAACATGGTGAAACCCCGTCTCTACTAAAAATACAAAAAACTAGCCGGGCGTGGTGGCAGGCGCCTGTAGTCCCAGCTACTCAGAGGCTGAGGCAGGAGAATGGCGTAAACCCGGGAGGCGGAGCTTGCAGTGAGCTGAGATCCGGCCACTGTACTCCAGCCTGGGTGACACAGCGAGACTCCGTCTCAAAAAAAAAAAAAAAAACACGTTGTTGCGTTGGAATATGTCTGCATAGAAAAGGTGGCTGGGGAGGGCCTTTCGGAGGGGCTGACTTTTGAGCAGTCTCAGATGACCAAGTGGAGCCACCTTGGGAGGTTTTCCAGGCCACATGGGACCAACAAGTGGAAACACCCTGGGGGGACTGAGCCTGCTGAGTTTTGAAGGTCAGGCACCAGGCCACTGGAGGCGTGTGGGGTCATGGGAGGCTTCTGGGGGGGCGGAGGTGATATGGCCGGGCTCAGGTTTCCATAGGGTCCCTCTGGCTGCCGTGAAGTGAGCAGGGGATCATGGGTCCAGGCAGGAGGTGATGGTGGCCTGCCCCAGGTGGGGTCAGGGGCAGTGGTCAGATTGCAGGTAGGTTTTGGAGGCAGAGCTGCCTGGTTTTGCTGATGGCTTAGGTAGAAAGGTCGTGGGAGGCCAGGCGCAGTGACTCATACTTATAATTTTGGGACTTTGGGGGCCTGAGGTGGGCGGATCACTGGAGGTCCCCCATCTCTACTAAAAATACAAAAATTAGCTGGGTGTGTTGTAGAGGGGTGTGCCTGTAATCCCAGCTATTCAAGAGGATGAGGCAGGATAATCAATCACTTGAACCCGGGAGGCAGAGCTTGCAGTGAGCCGAGATCGCGCCACTGCACTCTAGCCTGGGCGACAGAGCGAGACTCCATGTCAAAAAACAGAAACAAGAAAAGGTTCTGGGAGAAAGCTTCAGGCTCTGGCTCCTGGCTTTGGCGTGGGTGCTGCGGGGCCCTGCAGTACTGGGAGAGTGAGCAGTGGGCGGGGCTGTGGCGCTCTCTACTTGGGATCCTTCGTGAAAGTTTGCACAGGTGTGGGCCCGGTGGAGAGGCAGAAAGACTGCGGTGTATTTTGGACTCAGATGCCTGGTTTGGAGCTTAAGCAGCTCATGTTTGGTCCCATTCACTCCCGGGCAGTATGGGATGGAGACTGGGGTGAAGCAAGGGAGCGGGAGAGGGAATGGCTGAGTGGGTGCAGCTGTGGCTGTAGTGGGGGAATCTCACCCGTCCTTGCCTGCCCTCTGCAGGCTTCACCATCATCATCGAGCCCTTTGACGACAGAACCCCAACCATTGCCAACCCCATCCTGCACTTCAGGTGGGACCCTGCCCGGTGGGGGTGTGACTGCACTGTGGGTCAGGGGCCTAGCCCCCCGGGCCCTCACCGCCCTCATCTCTCTCCAGCTGCATGGACGCCTCGCTGGCCATCAAACCTGTATTCGAGCGCTTCCAGTCTGTCATCATCACGTCTGGGGTGAGGGCCCTTCTGTTCCTCCCAGTCCCTGGCCGCCTTCCATGGGCCTCCTGGTCCCTGCCCAGTCCTGCTGAGATCCCTCCCACTGTCCCCCCTACAGACACTGTCCCCGCTGGACATCTACCCCAAGATCCTGGACTTCCACCCCGTCACCATGGCAACCTTCACCATGACGCTGGCCAGGGTCTGCCTCTGCCCTATGGTGAGTGGGAGAGGCTAGGGCTGGGACTGGGAGGGGAGGTGGGAGCAAGGGGCTACGTCCCTTCCTTGGCTTCCCCCACTGCTCAGGCAGGAGAGTTTTACAGTGAAGAGGCCGGGTTTGGGATTCAGACAGACTTAGGCTTGATTCTGCTTCTCCGGGGGTACAACTCTCAAACCTCAGTTTTCTTATCTGTGAAATGGGAATGTATCCTCCCTGATCTCCCAGGGCGGTTGAGAGGATTGAGAGAGAACTGGGGTAAAACACTTAGGTACCCCAGGGTCTGGCACAGGTAGGTGCTTACTCAGCATCTTGGTTAACGTGGCTTTGCCAGGTACATGGTCTGGCTGTGACCCAGGTAAGTGGGCCTTCCTGTCCATCTCCATCTCTGTAACATGTACATGTCAACATGGGCCCTCAGTCCCTTATCTGAAGTCCCGAGGCTGGTTTTTTGTTTTGAGATGGACTCTTGCTCTGTTGCCCAGGCTGGAGTGCAATGGCACGGATCTCAGCTCACTGCAACCTCTGCCTCCTGGATTCAAGTGATTCTCGTGCTTCAGCCTCCTGAGTAGCTGGGATTACAGGCGTGTGCCACAACGCCCGGCTAAATTTTGTACTTTTAGTAGAGACAGGGTTTCACCATGTTGGCCAGGCTGGTCTCAAGTGATCTGCCCACCTGGTCCTCCCAAAGTGCTGGGATTACAGGTGTGAGCCACTGCGCGCAGCCATTTGTTTTGGAATTCAGAATTTTCCAGCCTTTAGAGACAAGGCATATGCTGTGTAGTGTGTGACGCCCCCAGTGGGGTCTGGGTGGCTCCCCGAGTCAAACTCCTATTTTGGCAGTAACAGATTTGGAAGCATCACATTAAGGAGTAAGTCAGGCCTCTGCAGAGACTCAGGGCAGGGCAGGTTTTGCTACTTAATGAGTTTGTGCCAAACTGAAAAAGAAATGTGTTCAGAGCTTTTGGCTTTTGGAGTTGCCTGTCAGAGGTTGTGGACCAGTGATGACCACCCACTGCATGGTGGTTGTGTGAGGTTGCCGGCTGGCGGGGATGCCCACCGGCATAGTGAGGGGTGTTCTTCGGGATCTGGCTGGCCTGGGGCCTGGGGCTGGCTAGAGTGTAGCTGCTGGTGGAGAGTGTGGACAGACTCGGGTCCAGTTCCATCTTTGCCACCTATTCACTGTGTGACCTTGGGCAGGCAACTCACCTTTTCTGAGGCCAGGGTAGCTGAGGATTCATTCAGTGACATTGTGTTAATAAAAAGTTTAGAGCAGACTGGGTGTGGTGGCTCACTCCTATAATCCCAGCACTTTGGGAGGCCAAGGTGGGACGGTCGCTTGAGGCCAGATGTTCAAGACCAGACTGGGCAACATGGTGACGCCCTGTCTCTATTAAAAAAAAAAAAAAAGCTTAGAACAGCACCAGCAGGTGGTCAGCACTCACACGCTGGAGCAGTTGCTGCTGCCTCGCTTATCATGATCTCTGTTGCTCTCTTCAGATCATCGGCCGTGGCAATGACCAGGTGGCCATCAGCTCCAAATTTGAGACCCGGGAGGATATTGGTATGCTGCCAGTGGGGCTAGTTTCTGTGGGTTCCAAGAGGGAGGTGTATCAGTCAGATGGGCTGAGTCATGCTGCTGTAACAAATATCCCTGGCCTTAGTTGCTTAGCCCAGAGCTTCCTTCTTGCCCATGGGACACGTCCACTGTGAGCTGGTAGGGGGCCTGCCCTGTGTCTCCTCACCTGGGAACCTCCATCGCTGGGTGCGTCAGAGGCAGCGTGATGTGACAGGTGGGATCACAGTGGTCACAGTGAATTGTGCACTGGTTCCTAAGGGTGCTCCCCTGGAAGTGACACATGGCCTTTTTTTGAGACAGAGTCTTACTCTGTTACCTAGGCTGGAGTGCAGTGGCATGATCTCGGCTCACTGCAACCTTTGCCTTGCGGGTTCAAGCAGTTCTTGTGCCTCAGCCTCCCGAGCAGCTGGATTTATAGGCATCTGCCACCACGCCAGGCTAATTTTTGTATTTTTAGTAGAGATGGGGTTTTGCCGTGTTGGCCAGGCTGGTCTCAAACTCCTGACCTCAGATGATCCACCCACCTCGACCTCCCAAAGTGCTGGGATTACAAGCGTGAGCCGCCGCGCCTGACCCCTTCTGCACTGATTTCATTGGCCATGGCAAATTACATAGCCAGGTGTGACTTCAGGAAGTGGCAAGGAGGGTCCTCAAACACGCCTGGGAGGAGGAGGAAGGGGATGTGTGTGAATAGCCTGACAGCCAGCCTCAGTGGGGTTTCCAGAAACTCTAGTTTGAAGACAGAGAGGGGAAGAGGACCTGAGACAGGAGAGGGCCTAACCTCTGACTCCTCGCAGCTGTGATCCGGAACTACGGGAACCTCCTGCTGGAGATGTCTGCTGTGGTCCCTGATGGCATCGTGGCCTTCTTCACCAGCTACCAGTACATGGAGAGCACCGTGGCCTCCTGGTATGAGCAGGTATGCCTGGCCACCCCCTCCCTGCACTTGCTCTCCTCAGCCCCTGGCACTGCAGGAGGGGAGTCACCTGCTCTCCTCAGCCCCTGGCACTACACTGCTATGTCAGCTTCATTCCTCTTACCCTCTGATGGTGACAGGTGTCCTGTGTGACAGGAGAGTGCATGCAGCATGTAGGAATGGGGTGTAAGCAGCACATACCCTATGCCCCGCCCCCAGTACATCAGGCTGAGAATGCAGACATAAGCCCCAATGTGGGCCCCTCAGAGGAGTACCCTGTGGCGGAGTCACCCCCACCTTCTAGGTTCCTTGCTCCCCTGCTGCTCTTTGGGGCTACCCCATCCCTGTGATCCTCCAGCACAGATGGCCTGGTGGGGAGGCCCAGGTAGCAGGTGTGACTCTATCTAGGTTAGAGGAAGGTTCTAGAGAATCAAGGCTGGACTGAGAATCAGGGCAAAGCCTCTCAAGGGTCTGCAGGAGCCCTTTCAGGGAAGCAGGCAGAGGAAGTCATGGGGCATTCTGGAAACAGGGCTCACCACAGCCAGTCCCTGGGTGGGAGGGGAGGCCACTCTGCACTTTGTGCCTCTGAGCACACCATGGCCAGGCTCTCAGGAGTGGGTGAAAGCACATTGGGGCGAGGTGAGTGAACCTGGCTAATCCAAGTATTGGAATGGCACTCATGGGAGGCAGGAACCTCATCCTCACAGCCGGGACCTTGGCCTTGTGCTTCAATAGGTGGCTTCCACACGGCGGAAAGGTGATCCAGTCCCCACAGCCCAGGTGCCTTTTGTGTCCTATTTAAGACAACTTTGTCTTAAATACCCCAAGGTCATGAAGAGAGGCTGCTGTGTTTCCTTCTAGGAGCTTGTGGTTTTAGCTTTCACATCTAGGTCTATGAGGTACCTCAAATTCATCTTTCTATATGGTGTAAGGTAGGGGGTCAAGGTTCATTTTTTGGTTCCATTTGGAAATCCACTTGCTCCAGTAAAAGCTGTCCCCACTGAACTGCACAGGTGGCTGTGTGTTTCTGGACTCTCCATTTTGTCCCACTGGTCTGTGTCCTTGCACTGGCTCCACAGTCTGTATTGTAGTGTCATATGGGAAATCTCAGGGCAGCCTCTGATTGACTCTACCTGCCTCACAGTCAGCCCCTCCACCAGTCGCTGGCAGGGGCTGGGGTGCCCTGATTGGCCACCCCCTTGAGCCACATGCCTGCCCCACTTATCCAGCAGTGATTGGTTCCCCACCCAGATCACTAAGTTCCCCCCAAAGAAGTAAGGTTGGATAGTTCCACCCTCCCTCCCCACATCTCAGATGAGCCAGCTGAGGCCCAGAGAAATAGTGATGTAGGAGAGTTGGAGATAACCAGGATGGCCGTGCCCTGAACCCACCTTCTGCCACCCCCACCCTGACCTCCCTGGGTCCTTCCCCAGGGGATCCTTGAGAACATCCAGAGGAACAAGCTGCTCTTTATTGAGACCCAGGATGGTGCCGAAACCAGTGTCGCCCTGGAGAAGTACCAGGAGGTGGGTGTGTGAGGCCAGCGTGGAGGGGGTGGGGAGGTGGCTCCAAGGAGTGACCCAACTTGCATCTTGCCTCCCCACCTCAGGCCTGCGAGAACGGACGCGGGGCCATCCTGCTGTCAGTGGCCCGGGGCAAAGTGTCTGAGGGAATCGACTTTGGTGAGTGGACTCGCTCTTCCTCCCCAGGTGTCTTCCCAGAGCTCTCTGGAACACCTGCCCGCTCTGCTGTCTGCTCCCGCGGGGGACCACCCACCCACAGCCTGGGTGCACAGAGGGACCCTCCCCTCCCCTCTGGCCCTAGGCACCCGGCGGGAGCACACCCTCTCTCTCCCACTCAGACACAGCACCCTGGGGCGCGTGAGGCTGTCCCTGTCCCACCAGCCACACTTATAACTCCCCTCGACCCCTCTCCTCTGCCCACCAGTGCACCACTACGGGCGGGCCGTCATCATGTTTGGCGTCCCCTACGTCTACACACAGAGTCGCATTCTCAAGGTGAGTAGCTCTGGCTCCCAGAAGTCCCAAAGTGTTAGGGCCAGGGGAGGGACGGCTCCCCCACCTCCCCAACTCCTCGTCCTTCATTTCTGCAGGCACGGCTAGAATACCTGCGGGACCAGTTCCAGATTCGTGAGAATGACTTTCTCACCTTCGATGCCATGCGCCACGCGGCCCAGTGTGTGGGTCGGGCCATCCGGGGCAAGACGGACTACGGCCTCATGGTCTTTGCCGACAAGGTGCAGGTTCAGGGGTGCCCCTGTGCTCGCACCCCAGCCTCTGAAAACCAGGCTATTTGCCCGTTCATCTCCCAGATGGGGTGTGTCACAGGGTGGAGGGTGGCCCAGGCTCCCTGACTCGGGTCCTGACGTCCTCTCCCTGGCCTGCACTTCTGCCCACAGCGGTTTGCCCGTGGGGACAAGCGGGGGAAACTGCCCCGCTGGATCCAGGAGCACCTCACAGATGCCAACCTCAACCTGACTGTGGATGAGGGTGTCCAGGTGGCCAAGTACTTCCTGCGGCAGATGGCACAGCCCTTCCACCGGGTGAGGCCTGCATCCCCCTCCCAGCATCCTCCCAGGCTGAGCTCCTCCTCCAGAAAGGCCCCTTGGATTCTCCCCACTCCCAGCCTGTCCTCCTGCCCTCTACAGAGAGAAGTTTATTGTGCATCTGCATGCCAGGCTCTGGGGGGTAGGGGGAGATTTGAGGGGCCACAGATGCCAGCAGGTGGCCCAGGCCAGGCAGGGTGAGAGAATTTGGGGTGAGGAGGTATCAGGCATTGAGACTGTGCTGGCCTGGGGAAAGCCCGTCCTTCTCCGACGCCCTGGCTGGCTCCTCCCTCAGCCCCCTCTTATGTGGACAGGAATGGCCCACTCTGGATTATACTGACATCTCCAAATTCAAACATCCTGGCCCTCATGTCTCAGACCCCTAATGCCCATCGGGGGCGGGTGGTCGGGGAAGTACAGCAGCTGCCTGGGCCCCTTCCTGACAGTGCCCCCCTTACTTTCCTCTGTTCTCTGCAGGAGGATCAGCTGGGCCTGTCCTTGCTCAGCCTGGAGCAGCTGGAATCAGAGGAGACGCTGCAGAGGATAGAGCAGATTGCTCAGCAGCTCTGAGCGGGATGGGCAGGGCCATAAATGATTCCTGGTGACTCCTGAGTCTTGCCTGGCCCTGGGTCCCAGCAGCTCCGAGGCCGGGGGTGGTGCTGGAAGGTCTTATAAACTCAGGTGACATTCCTCACTGTCACATCCACGGCCTTTAATCGCAGAAGAGGGCAGGGGGCACCTAAGAGATGATAGACCCCCCCCGTCCCCCACCAGCTGAGGCCAACACAGGTCACTGGATATTAGCGGGGACTCAGGTCCTGGGTGCTGGCGCTGAGGGTCCGAGGGGCCTTGTCCAGGTGCCAGCTGGGGAACTGGAGACAGGCACAGGGGATGGTTGGAGGGGAGGGACAGGTGCTGCGTCCAGCCTGGCAGCCAACCGTCTACCCATCTCACCTCTACCCCAAGTAAAACCCATCTTTGCTCCTGTCCTGGGTCTCTTTTAACACACCCACCACCTGCTGACACTACGCCGGCCTGACCGCCCTGCTTTTGCCTTATCTCTGCACCTACCCACGTGGCCCCACTCCATTTTTGACCCCGGTGTCCCCTCACCTGAGTCCCAGGAGCCCTTGGGCCATCCACATTGAGTGTGTTGAGCGACATGGCTCTCTTCATTCTGTGAAGGGGGCAGCAGGGAAGAAGCGAGTGAATCCAGGAGTGGCCCCTCCAGGAGGGAGCTTTCCAGCACAGGATTTGATCTGTGTGTATCACAGGGGAGATGGGAGCCATGGAAGGTTCTTGAGCAGGAGGGGTGGGGGGTGGGCTATGAATTCTGCTGATGTCAGGGCTCTTTGCCGACCTGATCCACACTCACCCGGCTGCCCCCGCCGCCCCCTCGCCTCGGAGGCGGGAGACCAGCTTCTCACTTCCTCGCCGGATAGACTCGCGGATCTTAGAGAGGGAGCTGCTGCGGCGAAGGGCCTGGGGAGAGGCAGGGATGCTGCTCATATCCCCGAGCCCATGCAGTCCTCACGCCTTCCCCAGGAGCTGAAGCACAGCCCATCCTCACCTGTTCTGTGTCACCAGCTGTGCCTGTGTTGGGGGCACCTAGGGGAAAGATGGGGGACACCGAGATGGGGACGTAGAGAAGCCACCAGGAGGGAAGGCAGGGGCTCGGGGCTCACCGAGAGGGGCAGGTAGATCCTCCTTGTGGAGGATTTCTTTGTACAGCTCTTCCGCTTGTTGGTACTTGTTCTGTTTCAGGTAGGCTGAGGCCTGCGGAGAAGGGAGTGTCTTGGGTGATCTTGGCTCTAGTCTGGGAACTTTTCGGACCCCAGTTCCCAACACTGCATCCAGTCCCACTTTTTTTTTTTTTTTTTTTGTAGAGACAGGGTCTTGGTATGTTGCCCAGGCTGGTCGTGAACTCCTGGCCTCAACTGATCCTCCTGCCTTGGCCTCCCAAAGTGCTGGGGTTACAGGCGTGAGCCACCACACCTGGCCCCAGTCCCACTTTCTACTGTGCTGACCTGGCCATATCCCGCCCCTGCCTAAAGCCTTGCCCTGGGGCAGAGGGGGTTTGGAGCTCCGCCCTACCTCCTGCCTGGGGGATGGAGGGCAGGCAACCTCCTGTTTCTGAGCCTGTCTGCTCTACTTTGGGCTGGTGGCATGGCCTCTCTTCTCACATGCAAAGTAGAGCGACAGCTTCTACCTCATAGTGACACTGTAAGAACTAGTGATGTGGGGACACAGCTAAGAGGGGAGCCGGCCACAGTGAGCTCAATAAATGTCTGCTGCTGCCATCTGTGCCTGCCAGCTTCCCCTTCACTGACTGTCCTGGGTGCCGTGGACTCACGCATTTCCTGATTCCGTGTTCTGTGCTGAGCCAGCTCCTGTGTCTGATAGGACACTTGCTCCAAGGGCCCTGCCTCAGGGGGACCCCTCCCCATGGTGCTAGCCCTGTACCCAACCAATGGGTGCCTCCCCAGGGCAGACCCTCCACTCCGGGCCCACTCAGCCCCAGGGACCTCACCAGATTGTTCTTGGTCTTGGCCACGTTGGGATCATGGGGCCCGCCCAGGGCCTCATAGATGCTCAGGGCCCGGGCGTAGTGCCGTTCCACGTCCTCAAACTTGCCCTGGTTCTGGCACAGCAGGGCCAGGTTGTTGAGCTGCTTGGCCACATCGGGGTGGTCAGCACCCAGGACCTGGGGGCCAGGGGTCACAAGTCAGAGGGGTCATACAGGATTGGTGGGACACGTGACATCACTTCTGTATGGTGGTCACAAGTTAGGGATTACAGGGCCAAAGCAGAGTGACCTGAGAGGTTGGGGGCTGGGGCACAAGTGACACCGTCGAGCGGGATTACTGAGGTCAGAGGCCAAGGTGATCCAGAAACTCACGGGGCACAAGGTGAGATGGGTAGGTCAGGGCTGGGCTTGTGCCAGTGGCCATGAGGGGTTGGAAAGGCTGTGGCGGGACCTAGTTGGGGGGTGGCGTGTGAGGTAAGGCAAGAGGTCAGAGTCAGGGTCAAGACCAAACTGGGATCTCAGAAGGTCGAGGGTGATGGGTTGGTCTCCAATTGGGGTCTCCCAGTACCAAACGCAAGGGGCCCGAGGATCAGGGTCACGATGTAAGTGCTCAGGATCCATGGAGAGGGCTACAAGGGGTTCCTTGGGGTTGGGTAAGGGGGATGGGACCTTCTCTCGGATCTCCAAAGCGCGCTGGCACAGGGGCTCTGCCTCCCGGTAACGCCCGCGCTTCCCATAGAGGACGGCCAAGTTGTTGAGCGTGGCGGCCACCTGTGGGGTTGGGGGAGACACAGGTCAGGGATGGGCAGGCACGGCCCCACTTCGTCTCCCTGGGGCCCCACTCACCGCAGGGTGCTCAGGGCCCAGCGTCTGCTCCCGGATCTGCAGGGCATCATGGAGGAGGTCTGTGGCTTCTTTGTACTTGTTCTGGTCCCTGTGTGGAAGCCCAGGGATGGCGGGGGTTGGCCGGGGGTTGGGGCAGCTGCAGCCACAGGGGCTGGGCTAATTCTGGCAGGTCCAGGGAACCTGGCTGAACCAAGCATGGGTAGCACCCTTTGGGGGCCTTTTATGGGCCCTTACATACCTTCCAATTCTCTAACACCAGGCCCTGTATCCCCAGACCTCTGCCAAGCCTCTAACCACCCCAGTTCTCTTGCCTGCTCTTGGGGTCCCTGGTGTCTGTGCTCTGACTCCTCTCTGCCTGGCTCAGTGCCCCGCCAACCCGCCAGATCCCTGGCCCACTCCCTCTTTGCCGTTCTTACAGCAGGAGCCTTCCCTTCCTTTCCCATTCTGGCTGTCCCCTCCTCCGACCTCCCCAGGTGCTCCATGGTGGCAGAGGGGACACCAGGGTCCCTCCACTTGCACCCAATGGGTCCCTGCCATTCCTGCCCCCTGCCATGGCCGGCCGCAGCTCTCACCGGTATACCAGCGCCAGGATGTTGAGCATGGTGGCCACGTCAGGGTGGCAGTGGCCCGAGCTGCGCTCCAGGTCCTCCAAGGCCTGGCGGCACAGGGGCACCGCCACCTCATACCGGCCCTGCCCCGCGTACTGGATCACGAGGTTATGCAGGGTCCGAAGGCGGGCAGGGATCTCATAGCCACCCTGCTGAGCTGCTGCTGCTCCTGCGGCCTCAGGACCTGGGTGGGGCAGGGTGGGCTCTGGGTCACTGCAAGCCTCCTAAGCCTCCTGCCCCTCCATCCTCGCACGAGGAGACACACGCCCCAGACTGCCTAACTGGCCCCTGGGACTATGGGCCCCCATGTTAACTTCTGAGATTGGAGTCACTAGCATCTAACCAGCTGGTGGGATGCATCCTGGCCTCGGGACAGCTACATGGCAGCTCACTTGCCCTGCAAGATGTGAATACGGGGCCTGCCGGGCTCATGGCAGCTACCCTGTCTTCGCAGCTCCCAGCCTCACCTGCTCACTGTCACATTCAGGGTCCTCCTGACCCTGCCCTCACCTCCCCATCCCTGTTCAGAGACTTTGGGGTTCTGCAGCTCAGAGCCCGCTCCCCACCCTGGCCCGCCATCATCTGTGGCATGTACTCCCGATACCCACCTTTCCTCTCCTCCTCCTCGCTGGGGAACAAGGAGGCCAGGCTGTCTCGGCGAGGCGGGGACTCAGACTGCTGCAGGGACAGGAAAGTGGGGGGCCGGGGGAGGGGGGCTTGTTTCAGAGACTGGAGCCCTGCATCTATCTCGGGGTTTGAGGGAGGTGGTGATCATGAGCGTCAGGGGCCCCCTGGGGGACTGGCGAGGCCCGGGGGCTTCGGGGAGCAGCTAGTGGGGGCGTCTGCGGAAGTTCTGGTGGGTCTGGGGGCTCTGTGGAGGGTTGGGGGACTGGGATTCTAAGGAGGGTCTGGGGAACCGTGGGGCTCTGTGAAGGGCCCAGCACCCCCACCTTGCCCTGCCCTTGGCACCTGGGTCTCCGTGGGCGGGTCGTACTGTCGCAGCTGCCCCAGGAACTCCAGGTGGCGCTTTTCCTCCTCCAACTGGGCCACGGCCTCCTCGCTGGCACGAAGCCGCCGCTGTGTCTCCTCCAGTTCCTCCCGCAGCCACACGTTCTCCTGGGCCAGCCGCCGGGCCTGCGAGCGCAGCCGCTGCTTCTCTGCCTCCAGTGCACCCACGTGTGCCGACAAGGCCAGCAGCACCTGCCCAGGGTGGGGGTCCCAAGTCGAGGTTGGTTCCTACCCTGCCAGACAGCCTCTGACCTAGCTCAGACCTCGCATCAGGCCGCTGCACCCCACTACTATGCATGACACCCCCAGATTCTGCAGAGACTCCACCAGCGTGGCTCCAGTGCCCTCAGAGGCTCTAAGCAGCCCCTCTGATTTCACCCCCGAAGTTGCCCTAGGACCCACAGTTTACTGAAGAATGCCATCTGGTTCAGGGGTCCCTGTCACATACAAGGACCCCCTAGAACTGCCAAGGGACTCCATCTCTGGCCTGGAGCCTCACCTTCCCAGGCCTCGTTCCCCTAGGCTTCCGCCTGCCCCAGATATGCCTTTCTGCCATACTTTTTTTTGCTGTTTTTTGAAACAGTCTCTGTCACCCAGACTGGAGTGGAATGGCACGATCTCCACTCACTGCAACCTCCACCTCCCAGTTTCAAGTGATTCTCATGCCTCAGCCTCCCGAGTAGCTGGGATTACAGGAGCCTCATGCCCAGCTCATTTTTGTATTTTTAGTAGAGATGGGGTTTTGCCATGTTGGTCAGGCTGGTCTTGAACTCCTGACTTCAAGTGATCTGCCCACCTCAGCCTCCCAAAGTGTGCCCCTCAGCAATAGTGAACCCCTCTCCCAGTCCCCTGCATACCTGTCCCCCTCATATCTGGCCCTCCCTCCGCCCTCAGTTTATCCTCTCCCAGTTCCCCACCTGGCCCCCTCATACCTGGGCCTCACCCAGCCCCAGCTCGATGGCCTCCAGCGAGTGGCTCACCACCTGCTGCTTTTCCTCCAGCATCTCCAAGCCAGTCGCTGGGCCCTGTCCCGCCAGGGCCTCTGCCAGGTGCCCAGCCAGGCCACGGTGCTCTGCCCGCAGCGCCTCCAGCCCCTGGACCACTTGCCGCGTCTGCTGTACCAGCTCCTCAGGGCTCAGGCGCTCTGGGCCCAGCCCCGCACTTCCGGGAGCCACCACCTGCACAGACATTGCTGCTCCTGGGGTGCAATGGTGAGGGGTTTGGGAAATCATTGCCCAGGCCAGTCAGTTGGCCCCTACCCTCTATTCCCATAATGGCCATCAGGACCCCTAACTTCTCCCCATCTTGGCTCTTCCCTGCTCCACCCATCCTGGCCAGCCTTCTGCCTCCACACCGTCTCCATCCCATTCTCCACACCCATCCCAGCCAGCTCTCATCTGGAACAGTCTAGTCTACCTTCGTCTGTCCTCCCAACCCAGGGTTCTGCCCGGGGGACAGTTCCCAAATCCTATGTGTAATTAACCAAGAGAGGGCAAACAGCTAGCCTGGGGTCCCCCATTTGCTCTCAGCTCACCTGGCCAGCCTTCCCCACCCCAAGGCCCCTGGATCCCCTGGCCCAGAGCTCCCGACCTGGGACCAGAGGCACCCTCCTCTGCCAGACGAGTGGGGCGGGGCGTGTGGAGGCGGCAGCCTCTGCGTGAGCTCATTCTTAGGGTGTTTTTGTTGGGAACCAGTCAGACCACTGGGGGTGGGTGGGGTGGGTGGGGTGGGAGGAGAGGGCTGAGGGGCCGGGGCCAGGGCCAGGGCCAGGGCCAGGGCCAGGGCCAGGGCCCGCGGAAGCCCAGGAGGCCTCTAGGCTGGGGGGAGTGAGGACGGGGCCATGTGTTGGCTCCCAGGCAGCAGATGGACCCTGGGGGAACAGGGGCTCTGCCCTCCTCCATCAGACAGGCTCAGCCAGCCCAGGGCCTGTTGGGACACACGTGTGATAGGTGTGGTCCAGGGATGTCACACTGGCCATGTGACAGCTGAGAGTCTGAAGCCCAGCTCATAGTGGGCGGGGGCCCCCCTCTATGGGACTTCATGTGGTTGTATGTGGGTGACAGTCACAGAAACTTAGCTGGTGGTGACCCTGAGGTCCTCACAGACACACAAACACACTCCTCAGAAACACACCTCACACACCTGCACCCTCCATTCTTAAAGACACAATGCAACATACACATTTTCCTCTCCAAAATACAATTTGACACACACACGCACTCTCCCTTCTCTCCAATACAACATGGGGCCAGGTGTAGCGGCTCACACCTGTAATCCCAGCACTTTGGGAGGCCGAGGCGGGCAGATGACTTGAGGCCAGGAGTTTGAGACTAGCCTGGCCAACATGGTGAAACCCCGTCTCTACTAAAAATACCAAAAAAAAAAAATTAACCGGGGTGGTGGCACATGCCTGTAGTCCCAGCTACTTGGGAGGCTGAGGCAGAAGAATTGCTTGAACCCGGGAGGCGGAGGTTGCAGTAAGCCAAGGTCATGCCACTGCAATCCAGCCTGGGCGACAGAGTGAGACTCCATTAAAAAAAAAAAAAAAAAACCCACAATACACACACGCACCCTCCCAGAAATACAGTGACACATACACACACACTTCCTCATTAGAAACACAATGTAGCCGAGCACGGTGGCTCAAGCCTGTAATCCCAGCACTTTGGGAGGCCAAGACAGGCGGATCACGAGGTCAGGAGATCAAGACCATCCTGACTAACATGGTGAAACCCCGTCTCTACTAAAAAATACAAAAAACTAGCTGGGCGAGGTGGCAGGCGCCTGTAGTCCCAGTTACTCGGGAGGCTGAGCCAGGAGAATGGCGTGAACCCGGGAGGCGGAGCTTGCAGTGAGCTGAGATCCAGCCACTGCACTCCAGTCTGGGTGACAGAGCGAGACTCCGTCTCAAAAAAAAAAAAAAAAAAAAGAAACACAATGTAGGCCAGGTGCGGTGGCTCACACCCGTACTCCCAGCACTTTGGGATTTTGGCTGAGGCAGGAGGATCAACTGAGCCCAAGAGTTCAAGACCAGCCTGGGAAACATAGTGAGACCCTGTCTCTATTAAAAAAAAAATAAAAAAATTAGCCGGGTGTGGTGGTGGTGTTCCTGGAGGCTGAGGTAGAAGGATCGCTTGAACCCAGGAGGTTGAAGGTGCAGTGAGCCATGATAGTGCCACTACACTCAGCCTGGGCGAGAGAGTAAGACCCAGTCTAGAAAAAAGGAAAGGAAAGGGAAGGGAAGGGGAAAGGGAAAGGGAAAAGGAAAGGAAAGAAAAGGAAAGACAACATAATATACATTCACCTCTTAGAAATAACAACACGTACTCACTTCTATTAAATATACAACTCAATACAAACACCTACATTTTCCTTTTAGAAATACAACCTAAGACAACACACTGACTTAGGCGCACACATACACTATTCTTTCAAAAACAATCTGTACACACTCCCCTTTTGCAAATCCCACCTAACACACAGGTATATTCTCTTAGAAATAAAAGCCAAGCCCGGGCGCAGTGGCTCATGCCTGTGATCCCAGCACTTTGGGAGGCCGAGGTGGGTGGATCAGTTGAGGTCAGGAGTTTGAGACCAGCCTGGCCAACATGGTGAAACCCCGGTTCTACTAAAAATACAAAAGTAGCCAGGCGTGGTGGTATGCGTCTGTAGTCCCAGCTACTCAGGAGGCTGAGGCACGAGAATCGCTTGAACCCAAGAGGCAGAGGTTGCAGTGAGCCAAGATCACACCACCACACTCCAGTCTGGGCGACAGAGCGAGACTCCGTCTCAAAAAAAAAAAAAAAAAAAAGAGAAAAAGCCAACCCACGCAGAAACTAACTCTGTCTCTCCCACTCCCCAAATCACTCACATTCAGACCATCTCCTTGTACTTGACCGTGACACTCATTGTCCCCCGAACTCACACAGCCCAACTCCCCACAATGTGCCCAACGCACCTTCAGATGCACACATTCCCAGGATTCACTGTTGATCCCTCACCAGTTTCCCCACTTCCTCTTCCTCCCCCTCCACGCCTGGCCAGCAGGGACTCCCACACCTACACGCCATGCACTCATGAATACTTGCATTCAGTAGGAACAGAGAGCTGTGAATATGCGTAGAGGGATGCCACATTCTCACACTCTTCACTCGAGCCACTGTATCCACCATAAGGAGCCCAGCGGTTTCTGCACAGGTTGCACACGCACGATCACATAAAGGGTCCTGTACATTTCGTGCACCACAGACTTGATCATTTTTTAAAAAACTAAACTATGCCTAGCTCATTTTTGTTTTTTTGTAGAGATGGGGTATCACCATATTTCCCAGGCTAGTCTAGGACTCCTGGGTTCAAGCAATCCCCTCACTTCAGCCTTCCAAAGTGTTGAGATTACAGGTATGAGCCACTGCACCCGGCCAATCTCTATGTGCATGTGTATGTCACACCATACCTAGTCTCACACCTCACTCACAAACATCATAAATGGTTGAACTCACAACCACACAGGCTCATCAAGAGTCATCCTGACAACCACAACCATTCTTCACACAATTTTGCCGATGTAACAACCTCCCTCCATAACCTCAGACACAGCCTTACACACACCACTCCACAGCCAGATGGACAACCACAGCAACAAACACGGCTTAACCACAGCCATGAGCACTCGGGCTGTGTCCCAGACACATAGCAGCTCCCACCCTCACACAGAGCCCTGGGTGCAAAACCGCACAGCTGATAATCATAGGCACAGTCCCACACACCGATCCCTGGTGCTGACCCCCTTTTCCATCCGGTCATCTGCTCAGAGCAGCACCCCACCTAAATGTCCGCGTCTCCACTCCCATCTCCCACACTACACAGCTCCACAATAAACTCTCCATTGCACACCACTGCCAGCCACGGCATCAATGCAGGTCACACACCCTCCAGTTCCTCTCTACACACACACACACAGCTTTACACACCTCCACACCTCACTCATCCAACCCCAAGGTTCCACACACAATGTCCCATGAAACGGTCCCGCTTCTGGACACAGTTCCGCCCACCCCATACACCATCAGTGACAATCAAAAGTCAATCATAGTCACCTATCACTGATCCAGTGCCACACACTGTCCACCACACACACCAACAGGCAGAAAGACAACCACAGCTGCACAACCCCTTGGTCAACATTCACACCTAATCCTACAACCAGTTCCACTCCCTGCCATACACACAGCCACACACACAGCCACACACATGCACATCAGGCCAAGCAGAAAGTTGACTACAGTCGCACTCGCTCTTGGTCATAGACATAAAGTGCTATTGACAATCCGATTCTACACACACACCATTCCCGTCAGAGGTCGCCCACATTTTCACATTGCTGAAGGTGTCACATCGTACACACAGTCGCATCACAGGGTTACACGGAGGACAGTCGCTTTCACCCTCATACCCACAGCCTGACACACTCTCTTGCACACACACAAAGCCTGACACACACACAGGCAGGCAGGAGGCTCCCATCGTGGCCCAGCCCCGCAAACCGCACCACCTTACCCTGGCCGGCCCAGCCCCGCGCACCAGGCTCACCCGCCGTCACAAGGGCCCCCTCCTCCCTCCGTCCCTCCCCCAGGCCCCGCCCCGTCCTCGCTGTTTACCTGCGCTGGGGTGGGGGGCGCGCGGCCCCAGCCAGGCCTCCAGACCCCGGAGAGCCCCAGGACAGGGCAGGGGGCATCTGGGAGCCCCAAGGCCCTTCCCCGTCGCAGGACAAGCGGGCCCAGGGTTGCTCCAGGCCCCATCCTCACCCTTCGCTCCCGCCCCCCATCATCGCGGCTCTCCGAGAGTCCCGCGCCCCACTCCCGGCGCCCACCTGACCGCGGGCGGCTCCAGGCCCCGCTTCGCCCCACTGCGCTCGGTCGAGTCCCACAGGCCAGGCACGCCCCGCCGCTCCCGCTGCGCCGGGCGTCTGGGACCGCGGGCGGCTCCTCCGAGGGGCGGGGCGGCTGGGAGCCATGCCCCCGCAGGTGAGCCGGCCACGCCCCCCGCCCGCGGGAAGTTCAGCCTCGTGGCTCCGGCCCCGCGGGAATGGCAGAACTTCGCACGCGGAGCGGGTAACCTCCAGGGCACCTCGAATCAGGGTGATTGCAGCGCAGGGGCCTTGGCGAAGCTAAAACCTTGGAAACGTTAGATCCCAGACCGGTGGCTTTCTTGCAGTGCCTGCCGCGGAGCCTTTTCCTTGTTTGCATCGCCTGCTTCGATCTCTCTTCCCACAGATCTCATTGTCTTTAGGTCTCTTCTCAAAGGCCACCTCCTCCAGCAGGCCTTCCCTGATTGCCCCCTTCTAAATGGCACCCTTCCACCAAAACATTACATACTCCTCTTGATTTTGTTCACAAAACTTTTCAGGGCCTAAAATTTTTTTATTTATTGAGAGGGAGTCTCGCTCTGTCACCCAGGCTGGAGTGCAGTGGTGCGATCTTGGCTCACTGCAACCTCCGCCTCCCAAGTTCAAGCGATTCTCCCATCTCAGCCAGCTGAGTAGCTGGGACTACAGTTGTCCACCACCACGCCCGGCTACTTTTTATATTTTTAGTAGAGATGGGGTTTCGCCATGTCGGCCCAGGTTCGTCTCGAATTCCTGACCTCAAGTGATCCTCCCGCCTCGGCCTCCCAAAGTGCTGGGATTATAGGTGTGAGCCACCGCCCCCGGCCCCTAAAGTTATTTTATATAATATATATCACATCATTATGTTATATAATATACATTATGTTATTGGTAAGAGAATGTGATATCTAAGAATTGGGCTTGGGGTTCAAATCTGATTCTGGCACTCACTTGCTGTGCAGGCCTTGGGCGAGTAACTTAACCTCTCTGTGCCTCAGTTTTCCTAGTCAATAAAATGGAAATAGTCTAAGGCTTTGAGAATTGAATGTTAACTAATACAGGGACAGTACTTTTTTTTTTTTTTTTTTTTTTTTGAGACACAGTCTTGCTCTGTCGCCCAGGCTGGAGTACAATGGCGCTCTCTTGGCTCACTGCAACCTCCGCCTCCCGGGTTCAAGTCATTCTCCTGTTTCAGCCTCCTGAGTAGCTGGGATTATAGGCACCCACCATCATGCCTAGCTAATTTTTGTATTTTTAGTAGAGACTCGGTTTCACCATGTTAGCCAGGCTGATCGTGAACTCCTGATCTTAGGTGATCCGCCCACCTCAGCCTCCCAAAGTGGTGGAATTACAGGCGTGAGCCACCGTGCCCAGCCAGGACAGTACTTTTATCAGGGCCTCGCACATAGAAAGTACTTAGTAAATACTTGCTACTGACTGTATATTTATCCTCTAGAATGTCAGCTCTGAGGGCAGGGCTCTATATTGTCACCACTGTATCTTCAACAAGAGCCTGGCGCAAAGTTGGTGCTCAGTAAATTGTGACTGAATGAAGGAATCAAGTCCTAGAATAGTAAACTGGCCAAAGCTGGATGGACATGATTCTAATATAACTTGAGGACGGCACAGTGGCTCACACCTGTAATCCCTGCACTTTGGGAGGCCGAGGCTGGTGGATCACTTGAAGTCAGGAGTTCGAGACCAGCCTGACCAACATGGTGAAACCATCTCTACTAAAAATACAAAATTAGCTGGCCGTGGTAGCACACGCCTGTAATCCCAGCTACTTGGGAGGCTGAGTCAGGCGAAACGCTTGAACCCCACAAGCGGAGGTTGCAGTGAGCCGAGATCACGCCATTGCACTCCAGCCTGGGCAACAAAAGCGAAGCTCCATCTCAAAAATACATACATACATACATACATACATACATACATACATACATACATACTTGGTTCGATGCGCGCTGTACCCTGGTCACTGCACTATGGGATGCCTCCAGCAGAGGGCGCTGCTGGTCCGTAGACCAAACGCCAGACACCGCACAGATTCGCACTCGCTGGGAATTGCAGCCATCGTGCCCCCTACTTCCCTATTGTCTGAGCCCCAGTGCTGATACTTCCTCCTCCAGGAAGCCCTTTCTTACATCCCATGTCCAGCCCTGTCAACTCTGGGTCATCAGTGTTGGGGTACAGGCCCGTCCCATATTAGACTATGAGCCCCAAGAAGGGAGGAGGCGGCCAGGGGCCATGTCAGTCTCCACTGTGTCCCCAGTGCCACCCAGCACAGGTCCAACACAGACAAGGTATTTGGGAGAATGGGTGCTGATTGAATCATGGAAATAAAAATTCGAACTCATATCCTAACTAATCCAGCTTTTTTTTTTTTTTTTTTTTTTAAAAAGACAGAGTCTCGCTTTATTGTCCAGTGGCACAATTTTGGCTCACTGTGTAACCTCTGCCTCCTAGGTTCAAGCGATTCTCCCACCCCAGCCTGCCGAGTAGCTGGGATTACAAGCACCCGCCATCATGCCTGGCTAATTTTTGTATTTTTGTAGAGATGGGGTTACCCCATGTTAGCCAGGCTGGTCTTGAACTCTTGACCTCAGGTGATCCACCCACTTCAACCTCCCAGAGTGCTGGGATTCCAGGCGTGAGCCACCACACCCGGCCTACTCCAGCTTTTTTTAAAGACAGGCGTCACTCTGTCACCCAGGCTGGAGTACAGTGGCAAAATCATAGCTCACTGCAGCCTCGATTTCCTGGGTTCAAGCAATGCTCCCTCCTCAGCCTCCCAAGTCCCAGGTAGCTGGGACTACAAATGCACCACCATGCCCAGCTAACTTTTGTTATTTTTGGTAAAGATGGGAGTGGGGGGGGTCTCCCTTTGTTGCCCAGGCTGGTCTTGAACTTTTGACCTCAAGCGATCCTCCTGCCTTGGCCTCCCAAAGTCCGGGGATACAGGCATGAGCCACTGAGCCAAGCTCCAGCTCGCTCTTTCCTTCCTTCCTTTCTCTTTCTTTTCTTTTTCTTTCTTTTCTTTTCTTTCTTTCTTTTTTTTTTTTTAAGACAGCATCTCGCCGGACACGGTGGCTCATGCCTGTAATCCCAGCACTTTGGGAGACCGAGGCGGGTGGATCACCTGAGGTCAGGAGTTCGAGACCAGCCCGACCCATATGATGAAACTCTATCTCTACTTAAAATACAAAAATTAGCCGAGCATGGTGGCATGCGCCTGTAATCCCAGCTCATCAGGAGGCTGAGACAGAAGAATCTCTTGAACCGGGGAGGCAGAGGTTGCACTGAGCTGAGATCGCACCATTGCACTCCAACCTGGGCAACAAGAGCGAAACCTCCGTCTCAAAAAAAAAAAAAAAAAAAAAAAAGACAGCATCTCTCTCTCTCTCTGTGTCAGCCAGGCTGGAGTGCAATGGCGTGATTTTGGCTCACTGAAACCTGCATCTCCCAGGTTCAAGAAATTCTCCTGCCTCAGCCTCCAGAGTAGCTTACAGGGATTACAGGTGTGTGCCACCATGCCCAGCTAATTTTTGTATTTTTAGTAGAGACAGGGTTTCGCCATGTTGGCCAGGCTGGTCTCGAACTCCTGACCTCAGGTGATCCACCCGCCTCAGCCTCCCAAAGTGCTAGCTCCAGCTATTTTTACAGCACAGGATTGAGGGGCAGCAAAGCCCTTCCCCCTGCCCCCCCATTTTTTTGGCCTCAGGACACTGGACATTGGATCTGGATCTGCCACACGCTTACCACAAGGCAGTGCAGGGACTGGAGCCAGGCAGCCCAGGTATGAATCTCAGCTGGGTAATTTGCTAGCTGTGTGACCCTCTAAGCCAAGAAGCAAACTCTCTGGACCTCAGATTTCTGGTCTGTCAAACGGGACTCACAGGGTACCCTATTTTGAGGCTGTGGTGAGGATTAATGTATAATCCCTCAGAAAAAGCTTAGAACAGGGTAGCACCCGGTAAATACTATGTGTGTTGGGGGAGGGCAGGGGATGAAGGCCAGGAGGCAGCCAGGCAGATCTAGGTTTAAATCCTGGCCCTGCCATTTCTGTTCCATGTAAACTGGGGGAACAATGATCTCTGGCTGAGCCTCTGTTTCCTCATCTGTAAAACAGGAATGATCACACTCATCACACAGCGTTGCGGTGAGGATTAAATGAGATAAAGATTGAAAGAAGAAGAAAGTGTTAACTAAGGATAAATCTTTCCTGTTTTTTGTTTTGTTTTGTGTGTGTGTGGTTTTTTTTTTTTTTTTTTGAGATGGAGTCTTGCTCTTTCGCCCCATCTGGAATGCAGCGGTGTGATCTCGGCTCACTGCAACCTCTGCCTCCCAGGTTCAAACGATTCTCCTGCCTCAGCCTCCTGAGTAGCTGGGACTATAGGTGTGTGCCACCACACCCAGCTAATTTTTTATATTTTTAATAGAGATAGCGTTTCACCGTGTTAGCCAGGATGGGCTTGATCTCCTGACCTTGTGATCCGCCTGCCTTGGCCTCCCAAAGTGCCACCGCACCTGGCCAGGAAAACCTTCCTTTAGGCCAGCCCTGTTCCAAGTACTTTTGCACTACACCAACGACAGCTGATGTTTGAGTTCTTACCCCAGAATGGCCCTGTACCAACTCCTATATGCAAATTGTTAATACTCACACCAGCTGCCATGATTTGCTCCATTCCACAGGTGAAAAAAAATGAGGCACAGAGAGGCTGAGTAACTTATCTAAGGTCACACAGCCAAGGAGTAGCAGAGCCCCAGAATCTTTGTAGCTGACTCCTCAAGGTAGGCAATATTACCAGCCCCACCTAAAAATGAGGGAACTGGCTGGATGTGGTGACTCATACCTGTAATTCCAGTGCTTCAGGAGGCCGAGGCAGGAGGATTACTTGAGCCTAGAAGTTTGAGACCAACTTGGGCAACATAGGGCAAACCTGTCTCTACAAAAAAAAAAAAAAAAAAAAAAAAATTATTTTATTTGTTATTTATTTATTTTGAGATGGAGTCTTACTCTGTTGCCCAGGCTGGAGTGCAGTGGTATAATCTTGGCTCACTGTAACCTCCGTGTCCTGAGTTAAAGCAATTCTCCTGCCTCAGCCTCCTGAGTAGCTAGGATTACAGGAAGCACACCTGGCTAATTTTTTTTGTATTTTTAGTAGACACGGGGTTTCACCATGTTGGTCAGGCTGGTCTCAAACTCCTGACCTCAGGTGATCTGCCGGCCTTGGCCTCCCAAAGTGCTGGGACTACAGGCATGAGCCACTGCGCCTGACAAAAAAAAAAAAAATTTAAATTAGCCACACATGATGTTTCACACATGGTCTCAGCTACTCAGGAGGCTGAAGCAGAGGGACTGCTTGAGCCCAGGAGTCTGAGGCTACAGTGAGCTATGATCATACCAAAGCACTCCAGCCTGGGTGACAGAGTGAGCGCCTGTCTCAAAAAAAAAACAAAAAACAAAAAACAAAAAACAAAAAACTGAGGCTCAGAGAGGAGAAACTGCTTGCATATCCAATATGGCATTCAACAAATACTCCACCCTATCCCTTAAGGCCTTAGTTTTCCATGTCAGGAAAATGGGTACATAGGGCAGGAGCTTTTCTATTTCAATGTGTGAGCAATGGCTCACACATGTCATCCCAGCACTTTGGGAGGCTGAGGCAGGTGGATCACTTGAGGTCAGGAGTTTGAGACCAGCCCGGCCAACATGGTGAAATCCCATCTCTACTAAAAACACACACAAAAAATTAGCCAGGCATGGTGGCACGTGCTAGTAGTCCCAGCTACTCAGGAGGCTGAGGCAGAATCACTTGAACTCGGGAGATGGAGGTTCCAGTGAGCTGAGATTGCACCACTCCACTCCAGCTTGGGCGACAGAATGAGACTCCATCTCAAAAAAAAAAAAAAAAAAAAAAAAAAAAGAGGAATGCAGTTAGAAAAAACATTCATAGAGAATAAAAGACTGCAAAGTGAAAGTAGGCGTTATCTCACCCTGATCCCCGGACTCCCTTCCCGCAAGCAAACCTGATGACCGTTTCCAATATCCTTCCAGAAATATTCCATGAATGTGGATTGCGTGTGGATGTACCAGTGTGTGGGCCCATTTAAGAAAAGCACACCTGCCAGGCGCGGTGGCTCACGCCTGTAATCCCAGCACTTTGGGAGGCCGAGGCGGGCAGATCACACGGTCAGGAGATCAAGACCACGGTGAAACCCCGTCTCCACTAAAAAAAAAAAAAAAAAAAATTAGCCACGCGTGGTGGCAGGCGCCTGTAGTCCCAGCTACTCGGGAGGCTGAGGCAGGAGAATGGCGTGAACCCGGGAGGCGGAACTTGCAGTGAGCCGAGCTGGCGCCACTGCACTCCAGCCTGGGCGACAGAGCAAGACTCGTCTCAAAAAAAAAAAAAAGAAGGCCGGGCGCGGTGGCTCACGCCTGTAATCCCAGCACTTTGGGAGGCCGAGGCGGGCGGATCACGAGGTCAGGAGATTGAGACCATCCTGGCTAACACGGTGAAACCCCGTCTCTACTAAAAATACAAAAAATTAGCCGGGCGAGGTGGTGGGCGCCTGTAGTCCCAGCTACTCGGAGGCTGAGGCAGGAGAATGGCGTGAACCCGGGAGGCGGAGCTTGCAGTGAGCCGAGATCGCGCCACTGCACTCCAGCCTGGGCGACAAAGCCAGACTCCGTGTCAAAAAAAGAAAAGAAAAGAAAAGCACACCTGATATAATCCTTACCTGTGGAGGAGGACAAAATGACAGGCCTTGACTTTGGGTGTGGCCATGTGACTTGCTTTGGTGAATAGCAGAGGGGCATAAGTGACAGTCGTGTCAGTTTTGAGCTTAGGCCTCAAGAGACCCTGAACATTTCTGCATCTCAGCATGGCCATGAGAAGGGCTTCCCCTGAGAGGTTCCTCTCCCCTCAGCCTGCGCTCCACAAGGTTCCCATATGAAGCAGAGCTTCCCATCTGAGCCCAGCCGGCATTGGCCAACACTCAGCCAACCGCACATCCATTTTAGAGCTATTGACCAGGCATGGTGGCTCACACCTGTAATCTCAGCACTTTGAGAGGCCAAGGCAGGAGTTGCTTGAGACCAGGAGTTTGAGACCAGCCTGGGCAATATAGCAAGATCCCCATCTCTACCAAAAAAAAAAAAAAAAAAAAAGTTAAAATGAGCCAAGTGTGGTGGCGCACACCTGTAGTTCTAGCTACTTGGGAGACTGAGGTGGGAGCCCCAGAGGTCAAGGCTGCAGTGAGCTATGATGGCACCACTGAATTCCAGCCTGGGTGAAAAAGAGTGGGGCAAGAGGTGAGAACCTATCTCCAAAATAAAAATATACCAAAATAAAATGTAAAAAACCATAAACCAAAAATGTTAAAAAAAAAAAAAAAAAAAAAAAAAAAGCCAGGCACAGTGGCTCATTCCTGTAATCCTGGCACTTTGGGAGGTCGAGGTGGGTGGATCACCTGAGGTCAGGAGTTTGAGACTAGCCTGGCCAACATGGTGAAAATCCGTCTCTACTAAAAATACAAAAAGTAGTCAGGTGTGGTGGCACATGCCTATAATCCCAGCTACTTGGGAGGCTGAGGCTGGAGAATTGCTTGAACCGGGGAGGCAGAGGTTGCAGTGAGCTGAGATCACGTCATTGCACTCCAGCCTGGGCAACAAGGGCAAAATTCCCTCTCAAAAAAAAAAAAAAAAAAAAAAATTTTTTTTTTTTTTCCAGTTGCGGCACCACCTCACGTGGTGAGGGTCTCTAGTTCACGCTCGCAGCCATGTGGTCCAAGGGCCTACTGCAGTCTGTGCAGGTCTTCGGTCGCAAGAAGACAGCCACAGTGGTGGTGGGCTGCAAACGCGGCAATGACCTCATCAAGGTGAACAGGCAGCTCCTGGAGATGATGGAGCCACGCACACAACCGTAGAAGCTGCCGGAGCCAGTTCTGCTTCTCGGCAAGGAGCGATTTGCTGGTGTGGACATCCACATTCATGTGAAGGGTGGTGGTCACGTGGCCTAGATTTATGCTATCCGTCAATCCATCTCCAAAGCCCTGGTGGCCTATTACCAGAAATATGTGGATGAGGCTTCCAAGAAGGAGATCAAAGACATCCTCATCCAGTATGACCAGACCCTGCTGGTAGCTGATCCCCGTCGCTGTGAGTCCAAAAAGTTTGGAGGCCCTGGTGCCCGTGCTCGTTACCAGAGATCCTACCGATAAGCCCATCATGACGATCAAAATTCACCTGTATAATGAAGTTTTTGAGGGATTTTAAAATTTCAAGGAAAAAAAATTCGCTGGGCGTGGTGGTGCACACCTGTAACCCAGCTACTCCGGAGCCTGAGGCAGGAGAATCGCTTGAACCTGGGAGGTAAAGTTGCAGTGCGCCAAAATCGCCCCACCGCACTCCAGCCTGGGTCTCAGAGTGAGAGTCAAAAAAATAAAAAATAAATAAATAAATAAAAGCTATTGCATTTTGGGGTACTGTGTTTCACTAAAAAGAAAAAAGAAAAAAAAAAAAAAAAAAAGAAGAACGAAGCAACAAAAGACAAAGCAGAGATTTATCCAAGACAATTCACAGAGTGGGAGCGGGCTTGAGCGCCTCCCCAATTAGGGTTCTTTTTGAGACGGAGTCTTGCTCTGTCGCCCAGGCTGGAGTGCAGTGACACAATCTCAGCTCACTGCAACCTCTGCCTCCCGCATTCACGTGATTCTCCTACCTCAGCCTCCTGAGTAGCTGGGACTCCAAGGACGTGCACAAGCCACCAGGGACGCGCCACCACGCCCAGCTAATTATCGTACTTTTAGTAGAGACGGAGTTTCACCATGTTGGCTAGACTGATCCGAAACTCCAGATCCCGAGTGATTTGACCGCCTTGGCCTCCCAAAGTACTGGGATTACAGGTGAGCCACTGCACCAGGCCTGCCAGTTAGGGTTTTTATTAAGCTAAAAAGGACCCAGCAACACCCCTAGGTGCCCTTCAGAGGCCTCCAATTGGTTACACGCTATGAAGGATTGGCTCACGACCAATCACAGCCCAAGTGGAGACCTGGCTCGCAGTCAATCAGAGGCTGAAGTGGCTTATTATCATGGGAGGGAGGATATAGCCTGTCTGAACCTGTGGCTTTCCTGACTATATCAACTGGCTGCACCTGCTATTCTGTTGCTTATGCAAACTGGCTGTACCTGATGAAATCCCAGTTATCCTAATTACCTATTCTCCTGCCATACCAGCACTTTGGGAGGCTAAGGCTGGAGCACTGGAATTGGAGGCCGTAGGCTCATTTGAGGCTGGGTGTTCAAGATCAGCCTGGGCAACATAGCAAGACCCACCCCATCTGTACAAAAAAAAAAAAAAAAAAAAGAAAGAAAAAAAGGAATCTCAAGAGACAGAAAGTTGAGCAAAATAAATCACACAAATGGGCTGGGCGCAGTCACTCACGCCTGTAATCCCAGCACTTTGCAGGCTGAGGCAAGCAGATCACGAGGTCGGCAGTTCGAGACCAGCCTGACCAACATGGTGAAGCCTCTACTAAAAATACAAAAATTAGCCAGGTGTGGTGGCATGCATCTGTAATCTAGCTACTCAGAAGGCTGAGGCAGGAGAATCGCTTGAACCTAGGAGGTGGAGGGTTGCAGTCGACTGAGATCAGGCCACTGCACTCCAGCCTGGGTGACAGGTCGAGACTCTGTCTCAAAAAAAAAAAAAAAAAAAAAAAAGAAATCAGACAAATGAGCAGCCATCCTGTATGATTTTATTTATATGAAGTTCAACAAATAGGCAAAGCTAATCTATGGTGTAAAAAGCCAGGAGAACGGTTTTATTTACTTTCTTTTTCTTTTTCTTTTTTTTTTTTTGAGATGCTCTGTCGCCCAGGCTGGAGTACAGTGGTGTGATCTCGGCTCACTGCAACCTCCACCGCCAGGTTCAAGCGATTCTCCTGCCTCAGCCTCCGAGTAGCTGGGACTACAGGCACATGCCACCACACCCAGCTAACTTTTGTGTTTTTAGTAGAGATGGGGTTTCACCATGTTGGCCAGGCTGGTCTTGAACGCCTGACCTCAGGTGATCCACCCACCTCGGCTTCCCAAAGTGCTGGGATTACAGGCGTGAGCCACCGCGCCTGGCTTTTTTTTTTTTTTTTTTTTTTTTTTTTTTTTTTGAGACGGAGTCTCGCTGTGTCGCCCAGGCTGGAGTGCAGTGGCCGGATCTCAGCTCACTGCAAGCTCTGCCTCCCGGGTTTTTACGCCATTCTCCTGCCTCAGCCTCCCGAGTAGCCGGGACTACAGGCGCCCGCCACCTCGCCCGGCTAGTTTTTTGTATTTTTTAGTAGAGACGGGGTTTCACAGTGTTAGCCAGGATGGTCTCGAACTCCTGACCTCGTGATCCGCCCGTCTCGGCCTCCCAAAGTGCTGGGATTACAGGCTTGAGCCACCGCGCCCGGCCTGGCTTTTTTTTTTTTTTGATGACAGAGTTTCAATCTTGTTGCTTAGGCTAGAATGCAATGGCTTGATCTTGGCTCACTGTAACCTCTGCCTCCTGGGTTCAAGCAGTTCTCTGCCTCAGCCTCCTGAGTAGCTGAGATTACAGGCATCCACCACCACACCTGGCTAATTTTTTTGTATTTTTAGTAGAGATGGGGTTTCACCATCTTGGCGAGGTTGGTCTTGAACTCCTGACCTCATGATCTACCCACCTTGGCCTCCAAAAGTGCTGGGATAATGGGAAGGGAAGGAAAGAGAAGGGGAAGGGAAGGGGAAGGGAAGGGGAAGGGAAGGAGGAAGGGAGGGAGGAAGGGAGGGGAGGGGAGGGGAGGGGAGGGGAGGGGAGGGGAGGGGAGGTGGAAATTTTGCTTCAATAAAAAAGTAAATTTGGCCGGGCGTGGTGGCTCACGCCTGTAATCCCAACACTTTGGGAGGCTGAGGCGGCCGGATCACGAGGTCAGGAGTTCGAGACCAACCTGGCCAACATGGTGAAACCCTGTCTCTACTAATAATACAAAAATTAGCCAGGCATGGTGGCGCATGCCTGTAATCCCAGCTACTCAGGAGGCTAAGGCAGGAGAATCGCTTGAACCTATGAGGTGGAGGTTGCAGTGAGCTGAGATCACACCATTGCACTCCAGCCTGGGCAACAAGAGTGAAACTCCATCTCAAAAAAAAAAAAAAAAAAGAAAATTTGAGAAAATAAAATATGAGTAAGTGTGAATATCTATACACTCCAAATATAACAGTTCCAATAAAAAGAATACATTTGAAACGATAATAGAACATAAAAACAGGCCAGGTATGGGCCAGGTGCGGTGGCTCATGCCTGTAATCCCAGCACTTTGGGAGGCCGAGGCGGGCGGATCACGAGATCAGGAGATCCAGACCATCCAGGCTAACACAGTGAAACCCTGTCTACTAAAAACACATAAAACATTTAGCCATGTGTGGTGGCAGGCACCTGTAGTTCCAGCTACTTGGGAGGCTGAGGCAGGAGAATGGCATGAACCCGGGAGGTGGAGCTTGCAGTGAGCTGAGATCGCGTTATTGCACTCCAGCCTGGGTGACAGAGCGAGACTTCAGCTCAAAAAAAAAACCCAAAAAAACAAAAAAAAACAAAAACCAGGCCAGGTGGTATGGTGGCTCACACCTGCAATCCCTGCACTTTGGGAGGGTGAGGCAGGAGGATTGCTTGAGGTCAGGAGTTCAAGACCAGGCTGGGCAACATAGCAAGACTGTGTCTTTACAAAAGATACAAAAATTAGCCGGGCGTGGTGGCACGCATCTGTGGTCCCAGCTACTGAGGAGGCAGAGGTGGGAGGATCACTGAGCTCAGGAGATGGAGGCTGCAATGAGCCAGGATCACACCACTGCATTCCAGCCTGGGAGACAGAGTGAGATCCTGTCTCTAAACAAACAAACAACATAAAGAAAAAAACAAAAATGGTTAAAACAAAACAAAAAACAACCTGGGATAAAGCTAAAGCAGCACCTACAGGGAAATGTATAGCTAATTTGATAAAATTGATTGATCTGAGGCCGGGTGCAGTGGCTCATGCCTGTAATCCCAGCACTTTGGGAGGCTGAGATGGACGGATCACTTGAGGCCAGGAGTTCAAGACTAGCTTGGCCAACATGGTGAAACCCCATCTCTATTAAAAATATGAAAATTGGCCGGGCGCAGTGGCTCACGCCTGTAATCCCAACACTCTGGGAGGCCGAGGCGGGCGGATCACGAGGTCAGGAGATGGAGACCATCCTGGCTAACACGGTGAAACCCCGTCTCTACTAAAAATACAAAAAATTAGCCGGGCATGGTGGCGGGCGCTTGTAGTCCCAGCTACTCGGGAGGCTGAGGCAGGAGAATGGCGTGAACCCGGGAGGCGGAGCTTGCAGTGAGCCGAGATCGCGCCACTGCACTCCAGCCTGGGCGACAGAGAGAGACTGCGTCTCAAAAAAAAAAAAAAAAAAAAAAAAATGGCATCGTAAATGGCCCGGTTTGGGAATGGGATTTGAGGAGTGGATGGGGGAGGGCCTTACAGGGTGGTGGGCCATGGGGGTGGAGTGCTGCCCTCCCAGAGTCTCTCCTGGAGGTGGCAGCCTCTTCCTGAGGGTAGGGACAGAGACAGATGAGATGTTTAAGAGTAAGACAGGGTTTGAGGGCAGGGCTGCCTGGGAATGGAGTGCACTCCAGCCTGGGTAACATAAGTCAACATATGTAAAGCACTTAGCACAGTACTTGACATATAGGTGTATTCAATAAAAGTTAACTATCAGGGCCTGGCATGGCAGGGCGCGCCTGTAGTCCCAGCTACTCGGGAGGCTGAAGCGGGAGGATTGCTTGAGGCTTGGAATTGGAGGTTGCAGTGCACTATGATTGTGCCTATGAATAGCTACTCTGCTCCAGCCTGAGCAACATAGCAAGACCCCATTAAGAACCCATGTCTAGGCTGGGCGCGGTGGCTCAAGCCTGTAATCCCAGCACTTTGGGAGGCCGAGACGGGCGGATCACGAGGTCAGGAGATCGAGACCATCCTGGCTAACACGGTGAAACTCCGTCTCTACTAAAAAATACAAAAAACTAGCCGGGCGAAGTGGCGGGCGCCTGTGGTCCCAGCTACTCGGGAGGCTGAGGCAGGAGAATGGCGTGAACCCGGGAGGCGGAGCTTGCAGTGAGCTGAGATCCGGCCACCGCACTCCAGCCTGGGCGACAGAGCCAGACTCAGTCTCAAAAAAAAAAAAAAAAAAAAAAAGAACCCATGTCTAAAAAGCAAACAAAAGCTTGTTTGTGGAATGGCTGTTTAACGTCCATGATAACCTCCTTCCAGCACATTCTCCTGTCAATGAAGAGGCTGAAAAGCTAAAGACTAGATTTTCCAGAGGGAAAGTAGGAAAGTAGTTCTGGGGCCCGAGCAGTGTTTCTTCAGCCCTTCCAACGATTTTGTTAGTGCCTAATTTATGATAACAGAGTCCTAATATATAATAACAGAGTCTCGCTCTGTCGCCCAGGCTGGAGTGCAGTGGCGCGATCTTGGCTCACTGCAAGCTCCGTCTCCCAGGTTCACGCCATTCTCCTGCCTCAGTCAACCCCCGCCCACCCTCCGGGTAGCTGGGACGACAGGCGCCTGCCACCATGGCCGGCTAATTTTTTTTTTTTTTTTTTTTTAGTAGAGACAGGGTTTCACCGTGTTAGCCAGGATGGTCTCGATCTCCTGACCTCGTGATCCGCCCGCCTCGGCCTCCCAAAGTGCTGGGATTAGAGGCGTGAACCACCGCGCCTGGCCGATAGCAGAGTCCTTTCTATTTAAGCTGGGTAGTGGTTACTGTCGCCTACATTTGCCAGATAAGGTTACTATTATTTACTTAGTCAGCAAATACTCATTTACCTTGAGGGCACTGGGGAGACATGGCAAGTTCTGAGGAGACGAGGTCAGCAGGCAGGGTTTAGGTGGGAGTGGGAAAGACTGGGGCAGGAGTCTAGGGAGGAAGTTGGGGCAGGAGGGACAGTGGAGGGGGTCTTGAGTTAGTGTGGGCAGTGGAGGGGCAGAGGTCGGATGGACAGTCGGGCTCTGGGGGGTGGGATGAAGATAGGTGATGAGGGTTGTAAAGCTCCCCACGGCCAATTGTTTCTTTAATACTCAAAGCAGAGGGCGCTCACGGCACAAGGTCCTGCTGGAACGTTGATTGGCTCAGCCCAGGTCACCTGCCTGGACCATTGCTGCAAGGGATTCTGGGAAATTGAGTTTCTGGCATCTTTGGCTTCTCCAAAGGAGGCGGGCTTACAGTGGGGAATCCCCAAACATAGAAAGGGCTTCCGGCACTGTGTGGCTAAAAAGAATGTGAAATGGGCCGGGCAGGGTGCCTCACGCCTGTAAGCGCAGTACTTTGAGAGGCCGAGGCGGGTGGATCACCTGAGGTAGGAGTTCGAGACCAGCCTGGCCAACATGGCGAAACCCCTTCGCTACTAAAAATACAAAAATTAGCCGGGCGTGGTGGCGCATGCCTGTAGTCCCAGCTACTCCGAAGGCTGAGGCAGGAGAATTGCTTGAACCCGGGAGGCAGAAGTTGCAGTGAGCCGAGATCGCGCCACTGCACTACAGCCTGGATGACAGAGCAAGACTTCGTCTCAAAATAAATAAATAAATAAATAAATAAATCGGCCGTGCGCGGTGGCTCACGCCTGTAATCGCAGCACTTTGGGAGACCGAGGCAGGCGAATCACGAGGTCAAGAGATCGAGCCCATCCTGGCGAATACGGTGAAACCCAGTCTCTACTAAAAATACAAAAAAAAAAAAAAAAAAAAAAAATAGCCGGGCGTGGTGGCAGGCACCTGTATTCCCAGCTACTCGGGAGGCTGAGGCAGGAGAATGGCATGAACCCAGGAGACGGAGCTTGCAGTGAGCCGAGATGGCGCCACTGCCCTCCAGCCTGGGTGACAGAACTAGACTCTGTCTCAAAAAAAAAAAAATCAAACCTTCCCACAGGGTGTGGCTGGGCTGTGCCACCCAAAATGTGTGTGGCATGGATCCAGTCTCTTCCCTGCTTATGACCCTCAGTGTCTCCAGTCAATCTCACAGTGGGATGATGATGATGATTTTTTCCATTTAATATTTTAAAAAATTATTCTAAAAAATTTTTTGGGCCGGGCGCGGTGGCTCACGCCTGTAATCCCAGCACTTTGGGAGGCCGAGGCGGGCGGATCACAAGGTCAGGAGATCGAGACCACGGTGAAACCCCGTCTCTACTAAAAATACAAAAAATTAGCCGGGCGCGGTTGTGGGCGCCTGTAGTCCCAGCTACTCGGGAGGCTGAGGCAGGAGAATGGCGTGAACCCGGGAGGCGGAGCTTGCAGTGAGCCGAGATCACGCCACTGCACTCCAGCCTGGGCCACAGAGCAAGACTCCGTCTCAAAAAAAAAAAAAAAAAAAAAAAAAAATTTTTTTTTGTGGGTATTTAGTAGGTGTGTATATTTATGGGGTACATGAAGTGTTTTGATCCAGGCATGCAACTTGTAATAATCACATCATGGAGAATGGGGTATCCATCTTCTCAAACATTTATCCTTTGTATTACAAACCATCCGATTATACTCCTTTAGTTATTTTATTTTAATTAATTAAGTTTTGCATGCGTGAGACAGGGTCTCACTCTCTTGCCCAGGTTGGAGTGTAGCAGTGGCTCGATCACAGCTCACTGCAGCCTCAACTACCTGGGTTCGAGCAATCCTCCTACCTCAGCCTCCTGAGTAGCTGGGACCACAGGTGCACTCCACTACGCCCAGCTAATTTTTGTAGTTTTTTGTATTTTTTGCAGAGACAGGGTTTAGCTATGTTGCCAAGGCTGGTCTCAAACTCCTAGGCTCAAGGAATCCTTCCTCCTTGGCTTCCCAAAGTGCTGGGACTGCAGGTGTGAGCCACCGCACCTGGCCTATTACCCTTCCCAGCCTCTGGTGTCCATCTTTCTGCTCTGTCTCCCTGAGTTCAATTGTTTGAATTTTATTTTATTTATTTTATCTTTTTTTTGACACAGTCTCACTCTGTCACCAAGGCTGGAGTACAGCGGCACGATCACAGCTCACTGCAGCCTCACTTCCCTAGGCTCAAGTGATCCTCCCATCTCAGCCTCCTGAGTAGCTGCAACTACAGATGTGTACCACCATGTCCAACTAATTTTTATATTTTTAGTAGAGACAGGGTTTCACCATGTTGGCCAGGCTGGTCTTGAATTCCTGAGCTCAAGCAATCCTCCTGCCTCAGCCTCCTTGTTTTGATTTTTAGATCCCACAAATAACATGTGATGTTTGTCTTTTTATGCCTGGTTCATTGAACATTTTCTTTTTCTTTCTTTCTTTCTTTTTTTTTTTTTTAGTGCAATGGCGCCATCTCAGCTCACTGCAACCTCTGCCTCCTAGGTTCAAGCAATTCTTATGCCTCAGCCTCCCAACTAGCTGGGATTACAGGCATGTGCCACCACACCCGGCTAACTTTTGTATTTTTAGTAGAGATGGGGTTTCACCATGTTGGCCAGGCTGGTCTTGAAATCCTGGCTTCAAGTGATCCGCCCTCCTCTGCCTCTGCCTCCCAAAGTACTGGGATTACTAAGGGCCTGAGCCCGGCCCATCTAACATTATCACTGTCAATCACAATGGGATTAAAACTCCTCCCACAGCCCCTCGGGCATGATGGGTCTCCTCCTGGCCCCCCTCCAACCTCATCTTCTTCCTCCCACTCTCTCCTTGGCCCCATCTGCTCCAGCTCCCTGGCCTCCTTCCTGTCTGTCCTCAGATGAGTCCAGCCATTCTCACCTCAGCGCCTTTGCACCTGCTGTTCCCCCCAGATCCACACATGGCTGGCTCCCTGCTCTCCTTCAGGTCTCTGCTCAGATGTCACCTTCCCAAAGAGGCCTGCCTCGACCTCCCCTGCTGCTGTGCTGTTCCCTCCTCTGTGACCCTCTTGAAATATCACCTCCAGGAGGGTAGGGGTTTTGTGTTTTGTTGTAGCCTCAGGAAGTGCCTGATCGATTATTGTTTTGAGACCAGTTCCACTTAGTTTTCTGGGCCTCAGTTTCCATAACCATGAAGGAGACCCTTGCCGATCTGAGCTTGCTGGGAAAGGGCTGGGCCCCGTGTAACATTTCTAAAGCACCCCTCTCCCCTCCTCCCTCAGATCAGGAGTCTGGGGGAGAGGCAGAGAGGCTCCCTTTCTCTAAGCCAGTCCTCACCTGCCTAAGAAGATACAAAGGAGACCCAGGAGACCCTGGGAGAGGGAGGAACCCGGAAGGAAGGGACATTCTTTTCTTCACAATCCTGGGAGCTCCCTGGAGGAGGAGACCCAATCAGCCTGCAATCTTGGCGCGTCCCAGGAGGAGAAAGCGGCTTCCTCTATACTGTACCCGCCTCCATAGAACCTCCCTCTCAGCCCTGGAAGTCCTTGGTCACAGCCGAGGCGCCCAGAGTGCTTGCTATGCCCAGATCTGCGCGAGTCTGGCACTGGCACTCTGAACCGCATCGCTGCCCAGCCCCCTTCCCCGGGAGGTGGGAGCAGCCACCCAGGGCCCCGTGGCTGCCCTTGTAAGGAGGTGAGGCCCAGGGACACCCGAGACGCCCGGTTATAATTAACCAGGACACGTGGCAAAGCCCCCTCCAACACCTGCCCCCGAACCCCCCCATACCCAGCGCCTCGGGTCTCGGCCTTTGCCGGGAGGAGACAGCAAAGCGCCCTCTAAAAATAACTCCTTTCCTAGCGGCCGAGACCCTCCCTGTCCCCCGCACAGCAGAAATCTCCCAGTGGCACCGAGAGTGCAAGGGTTAAGCGGGGGGAGGGTGACCACCGCCTCCCACCCTTGCCCTGAGTTTGAATCTCTCCAACTCAGCCAGCCTCAGTTTCCCCTCCACTCAGTCCCTAGGAGGAAGGGGCACCCAAGCGCAGGTTTCTGGGGTTAGACTGCCCTCTATTGCAATTAGGCTTGTTCAGACCCTCCCTATAGGTGGTGGCAGCAGGTGGCCACGCAGCCTCTCCCGGCCTCTGCTTCCTCCTGCTCACAGGGTCCCGGGTCCTCCTGGAGCAACAGCATGGCTCCCCCAGGTGCCGCTGGGACTCGGGTAGGGGTGAGGGCCCAGGGGGCACAGGAGGAGCCGAGGGCCACAGGAGGGGCTGGTGGCTGGAGGAGACTCAGGGGCCAGGGGAAGGTGGCTCTACGTGCTTGGGACGTTCCCAGCCACTGTCCCATGTTCCCGGCGGGGGGCCAGCTGTCCCCACTGCCAGCCCGACTCAGCACTTGGTCAGGGTATCAGCTTGGTGGGGGGGCTTGGGCCCAGCCCCTGGGGCAGCTCAGCCCATACAAGGCCATGGGGCTGGGCGCAAGGCATGCCTGGGTTCAGAGTGGGCATGGTGCCCAAGCAGGGAGGTGAGAGGCTCAGCTGCCCTCCAGAACTCCTCCCTGGGGACAGCCCCTCCCAGCCAATTGCACAGCCTAGGTCCCCCTATATAACCCCACGGCTGCAGGCCCTTCCTTTGGGTCAGTGTCACCTCCAGGATACAGACAGCCCCCTTCAGCCCAGCCCAGCCAGGTACTGCACGGGGTGGGAATCTGGGTGGGAGCCAGAGTAGGGGATTTCTGTGGGTGCTAGAGGATGTCTTGGCTTGGGAAAGGGCCTGTGTGTCACCCCTTGCTCCACCAACATCCTCCTATACAAAGGCAGGTCGGTGCATGGGAAGGTTGACCTTGTGTGTCTGGGAGTCCCCTCCATCTGTGAGGACGCCTGAACCCCCGCTGGGACCTGCGATTTCTGCGGCACAAGTCTTGGGTTATGGGGAGGGATCCCAGAGATGAAAGGGGTCCTGACAGCTGCCAACTGTCACCCCCTGCAAGGGGCTGTTGAGCCAGGCCCGCGTTCATTACGGTTTGTCCCCAACACTGGCGCCACAAGCCGTGGGAGGTGTGTCTGTCGCCTAGCAGAGTCTGCAAGAGCAGGTGTCACGGGCTTCTTTGCGTTTGCTACCGTGTAGGTCTCTGTGACCTTGTACTGACTTGGTAGCGGACACATGAGTGCCTCTATCTTGGGCGTGTCCTTGAGCTTGGAAGTGTGACTGTGTGACTCAGTTTACAGTGTGATCTGGGGAGTCTGTGGTGGTGGGGGTATGTGGCTCTGGGGCTTTCTGCTTATGTCTCTTGGGGGGGGTCCCCCACCTTGCCTCAGGGCCCTCTCCTGGCGTGTCCCTGGCAGGGATTGGGGGGGCATCCTCTGAAGGGAGGGGGTCTGGGCTGCCAGCCCGGGATGTCCTTGAGCCCCGGAGCCGAACCCCGGGGCCTGGACCCGTGTCCTCCCAGCCACCCTGGCCCACCTGTCTTGGGCCTGCTGACTTGGTGCAAGCCGAGCCCCGGAATGTGGGGGTGGGGAGGGGCAGCAGCTGGGGGTGGGGCGGCAGGCAATTGCCAGAGTCTAAAAATAACCACCCTGGACAGCAGCGCCCAAGGTCTTTGGCGGGTCCCTGTTCCTCTTCCCTGGCCTTAGCTCACCATGGTCCCAATTTCCCTCCCACAATCCCACCTGCTTCCTATCCCCCTCTCCCACCGCTGTTGGAGGTCCCTTCTCCTTTCTGGGTCCAGTGAATAAAATAATAATAACAATAGGACCTGGCGCAGTGGATCACATGCATAATCCCAGCATTTTGGGAGGCCGATGCTGGAGATCACTTGAGGCCAGGAATCCCAGACCAGCCTGGGCAACATAGTGAGACCTCATCTCTACAAAAAAAAAGTAGTAACAACAATAATAGCAGCCACCAGGGTTCCAGGCTCCAACTCCATGCCAGGGCCTGTGCTCAGCCAACCTCACGGCCAAGCTCAGAGGATCCTGGCAATCCTATGGGGTAGGCTCAGTTCACAGGAGACAAGGTCCAGAGAGGCCTAGTGACTGGCCTGGGGTCATACAGCAGGAAAATGGCATAGGTGGGATTTGAACCTGGCTCTGACGACCCAGAGGCTGAGTTTTTCTTCCCTGCTGAACCTTGTGGGAGAATTGTCAGCAGGCAGAGGTGGGGGCGGCCACCCAGCCCTCCCCCGACCCAGCCCCTTTGTCTTTGGATTGATCATCCAAGAACTGCTCACATACTCACTTCCAGCAACACCCTCACCTCCACCTTCTCACCAGCTCCTCACACAAACGTTTAAAATAACAACAGGCCAGGCGCGGTGACTCATGCCTATAATCCCAGCACTTTGGGAGGCAGAGGTGAGCGGATCACTTGAGGTCAGGAGTTCAAGACCAGCCTGGGCAACATGGCAAAACCCCATCTTTACTAAAAATACAGAAAAAAAAAAAAATTACCTGGGTGTGACGCACGCCTGTAATTGCAGCTACTTGGGAGGCTGAAGCAGGATAATTGCTTGAACCTGGGAGGTGGAAGTTGCAGTGAACTGAGATTGCACCATTGCACTTCAGCCTGGGTGACAGAGAGAGACTCCGTCTCAAACATAATAATAATAATAATAATAGCTAAGTGAAATAATGCTTATTGTGAACCAGGCACTGTTCCGAGAGCTATACCTGCATTCACACATTTAATCCTTTCAACACTGCCATGCGGCGGGTGCTGTTAGGATCCTCATTGTCCAGCTGAATAAACTGAGGCACAGAGAGGTTAAGCAACTTGCCCCCGGGCACACAACTGGTTGTAGGTAGCAGAGCTGGGAATCAAACCCTGGGCTGATTCCAGAACCTACGCTCTTACCCACACATGATATTTTTCCAGCCTCCGTGTGGGGCCTATTTTCCACCTGGGGAAATTGAGTCTCCAAAAAGAATGACTAGTCCAGGCTCACCCAGCTGGGATGTGGCAGAGCCGGGCCCTCGATCTAAGACTCCGGATGCCTCCTGCTGAGACGCAGGGGCTGGGAGAGAGGATTTCGCTTGCTCCAAGTCACACAGCCTGCCTGACCCCAATGCCTCTCGCTGCTGTTTGCAAGATGTGAGGTAGGCGGGGCACAGTGGCTCACGCCTGTAATCCCAGCATTTTGGGAGGCCGAGGTGGGTGAATCACTTGAGGCCAGGAGTTTGAGACCAGCCTGGCCAACCAGTAGAGATGGTGAAACTCCATCTTACTAAAAATACAAAAAAATTAGCCAGGCATGGTGGTGTGCGCCTATAATCCCAGCTACTCAGGAAGCTGAAACAGGATAATCGCTTGAACCTGGGAGGTGGAGGTTGCAGTGAGCTGAGATCTCGCCACTGTACTCCAACCTGGGTGACAGAGTGAGACTCCTTCCCAAAAAAAAGAGCTGTGGCTCACGACTGTAATCCCAGCACTTTGGGAGGCTGAGGCAGGCAGATCATGAGGTCAGGAGATTGAGACCATCCTGGCTAACACGGTGAAACCCCGTCTTTACTAAAAATACAAAAAATTAGCCGGGCGTGGTGGTGGGCGCCTGTAGTCCCAGCTACTCGGGAGGCCGAGGCAGGAGAATCACTTGAACCCGGGAGACAGAGGTTGCAATGAGCTGACATTGCGCCACTGCACTGAGGGAGACTTTGTCTCAAAAAAATAAAAATAAGGCCGGGCGCGGTGGCTCAAGCCTGTAATCCCAGCACTTTGGGAGGCCGAGGCGGGTGGATCACGAGGTCAGGAGATTGAGACCATCCTGGCTAACATGGTGAAACCCCGTCTCTACTAAAAATACAAAAAAGGCCGGGCGCGGTGGCTCAAGCCTGTAATCCCAGCACTTTGGGAGGCCGAGGCGGGCGGATCACAAGGTCAGGAGATCGAGACCACAGTGAAACCCCGTCTCTACTAAAAATACAAAAAATTAGCCGGGCGCGGTGGCGGGCGCCTGTAGTCCCAGCTACTCAGGAGGCTGAGGCAGGAGAATGGTGGGAACCCGGGAGGCGGAGCTTGCAGTGAGCAGAGATGGAGCCACTGCACTCCAGCCTGGGCAACAGCGTGAGACTCCGTCTCAAAAAAAAAAAAAAAAAAAAAAAAAAAAAAAAAAAAACTAGCCGGGCATGGTGGCGGGCGCCTGTAGTCCCAGCTACTCGGAGGCTGAGGCAGGAGAATGGCGTGAACCTGGGAGGCGGAGCTTGCAGTGAGCCGAGATCGCGCCACTGCACTCCAGCCTGGGTGACACAGCGCGAGACTCCGTCTCAAAAAAAAAAATAAATAATAAATAAATAAATAAATAAATAAATAAATAAATAAAAATAAATAAATAAAGAAGAAGAAGAAGAAAACAGATGCGAGCTAATCTTCCCCTCCTGCCCTGCCCATCAGGTCTCCTACACCGCCACCATGCCGTTCGGTAACACTCACAACAAGTTCAAGCTGAATTACAAGCCTGAGGAGGAGTACCCCGACCTCAGCAAACATAACAACCACATGGCCAAGGTACTGACCCTTGATCTCTACAAGAAGCTGCGGGACAAGGAGACCCCATCGGGCTTCACCCTAGACGATGTCATCCAGACAGGAGTGGACAACCCAGGTGAGCCTCCCTGGTAGAGCACTGAAGGGGCTACATGGGGGCTCCAGAGGCTGCAGGCTACGCCCCATCCCACCTCCCTTGAAGTGGGGGGGGGTCTCAGTTTTCTCATCTATAAACCGGGGCTGTTGTGAGAATCAATGCACTGATATACGTAAAGGGCTTGGGACAGTGCAAGGTATGCAGCAAACCATGCAATAAACATGCACGAGAATAATGTGAGATCCCCGAGGAGGTTGGTTCATCTCCCGAACCTCAGTCTCCTCATCTGAAAAATGGGCACCCATGTTGTGAAAACACAGGTCAATGACTGTGCAGTGCTTACAGTGGCGCCTAGCACCAAGTGAGTGCTCAAGCTCTGACCGGAGGCCAGGTGCAGTGGCTCATGCCTGTAATCCCAACATTTGGGGAGGCCCAGGTGGAAGGATCGCTTGAGGCCAGGAGTTTGAGACCAGCCTGGGCAACATAGCAAGACCCTGTCTCGACAAAAAATACAAAAAAATTAGCCAAGTGTGGTAATGAGGGCCTGTGGTCCAAGCTACTCAGGAGGCTGCGGTGGGAGGATAGCTTGAGCCTGGGAGGTGCAGGTTGCAGTAAACCGAGATCGCGCCACTGTACTTCAGCCACAGAGTGAGACCCTGTCTCAAAAAAAAGAGAATCGGATAGGGGATGTTATTAATGTTATGGTTGTTTCTCAAAGCCCTTTCGCTCACAAGGCGAAGAGAGCTGGGAGTAGACAGGAGGCTCTAGTGCCCCTCAGCTCTCTGTGTGATGCAGTGGAGAGGCCTCTCTCTTCGGGCCCCTGGTTTTCCACTGGGTCTTTCAAGTCTCTGGCCTTCCTGACCCTCTGTGGCAGGTGGTACCCCAAGATCCTAACAACATTTCAGGCTGAGACGTCATGACTTTGGGTGCTAATGTTTCCGAGGTGCTGATGTTTTTAGCACCAGGTACCCTCTGAAGCTCCCCCTTCTCCTTTGACCCCACGCCCCGCATTCTTTCTTCTCTCCTACTTTGACTCCTCCCAGCCACCTTGACCTCTCCCAGTCTTCCCTCCCGGTTCCCACCAGTCCTCAGTCTTATTTCTTTTTTTTTTTTTTGAGAGAGAGTTTGTTCTATCACCCAGGCTGGAGTGCAGTGGTGCCATCTCGACTTACTGCAACCTCCACCCCCTTGGTTCAAGCAATTCTCATGCCTCAGCCTCCCAAGTAGCTGGGATTACAGGCGTGTGCCCCACACCCAGCTAATTTTTGTATTTTTAGTAGAGACAGGGTTCACCCTGTTGGCCAGGCTGGTCTCAAACTCCTGATCTCAAGAGATCCACCCCCCTCGGCCTCCCAAAGTGCTGGGATTGCAGGTATGAGCCACTGCGCCCAACCCTTAGTATTCTCAATTCCCACCCAGAGGTATTGAATGTACCCCCCACAACCCTGACACACACATGTCCACACAGTCTCCACTGAGCCCACGAGCCCAGGCCCTGTTTGCTGGGGACTAGCAGTTCTGACCTCACCCCCACCCCTCCAGGTCACCCCTTCATCATGACTGTGGGCTGCGTGGCTGGTGATGAGGAGTCCTATGAAGTTTTCAAGGAACTCTTTGATCCCATCATCTCGGATCGCCACGGGGGCTACAAACCCACTGACAAGCACAAGACTGACCTCAACCATGAGAACCTCAAGGTCAGTGTCTGCATGGAGGGGAGGGCTGAGGTGTGAGGAGGAGAGAGATCACAGGAGAGATGGGGGGAGAGAGAAATACAGAGACACAGAGGTGTGGAGAAGCAGAGAGATGAAAGAGAGAGGGACACTGGGAGGCCGAGGCGAACATATCACTTGAGGTCAGGAGTTTAAGACCAGCCTGGCCGGCTGGGCACAGTGGCTCACGCCTGTAATCCCAGCACTTTGGGAGGCCGAGGCAGGCAGATCACGAGGTCAGGAGATCAAGACCATCCTGGCTAACACGCTGAAACCCCGTCTCTACTAAAAATACAGAAAAAAAAAAATTAGCCGGGCATGGTGGTGGGCGCCTGTAGTCCCTGCTACTCGGGAGGCTGAGGCAGGAGAATGGCGTGAACCCGGAAGGCAGAGCATGCAGTGAGCGAAGGCCAAGCCACTGCACTCCAGCCTGGGTGACAGAGAGAGACTCCGTCTCAAAAAAAAAAAAAAAAAGGGCCGGGCGCGGTGGCTCACGCCTGTAATCCCAGCACTTTGGGAGGCCGAGGCGGGCGGATCACAAGGTCAGGAGATCGAGACCACGGTGAAACCCCGTCTCTACTAAAAATACAAAAAATTAGCCGGGCGCGGTTGTGGGCGCCTGTAGTCCCAGCTACTCGGGAGGCTGAGGCAGGAGAATGGCGTGAACCCGGGAGGCGGAGCTTGCAGTGAGCCGAGATCGCGCCACTGCACTCCAGCCTGGGCTGGGCGACAGAGCGAGACTCCGTCTCAAAAAAAAAAAAAAAAAAAAAAAAAAAAAAAAAAAAAAAGACTAGCCTGGCCAACATGGCAAAACTCTGTCTCAAAAAAAAAAAAAAAAAAAAAAGAATGGGCCAGCCAGGCACGGTGGCTCACGCCTGTAATCCCAGCACTTTGGGAGGCCGAGGTGGGCAGATCACCTTAGGTTGAGAATTCGAGACCAGCCTGAACAACATGGAGAAATCCTGTCTCTACTAAAAATACAAAATTAGCTGGGTGTGCTGGTGCATGTGGTAGCACATGCCTGTGATCCCAGCTACGCGAGAGACTGAGGCAGAAGAATCGCTTGAACCTGGGAGGCGGAGGTTGCAGTGAGCAGAGATCGTGCCATTGCACTCCAGCCTGGGCAACAAGGGTGAAACTTGGTCTCAAAAAACAAAACAAAAAAATAAATTAGCTGGGCATGGTGGTGCACGCCTGTAATCCCAGCTACTCAGGAGGTGGAGGCAGGAAAATCTCTTGCACCCAGGAGACGGAGGCTGCAGTGAGCTAAGATCGTGCCACTGCACTCCAGCCTGGGTGACAGAGCAAGATTCTATCTCAGAAAAAAAAAAAAAAAAGGAAAGAGAGAGGGACAGAGAGACACAGAGACAGCCAAGGAGACAGAAAGAGGAGAGGGAGAGGGAGAAGAAAGGCACAAAAGCATGTAGAAAAGGAAGAGGCAGAGCTGGGCACAGTGGCTCATACCTGTAATCCCAACACTTTAGGAGGCTGAAGTGGGTAGATCATGAGGTCAGAAGTTTGAGATCAGCCTGACCAACATGGTGAAACCCAGTCTCTACTGAAAATACAAAAATTAGCTGGGCATGGTGGCACACACCTGTAATCCCAGCTACTCAGCCTGGGCAACAGAGCGAGACTGTCTCAAAAAAAAAAAAAAAAAAAAAAAGGCCGGGCGTGGTGGCTCAAGCCTGTAATCCCAGCACTTTGGGAGGCCGAGACGGGCGGATCACGAGGTCAGGAGATCGAGACCATCCTGGCTAACACCGTGAAACCCCGTCTCTACTAAAAAATACAAAAAAAACTAGCCGGGCGAGGTGGCGGGCGCCTGTAGTCCCAGCTACTTGGGAGACTGAGGCAGGAGAATGGCGTAAACCCGGGAGGCGGAGCTTGCAGTGAGCTGAGATCCGGCCACTGCGCTCCAACCTGGGCGACAGAGCGAGACTCCGTCTCAAAAAAAAAAAAAAAAAAAAAAAAAGGGAGCGGCAGAGACACAGAGAGAGACAAAAGGGAGCATCAGAGAAGGCAGGAGAGACAGGCAGAGAGAAAGACATGCAGTTGCAGTCAGAGACAGACAGGGAGAGTGAGAGAAAGGGAGACAGGAAGAGAAACAGAAATGGGCAGAAAGGCTGGGTGCAGCGGCTATACCTGTACTCCCAGCACTTAGGGAGGCTGAAGTGGGAGGATCACTTGAGGCCAGGAGAGTTCACGACCAGCTTGGGCAACATAGCAAGAACCTGTCTCTACCAAAAAAAAAAAAAAAAAAAAAGCCTAAATATTTAGTTAGGCATGGTGGCTCACGCCTGTAATCCCACTTCATTGGGAGGCTGAGGCAGGAGGACTGCTTGAGCCCAGAAGTTTGAGATCAGCCTGGGCAACATAGTGAGACCCTGTCTCTATTTTTCTTTTTTTTTGAGACAGAATCTCACTCTATCACCCAGGCTGGAGTGCAGTGGCTGGATCTCAGCTCATGGAAACCCCCGATCCCCAGGTTTAAGTGATTCTTATGTCTCAGCCTGCTGAGTAGCTGGGATTACAGGCACATGCCACCATGCCCAGCTAAATTTTGTATTTTTAGTAGAGATGGGGTTTTACCATGTTGGCTAGGATGGTCTCGATCTCCTGACCTCAGGTGATTGGCTCACTCGGCTTCCCAAAGTGTTGGGATTACAGGTGTGAGCCACCGCGCCCAGCCCCTGTCTCTATTTATAAAAAAAATTTATTTTAAGTTAGCCAAACATGGTGGCACATACCTGTTAGTCCCAGCTACTTGGGAGGCTGAGGCAAGGGAATTGCTTGAGCCCAGGAGTTCGAGGTTGCAGTAAGCTATGATGGCACCACGGCACTCCAGCCTGGGTGACAGTGAGAGACCCTGTCTCGGAAAAAAAAAAAAAAAAAAAAGGAAAAGAAATATACAAAGGTGGGGGGAGAGAGGTATAAAGAAAAACAGAGATAGGAGATGGGAGAGAGACAGAGAAGGGAGAGACAGAGCTCAGGTATGGATGGCGGGGAGAGGCTCTGCACAACCAATCAGTGAGGAAGCAGAGGGCAAAGGAAGCAACAGGGAGACTGAGGGGAGCATCCGGGGGAGACTTGGGCTTGCTGGAGGGGGCGGAGGATCTACCTGGTCCTGATCTCCCACCCGCTCTCCAGGGTGGAGACGACCTGGACCCCAACTATGTGCTCAGCAGCCGCGTCCGCACCGGCCGCAGCATCAAGGGCTACACGCTGCCCCCGCACTGCTCCCGTGGCGAGCGCCGGGCGGTGGAGAAGCTCTCCGTGGAAGGTGAGCGCCCCCACCCCGTCCACTGCTGGGGTCACCCAGCCCTGTCTCTGTTCCTCCATGGGCAGGTCCTCAGGTCTCTTTGGGCCCCCGTTTTCCAAAGTAGGGGAAGAGCTTGGTAAATCGTGGGGGCTTGGGGAGTGGTGCTGGCCGTGGGCATTACCTGCTGTGCTGGAGATCCGGGGGTGCTGTCCAGACTCAAGGGCCCTTGAGAAGACCCACACAGACACCCGGCTGCCCCCAGCGTCCTGCCATCCGTTCATCCAGCACACATTTCCAGGGGTTCTTGCCCTGTGTGGGGAGATGGGGTCCCTCACTGTTCTCATAGAGTGTTCAGCTGGTGGGGAGATGAGAGGAAATACAGAAACCCACAGATGAACAAGATAATTCAAAAGTGCCATGAAGCCAAGACATGGGTGTGGTGGAGAATAACCGAGGGGAGCTGCCTCAGAAAGGAGGAGTTGAGGCCGGGCACAGTGGCTCACAACAGTAATCACAGCAGTGTGGGAGGCCTAGGAGGGGGGATCGCTTGAGCCTAGGAGTTTAAGACCAGACTGGGCCACATAGCAAGACCGTGTCTCTACAAAAAACACAAAAATGAGCCACGAGTGGTGACACACACCTGTCATCCCAGCTACTCAGGAGACTGAGGTGGGAGGAACGCTTAAGCCCGGAAGGTTGAGGCTGCAGTGAACCGTGACTGTGCCACTGCACTCCAGCCTGGGTGACAGAGTGAGAACCTGCCTCAAAAACAAATGAAAAGAGGCCGGGCACAGTGGCTCACACCTGTAATCCCAGCACTTTGGGAGGCTGAGGCAGGAGACTCGCTTGAACCTGGGAGGCAGAGGTTGCAGTGAGCCGAGATCGCGCCATTGCACTCCAGCCTGGGCAACAAGAGCAAAACCCTATCTTAAAAAAAAAAAAAAAAAAAAAAAGATGGGGGGTCTTGCTATGTTACCCAGGCTGACCTCCTGGCTTAAGTGATCCTCCTGCCTCAGCCTCCCCAGTATCTGGGACTACAGGCTCGTGCCAGTGCACCTGGCTACCATTCTGCCTTATAATAATTTTTACTAATGGCCTCTCAAAGTCCTGAGACTTCAGCCATCTGTCTGGCCAGCCATTAGGAGCAGACACCAGCACACTGTGGCCTGCAGGTGGACTGGATGTGAGGGTCCCTCAGGGGAAGGGGTGGGTCTGTTTTCTAGATTGAGCACATCGTGTGGCCATTCCTGGGGGCCTGGACAGATGGCAGGAACAGATTTTGGGGAACCGTCACAAGTGTGGGTTTAGACACAGGGTTCAGATGCCTTTAGGACATCCAGGGGGCCAAGGCCCAGGCCCATTAGGAGCAGCAGCAGGGGGAACCCTGGGCCTCCACGCCCTGGTTGAAGTGGGACAGGCTGCCGACCACTCCCTCGTGTGTCCCCATAGCTCTTAACAGCCTGACGGGCGAGTTCAAAGGGAAGTACTACCCTCTGAAGAGCATGACGGAGAAGGAACAGCAGCAGCTCATCGATGACCACTTCCTGTTCGACAAGCCCGTGTCCCCACTGCTGCTAGCCTCAGGCATGGCCCGCGACTGGCCCGACGCCCGTGGCATCTGGTGAGGCCCCTCCCCGCCCCCTGGCTTCCTCTTTCCCCAGCCTCCTCCAGTCCCACAATGGCCCTCCTCACTCCTCCACCAAAGCCAAGGCCATATACATAATTATGATCTTCTACATGCCACGGAAAATGATCTTGCCCTCCGCCCCTGCCTATCCTGTGGTCTGTGTGTCAGATTTTGGGAAATCTGGACCAGAGAAGTGGTAGTTAAAAACAGACTTAGCCGGGCGTGGTGGCTCACACCTGTAATCCCTGCACTTTGGGAAGCCAAGGCGGGCGGATCACTTGAGGTCAGGAGTTTGAGACCAGCCTGGCCAACACGGTGGAACCCCATCTCTACTAAAAAATACAAAAATTTAGCTGGGTGTAGTGGCAGGCGCCTGTAGTCCCAGCTACTTGGGAAGATGATGCAGGAGAAACGCTTGAACCCAGGAGGCGGAGGTTGCAGTGAGCCGAGATCGCACCACTGAACTCCAGCCTGGGCGACAGAGCGAGATTGCGTTTCCAAAAAAAAAAAAAAAAAAAAAAAAAGCCAGGTGTGATGGCGTATACCTGTGGTCCCAGCTACTCCAGAGGCTGAGTATCACTTGGGCCCAGGGGATTAAGGTTACCGTGAATCGTGACCGAAGTACTGCACTCCAGCTACCCTGTCTCAAAAATAAGAACTTAGACTTGAACCACACTCCCTAAGTTCAAATTCCAGCTCTACCATTTACTAGCTTTACTAGCTTTGTGACCTTGGGTAACTTATTTTATTTTTCTCTACCCCAGTTTCCTATCTATAGGATAAGGATCACAGTTATTTGTAGCTTCTGGTGTTCTTGTGAGGATTAAATGAGTTAATTTATGTAAAGTATTAAAAGCAGTGCCTGGGCCAGGTGCAGTGGCTCACACCTGTAATCCCAGCACTTTGGGAGGCCAAGGCGGGGGGATCTCGAGGTCAGGAGATCCAGACCATCCTGGCTAACATGGTGAAACCCCGTCTCTACTAAAAATACAAAAAATTAGCCGGGTGTGGTGGCAGGCGCCTGTAGTCCCAGCTACTGTGAGGCTGAGGCAGGAGAATGGCGTGAACCCGGGAGGCGGAGCTTGCAGTGAGCCGAGATTGCATCACTGCACTCCAGCCTGGGCAACAGAGTGAGACTCTGTCTTGAAAAAAAAAAGCAGTGCCTGGTATACACTAAGTGTTCAGTTCATCTTGGTTATTCATCTTATCTTTATTATAAACTATTATTGCTAGACTTGCTTTGACTCTTTGAATCCCTGATTCAGGTAGTCAAAGATTTAAAAAGATTTAGAGAACCTAGGTTTCAATTGATGAGGGGATCCTGGGTGCTAAGATATACAGATGGGATGATTCTAAGATTTCAAGATTTTAAATATTTTCAGGTTTTAAGATTCCACTCATTTCAAATTCTGTCATTCCATAATTTGAAGCATTTCTGGATTTATTTATTTATTTATTTATTTTGAGATGGACTCTCACTCTGAGGCCCAGGCTGGAGTGCAGTGGGACGATCTTGGCTCACTGAAACCTCTGTCTCCCGGGTTCAAACGATTCTCTCACCCTCTGCCTCCTGAGTAGCTAAGACTACAGGCATGTGCCACTGTGCCCAGCTAGTTTTCGTATTTTTGGTAGAGACAGGGTTCTGCTATGTTGCTCAGGCTGGTCTCAAACTCTTCACCTTAAGTGATCCGCCCACCTCAGCCTCCCAAAGTGCTGGGATTACAGGCGTGAGCCACCATGCCTTCCCTCAGATTTTTTTTTTTTTTGAGACAGGGTCTTGCTCTGTTGCCCAGGCTGGAGCGCAGTGGTAGGATCATGGCTTACTGCAGCATGGACCTTCCAAGGTCAAGTGATCCTCCCGCCTCAGCCTTCCCAGTGGCTTGGACTACAGGCATGTGTCCCACCATGCCTGCTAACTTTTTAAATTTTGTAGATATGTGGGTCTTGCCATGTTGCCCAGGGTGGTCTTGAGCTCCTGGGTTCAAGCAATCCTCGGGCCTCGGCCTCCCAAAGTGCTGGGATTACAGGCGTGAGTCACCACACCCGGCCATTTCCAGATCTTAATATTTTATGGCTTTTTTTTTTTTTTTTTTGAGACAGAGTCTTGCTCTGTCACCCAGGCTGGAGTGCAGTGGCCTGATCTCGACTCACTGCAAGCTTTGCCTCCCAAGTTCACGCCATTCTCCTGCCTCAGCCTCCTGAGTAGCTGGGATCACAGGTGCCCGCCACCATGCCCAGCTAATTTTTTTGTGTTTTTTAGTAGAGACGGGGTTTCACAGTGTTAGCCAGGATGGTCTCGATCTCCTGACCTCGTGATCCGCCTGCCTTGGCCTCCCAAAGTGCTGGGATTACAGGCGTGAGCCACCGCACCCGACCTTAATATTTTATGTTCTAAGATCCTGCTTCTGAGATGCTAGGATTGGGAGCTAACACACTGCCATGGGAAGATTTTCTGGTCCTGAGACCAGATGTAAGATTTCCAAGATGTTATCAATTCTGATCCCAAGCTTCTGTTCGTCAAACATCCTGAGATCCCAAGGATCTATAATAATGCTGTTCAAAGACTTAAGTCCCTAAAAGTCCTTGATCCCAGGATTCAAGGTTTTGCAGATCCTGTGACGTTAGAGTCTACAGGTTTAAGCTTCTGCGTTTTGAGGAGGCAGATGCCACCCACCTCCCACCTCTCAGGCCCTCTTCCCCCTGACGGTGGACAGATGTTTGGGGAAGGGCTGGGAATGGGGTTCCCGCGGGGCTGACACCTTGGCCTCTTGCTGTGGCACCTTACCCTAGGCACAATGACAACAAGAGCTTCCTGGTGTGGGTGAACGAGGAGGATCACCTCCGGGTCATCTCCATGGAGAAGGGGGGCAACATGAAGGAGGTTTTCCGCCGCTTCTGCGTGGGGCTGCAGAAGGTGGGTGTCTGCCCTTAGCTGCTGACTTCCGACTCCACCTTGAACGCCCCACCTGCTTTCCGAGGCCCCGCCCCTGCCCCTATGCTAAGCCCTGCCCCGCCCATTTTCCAGGGCCCTGTCCCCCGGACCTGGCTCCACCCCATGCCAAACCCCGCCCCTCAAAATCAGCCCCACCCGCTTTTCAGGACCCCGCCCCTGGACCCAGCTCCACCCTACGCCCAACCCTGCCCTGCCCTGAAGGATCCGCCTTCAGGCCGGGAGCGGTGGCTCATGCCTGTAATCCCAGCACCTTGGGAGGCCGAGGAGGGTCAGGAGTTCAAGACCAGCCTAGCAACATGGTGAAACCCCTGTCTCTATATCAAAAATACAAAAAAAAAAAAAAAAAAAATTAGCCAGTCGTGGTGTCACGGGCCTGTAGTCCCAGCGACTCGGGAGGCTAAGTAAGACAGGAGAATCGCTTGAATATGGGAGAAAGAGGTTTCAGTGAGATGACATCACGCCATTGCACTCCAGCCTGGGTGACACAGCGAGACTCTGAAGAAAAAAAAAAACCCGCCTTCAAAGCGTTCTTAGTCCCCTCCCCTCAAAATCCTGCCTTGGTCACCATTGTCTAGCCTCAGAATCTCCTACCTCCCCGCTCCCCTCAGAATCCCGCCTCCACCACGTTCCCACGCCCTGTCCATGTTGCGGGTGCATTTGGGGGTGGCTGCCGGCGCTGACCCCTGGTCCTCTCCCCCAACCTCAGATCGAGGAGATCTTTAAGAAAGCGGGCCACCCCTTCATGTGGAACCAGCACCTGGGCTACGTGCTCACCTGCCCATCCAACCTGGGCACTGGGCTGCGTGGAGGCGTGCATGTGAAGCTGGCGCACCTGAGCAAGCACCCCAAGTTCGAGGAGATCCTCACCCGCCTGCGCCTGCAGAAGAGGGGTACAGGTACGGCTCCCACATCCTTTGCACCACGACGGGTGGGGAGGGCCCTTTGCGGGGATGGAAGGAGAGGTGCGACATCCCTGCGAGTTCTGGGGATCCGGCAAGAGCTGACCCTCTGTGAGCTTGCATTTCTTCCTCTGTAAAATGGGTGTCAATACCCCTAAGTCACAGGAGTCAGTGTGGGATTTTCATGATTATATAATATGCATTGCACATGCCCTTGGACCTTCCTCGGGGCCTCAGTTTTCCCATTTATAAAGCGAGGAGTGGTCAGGATTCGACCGCAGGCCGCCTGGCTCCAGAACCCACTCTCTTACCCACTATACTATATTTTCATGTTTGATAATTGAGTGGCGTGGTACCCCATCTAAAGCCAGAGACTCGTGAGTCCATGAATAAACAGGCATTACCTGTGTGCAGGTAACCTGTTACACAGTAGGCACTCACTACATGCCGCTGTTGCATTTGGCACCGGGGGGGGGACACGTCCCAGCCCCTCTGCACCTTTGCTGTCTCTTCACTTCCCTGTGCCTTGCTCCCACAGGTGGCGTGGACACAGCTGCCGTGGGCTCAGTATTTGACGTGTCCAACGCTGATCGCCTGGGCTCGTCCGAAGTAGAACAGGTGCAGCTGGTGGTGGATGGTGTGAAGCTCATGGTGGAGATGGAGAAGAAGCTGGAGAAAGGCCAGTCCATCGACGACATGATCCCCGCACAGAAGTAGGCGCCCTGCCCACCTGCCACCGACTGCTGGAACCCAGCCGATGGGAGGGCCTGGTCCACCAGAGATGCGCCCCCTCACTTCTTGCCCCGCCCCCTGTCCCGGAGTCCCACCCTGTGATGGTTCTGTCTCCTGGGAGCTCTCTCCACCCTTCTCAGAGTTCCAGTTTCAACCAGAGTTCCAACCAATGGGCTCCATCTGGATTCTGGCCAAATGAAATATCTCCCTGGCAGGGTCCTCTTCTTTTCCTAGAGCTCCGCCCCCACCAGGAGCTCTAGTTAATGGAGAGCTCCCAGCACACCCGGATCGTGTGGTTTGTCTCCACGCAAAGCAATAAATAAAAGCAATGGTGGCTTTAGCTTTGTGCGATAGTTATTGAGGGAGGAGGTGCAATTGGCCACTGTCTGGCCTCGGAGTGGTTTGTCCTGTCTCGGCATGTACTAAACACGTCTTATCCCGGGTCTAAAATGAGGCAAAGTTAGGTCACAGAATCCAGTCCAAAAATTAGAAGGTTCTGTGGGGAATCTGAGAGCCAGAGAGACACTGAGCCCAGTGTCACTCACCCAAAGCATGGGCCCTTTCCATCTTTGGCTTTGAATTAATCATGCTCAGATCTCAAACTGGGGAGGAATGCAGCCAAACGAAATGTCTGAAACTTGAATTTAGCCCAGGGGTCTCCAGTTTGAGGCTTCCCATGCAGCTCATCACATCTACCTCTATTCTGCTTCTCACTGGCTTCCTTCTGTCCCGTCTGACTTCATCCCTCTGTAGCTGCTGCCAGTCCCTTACTTTGCTCAAGAACCTGCCATGGCTCCCCATTTCTCCCAGAAAGCCTTTCTGTTATTTGCAATTCAAGGTCACACTGAAATGCATACCATTTGCTGGAGACTCACCTTTCCAGTTCTTTCCCCATTACTCCTCTGATTCTTTCACACCTTACACCCTCCAATTCCCACCTCAATGTCTTTGACCAAGCTGTTTCCCTCTCCAATCTGGAACTTTGAATCTGAGCATCCCCATGAAGTCTTTAGGGACAGGCATTTTGGAGAACTCAGTCCCAGGAAGGAACAGGAAACAGGCGTGGTAGAGCAATTGGTGGAGGGAGAAGAAGAGTTAATAGGAGTCAAGCAGTATCTGAACAAGCACTGGGTGTTGGACATGTCAATCACCTCCACCCACCCAAGGACACAGTGGGTGGGCCCCAAAAGACAAAGGTTTTAGGGGGGAAAAAAAAGTTAGGCGGGAGTAAATGGAAGACCTGACAGAGCCCTCAGGAACCTAAGGTGCTTTTTCAAACCTGAAGAGTCACAGAGATTAAGGGCCCTTGTAGTTCAATCTGCCCTCTGTTTTACAGAGGGGAAACTGAGGCCTAGGGATGTCCCCAAAAGTTCCCAGGGAGATTACTAAAGGTTAGAAGAGATCCCAAACATCAAGGTACGCAGAACCTGTGAGATGCTGGGATGTTCTTTACTGTACTGTCCCCAGTTGAAGATCCCAGCTCCACACCCAGAGGCTACACAGACCACACATGCCAGTGGGGACCATCTGAGCCAGCCAAATCCACAGTCCAGACACCTGTCAGTAACCATGTCCCGCCCACTTTGCCTCATAGGACTCTCTTAATCTATCCGTGCTTTCCCCATCTGTCAGGCCCAGACCTCTTTCCTGCTCTTCTGACCTGTTAACTTCCCTCCCTTCCACCCTGCACATAGCACAAACCCGCCCATCTCTACACTGCCCACAACCTTGCCATGGTTCCCTCAATGCCCTTGGAAGAAAGCCCAGTCCCCTGTCCATAACCTTCAAAGCCCTACTGACGCCCCTAGCCCCATACCTCACAGCAAATCTACACTTACCAAGTCACATGCCATTTGTTGAAGAATGTGTCCCCTCTCCTGCTCCCTGGCCCTTGTATGTGCCATTCGCTCTGCCTAAAATGCACTCCTATCCATGTCTAGCTGGCTCCTTCTCCTCCAGGAAGCCCTCCCTGGCTGAGGCAGGCATCACCTCTGGACTCCCCGACACCAGCCCTGCCCAGTCGCTGCCTGAGGACACATCTGCCTCCTCCATTGGAATGTGAGCTCTATGAAGGCAGTGTTGGGGCTGTCTTGATTACCACTGTGTCCCCAGCACAGAGGATGCTCTCAGTAATTGACCAAGCCTCTTCCCTGAAGTTCCCTGAACTTCCATGGCTCCCCAGTGCCATGGGGAGAAAGTCCAGCTTATTCATTTTGGCCCCAAAGGCACTGTGTGAATAAGCTCCGCCCTTCTGTACTGCACAGCCTTCAACCACTATAATCTGTCCAGCTCCCATGCCTTTTCTGCTCGTGACACTTGACCTTCCTTTGAGGAACCCCTACTAACTGCAGCTCTAAGTATGAGTCTGGCCACTCCAGAGTCACAGTGATTGGTTTAGAGAAAATCACATGGCCCATTTGGGCCAATGAGAGTCTGCCCTGGGACTTTTGCTGGGAAACTGACAATGAGGATCTTTCTGCTGCAGAAAGCTGGAGGGATAGAAACTTCTAACTGCTGAAGTCATCTGTGCCATCAGGAAAGGTGCACTTACTTGATACAAACTACTAGAATTCAACTTACACTGAAAAATAGATGCAATGGTCTGATGCCTGGATCAAACCTACCTGAAGTCAGGTGCCCCTGTACTATTGAGTAAGCTAAGCCAACAAATACCTTTTTGCTTAAGCAGTATAGATGGATTATTAGTCCTAATACAGCATTTCTCTTGTTAATTCTCCATCCATGCCCAACACAGTAGCCACACTGAAATTACCCAGTTCTCTGAAGATATACCACATACTCCCACTTCTGGGCTTTTGCCCAGGGCAAACTCAATGCCTAGCCAACTCCTACTCATCCTTCAACACTCCACTCAAGCATTAATTCCTCTAGAGCATCTTCCCCAGTGACCCCACCCTGCCCGCTTTCTCTTCTGGACTCCCCTGTCCAGTGTGTGTGTCAGAATCCATGTCTCCCACAGACAGGGCTTTGTGTGTCTGTGTCCAGCACTGGACCTGGCATGGAGTAGGCACGGGTCAATGATTGTTTATTGAATAAATTTACTACTGGAGTAAGAAGTGGCTTAGAGTCCAGTGTAACATGGTGGCTGGGAGTGTGAGTGGATGAATGGGGGGCCCGATGTAGGAACTGGGGCCTCGGGGATGAGGCCGAGTTCCATCCTGCCTTCTTCCATGACCATCCTTACCTTCCCACCCCCACTGCTCCCATTCTGCAGATGAGAAAACCGAGGCTCTGAAAGGAAAAACCACTGCCTGGATTCCCAGACCTCTTCTTCAACTCATTTGCAGGTGAGGGCAGGGAAGGAAAATTCTAGGGTCAGCACTGGGGTGGGGGGGGGGACTCTCCTAAATTTATTGGGCAACAGGCTGCAGGTGAGGGGGCTGACAGGAGGAGGGTCGGGGTGTAATAACTTAAAAACCGTAGGTGACAGCGGCAGCTCCTCAAGAGACCTTTGCAGAGGGGAGGGTGTGGGGTATTTACAAGGATTTGTACAAAGTGCCCCGCGCCAGCCTGGGGCAGGAAGTGGGGGTTTGAGCGGGAGGGGAGGGGAGGGGAAGGAATCTGCCTCTCTGACCCCCACTCCCAGTCCCCCAGATTCTCCAGTCTTTAGGCTCAGCAGCTCTCCCTGCCCTTGCCCAAGGCCTAATTTTGAGCTGTTGGGAGGAATGGAAGATTTCCTCAGTTTCCCTCCCTGCCCCTGCCCTGTCCCCAAAGTCTCCTCAGGTGCCCTCTTGGTAGGGTGAGGGAGGACAGGACTGGCTGGAGGCTCCAGGAAGGTGCCAGCTCCCCCCGCTGAGCCCCCTCATCCTTCTTCTGTGCTGAGCGGCCCCAGAGAACAGCAGAGGGGACAATCTTTGCCCCCAAATCTAATTCAGGGAAACTGAGGTGATGATAAAGGGAGAATTCCCCTCCCTGGCCCCTTCCCCTCCTTTAGAAGTGAAGGGGACAAGGGAGAGGAAGAGGAAGGGCCCTGGGGCCGTGGTGGCTCAGAGCTCGAGGTCGTTGGAGATGCGGGTGACGAGGGTGCGGAAGGCCAGGGCGGTGCCCGCCACACGGCGGAAGAGAACTCCCCGCAAGCCCGGCCGGGGCAGCTGGCAGACCTCCACTTCGAAGTGGGACAGGGGCTCGGGCCCGCCCGCACCCCCGTGCAGGCAGGCCAGCAGGAACGGCTGTGGCTGGCGGCAGCGGCAGCGGGCGGCTGCTGTGGCCTGGCGCAGAGCTGCCATCAGGGCCTCGGGAGGGCGCGAGCTGGTCAGCTTCACACTCCAGGGGAATCGGAGCAGCCGGGGGGGCGGTTTCCGTTTGATCCCAAGGTAGATGGCAACTGAGGCGAGAAGATATCAGGGGTCAGAGATGGGAGCGAAGAGGAATGTGGTGGAGGGCTGAAGGGATACCTCTTCCCAATTTGGGACAGATTCCTAGCCGTCCCCTCAAAAAACTTCTTCCCCTGCTATGCCAGTGACAGTTTCAACTGGAACAGAGCTGCCCCCCAGCTAGAGACCACACTTTCCAGCCTCCCTTGCAGCCAGGTGTGAGCCTGTCTCTAAATTCTGGGACATGAGCAGAAGTGAGGTGTGCCACCACATCAGTTCCTTCAGAGAACCTGCATGCTCCAGGCTCTCCTGTCCCGCATCTCCCAGGAGCTGGACTTAGCAGTGGCACAGGCCAGCCTCAACTGTGAAGATGACATGAGGGCTCCAGGGAATGGGGATGGAAAAACCTGGGGACGTGAATGATTGCACAGATCCGGGTGGCCCTACCAGCCTGGCTTGGCCACATGGTTTGAATGAGAAATTTGTTTTTTTTTTTTTTTTTTTTTTTTTTGAGAGGGAGTTTTGCTCTTGTTACCCAGACTGGAGTGCAATGGCATAATCTCGGCTCACCACAACCTCCGCCTCCTGGGTTCAAGCGATTCTCCTGCCTCAGCCTCCCCAGTAGTTGGGATTACAGGCATGTGCCACCACGCCCGGCCCTGGCTAATTTTTGTATTTTTAGTAGAGATGCGGTTTCTCCATGTTGGTCAGGCTGGTCTCGAACTCTCGACCTCAGGTGATTCACCAGTCTTGGCCTCCCAAAGTGCTGGGATTACAGGCGTGAGCCACCGTGCCCGAGCCACAGTGCCCAGCCACTTTTTAGTTTTTTTTTTGAGACAGGGTCTTGCAGTGCAGTGGTGCAATCACGGCTCACTGCAGCCTTGACCTCCTCGGCTCAAGTGATCCTGCTGCCTTGGCCTCCTGAGTTGTTGGAATTACAGGCATGAGCCACTTGTGTTCGGCCTCTGGGGGCTTTTTGTCATATGTTTTAGGATGGGAGCACTGTTGGCATTGACTAGGTTGGGGATGGGTTAAGTCAGGGATGATAAACATTCTCCAACGTGCGAAAGGGCCCTGCACAACAAAGAAATGTCCCGCCTGAAGTACAAGAGTGCTGCACTGGATGAGCAGCCCAAGGCTAGCCCCCCGTGTTTCCGTGTGGCCACCCCTCAGCTTGGGAGAGCACGAGCCTCAGCTCTGCCAATGAGAGCATTCTACTTCCGACCTCTGTGCTTGGATCTAGGGTGACCACATGACCACGTCTGACCAACCAGAGTACTTCTCCTCTCTGGCTGCAGACATTGGCTTAGGAATGAGCATGTGACCTAGTCCCAGCCAATGAGTCAGCCCTGGCAGTTTGTTGCAGCTGCTGGCAAGGCTCGGGTTTCCACCTGGGTCTCTAAACCGGGAACTCAGACTAAACCAGGGCTTGGCAAACTTCGGTGCTGTCTGCTTTTGTAAATCAAGTTTCATTGGAACACAGCCATATCCATTTGTTTTGTGTTGAATATGACCGCTTTTGCACTACAGTGGCACAACTGAACAGGCGTGACAGGGGGTGCCTGGCCCTCAAAGCCTAAAATCTTCATGATCTGGGTCTGTACAGATAATGTTTGCCTCCTGCTGGCCCTGAGGTGCCGGCAAACATTGTGCCATGACTGGATGAGAAGCAAAAGGAGGTGGGGGCATTGACCAGAAGTTGAGTTGTAGATGGGATCAGGCTTTTTTTTTTCTCTTTTTTTAGACGGAGTTTTGCTCTTGCTGCCCAGGCTGAAGTGTGATGGCACGATCCCGGCTCACTGCAATCTCTGCCTCCCGGGTTCAAGTGATTCTCCTACCTCAGCCTCCCAAGTAGTTGGGATTACAGGCATGCGCCACCACGCCCGGTTACTTTTTGTACTTTTAGTAAAGACGGGGTTTTTCCATGTTAGGTTGGTCTTGAACTCCCGACCTCAGGTGATCCGCCTGCCTCGGCCTCCCAAAGTGCTGGGATTACAGCCGTGAGCCACGGCGCCCGGTCGGAGGCTGAAGTTTAAGATGGTCAAGAGAAGGTGCTTGTGATGGGGTGGGAATGAGAGGAGCTGGCAGAGAAGGCGGGGGCCATAGGGCATTTCAGGAAGTTGGCCTTGCAGGATGAGACTGGGGCCCCATCTAATTCCCTGGGGTAAGTGTCAGGAGGTGCGGAGGCAGGAGAGGGGAAGGGCTGGTGTGGCAGTCGGGGGTAGGCCCAAGCACTCACCTTGTGACCTCAGGTCCCCCGATTCTCTCAGGTTCGTCTGCGACCCTAGGGGAGGGGAGGGGGACAGAGTGTCTAATCTGGACATAGGGAACCCACCTCCCCCAACCCACTGCCTCTGGGATTCTGAGCAGCCCCTGCCTCAACCCCAGTCCTTCCGGGCTGGCTGGCGAGGGCCCGGAGTCAGGATTTGATCTCCCTGTCCATCCCCATAATGGGGCTCATTCTGAAATGGGTTAGTGCAGGTCACAGGAAAGATACTGAAGAATGTGGAAGATGAAAGGGAGGGGAGTGGGCAGAGACACACCCTTATATAGAAAAGTGGCCAGAAAGAGAGAGACACGCACACACACACTCACATATACAATCATGCTTTGCTCAAACAACACCTTTGTGAGACCTGCCCTTTTTTCTTTTTTTGAGACAGAGTCTTACTCTGACATGCAGGAGTGGCGTGATCTCGGCTGGCTGCAGCCTCAATCTCCTGGGTTCAAGCAATCTTCCTGCCTTGGCCCCTGAAGTAGCTGGGACTATAGGTGCGTGCCACAAATTTTTTTTTCTTTTGGTAGAGATGAGGCTTTGCCACATTGCCCAGGCTGGTCTCAAACTCCTGGACTCAAGCGATCCGTCCAAAGTGCTGGGATTACTGGCCTGAGCCACCTCATCCAAAGGCCTGCCCATTTAATGCTGCACCCCTCCCTTCCCCACACCTCTCATTCTCCTAACTGTTCTATTTTTTTTTTTTTTCCAGAGACAGGGTCTTCCTCTGTTGCCAAGACTGATGATCATAGCTCACAGTAGCCTCAACCTCCTGGGTTCAAGTGATCCTCCTGCCTCCCAAGTCCATGGGACTACAGGTGTAGTCGCCATGCCCGGCCAATTATTTATTTTTTGTAGAGATAGGACCTTGCTATGTTGTCCAGGCTGGTCTTGAACTCCTGGGCTCAAGTGATCCACTCGCCTCAGCTTCCCAAAGTGCTGTGATTCCAGGCATGAGCCACCAAATGTGGCTTCTATTCTATTTTTCTTCTTCGTTACTTCGCACTACCTAGACGTCTATATAATAAGTATATTTTACTGATTTATTTTTTTGTCTAGATCCCTTGATAGAATGTTGGCTTTGCCAGGGCAGAAGTTTTATACTTTTTGCTCACCCTCTACTACAGGGCCTAGGACAGTGCCAGGCACACAGTAAGGACTCAATGAATAATAGCAATTAATAACTAATACACATGTAAAACACTTTCCAAGGCAAGGTTCTAAGCTCAGTCCATATATCACTTCATTTAGTTCTTACAATAACCCTAGGAGACAGGTACTGTTATTACTATACCCATTTTACAGAAGAGGAAAGTGAGGCCCAGAGACCTTGACTAACTGCCATTTGAACCCCCGAGTCTGGCTCCAGAGGCTATGCTTCTGTGAGTAAATGAACAACCAGACCCCACGTACTGACCCTGCACTCCACTCATATCCACAGAGCCCCCTCCCCAATGCCCGCACACACAGGTGAGACATGCAGACAGGGAGGCAGGGCCAGCGAGAACAGGGCATGGACGGGACTTACTGATCTTGGATCCCTGGGGCAGAGAGGCGCCCGAAACACAGCGGTTAGAGTTCTGCCGTTTAGAGGGATCGAGGGTAACCCTGCAGTGTGAGGAGGGCGGTGAGGGACGACAGGGGAGGAGGAAAGGAGAAGGAGGAGGAGGAGGAAATGTTCGGGTACAGGAGACAGAGCAGAGTAGAAGACAGGTTAGGTCCCACCAGCCCCCCCACCCTGCTCCACCCCGCTTCTGCCATCCCTGCGGAGCTCACCTTCGGGTCAGTTTGGAGGTCAGCTTGGTGAAGAGGTTGGTGGTGGGGCGGGGCCGCCCGGCAGGCAGGGGTGCAGCCTCATGGGCCAGCGTGGGAGAGGCAGGGGGCCCATTCTGCACACCCCCACCACCCCCACCCCCTGCCCGCCGGTCCCGGACCTGGCCACCGTGGAAGGTGCTGCGGATGGTGGAGCCGCGTGCCAGGCGGCTCCGCTCCCCTGATGGGGGTGCCAGGCTGTGACTGGAGGGGGAGGCAGGGGGCACCCGTGGGGTGCCTGAGCTGTGGGCAGAGAGACAAGTCAGGGTCGGGGACTGAGGCAAGCCAGGACCCCAGTCCCTCTGATTCTTCATAATCCTGTCCTGAGACCAGGGACTGCAACCAGCCTGGAACTCAGAGACAGGGCTGCAATGTACAGTTGTGCAGGCTGTGCACTATACAATCCTAGCATTATTTTACTAACTCTCCTCTCCTATTACCCCTCCTTCAAACTGTCCCTTCTTCAAACTCTACCCCCTCCAAACCATCTCCTATCACAACTCTCCTCTCTCCAAACGCAGCAACTGAATAGACGCACAGAAATTTTTGGGTGACTTCCTTGCTATTTCCCAAAACCCCAGGAACCAAATCAACTTGGCAAACACTTTGCTATCTGAACTCCCATCATCTAAAATCAGGAAAGGGAAAGATGTAAAGATCAAGGATACCTGTATTCACTATGATAATTTGAGCAGTGGGGGTCCCACTGTCCCAGGACCCTCCTCCAGCCCCTCGGACCCTCCTAGTCGACAACAGGGGCCAGACCTCCATCTTCTGAGTTCAATTCTCCTGCCTCACCCTCCCGAGTAGCTGGGATTACAAGTGTGTGCCACCATGCCTGGCTAATTTTTTTTTTTTTTTGAGACAGAGTCTTAACTCTGTCACCTAGGCTGAAGGGCCATGGGGCGATCTTGGCTACTGCAACCTCCGCCTCCAGGGTTCAAATGATTCTCCTGCCTCAGCCTCCTGAGTAGCTGGGACTATAGGCATGCAGCACCACGCCTGGGTAATTTTTGTATTTTCAGTAGAGATGGGGTCTCACCATGTTGGCCAGGCTCGTCTCAAACTCCTGACCTCAGGTGATCCACCCGCCTTGGCCTCCCAAAGTGCTGGGATTCCAGGCGTGAGCCACTGCGCCAAGCCCAGACCTCCAATTTCTATCCTTCCAGGGACTTCAGGCCCAGCTTGGATCTCAGAGAAGAATCCTGATTGTGGCAGAGGCTGTTACTTCTCCCTTAGAATCCATCCTCCCTGTTTTGCTCTTGGTACCCCTAAGGGTATGAGCACTGCACACGGCCACCCAGCCAGAGTCTACATTTCCCAGACTCCCTTGCAGTTAGGGATGGAGTCATGTGACCATGCTCCAGCCAATGGGATATAAGCAGAAGTGCTCTGTACGATCTCCGGGTCACGCCTTTAAAAAGCATTGCTGCTTGTCCCCTGCTCTTTCCCCACTTCTTGCTGATTAGGAAATGATGGCAGCTGGTGCAGTGGCCTCAGTCCCAGAGCTGGAAACTCATGTTGGGGCTGGAAGAACTTACCTGGGTCCTTGGAGGACCCTCTGGACTAAGCCTCCTTTTTATTTAAATTACTTTACCCTGGGATCTCTTTGTTTTTGTTACAGCAGCTGAGTCTATAATTTTTATTTTTTGTGTTTTTAAATTTTAAATTTTTAATTTTTTTTTTTTGTCTGAGTCTGTAATTTAACTGTTCTACTGTCTCTTGAGCAGAACTGGAAGGCCATATATTATGGTGATTACAAATAGATTCTGGAGGCCGGGCGCGGTGGCTCAAGCCTGTAATCCCAGCACTTTGGGAGGCCGAGACGGGAGGATCACGAGGTCAGGAGATCGAGACCATCCTGGCTGACATGGTGAAACCCCGTCTCTACTTTAAAAATACAAAAAACTAGCCGGGCGAGGTGGCGGGCGCCTATAGTCCCAGCTACTCGGGAGGCTGAGGCAGGAGAATGGCGTGAACCCGGGAGGCGGAGCTTGCAGTGAGCCCACTGCACTCCAGCCTGGGCAGCAGAGCGAGACTCTGTCTCAACAAAAAAAAAAAAAAAAAAAGAAACCAAATAGATTCTGGAGTCAGTCTGGAATCTGCTTCTTGACTTACCAGCTGTGTGGCCTTGGACAAGTTACTTAACCTCCCTATGCCTTATGTCCTCAGCTGTAAAATGGAGATATTAGGATCTACCTCACAGAGTTGTTAGGGGCATTGAGCCAGGCGATAGACATAGAAGCCCGGCATGTGGCTGCTGCTTCAGAATGTTCACTACTATTATTTTTATTTGATAACCACCAAGAAAAAGCACTCTCAGTCACTGAATGAAGGCCTCCTAAGCATCAGACCCAGTGCCAGGTACAGGACACACCTGATCTCTACTGGATCTCTATAATGGGGCCTGGAAGTAGACAGCATCAGCCCATTTTTTTTTTTTTTTGAGATGGAGTCTTGCTCTGTCGCCCAGACTGGAGTCCTGTGGCGCCATTTAGGCTCACTGCAAGCTCCACCTCCCAGGTTCACGCCATTCTCTTGCCTCAGCCTCCTGAGTAGCTGGGACTACAGGCACCCACCACCACGTCTGGCTAATTTTTTGTATTTTTAGTAGAGACGGGGTTTCACCATGTTAGCCAGGATGGTCTCGATCTCCTGACCTCGTGATCTGCCTGTCTCGGCCTCCAAAAGTGTTGGGATTACAGGTGTAAAAAGACCGCACCTGACCTTTTTTTTTTTTTTGAGACAGAGTCTCGCTGTGTGGCCCAGGCTGGAGTGCCGTGGCGTAATCCCAGCTCACTGCAACCTCTGCCTCCTGGGTTCAAGCGATTCTCCTGCCTTATTCAGCCTTCTGAGTAGCTGGGATTACATGCGCATGATACCATTCCTGGCTAATTTTTGTATTTTTAGTAGAGACAGGGTTTCACCATGTTGGCCAGGTTGGTCTCGAACTCCTGACTTCAGGTGATCTGCCCACCTCGGCCTCCCAAAGTGCTGGGATTACAGGCGTAAGCCACCGTGCCCAGACAGCATCAAGCCCATTTTATGGAGGAGGAAACAGAGGCTCAGAGATTTACCCAGTCATTCAGCTAGCAGTGCGAGCACAGAGGTAAGATTCGAACTCAGAACTGAGTATTCACAGAATCGTGACTGTTAACTACCTCATTCCCCTGCCCACACCCAGTGGGAAGATCTGCATCCACTAATCAGGTGCATCCCAGAGTGTGCCCTGGTGTTGGCCATCAACCTGCCCTACTGTCCCGGTGGGTGGCAGTGTCCTCGTTGTGGAGCCGGCCCCACTCTCACTGGCCTTGACCTGTGATGTGAACCAATCCCTTCCCTCTCTCTGCTCCAGCCAGTCTGAACTGGTTTCTCTCCCTTGCCAGCTGGAAGAGACCTCACAGACTCAGGCCAACAAGCTGGAAAACCAGCCAACCAGATGATGCCGAAGCTGTGACATTCTGGGGCTTCTCTCGCCTTCTAAAAATGGATCATTCAAAAAATCAATTCAGGTTCCCAAGGCTTGTAGGCGGAGAACAGGGCCAACTGCTTTCCTGGTGCTGAAGACTAATTAATTAAGTGGGGAGGATTTTCAGGGGGGTACATGGCAAGGGCACATGGCCAAGGGCAGGGCAGATATACTCCCTCTCTGGGCCCCGGTCCCCATGGCACCAGCCTCCAACGCCTACCATCTCAGATCCAGGGAGGTCCTATTTACCTACCCCCTACTTCCCACCCCTCACCCTGTTGCTGCCCCCTCCATACCTGTTTTCTTTCCCATTTGGCAACAGTGACGGGCGCTCAGCCCCCGGGCGTTCTGTGCAAACGTAGGTGTTTCTGCGGGTCATCATGCTGGGAGGGAGGTTGTTCTGCAGGAGACACGGCCAGGAAGGGAGTGAGGGGGTGAAGACACGCCCCTGAGCTCCACCCTCTTCCCTTGTCTGCCCTCCCCATCGACGAATGAGTCAGGGGCTCGTGTGGGAAGCCAGGGTGAGTAGGAGATGGTCAAAGGTCTCAAAGACGTGAAAGGCTCATGAGAATCCCAACCACCTAGGCTGAGTCAAGGGAGACCCCTGGAGCCCGGAGAAGAGGGCGACACTGAGGGAAAACGAGGCAGGGAAGGTTTCCAGGGGGCATCCTTGTCCATCGCTCTTCTCCCAGCAATGCCCACCTTCTCAAGGTCCGGCCCAGCCACACCAAACGTTTGCTAACGTACTTATTCATGCCACATTCTGTCACTCTGCCTAGCCTTTGCACTGGCTGTCTCACCTGTTAGAACATTCCTCCTACCTTTTCCCCTGACTCACTCCTACATATCTTTCAGGTGTCAGTTCATAATCTACCACCACCCCCGGCCCCAGGCTGAGTCACGTGCCTCCTTTGGGTTCCCACAGGTCCCTGGGCTCCCCACTGCAGCTTCAATCACTGCGCTATCAATGTCTGTTCTCATATATGTCCCCATCCCATACTGGGCTGTGAGCTCTGGGAACATAGGGAATATCAGGATTACGCTGCCTCATAAACATGTTAGGCAGAGAGCTTGGCCGGGCGCGGTGGCTCAAGCCTGTAATCCCAGCACTTTGGGAGGCCGAGGCGGGTGGATCACGAGGTCAGGAGATCAAGACTATCCTGGCTAACATGGTGAAACCCCGTCTCTACTAAAAATACAAAAAACTAGGCCAGGCGTGGTGGCGGGCGCCTGTAGTCTCAGCTACTTGGGAGGCTGAGGCGGGAGAATGGTGTGAACCCGGGAGGCGGAGCTTGCAGTGAGCCGAGATCACGCCACTGCACTCCAGCCTGGGAGACACAGCGAGACTCCATCTCAAAAAAAAAAAAAAAAAGGCAGAGAGCTCTCTTTTTCTATTCTCTGGAAGTTTGTGTAAGGTTAGTGTTATTTCTTAAGTGTTTGGAAGAATTCCACTGGTGGGAGTCATCACAGCTGGAAATTTTCTTTATGGGGAAGGTTTTCAGTTACGAATTCAATTTCTTTAACAAGAATAAAAGACTGTTCAGGTTTTCTATTTCTTCCTGTGTCAGTTTTGATACAGTGTGTTTTTAAAGTAATGTGTCCATTTCATCTAAGCTGTTACATTTATTGGCATAAAGTAGTTCCTAATATCATCTTACTATCTGTCAATGTTAGAACAAAGTTCCCCTTTTCATTTTGGATACTGGTAATTCATGTTTGCTGTCTTTTTTCCTTAATTGATTTTTACCAGGGATCCATTGGATTTTATTTATTTATTTATTTAGGACAGAGTTTCACTGTTTTTGCCCAGGCTGGAGTGCAATGGCATGATCTCGGCTCACTGCAACATCCACCTCCCAGGTTCAAGTGATTCTTCTGCCTTAGCCTCCCAAGTAGCTGGGATTACAGGCGTGCGCCACCACGACCAGCTAATTTTTTGTATTTTTGGAAGACACAGGGTTTCACCATGCTGGCCAGGCTGGTCTCAAACTCCTGACCTCAAGTAATCCACCCGCCTCAGCCTCTCAAAGTGCTGGGATTACAGGTATGAGCCACTGCGCCCAGACTGATTTTATTAATCTTTTCAAAAAACCAACTTTAGGTTTTGTTGCTTTATTGTACCTCTTCCTTCTCCTTCACTGATTTATTCTCTTTAATGCCTCCTCCCTTCTTTTTTTGAGATGGGGTCTTGTTCTGATGCCTAGGCTGGAGTGCAGTGGTATGATCATGGCTCACTGCAGCCTCCCAAGTAGCTAGAACCTCAGGCATGTGTCACAACACTTAGCTAATTTTTATTTTTGGCAGAGACAGGGTCTGTGTTGCCCAGGCTGGTCTTCAACTCCTGGGTTCAAGCAATCCTCCTGCCTCAGCCTCCCGAAGTGCTGGGATTATAGGCGTGAGCCACCACTTCTGGTCCCTTCTACTTTCTTTGAGGTTTATTTTCTTTTCTTTTTTTTTTTTTTTTTTTACCTTCTTAAGGTGTGGGTTTCATTTAGCAATAACAATAGCTCTCATTCACTGAGTGCTTACTGTGCCAGTATGTGAAGTACCTCATGTTTGAGATCTTACAAGATCCTCACAATGACCCAGGTTCTCTAATGAGCCCATTTCACAGAGTGAGATACTAAAGCTCAGAGAGATGAAGTTATTTGCCCAAGGTCACACGGCTCATTAATGTAATTCAAACTCTACGTGGCTTCAGAATCTTGGCCACTTTCTCAAACTGCCTCCACCCTTTTTCTCTTTTTTAAGAGAGAGGATCTCACCATGTTGCCCAGGCTGGTCTCAAATTCCTGGCCTCAAGCAATCCTCCCACTTCAGCCTCCCAATAGCTGGGACTACATGTGTGTGCCACCATGTCCAGCTGCCTCCACTCTCCTGTTCCTATATTGAGGATATTTTCATACTATGCTGTTCTTGGGAACTCAGATGCAGGAAAGGCAAGTACTACATTTCCCAGAGTCCTTTGCAGCTCAGGTTCTGCATACAAGTTGGGTTCCGCCAATCTTTGCATTCACGAAGATTTGGAAGGTGTAAATGGGGCAGCAGCTGCTGTCCTGCCTACTTTGACTTCAGCTCACACAGGCAAGGCTATGAGATGAAGGTCTTTGCTTCAGCAGGGCCCCATTGCCAGTTGTTCAGCCCTCTAGGCATCAATAAGCTCTTTTGACTGATGGAGGATGAGGTTTTTGAGTCTTGGGTTACAGCCATGTCAATGTGCCTTTTTTTTTTTTTTTTGAGACGGAGTCTCGCTCTGTCCCCCGGCTGGAGTGCAGTGGCACGATCTCGGCTCACTGCAGGCTTGGCCTCCTGGGATCACGCCATTCTCCTGCCTTAGCCTCCTGAGTAGCTGGGACTACAGGCGCCCGCCACTGCGCCAGGCTAATTATTTGTATTTTTAGTAGAGACGGGGTTTCACCGTGGTCTTGATTGATCTCCTGACCTTGTGATCTGCCTGCCTCGGCCTCCCAAAGTGCTGGGATTACCGCGCCCAGCCTTTTTTTTTTTTTTTTTTTTTGAGACGGAGTCTTACTCTGTCACCCAGGCTGGAGTGCAGTGGCCGGATCTCAGCTCACTGCAAGCTCTGCCTCCCGGGTTCACGCCATTCTCCTGCCTCAGCCTCCCGAGTAGCTGGGACTACAGGCGCCCGCCGCCTCGCCCGGCTAGTTTTTTGTATTTTTTAGTAGAGACGGGGTTTCACCGTGTTAGCCAGGATGGTGTCGATCTCCTGACCTCGTGATCCGCCCGTCTCGGCCTCCCAAAGTGCTGGGATTACAGGCTTGAGCCACCGCGCCCGGCCCCTTTTTTTTTTTTTTTTAAGACAGAGTCTCGCCCTGTCACCCAGGTTGAAGTGTAGTGGCGCAATCTCAGCTCACTGTAACCTCCGCCTCCTAGGTTCAGGCAATTCTCCTGCCTCAGCCTCCCAAGTAGCTGAGATTACAGGTGTGCACCACGCCAGGCTAATTTTTGTATTTTTAGTACAGACGGGATTTTTGCCATGTTGGCCGGGCTGGTCTTGAACTCCTGACCTCAAGTGATCCACTGCCTCAGCCCCCAAAGTGTTGGGCTTACAGGCATAAGCCACCATGCCCGGCCTAACAGTGCACTCTTGAATTTACCAGTGCTGGGGCAGCCTCAGAAGCAGCAGCTCCCTTGGTGGGTCAGTTCTGCGGTGTGGTTGGGACTGTTGTTCCTGCAAATCCCGCCCACTGTCCGCCCCGCCCACTGTCCGCTCCTCCAGTCCTTCCTACAATTTTTTCTTTTTTCTTTAACCACACTCCCACCTCATCCTCTCCTTCTCTGGCCCTGCGGCTCCCACCCATTCTCTGGGCTGTGGATCACTCTCTGACACATGGGCCTCAGAGGCTGCCAAGTGGAGCTCCAGGTCTCGGGGCTGGGGAGGAGCCAAGGGGCGTGAATTTGTACTGATCCGGAATACTCAGGACACACAGGCATCCCCGCCTCCCTCCTGTACCACCTGCCTGAAGTCGAGTTGATGCCCTCAAGATCTGTTTCCCTAAGGCCCTTCTGGTATAAGGTGGCCAGTGAGCTGTCCTCAGGGTCACCCTCTCCTGCCCCATCCCCACAGGGTCCCCTCACAACATTCCACTCCCCTCCCTGTACTGACCCCGGGCTCTGCACAGCCCTGGAGTTCAGGGCCCTCAACACGGACTAGCAGTCCTCACAGGTGGCGGCAGGGTCACAGCTGGTCAAACCAAACACAGCCGGTCACTGCCAGTCACTGCTGGCTACCGCTGGTCATGGCCTGACACTGCTGGTCAAAGCCTATCACAGCAAGTTAAGGCTGGTCATAGTCAGACACCAACAGTCAGGGACAGTTAAAGCTGGTCATGAGTGGCAATGGCCAGACACCACTGGTCACAGCCAGATACCATTGGCCAAGGGTGGTCACGGCCAGTCAAGGCTGGTCAAAGCCGGTCACAGCCAGTTGCTGCTGGTTAATACTGGTCATGGCTGGACACTGCCAGTAAAGGCTGGTTAAAGCCGGCCACAGCTGGCTGCCACTGGTAACAGGCGGACACTTGCAGTAAAAGCTTCAGTAGGGCCCTGGCAGGCATTGCCAGTGAAGGCCAGTCACAATCGGTCAGCCAGTCAAGGCTGGTAAACGCTGGTAACAGCCAGACACCACCAGCCACCACGGCTGGGTTCCTCCTGATGGTCAGGACCTCCGCAGAAACACCCCTACCCCGCAAACAGCCGTGCAGTGAGACCTTGGTTTGCCTTGGGTGTTTAGAACCAAAATAAAATGGAAGTACCCAGGGGCACCAAGAGCACTAAGAAGAAATTAAAAAGATGAATGTTCTCAAGTATGTACAAGAAAAATTAGTATTTAAAAACTTATTTTTTTGTTTGTTTGTTTGAGACAAGGTTTCCCTCTGTCGCCCAGGCTGGAGTGCAGTGGCGCAATTTTGGCTCACTGCAACCTTCGCCTCCTGGACACAAGTGATCCTCCTGCCTCAGCCTCCCATGTAGCTGGGACTACCGGCACGTGCCACCACCACACCGGACTAATTTTTGTATTTTTTGTAGAGAAGAGGTGTCACCATTTTGCACAGGTTGGTCTCGAACTCCTGAGCTCAAGTAATCCACCCACCTCAGCCTCTCAAAGTGCTGGGATTACAGGCATGAGCCACCACACCCGGTCAACTTATTTGTTAAAGAGCAAAATCTTATGGTAAAAATAAGATAACTATAAGTATTTTGTGTCTGTGTGGGTGGTAACCCATGCTTTTTTTTTTTTTTTTTTTTGAAAGAGTCTCACTCTGTCGCCAGGCTGGAGTGTAATGGAGTGATCTCGGCTCACTGTAAGCTCTGCCTCCCGGGTTCATATCATTCTCCTGCCTCAGCCTCCCGAGTAGCTGGGACTACAGGTGCCCGCCACCACGCCAGGCTAATTTTTTTTGTATTTTTAGTAGAGACGGGGTTTCACCGTGTTAGCCAGGATGGTCTCCATCTCCTGACCTCATGATCTGCCCACCTCGGCCTCCCAAAGTGCTGGGATTACAGGTGTAAGCCACCACGCCCAGCTGACCATGCTTTTTTTTTTTTTTTTTTGAGACGGAGTCTCGCTCTGTCGCCCAGGCTGGAGTGCAGTGGCCGGATCTCAGCTCACTGCAAGCTCCGCCTCCCAGATGTACACCATTCTCCTGCCTCAGCCTCCCGAGTAGCTGGGACTACAGGCGCCCGCCACCTCGCCCGACCATGATTTTAAAAGTTTAGGCCCACAACTGGCTCAGACACATACCTGTGTGCACCCCGGTCAAGGCTGGGACTTGGCTGGTAGTAACCTGCCATGACCAGCCTCGAAACACCAAGGGCACAGCCACGTGGGGCGGCTCCTGAACATGTGCAGAGCAGAGGAGCAGGGAGTGGGACAGAATGTAATGTAGATGCCGGAAGAGCTGAGGAGCTGGGGAAGCTGCTGCTGCTTCCTACGACATTTTTTTTTTTCTTGAGACAGAGTCTCACTCTGTCACCCAGACTGGAGTGCAGTGGTGTGATCTTGGCTCACTGCAACTTCCGCCTCTCGGGTTCAAGTGATTCTCCTGCCTCAACCTCCAGAGTAGCTGAGACTATAGGTGGATGCACCACATCCAGCTAATTTTCTGTATTTTTAGTAGTGATGGAGTTTCACTGTGTTAGCCAGGACGGTCTCGATCTCCTGACCTCATGATCCGCCCGCCTCGGCCTTCCAAAGTGCTGCGAGTACAGGCGTGAGCCACTGCATCCAGCCTTTTTTTTTTTTTTTTTTTAATGGAGTCTCACCTGTCACCCATTCTAGAGTGCAGTAGTACAGTCTTGGCTCACTGTAGCCTCCGCCCCCTGGATTCAAGCGATTCTCCTGCCTCAGCCTCCCGAGTAGTTGCGATTACAGGTGCCCGCCACCACGCCCGGCTAATTTTCATATTTTTAGTAGAGACGGGGTTTCGCCATATTGGCCAAGTGGATCTCAAATTCCTGACCTCAAGTGATCCGCCCACCTCTGCCTCCCAAAGTGCTGGGATTATAGGCGTGAGCCACTGCGCCTGGCCTGATTTTTTAAATTACTATTAATATTTTATTTATTGATTCATTAAGACAGGGTTTTGCTCTGTCACCCAGGATGGAGTGCAGTGGCAGGATCACAGCTCCCTGTAGCCTCAGCCTCCCTGTAGCCTCAACCTCCCGGGCTCAAGTGATTCTCCCACCCCGGTCTTTTGAGTAGCTGGGACCACAGGCACATAACACAATGCCTGGCTAATTTTTTTGATTTTTAGTAGAGATGGAGTGTTGCTATGTTTCTTAAACTCCTGGCCTCAAGTGATCCTCCTGCCTCGGCTTCCCAAAATGCCAGGATTACAAGCATGAGTCACCATGCCTGGCCCTTCCCACATTTTTAAAAGCACTTAATTTCCTGTATTAAATCCTTTCTGCCAAGAGTATGTTCTTCGCTTCTTTGACACAGAACGTTATACACGAACATCAAGTGTTTGTGTATAAATTGAGCTCAGGCAAACAGAGGCTCTCGATAAATGTTTGTTGTTTGTTGAATGAATGAATGGGTATAAGAAGGAATTGGTAAGAAGGAGTTCTGCCTGGGGAATGAGATGAAGGCAGGGCCTGAGGAATGTGGCTCGGGTGGTGTCCGCAGGCTGGCCACAGGTGGCGGCGCCCCCAGCCCTGCCCCCCAGCCCTGGTCACTCACGGGGGTGCTTGTGCTGTCCTTCCGCCGCTCTGGGATCTCTGCCTTGTTGGGGTTGTGGGCGCTGCTGACCATGGGGCTGGAGGGGGGCAGCCCTCGACTCCCGCTCCCCGCGGCACTGCAGCTCGCCTTCCGGCCTGGCAGCCGCTCCTCCTTCAGCTCTGCTTCCCCCGTGCTCGTCGGGCTGCGTTTGGGGTGCAGGGGTGCAGGGGATGGGCCACCTGGGGGAGGGGGCACCGTTTAGAGCTGGCATCACCACGGAAACCCAGAACTGACTCTGGGGGATCGTTGGAACCTAAGAATTCCTCACGTGGGCTGCAATCTCTGTGTGGGCCATTCTGACAGTATCTGTCAAAATTACCTCAAGATTACCAACGCACATATACTGACCTAGAAACTCCAAATCAATGACATCATGCACATACAGGCCATTCATTGCACCTTCTCTTTTTTTCTTTTTTGAGACAAAGTCCAGCTCTGTCGCCGAGGCTGGAGTGCAGTGGCGCAACGTCTGCTCATCGCAACCTCCACCTCCCAGGCTCAAGCGATTCTCCTGCCTCAGTCTCCCAAGTAGCTGGAATCACAGGTGTGTGCCACCCCACCCGGCCTGCCATTAGACCCTTAGTGGGGGAATGACTACGTAAGTCAAGGTATTTCCACAGTGGAAAATTATGCAGCTATAAAAAAGAATAAGGAAGCATTTTATGCACCAATACAGAATGACCTTCATGATAGACTAGAAAGTAGAAAAGGCAAGACAAGAGATGAGTCAACAATGTGTTATCATTTGTCTACAAAAGCAAAAAAGTGTGTATCTATAATCTCTATCTACTTGCTTATATATGAATATCTCCAAAGGACTATAACTTGTTTCAAAAGGGGAGAATTTCCTTATTGTTTTTATATATCTTCAGTTTCCTTCTTTCTTTCTTTTTCTTTTTTTGAGACAGGATCTCGTTCTGTTGCCCAAGCTGAAGTACAGTGGCGTGACCTCAGCTTGCTGCAACCTCGGCCTCCTAGGCTCAAGCCATCCTCCCACTTCAGCCTCCCAAGTAGCTGGGACTATAGGCACACACTACCATGCCCAACTATTTTTTGTACTTTTTTTGTAGAGACAGGATTTCGCCATGTTGTCCAGGCTGGTCTTGAACTCCTGGACTCCAATGATCCTCCCAACTTGGCCTCCCAAAGTGCTGGGATTATAGGTGTGAGCCACCACGCCAGGCCTCATATCTATCTCTTTACATGTTTGTTTATGAATAAAATCTCTCCAAAAGAATTCATATAAAACCCATAACAGGGCCAGGCACAGTGGCTCATACCTGTAATCCCAGCACTTTGGGAGGCCGAGGTGGGCAGATCACGAGGTCAGGAGATTGACCATCCTGGCCAACATGGTGAAACCCCGTCTCTACTAAAAACACAAAAATTGGCCGGGTGCGGTGGCTCACGCCTGTAATCCCAGCACTTTGAGAGGCCGAGACGGGCAGATCACGAGGTCAGGAGATCGAGACCATCCTGGCCAACACCGTAAAACCCTGTCTCTACTAAAAATACAAAAAAAAATTAGCCGGGCGTGGTGGCGGGCGCCTGAGCAAGACTCTGTCTCAAAAAAAACCCCCAAAATTAGCTGGATGTGGTGGCACGCGCCTCTAATCCCAGCTACTCGGGAGGCTGAGGCAGGAGAATCACTTGAACCCGGGAGACGGAGGTTGCAGTGAGCCGAGATCACCCCACTGCACTCCAGCCTGGGTGACAGAGCGAGACCCTGTCAAAAAACAAAACAAAAACAAAAACAACAAAAAAAAAACTCTAACAGTCGCTGTATTTGAGAAACTGTGAGCCGGGGATATGTGCTGGATGAAGACTTTTTCACTGTCTATCCTTTCCAAACTAACACATTTTCAAGGATGTGATTGTATGTACAATTTCAAAAGCAACACAAAATAATTCTGGTCCCTTGAAACATCTTAGGAATCTACTGTTTTAGAACCCAAGGGTGCAAAGTGATCTCAAACTTGAGAGAGTCAGAACATCTGCATGTTAGATCCTTAGGAGCGATACATGCTCAAAAATCCCAGAGCCACAAGCTGAGAGCTCTACAATGACAATGACAGATACCTGGCAGCTGCCAGCAATCCCTCTCCTGAGAATCCCTAGAACTCAGGTCTCAGTGTGGGGAGTTCTGAAGGTTACCATGTTCTAACCATATGATACCGAACTCACAAGCTCCTTAGGAACTTTCTGGGCACACCCTGTCATTTCACAGGTGGGGAAGACAAGACACAGGGGCAGGGAATGGTTTGACCATCCAGCAATGGTGGAGGTAGGGCAGAAGCACCACTTCCCGTGTGGGGCTCATGCTGACACCTCTCTCCTCCCTTACTTCAGTGTGGAGGGGAGGCCAGAGCACAGGCTCTCAGCAGCCACTTTGTGCCATGTGTCTTCCTGTGCCCCTGTTACAGTGGATTAATCCCAACTGGACTCAGTATCAGAGCTCCATCCTGATCCTGATGAGTGGACCAAGGAGATTCTAGCTAACACTTGGGGTAGATTTTTTTTTTTTTCCTGAGATACAGTTTAGCTCTATCACCCAGGCTGGAGTGCAGTGGCATGATCTGGACTCACTGCAACCTCAGTCTCCCAGGCTCAAACCATCCTTCCACCTCAGCCTCTCAAGTAGCTGGGATTACAGGTGCACACCACCATGCCCAGCTAATTGTTTTGTTTTGTTTTTGAGATGGAGTCTCTCTGTTGTCGCCCGGGCTGAAGTGCAATGGCACGATCTCGGCTCACTGCAACCTCCACCTCCCAGGTTCTAGCAATTCTCCTGCCTCAGCCTCCCAAGTAGCTGAGATTACAGGCACCCACCACCACGCCTGGCTAATTTTGATACTTTTAGAAGAGACAGGGTTTCACCATGTTGGCCAGGCTGGTCTCAAACTGCTGACCTCAGGTGATCCACCCAGGTCAGCCTCCCAAAGTGCTGGGATTACAGGCATGAGCCACTGCGCCCGGCCTAATTTTTGTATTTTTTTGTAGAGATGAGGTTTCGTCATGTTGCCCAGGCTGGTCTCGAACTTGTGAGCTCAAGTGATCCACCAACTTCAGCCTCCCAAAGTGCTGGGATTACAGGTGTGAGCCACTGCACTCAGCCCTGGGCTGGATTCTAAAACTGAGATGTAAGAAATCTAGGAGCGGCCGGGCACAGTGGCTCACGCCTGTATTCCCAGCACTTTGGGAAGCTGAGGCGGGCAGACCACCTCAGGTCAGGAGTTCAAGACCAGCCAGGCCAACATGGTGACACCGTCTCTACTAAAAATACAAAATTAGCTGGGCGAGGTGGCCTGCGCTTGTAATCCCAGCTACTCAGGAGCCTGAAGCAGGAGAATCGTTTGAACCTGGGAGACTGAAGTTTCAGTGAGCCAACATTGTGCCATGGCACTCCAGCCTGGGCAACAGAGCGAGACTCTGTCTCAAAAAAACAAACAAACAAAAGAAATCTAGGAGCTGAGAGATCTAGAAAAAGATAAGGTGAAATATGTAAGGGACAGAAAAAAAAAGATCAGACAAGCAGACACCCCAGTGCCTGACCCAGAGTAAAAACTTCACCCCTGCAGACAAGCAGGGCTGTAAAAAGAACAGAGAGTTGGAAAACACTCTGGAAGTTCCTCAAACTATTAAACACAGGATTACCAGATGACTCAGCAATTCCGCTCTCAGATATGTACCCAAGAGAAATGACGGCAAAACACAGCCACATGAAAACATGGACACAAATGTTCACAGCGCGTCATTCACAAGAGCCAAAAAGTGGAGGCAATCCACATGCTCATGAATGAATAAACAAAATGTGGTCTATCTATGCAATGGAATATTACTTGGCAATGAAAAGGAATGAAGTGCTGATACCCATATCATGGATGAACTTTGAAAAATTTCTGCTAAATGAAAGAAGCCAGTTACTGAAGGCCACACATCGTATAATTCCATTTACCTGAAACATCTAGAATAGCCAGATTCATAGACACAGAAAGTAGATTAGTAGCTGACACCCGGGCTGGAGCGCAGTGGCCGGATCTCAGCTCACTGCAAGCTCCGCCTCCCGGGTTTACGCCATTCTCCTGCCTCAGCCTCCCGAGTAGCTGGGACTACAGGCGCCCGCCACCGCGCCCGGCTAGTTTTTTTTTTTGTATTTTTAGTAGAGACGGGGTTTCACCGTGTTAGCCAGGATGGTCTCGATCTCCTGACCTCGTGATCCGCCCGCCTCGGCCTCCCAAAGTGCTGGGATTACAGGCTTGAGCCACCGCGCCCGGCGAAGAAGTCTCACTCTTATCGCCCAGGCTAGAGTGTAGTGGCAGGATCTCGGCTCACTGTAACCACTGCCTCCTGGGTTCAAGCAATTCTCCTGCCTCAGCCTCCTGAGTATCTGGGATTACAGGTGCCTGCCACCACGCCTGGTTAATTTTTGTATTTCATTGTGGAGACAGGGTTTCACCATGTTGCCCAGTGGTCTTGAACTCCTGCGCTCAGGTGATCTGACTGCCTTAGCCTCCCAAAGTGCTAGGATTACAGGCATGAGCCACCGCGCCCAGCCTGAAAGGTGACTGCTAAAGGTTGTGAATTTTCTTTTTTGGGGTAATGAAAATGTTCTGAAATCACTCATCATTATAGATGTACAATTCTGTAAATATGTTAAAGCCATTGAATTGTGCACTTTTTAATTTACTTTTTGAGGTGAGGTCTCGCTCTGTCACCCAGGCTGGAGTGCAATGGCGCGATCACGGCTCACCATGACCTCGATCTCCTAGGTTCAAGTGGTCTTCCTACCTCAGCCTTCCAAGTAGCTGGGACCACAGGTGTACACTACCACACCTAATTTTTAATTTCTCGGGGGGCAAGGGGACAGAGTCTCGCTTTGTGGCCCAGGCTGGAGTGCAGTGGCATGATCTTGGCTCACTGCAACCTCCACCTGCCAGGTTCAAGCAATTCTCTGCCTCAGTCTCCCAACTAGCTGGGACTACAGGTGCCCACCACCATACCTGGCTTTTTTTGTATTTTTAGTAGAGATGGGGTTTCACCATCTTGGCCAGGCTGGTCTTGAACTCCTGACCTCGTGATCCGCCCACCTTGGCCTCCTAAAGTGCTGGGATTACAGGCATGAGCCACCGCGTCTGGCCAGTGTTTAATTTTTTGTAGAGACGGGGTCTTGCTTTGTTGCCTAGGCTGGTCTAGAACTCCTGGGCTCAAGCAATCCTCCTGCCTCAGCCTCCCAAAGTGCTGGGATTACAGGTGTGAGCCACTGTGCCCGGCCTGAATTGCGCACTTTAAATGGGTATGTTGTTTGGGATATGAATTTTAACCTTAATAAAGCCATTAAAAAAAATAGCAGAGAGGGTTAAAATTTGAGGAGTGTGGCCGGGCGCGGTGGCTCACGCCTGTAATCCCAGCACTTTGGGAGGCCGAGGCGGGCGGATCACAAGGTCAGGAGATCGAGACCACGGTGAAACCCCGTCTCTACTAAAAATACAAAAAATTAGCCGGGCGCGGTTGTGGGCGCCTGTAGTCCCAGCTACTCGGGAGGCTGAGGCAGGAGAATGGCGTGAACCCGGGAGGCGGAGCTTGCAGTGAGCCGAGATCGCACAACTGCACTCCAGCCTGGGCGACAGAGCCAGACTCCGTCTCAAAAAAAAAAAAAAAAAAAAAAAAAAAAAAAAAATTTGAGGAGTGTGTGGGTTAAAGGACCTCTTGGAAGTTTCTATATATAATGGGTGCTGATGGTGGGTGTATCCATTTTTTTTTCTTTTTTTAATTTTTTTGAGACGAGGTCTCTCTGTTGCCCAGGCTGGAGTGCGGTGGTGTGATCTCGGTTCACTGCAACCTCGGCCTCCCAGTTTCAAGCAATTCTCCTGCTTCAGCCTCCCGCGTAGCTGGGATTATAGGCACGCACCAACACGCCCAGCTAATTTTGTATTTTTAGTAGAGACAGGGTTTCACCATGTTGGCCAGGCCAGTCTCAAACTCCCAACCTCAGGTGATCCGCCCACCTTGGCCTCCCCAAGGAATTACAGACGTGAGCCACCGTGCCCGGCCCAGATTTAAACTCAGACTCTCTCTTAATTTTCTGCAGCAGATGAAATGTCTGTCAGCTGCAGAATGTGGGGTATAATCAGCTGTCTACCCAGCCCTCTTCCACTAGGAAGAGCCTCCTTCACTTCAGTGTGGAGGCAAAGCCAGAGGGCAGGCTCTCAGCAGCCACTTTGTACAATGTGTCCTCCTGTGCCCCAGTTACAGTGGATTAATTCAAACTGGACTCTGATATCAGAGCTTCATCCTGGACCAAAGAGATTCCAGCTGCCATTTGGTCTGGTCTCTCAAGGCAAGAAATCGGGGACAAGGTGCAGTGGCTTACACCTATAGTTCCAGCACTTTGGGAGGCTGAGGTGGGCAGATCATGAGGTCAGGAGTACAAGAGCAGCCTGGCCAATGTGGTGAAACCCTTCTCTACTAAAAATACAAAAATTAGCCAGGTGTGGTGGCAGGTGCCTGTAATCCCGTCTACTCAGGAGCCTGAGGCACAAGAATCGCTTGAACCGGGGAGGCAGAGGTTGCAGTGAGCCAAGATCACGACACCGCACTCCAGCCTGGGATACAGAGTGAGACTCTGTCTCAAAAAAAAAAAAAAAAAAAAAAAAAAGAAAAGAAAAAAAAAGGCTGGGCATGGTGACTCACACCTGTAATCCCAGCACTTTGGGAGGCTGAGGGTGCATCATGAGGTCAGGAGTTCAAGACCAGCCTGGCCAACATGGTGAAACCCCGTCTCTACACTGAAAACACAAAAATTGGCTGGGTACGATGGCAGGCACCTATAATCCCAGCTACTCCAAGAGGCTGAGGCAGGAGAATCGCTTGAACCCGGGCGGCAAAGGTTGCAGTGAGCCGAGATCACACCACTGCACTCCAGCCTGGGCGACAGAGTGAGACTCCATCTCAAAAAAAAAAAAAAAAAATCGGGCAGCTAGGAGATCAGGAAAAAAGATAGGATGAGATAAGTAAGAGACAAAGGAAAAACCACACAAGCAGAGAGGAAGCAGGACAGAGAGTGTCTGCTCTGGGTCTGGCTGCTTTTCCGGTTTTTTTTTTTTTTTTTTTTTTTTGAGACAGAGTCTTGCTCTGTCACCCAGGCTGGAGTGCAGTGGCCGGATCTCAGCTCACTGCAGCCTCCGCCTCCCGGGTTCACGCCATTCTCCTGCCTCAGCCTCCCGAGTAGCTGGGACTACAGGCGCCCGCCACCTCGCCCGGCTAGTTTTTTGTATTTTTTAGTAGAGACGGGGTTTCACCGTGTTAGCCAGGATGGTCTCGATCTCCTGACCTTGTGATCCGCCCGCCTCGGCCTCCCAAAGTGCTGGGATTACAGGCTTGAGCCACCGCGCCCGGCCTGCTTTTCCGGTTTTAATCCCTTCCTGAGCCTGGCTGTGCACTCCTGCCTCCAAGTTCCGTGCAATGCCCTGTGTCTTTGTAAGACGTTCTTCTCTCTCTGCAGTTAGCTCCAGTGGGCTTCTGTGGCTTGCCAATCAGAGAACCCTGATATAACTGTAAGTCTGGGCCTTGGGGAGGAGGAGGAGGGCGCGTGAGGGCGTGGGGTTGATACTCACAGAAATCGCTATGCCTGCGCTGACGGTGGTAGGTGGAAGAGGAACTCCGTTGCCCTTTGCTGTGGCTGGTGCCTTTGCTGGAACTTGTTCCATTGGTGGTGTCGCTGGGCGCCCGCACCCGTGCCAGGGCCAGCCCTGGGGCGCCCCGGTCCCCACCCTCCTGTGAGAGGATGACAGATGAGGCTCTTCTGCACCCCAAGTCCCTCCACCCAGGCATCATGCATTCCCAAGGGCCCCTGGCGCCCTCTGACCTCAGTCTTCCTGCCCAGCAGGAGGTAGGTGGCGGTCACTTCGTTGTACTTCTGGCTGGTCAAGGCCTCTTTGATTTCTTCCCGTGTGTAGCCCATACCCACCATCACCTCTGGGAAGCGGGGATGGAGAGAAGGTTCAGACTTCCGGCAACTTTAACTTCTACTCATTTCTCTCTCTTTTTTTTTTTTTGAGACAGGGTGTCACTCTGTCATCCAGGCTGGAGTGCAGTGGCACAATCACAGCTCACTGCAGCCTCGGCCTCCCCAGGCTCAGCTGATCCTCCCACCTCGGTTTTTGTATTTTTAGTAGAGACAGGGTTTTGCTATGTTATCCAGGGTGGTCTGAAATTCCCGGGCGCAAGCAATCCACCCACCTGGGCCTCCCAAAGTGCTGGGATTACAGGCATAAGCCACTGCACCTGACCCACTTCCACCCATCTCCGTATCATTCAGCGGTGTCTGCTCTTTGACCTGTCCAGTATCCATCCTCAAGGCCTTCCCAACAGCATGCTGATTTCCTCTGAACGAACATTCTTGGCCAGGCGCGGTGGCTCACGCCTGTAATCCCAGCACTTTGGGAGGCCGAGGCGGGCAGATCATGAGGTCAGGGGATCTGGACCATCCTGGCTAACACAGTGAAACCCCATCTCTACTAAAAATATGAAAAAATTAGCCAGGTGTGGTGGTGGGCGCCTGTAGTCCCGGCTACTCGGGAGGCTGAGGCGGGAGAATGGGGTGAAACCAGGAGGCAGAGCTTGCAGTGAGCCAAGATCCTGCCACTGCACTGTAGCCTGGGCGACAAAGTGAGACTCTGTCTCAAAAAAAAAAAAAAAAAAAAAGAAAGAAAGAAAGAACATTCTTTCCGCTCAGATGATGTGGATGGCCCCCCTGCTCCAACCCTAAGGCAGGCAGATAACCCAGGTCTGGCTAATTAGTGTGTTCTACACCCAAAGCCACACTGACTGGTTCATTGCAGGCATGCGACCCAGATCTGCTTGCCTCCTGGGGTGATAGCAGCCTGGGAAAAAGCTACCATAGAAAACATTCCCCAAAACTGTCTCTGAGCACCTGGATTCAACTGTGCCTGAAGGCTGCATACTCTATTCATTTTAGTTATGTGACAGAATAAATTATCACTATTAGGTTAAACCATACAAAATTGGTGGTACTGACAACTTTAAACCAATAAAATGGCAATTTCAAATGGTTCAACTTTTTGTTGTGTTCAACCTATTAATATAATTAGGTTGATGCAAAAGTAATTCTGGATTTTGCCATTTAATGGTAAATAGCGTAATTATTATTATTATTATTTTAGATGGAATTTTGCTTGTTGCCCAGGGTGGAGTGCAGCAGCGTGATCTCAGCTCACTGCAACCTCTGCCTCCCGGATTCAAGCAATTCTCATGCCTCAGCCTCCAGAGGAGCTGGGATTATGGGTGCCCGCTACCACACTCATCTAATTTTTGTATTCTTAGTAGAGACGAGGTTTCATCATGTTGGCCAGGCCAGTCTCGAACTCCTGACCTCAGGTGATCTGGCAACCTCAGCCTCCCAAAGTGCTGAGATTATAGGCGTGAGTCACTGCGCCTGGCCTTTTTTCCTTTTTTTGAGACAGGGTCTCACCCTGTTGCCTGGAGTACAGTGGCATGATCATAGCTCACTACAGCCTCAAATTGTTGGGCTCAAGGGATCCTCCTACCTCAGCTTCCTGAGTAGCTGAGACTACAAGTGCACACCACCACAACTGGCTTTTTATTTTTATTTTTTTGTACAGACAGGGTCTCCCTGTGTTGGCCAGGCTGGTCTCCAACTCCTGAGCTCAAGTGATTCTCCTACCTCGACCTCCCAAAGAGCTGGGATTACAGGCATGAGCCACCTCGCCTGGTCTCTTTTTATGTCTTTTTTTTTTTTTTTTTTTTTTTTGAGACGGAGTCTTGCTCTGTCGCCCAGGCTGGAGTGTAGTGGCCGGATCTCAGCTCACTGCAAGCTCTGCCTCCCAGGTTCACGCCATTCTCCTGCCTCAGCCTCCCGAGTAGCTGGGACTACAGGCACCCGCCACCTCGCCCGGCTAGTTTTTTGTATTTTTTAGTGGAGACGGGGTTTCACCGTGTTCGCCAGGATGGTCTCGATCTCCTGACCTCGTGATCCGCCCGTCTCGGCCTCCCAAAGTGCTGGGATTACAGGCTTGAGCCACCGCGCCCGGCCTTTATGTCTTAATATCAAAGTGAACATGGGCCAGGTGCAGTGGCTCACACCTGTGATCCCGGCAATTTGGGAGGCTGAGGTAGGCAGATCACCTGAAGTCAGGAGTTAGAGACTAGCATGGCCAACATGGCAAAACCCTGTCTCTACTAAAAATAACAAAAATTAGCTGGGCATGGTGGCAGGTGCCTGTGGACACAGCTACTTGGGAGGCTGAGGAACAAGAATCTCCTGATTCTGGGAGGTGGAGGTTGCAGTGAGCTGAGATTGAGCCACTGCACTCCATCCTGGGTGACAGGACGGCTCTCCCTGACCCTCACCGATTCTCTTGGTGTCCCCGAAGTCCTCCTCGGGCTCTGTGTATGGCTTCAATTCCTCACCCTCATAGCCGATGTTGATCCATTTGTCTTTCATGATTTGCTGCAGGCATCAGGAGCAGGGAAGGCGGAAGACAGGTGTCAGAAGGAATCATACAGCTTCCCACCTCCCAGAGGCCCCCAGGTGGGGCTACCTGCCCTGCCCCAAACCTCCGAGGCCTAACACCCAGTACTGTGGGCCTCCTAAGAGATAGCGCCTCCTGGGCCTCCCTCTCCCCCGCGTCCCCTGCCGGAGCCTCCTGATGCCACCCTCCCTCCTCCGCATCATCTGGGTCCCTGGCACCCTGTAATCATCCTAGGAGCTCATTAGCTAATTACTGGCAAGGCGGGGAGTGGGTGAGCCTGTCGGGGGGGTGGCGTCAGGACAGGCCCGGGAGCTTTTCCCTGGACGGCCTGTCTACCCCCACTCACCAGCGGCAGATCTTAGGTGGGCACGGGAGAGGAAAAGTGTGTCAAGAAGGCTTTTGTGGGTGGGGGCAGGCAGAGTTTAGGGGAGTCAGGAGACAAGAAGGGCCCCCGCTGGCTGTGAGGCTGGGCTCACCTCGAGAGTACAGCGTTTAGCTGGGTTCAGCACCAAAAATCTCCGCAGGATGCTCTCACAGTCTGTTGACATGTAGAAAGGGACCCGGTACTTCCCTCTGAGGACTCGCTCCCGCAGCTCCTGCAGGGAGGGGGTTACTGGAGGAGGGGGTCTGCCTCGCCCCCCCACCTATTACACACACACGTGTGCGCACGCACACACATACACGCACTGTGACACACACATACACACACACACACTACACATGCACACACACGTGTGCACACGTACATACACACGGCACATACGCACACGCACACACATATACACACACTCACACATACACTCACACACACACACAGACACACACACACATGCGTATGCGCGCGCACACACACACCTTTGTCCCAGCCCCTTTGATAGAAGTGACAGAAGCTCTGAGTCCCAGCTCTTGACAAGGCAGGCAAAACCCCATTCCCCTCTCCTGACCTCAGTTCCCTATCCATAAAATGGGAACACCATACGGACCCTGCAATTAAAAAAAAAAAAATTCTTGGCCAGGCGTGGAGGCCAAGACGGGAGGATCGCTTGAGCCCAGGAGTTCAAGAACAGCCTGGGCAACACAGGGAGACCTCATCTCTACAAAAAATAAAAAATGACCTGAGCATGGTGGTGCACACCTGTAATCCAAACATTTTGGGAGGCCGAGGGAGGGGGATCACTTGAACCCAGGAGTTCAAGACCAGCCTGAACAACCAGTCTGTCTCTACAAAAAAACAAAAAACAAACAAACAAACAAAAAACTTAAGCTACATAACTTTTCATTCAGAGGAAAACTTGCAGAGAAAGTTTATTCTCTGGCCAGGCACGGTGGCTCACACCTGTAATCCCAGCACTTTGGGAGGCAGAGATGGGTAGATGGCCTGAGGTCAGGAGTTTGAGACCAGCCTGGCTAACATGGTGAAACCCTATCTCCACCAAAAATACAAAAATTAGCTGGGTGTGGTGGTGGCTGCCTGTATTCCCAGCTAGTTGGGAGGCTGAGGCACGATAATTGCTTAAACTCCCAGGAGGTGGAGGTTGCAGTGAGTTGAGATCACGCCACTGCACTCCAGCCTGGGTGACAGGGCAAGATTCCGTCTCAAAAAAAAAAAAAAAAAAAAAAAAAAGGAAGTTTATTCTCTAAGTCAGGTAAGAGGGAGGTAGGTAAGTGAGTCAGCCACTGGGGCCTCATTCTCCCTGTCTGTGAAAGGGATTACAGGACCCACTTCACATGCTTGCTGCCAGGGTACAAGTGAGTTAAAAATATCTGTAAAAATGTGGCCAGGTGCCGTGGCTCACGCCTGTAATTCCAACACTTCGGGAGGCTAAGGCAGGTGGATCACCTGAGGTCAGGAGATTGAGACCAGCCAGGCCAACATGGCGAAACCCCATCTCTACTTAAAAAAAAAAAAAAAATGAGCCAGGTGTGGTAGCAGAAGCCTGTAATCCCAGCTACGTGGGAGGCTGAGGCAGGAGAATCACTTGAACCCAGGAGGCAGAGGTTGCAGTGAGCCGAGATCGCGCCACTGCACTCCAGCCTGGGAGACAGAGCAAGACTCCGTCTCAAAAAAAAAAAAAAAAAAAAAAAATCTGTAAAATGCTTACCACATGCCTGTCCCAGAGCCAGCGGTATGTAAATACGAGATTCACTCAAGGGCAAGGAGAAGACCCTACTGCCCCTCCTGCCTTCCCATCTCTCCCCTCCCCAAGCCATGCCTGTTGTCCAAAGACATACTCCTCAAGGCCATTCATGGATTTATCTGATGGCTTTCTCTTTAAGGGCCATTTATGAGAGGCCCTACCAAAGCTGTGAAAAATCAGATAAATCCATGGCTTGGCAGACCAGGGGGAACTCTTTCCATCTGAATAAAAAACGGCAACAGCCAGGCGTGGTGGCTCATGCCTATAATCCCAGCACTTTGGGAGGCCGAGGGGGGAAGATGGCTTGAGCCTGCAAGTTCGAGACCAGCCTGGGCAACACAGTGAGACTCCGTCTCTACAAAAATTACAAAAATTAGCCAGGTGCGGTGGTATATGCCTGTGGTCCTAGCTACTCGGGAGGCTGAAGCAGGAGGATTGCTTGAGCCTGGGAGGTTGAGGTTGCACCGAGCAGTGACTGCACCACTGCACTCCAGCCTGGGTGACTGAGACCTTGTCTCAAAAAACAAAAACAAACAAAAAAACGGAGGGAGGCAGAAAACCGGTAGGAATGAAGTGAGCGTGGGGGGTGAACAGGACTCTTTTGGGACAGGGTCTCTGCTGGGGCATTCTCCTAAAATGGCTGAAAGATGCCCATGCCTGGGGAGCCTCTGCAGATCATAAAGGGCTATTAATATTTAATGTGAATCACTTTCAGGACACTTACCCCTTAGCAGGCAGTGTTCTAAGTGCTTTATGCATATTACATCAATTTTCACAACACCGCAAAGCCCAGTTATAATGCCCGCTTTCCAGACGAGGAGGTTGAGGCCCGGAGGGGTTTGGTCACTTGTCCCAGAATTGCACAGCCAAAAAGTGGCAGGGCCTTGGTTCTGGAGCCTGTGCTGTGTGACCACCATGCCACACTGCCTGTCATGTGATGGGGAGCAGCAGCCATCAGGCCACCACTGCCATCTCCAGCGCAGCTCCCAAGCATGATGCTGTGGCCAGATGCCAAGCTCCAGCGAAGGGCTTAACATACGCAGATGGGCTGTAAGCAGACGCTTTTTTTTTTTTTTTTTTTTTTTAAAAAGAGACAGGCTCTTGCTCTGTCACCCAAGCTGGATGCAGTGGTGTGATCATAGTTTGCTGTAGCCTGGAACTCCTGGGCTCAAGCAATTCTCCCACCTCAGCATCCCAAGCAGCTGGGACTACAGGCATGCACCACAATGCCCGGCTAATTAAAAAAAATTTTTCTTTTTGTAGAGATGGGGTCTTGAAATGTTGCCCAGGCTGGTGTCAAACTCTTTTTATTTTTTTGAGATGGAGTCTTGCTCTGTCGTCCAGGCTGGAGTGCAGAGGTGCAATCTCGGCTCACTGGAGCCTCTGCCTCCTAGATTCAAGTGATTCTCCTGCCTCAGTCTCCCGAGTAGCTGGGACTACAGGCGTGCGCCACCACACCTGGCTACTTTTTGTATTTTTAGTAGAGACGGGGTTTCACCACGTTGGCCAGGCTGGTCTCGAACTATTGACCTCCAGTGATCTGCCCGCCTCAGCCACCCAAGGTGCTGGGATTACAGGCGTGAGCCACCACACCTGTCCCGAATACTCTTAATGTCTTCATCTTATAGGTGGGGAAATTGAGGTTCAGAAAAGGACATGTCCAAGATCACTCAGAAAGGAAATGACAGAGCTAGAACCTGCCTCTTCTCAGCTGTGTGCCTCCTTTGCCCAGCAAGGCCAGGAGTGCCTGGTGGGAACACCAGGAAGGCAGAAAGTGACAAGGGCGCCGGGCGCAGTGGCTCAAGCCTGTAATCCCAGCACTTTGGGAGGCTGAGACGGGCGGATCACGAGGTCAGGAGATCGAGACCGTCCTGGCTAACACGGTGAAACCCCGTCTCTACTAAAAAAATACAAAAAAACTAGCTGGGCGAGGTGGCGGGCGCCTGTAGTCCCAGCTACTTGGGAGGCTGAGGCAGGAGAATGGCGGGAACCCGGGAGGCGGAGCTTGCAGTGAGTTGAGATCCGGCCACTGCACTCCAGCCTGGGCAACAGAGCGAGACTCCGCCTCAAAAAAAAAAAAAAAAAGTGACAAGGGCCTGGGGCAGGTGAGACACTGGCCTGGCCCTTCAAAAAGGTCTCTTAGCTTCATGCTTGAGGCTCAGAAAAATTACTCTGTGACAGCCCCTCCCTACCCCAGGCTTCAGCTATGGCCGGAGTGTCAGAGGCTTTTTTGTTTGTTTGTTTGTTTTGTTTTTTTGAGACAGAGTCTTGCTCTGTCGTCCAGGCTGGAGTGCAGTGGTGTGATCTCAGCTCACTACAACCTCTGCCTCCCTGGTTCAAGTGATTCTCCTGCCTCAGCCTCCCAAGTAGCTAGGATTACAGGTGTGCGCCACCACGCCCGGCTAATTTTTGTGTTTTTAGTAGAGACAGGATTTTACCACGTTGGCCAGGCTGGTCTTGAACTCCTGACCTCAGGTGATCCGCCTGCCTCAGCCTCTCAAAGTGGTGAGATTACAGGTGTAAGCCACTGCGCCCAGCCAGGAGGCTGTCTTGAATGAGCACTTTGCATCCCAGATCTCAGCCAGTCCTTAAAAATCACTGCCACAAGGTTGGTATCATCTTTTTTTTTTTTTTTTTTTTTTTTTTTTGAGATAGAGTCTTGCTGTGTCGCCTAGGCTGGAGTGCGGTGGCACCATCTCGGCTCACTGCAAGCTCCGCCTCCTGGGTTCACGCCATTCTCTGGCCTCAGCCTCCTGAGTAGCTGGGATTACAGGCGCACGCCACCACGCCCAGCTTATTTTTTGTATTTTTAGTAGAGATAGGGTTTCACCGTGTTAGCCAGGATGGTCTCGATCTCCTGACCTCATGATCCGCCCGCCTCGGCCTCCCAAAGTGCTGGGATTACAGGCATGAGCCACCGCGCCCAGCCTACGGGGTTAGTATCTTTATGATCCTCACTGAACAGCAGGTGAGACTGAGGCTTAGAGGGGTTGGCTACTTGGCCAAGGCCACTGTGAAGAAGGGACTCCCTCCTCTTCATCACTGAGGGCTCTGCTTTGATGGTCTGTCCCCTGCAAGTATTTCCCTGACTTTCCAATTTCAGATCACAGTACGTGCTCCTCATGGATCACGCAGAGCAGGGCAGCGCGTCCCAGCTGCAGAATTCCTGCCCCAATGCATCCCGGATTCCAATCGAGAGGAAACACCAGGCAACCCAAACTGAGGGACGTTCTGCAAAATTAACTGGCCTGAACTAATCGATAATGTCAATGTCACGAAAGACAAAAGAGAGGCTGAGAACTGTTCCGGATGAAAGGAGACACAAGAGATGGCGCAGCTAAATGCAACTCGGGGACCCGAGTGGATCCCTGACTGGGAAAAAAAAATAGCTGCCAAAAATATTCGTGGGATGATGGATGAAATCTGAGTATGGGCCATGGGGTAGAGGCCAGGATTATACCACTGTTGTATTTCCTGTATGTCACCATCAACAGGAAAACGCCCCTGGTCTCAGGAGATAACCCGCTGTCGCCTTTAGGGATAAAAGGACACAGTGTCTGCAACTGTCAAATGTCTCATCAATACCAATGACGGCAGCAAAGATCATGTGCAAATACAGACAGATACAGCAAATGTGGACACAGGCCAGCGATTGTGAAGCTCCTGAAACATACCATGTGTTATTCGCTCTATTGTTGCAACTTTTCCATAGATTGGCAATGGTTCAAAACAAAAAGTTCAAAGGAAAAAAAAAAAATAAAGCAAGCAACAACTCAGCCCACACCTCCCACCCCCTTACAACATTCCCCCCACCCCGCATAGCACTGGCCAGCATCTGATATCGTATCTAGTTCGCGTATTTGTTTTGTTAGCTGCCTGGCTCCAGTAGGAATGTTAGTCTGAGAAGACAGGAATTGTTTTGTTTGCACAATTCGATGGTTTTTAGTATACGCACGGAGTTGTACAATCATTACTACATTCAATTTTATTTATTTTTTTGAGACAGAGTGTCGCTCTGTCACCCAGGCTGGAGTGCAATGGCATGATCTCGACTCACTGCAACCTCCGCCTCCCGGGTTCAAGCAATTCTCCTGCCTCAGCCTCCCGAGTAGCTGGGATTACAGGCCCCCGCCACCATGCCCAGTTAATTTTTGTATTTTTAGAAGAGATGGGGTTTCACCATGTTGGCCAGGCTGGTCTCAAACTCCTGACCTCAAGTGATCCACCCGCCTCAGCCTCCCAAAGTGCTGGGACTACAGGTGTGAGCCACCAGGCTGGCCGCTACATTCAATTTTAGAACATTTTTCAGCCCCTCAAAAGAAACCCTGTACCCTTTAGCAATCAGCCTCCAAATCGCTTCTCCCCACCAGCCTCAGGCAACCAGTAATCCACTTTCTGTCTCTATGGATTTGCCTGTTGTGGACATTTCACATTAATGGAATCATACACTCTGTGACCTTACATGACTGGCTTCTGTCACTTAGCACAATGTTTTCAAGGTTCACCCACAGCGTAGCATATACGAGGGCAGGGTTTTTTTGTTTGTTTTTAAATTTCTTTTTGGAGACAGGGTCTCCCTGTGTCACCCAGGTTGGAGGGCAGTGGCATGATCTCAACTCACTGCAGTCTTCATCTCCCAGGCTCAAGTGATCCTCCCACATCAGCCTCCCAAGTAGCTGGGACTACAGGCGTGCGCCATTATGCCCGGTTAATTTTCGTATTTTTTGTAGAGACAGCGTCTCCCTATGTTGCCCAGGCTGGTCTCGAACTCCCAGGCTCAAGTGATCCTCCTGCCTCTGCCTCCCAAAGTGCTGGGATTACAGGCATGAGCCACCGCACCCAGCCAAGCGGGAGTTTTTGTTCTCGCCTTACATGCAAAGCCCAAGACAGAGCCTGACACAGAGAAGTGGGCCATAAATATTAGCTCAGTGAACAGATGAGTCAGGATTTGAACTCAAGCCTGTTGGCTGCAAAGATCATGCCCTTAACCCCAGCATGGCACAGTCCATTCGGCCGGCCTCACTGCAGAGGGGACTTGAATCCTGCCTGTCCCGTCTTCCCATGGGAACTCAGGCCAGTCCCACCACTGAGGCCCTCTGCAGGGGAGGTGTGTGGGGGATGGGGGCCTGACTGTTGGGAGGGGCTGACACTGCCACACCCAGCCCTGCCTGGTACCTTGAGGTTGTGCCCGTCGAAGGGCAGGGAGCCGCTGACGAGGGTGTACAGGATGACTCCCAGGCTCCAGATGTCCACCTCCGGCCCGTCGTACTTCTTGCCCTGAAACAGCTCCGGGGCAGCGTATGGGGGGCTCCCACAGAACGTGTCCAGCTTTGAGCCCAGCGTGAACTCGTTGCTGAAGCCAAAGTCAGCGATCTTGATGTTGGCCTCGGCGTCCAGCAAGAGGTTCTCAGCCTGCGGGGAGAGGAGGAGAGGGACTCGAGGCCAAAGCCCTTCGTGGACGTGGGAGGCGGACAGGAGCGCAGGCTCTAGGGTTGGCCCACAGGGATCAATTCTTGGGCCTGTCCCTTACTCTCTGCCTGACCTTAGGTAGTGACTTTACCTCACTGAGCCTCAGTTTCCTCATCCATAGAATGGGGATAATCTTAGTCCCTACTTCATAGAGTAGTTTGAGAATTATGAGTTAATCCGCATAGAAAACCTAGCACGGGCTGGGCATGGTGGCTCACCCCTGTAATCCCAGCACTTTGGGAGGCTGAGGTGGGCGGATCACCTGAGGTCGGGAGTTCAAGACCAGCCTGACCAACATGGAGAAATCTCGTCTCTACTAAAAATACAAAATTAGCTGGGCATGGTGGCACATGCCTGTAATCCCAACTACTCAGGAGGCTGAGGCAGGAGAATCGCTTGAACCCGGGAGGCGGAGGTTGCGGTGAGCCAAGATCACGCCATTGCAAAAAAAAAAGAAAGAAAAGCTAAAACAGTATTTCATACCCAGTGAACACTATGGAATATCACTATTACCCCGTGTGGTCTGCAGAGCTGGGGGTCTTCAGGTAATCTCCTGCCCCTCTTGGAGCCTCAGGTTACCCAGCAGAAACAAAATGAGGCCTGACTGCTCAAGACCCAGGAAAATGAAAGCAATAATTTAATCCTGGTTGCATACCTACCATGCACTGGGCTCTGTTGACTATCAATTATAACAGTGTCCATCTGCATAATGTGAAGGTGAAACTACAGACTCTTGGAGAATTCCCGCTGCAAATCCCAGCTCCACCACTTACTCGCTGTGGGACTTTAGATAGGTTACCAGACCTCTCTGTGCCTCAGTTTCCTTGTATGTAAACCGAGGGTGATCCCGACACCTGCCTCAAGCACTGTTGTGGGTTTAAGTGTAAAGTGCTCACAGCAGCCCCAAGAACGCAGTCAGTGATCAGTAAACATTTCCTGGCCGGACGCTGTGGCTCATGCCTGTAATCTCAGCACTTTGGGAGGCCAAGGCAGGCGGATCTCCTGAGGTCAGGAGTTCGAGACTAGCTTGGGCAACATGGTGAAACCCCGTCTCTACTAAAAATACAAAAATTAGCCAGGTGTAGTGGCGGGCGCCTGTAATCCCAGCAACTCGCGAGGCTGAAGCAGGAGAATCGTGTGAGCTGAGACTGCATCACTGTACTCCAGCCTGGGCAACACAGCGAGACTCCATCTCAAAAATAAATAAATAAATAAACGTTCTGTATTGTTATAAAGTTTTGTCTATTTTTTTGTGGCATGCAGTCTTACAATTGCCATTTCACAGGGGAGGAAACAGAGGCTCAGGGAGGCCACACCTCATGCCCATTGCAAGAAAGCAGCAGAACTAGAATCTAAACAAAGCCACCCATTTCCACAGTGCGTGGAGGAAGAAGCCTCCAGCCTTCTGACTACAAACAGACGCACAGTTCCACCTTTCAAAATGTTACCCGCGTCTGGTCCATCCCAACTGCGGTCCTTCCCTCGCCCAGGTCACCAGCATGCCTGGCTTCCTCCCAGGTCTCCCTATGTCTCCTGGTTTATTTCTGGACCACACTTCCCCAGCTCCTGCCCCAGTAAAGGCCCAAACCCTACAAAGACACACCAGAGAGCTCCTCCCCAAACCTGAATCTAATAGCATCTGCCTTGCTCAGGGCATATATATATATATATATATATACTTTTTTGTTTCTTTTTGAGATGGCGTCTCATTCTGTCACCCAGGCTGGAGTGCAGTGGCACAATCTCGGCTCACTGTAACCTCTGCCTCCTGGGTTCACGTGATTCTCCTGCCTCAGCCTCCCAAGTAGCTGGGACTACAGGTGCATACCACCACCCCCGGCTATTTTTTTTTTATTTTGCTTGAGGTGAGGTGATCCGCCCTCATTTTTTTTCCTGCCATTTGAGGCTCCACAATCCAGCCCCAAGGTCACATTTGGGTTGGTCCCCTTGGTTGGTACCCCCGGTGTACTAAAAGGACCCCAAACTTCGTGTTAGCTGCTTTGGGGACCCTCCACCAGGGGGCGTACGACCTCCTGGTTAATCATGGAAGCCTCGAAGGTGCTGCCTCCAGGGCTGTGTGGAGGGACACCCTGGCCTAGCAGAAGGAAGTCAAGAGAAGGTTAGCACTTCAACCTCTACAGCAATTTGTTTTTTGTTTTCATTTTTTGTTATTTTTCTTTTTTTCAGATGCACTTTCTGCTTTTGAATTTTTTGTTGTTGTTTTTAGAGATAGGGTTTTGCTCTGTCACCCAGGTTGGAGTGTAGTGGTGCAGTCATGGCTTCCTGCAGCCCCAACCTCCTGGGCTCAAGGGATCCTCCTGCCTTAGCCTCCTGAGTAGTTGAGACTACAGGCATACGACCTAATTTTTTTGTTTTTTTTTTTTTTTTTTGAGATGGAGTCTTGCTATGTTGTCCAGGCTGGAGTGCACTGGCATGATCTCAGCTCACTGCAACCTCCACCTCCTAGGTTCAAGCAATTCTCATGCCTCAGCCTCTCAAGCAGCTGGAATTACAGGCACACGCCACGACGCCCAGCTAATTTTTGTATTTTTAGTAGAGATGGAGTTTTACCATGTTGCCCAGGTTGGTCTTGTACTCCTGGCCTCAAGTGATCTACCTGCCTAGGCCTCCCAAAGTGCTGAGACAGGTGTGAGCCACTGCGCCCAGCTAAGCTAATTTTTTACAATTATTTTTTGTAGAGATGGGGTTTTGCTGTGTTGCCCAGGCTATTCTAGAATTTCTGGGCTCAAGCAATCCTCCCACCTCAGCCTCCCAAAGTGCTGGGATTGCAGGTATGAGACTGCACCTGGTCCTGCATAGGAATTCAACTGTGGAATTTTGCGTCTTTAGAATCTGACAATAGCTTTTAAAATGGGGTTTGTGGCTGGGTGCAGTGGCTCACGCCTGTAATCCCAGCACTCTGGGAGGCCAAGGCGGGCGGATCACCTGAGGTCAGCAGTTCGAGACCAGCCTGGCCAACATGGTGAAATCCTGTCTTTACTAAAAATACAAAAATTAGTGGTGGTGCCCATCTGTAGTCTCAGCAACTCCGAAAGCTGAGGCAGGAGGATCACTTGAGCCCAGGAGTTCAAGACCAGCCTGGGCAATGGAGTGAGACCCCCATCTCTACAAAAAAATTAGAAATTAGCCAGGCTTGGTGGCTCACACCTGTGGTCCCAGCTACTCAGGAGGCTGAGATGGGAGGACTGCTTGAGCCCAAGAGGTCGAGGCTACAGTGAACTGTGATGGAACTATCACACGTCAGCATGGGCAAGAAAAAAACATAACAAAACAGCAAAAGCAACCCAGTCCTTCCTCACAGATAGTTCCAGCAGCACTTCCTTAAAGCACTTAGGATGCCGTCTAGCACACAGGTACTCACAAAACCACAGTCAAGACAATGGGATTTGAGCCAACCAAACGTTCAGCCACCTGGTCTTGGAGCAGGAGGCCAGAGACATGCAGTGGAAGGTATGGAATGGGGACCCTGGGGCCACAGGTACTTGAGGAGGCTGCCCGGCTCAGCTCCTACAGGCAGCTGGGCTGGAGCCTTGCTGAGTCCCTTCCGGCCTGGTACTGGCCAAAGTGGTTTTTCTCTCAAAGTCCTTTCTGGGACTGGGCGCAGTGGCTCACATCTGTAATTCCAGCACTTTGGGAGGCTGAGGCAGGTGGATCACGAGGTCAGGAGTTCAAGACCAGCCTGGCCAACAAGGTGAAACCCTGTCTCTACTAAAAATACGAAAATTAGCCGGATGAGGTGACAGGCACCTGTGATCCCAGCTACTCGGGAGGCTGAGGCAGGAGAATCGCCTGAACCCGGGAGGCAGAGGTTGCAGCCAGCTGAGATGGGGCCACTACACTCCAACCTAGGCAACAGTGTGAGACTCTGTGTCAAAAATAAAAATAAAAACAAAGCCCCTTCTCAAGTTCATAGAAACAAAGCCCCTTCTCAAGTTCTCAGATACCCTGCAGGCAGAGTGACTCTGGGGCTCTGCAACCTAAATCCTCCAGGAGTCCTGAACGTCCTAAGGTCAGAGAATGCCAAGGTCCCAAAGGCTCTGAGAGCAACAAATCCCTTATCACGTCCCAGCGTCCTTATCCAACAGCCCTGTAGCATCCAGGGCCGTTCTGGGACACTTTGTTTCTCCCCGCTTTGTTCACACCCCCTGTCCCCTCCTCCTCATCCGCTCCCCCATCTGCTGGCCTTGTTTCTGCCACAAAAGCTTGGGAAAGGGTCAAGGGGGTGCTGGGTGCAGAGGGAGGAGCAGGAGGAGAAAAGGGCTGGGGGAATTTGCTGGAGACCACGGGAGCCATGCAGGGGTGGGGGCAGGGAGAAGTCTGAGGGCTGAGCTGGGGTCCCCGAGATCACAGCAGGGCGGGGGCTTACCTTCAGGTCCCTGTGTACAATGTTTTTCTGGTGACAATAGTGCACAGCCGAAACGATCTGGGAGGGAGGGGGAAGGTTGGTTATTTGTGACTCCTGAAACCCTCAGCCTCCCTCAGTGGACTGTGAAACCACTCACAACCGAGCCCCAGGCCTCCCCAAGGCACAGCCTGAGACCTGAGGCCTCGCACCCCAATTCAGTCCCAGCAAGAGGTGCCCGTGGAATCTGGGCAGACACACGCCTCCCACAGGACACCCCCATGCCCAGGGATGTCGGAACCAAGGCATGGGCACCAGCCTCTCTTGACTTTCATATCTGGAAGTTCCCATGAGGATATCCCATACCTGTAGATAGACACGCTACCCCAACTCACCAGGGCTTACGGCCCTTGAGTTCAGGACAGCTGTGTCAAGGCAGCTAGACAGTCCCGAAGAGACACTCTCACACCGGCACATCTGCTTACCCCTCACGCCCCGGCACCCTCACACCTGCATTTCCTCTTACCCCACACACCTGGCACCTTCACACTAGCACATCTACTTACCCCTCATGCCTGGACACCCTCACACGCGCATCTCCTCTTACCCCACACCTGGCACCTTCACACCAGCACATCTACTTACCCCTCATGCCTGGACACCCTCACATGCGCATCTTCTCTTACCCCACACCTGGGCACCCTCACACCTGCACGTCCTCTTACCCTACACCTGGGCACCCTCACACCTGCATCTCCTCTTACCCCACACACCTGGGCACCCTCTAACCCACATCTCCTCTTACCCCACACACCTGGGCACCCTCACACCTATATCTCCTCTTACCCCACACACCTGGGCACCCTCACACCTGTATCTCCTCTTACCCCACACACCTGGGCACCCTCTAACCCACATCTCCTCTTACCCCACACACCTGGGCACCCTCTAACCCACATCTCCTCTTACCCCACACACCTGGGCACCCTCTAACCCACATCTCCTCTTACCCCACACACCTGGGCACCCTCTAACCCACATCTCCTCTTACCCCACACACCTGGGCACCCTCACACCTGCATGTCCTCTTACCCCCCACACCTGGCCCCCTCCCACACTCTTATACACCTGGGTGTCTTCACTACCACACACCTGGAAACCCATACATCTGGGCACTCACACACCCGGGCACCCACATACCGGCATGCCCTAGTACCTACAAACTTACACAACCACCCCTCGGCCCTTTCTTGCCCATCTACCTGGGGTGCCCTACACTCTCTTCCCCACACACCTACATACCTGGACATCCACATACCTACTGCCCACACATCTTCTGAATCACACTCTGGCACACTCACACCTGGCACCCTGGCACCTTCGTGCCCCCTCACCCACACACCTACGCACTGGGCACACCCACATGCCCCACACAAGAAACACCTGCCCACCGGGGCGCCTTCATGCCCAAACATCCTCTCACCCACCCAAAGGGGCACCTGCAAACCTACATCCGGATGCCCTCACATCGGGACGACTGCATGCCCAGCACACCCAGCTCTGCACCTTCACCCCTGCCCAGACTTAGGCCCCACCCCCAGGTCGCTGGACAACCTAGACCATGCCCAGCTCTCGGACACCCTTCCCAGGGACCCAGGCACCCCGTCAGCCCCACCCTCAGCCCTGCCCCAACCTGTCGGAACTTGGCTCGAGCTTCCTTCTCCTTCATGCGGCCATGCGACACGAGGTAGTCAAACACTTCTCCTGCAGGGCAGAGGCCGAGCGGGGTCAGGATCAGGTGCAGGGGCAGGGGGAGGCAGCACAGGGGCAGGGTGGAGAGGGTGGGCAGCTCACCGGCACTTGCATACTCCATCACCAGGTACAGCGTCTTCTCAGTCTCAATCACCTCGAAGAGCTTCACTACAATGGTTGGGAACAGTGTAGGGGGTTAGGGAGAAAGAGCCCCTCCTAACCTGTACTTGGTAACTATGCAAAAGGCCAACCATAATACCCACCCACCCCCAACTCAAAAACACTCAATGGCTCCCTACTGACAGCAAGATCTTCTAAACTCCTCACCCACCTCTACCACCCTTTTTGTTTTGTTTTGTTTTGTTTTTTGTAGACGGAGTTTTGCTCTTGTGGCCCAGGCTGGAGTGCAATGGCGCATCTCTGCTCACTACAACCTCTGCCTCCCGAGTAGCTGGGATTACAGGCACGCACCACCATGCCCGGCTAATTTTGTATTTTTAGTAGAGACGGGGTTTCTCCATGTTGGTCAGGCGGGTCTCAAACTCCCGACCTCAAGTGATCTGCCTGCCTCGGCTTCCCAAAGTGCTGGGATTACAGACGTAAGCCACCGCGCCCAGCCACCCTTTCCACTTTCTCTCTCACAAGAATGTCGGCTCCATGAGGCCAGAGATTTGTCTTGTTTTCTTCCCTGCTGTGTCCCCAGGGTCCGGCACATAGCAGCCACTCAATCAACAGTTACTGAGTAAATGAATGAATGCTGCAGCCACATCCACGCGGAGCTAAACTCCGCTTCTCTCACTAAAGACCCCTCTCTCCCCGCTCTGCCCAGTGATAATGACAGTGAGGATGCTGATGCTGGTGGAAATAATCGGACCAAGTCCCATAGCTCAGCCCAAACTAAGCATTTCGGACGCATGATCTTTGTCAATCCTCACAATGACTTGGTAATAGGCCCTATTATCATCCCTACTCCAGAAAAGAAAATAGCTCAAGGAGGTTAAGTGACTTGCCCAAGGTCACACAGCAGTGATGCAACTATGAGAAACCAGGTCTCTAACTCTTTTTTTTTTTTTTTTTGAGACAAAGTCTCGCTTTATTGCCCAGGCCGGGGTGCAGTGGTGTGATCTCGGCTCACTGCAACCTCTGCCTCCTGGGCTCAAGCAATTCTGCCTCGGTCTCCCAAGTAGCTGGGATTACAGGCATCCACCACCACACCCTGCTCATTTTTGTATTTTTAGTAGAGAGGGTTTCACCATGTTGGTCAGACTGGTGTCGAACTCCTGACCTCAAGTGATCCACCAGCCTTGGCCTCCCAAAGTGCTGGGATTCCAGGAGCGAGCCACTGCGCCTGGCGGGTCTCCAACTATTCTAACCACTGCCACCACCCCCAACTCCTTTGCAAGTGTCCGGCTGGTGGCCTGCCCCTGCACCCGTTCCCTCCTCACCGATGTTGGGGTGGTTTAGGCCCTTCATGATGCGGACTTCTCGGAACAGCTGGGTGTGGCCAGAAAGGAAGACAGAGGAGAGTGAGGGTGGGTGGCTTGGGGGATCCTTTCCCCAGCCGGGCCCCCGCAGGAGGGGTCAGGTGGGTCACCCGGCTGTCCCGGAAGCCTGGCTCCTGCTCTCCCCCATCTTCCCAGCCTCACCTTCTGCAGGCTGCTGGGATTCAGCTGGGTTTTGTCGATGATCTTGATGGCAACCTAGAGAGGGAGGAAAGGAGGAGGGAAGGTCAAGGTACCACAGGCCCCACTGGGCGTGGTGGCTCAGGCCTGTAATCCCAGCATTTTTTGGAGGACCAAGACGGGAGTATCACTTGAGGCCAGGAGTTCGAGACCAGTCTGGTCAACGTGATGAAACCCTGTCTCTCCTAAAAATACAAAAATTAGTCGGGTGTGGTAGCGGGCGCCTGTAATCCCAGCTACTCGGGAGGCTGTGGTGGGAGAATCGCTTGAGCCTGGGAGGTGGAGGTTGCAGTGAGCCAAGATGGTGCCACTGCACTCCAGCCTGGCCCAGCTCAGATCACCCTAGGATATCCTTCCCTTGCCCCCTCTCCCGGAAGAGCCCTCACTCTGGGCCATACCCAGTGGATGGGGAACTTGGGGACTCAGGGCCTTTGCACAAGCTGTCCTCACTGTCTCCACTGCCACCCTCACTTCTGCAGAGAAATATCCTTATTCCACAGCAGGGCCTGGCTGACGCTCCAGAGCTGCCTGAGGGGATGTGGGCATGGCCAAGACCTTGAGGGGACCCCTTTGTAAGGGCACCGCAGATCACTCGCCCATCACATCTTTGTTTTGAACAAAAGGACAGTGGAATAAATAACAACTGGCTAACACGTACTAAGTCCTCACTCTACCAGGCCTATGTGCTTTACTAATGAGAACTCTTAATCTTCACAACCACCTGTGAGGTAAGTGCTAGGATTATCCCTCCCATTCTCCACACCCACCCCCTCTTTTGTTTGTTTGGAGGCAGAGTCTTGCTCTGTTGCCCAGGCTAGAGTACAGTGGTGTTACAGTGGTGTCATCATAGCTCACTGCAACCTTGATCTCCTGGGCTCAAGCGATCCTCCCACCTCAGCCTCCCAAGTAGCTGGGACCACAGGCACGTGCCACCAACACTTGGCTAACAGGATTATCCTCATTTTACCAACAGAGAAACTGAGGCACAGAGCTGTTGAGTCACTTGGCCAAAGTTATATGGATAGTAAACTGTAGTAAGTTGTGGGCCAGATTTGAATTTACGCAGCACGATGGAATCTACCTTTTAAACACAACTTTTAAAACAGCTTTGAGATACATCATGGGAAGGAAATCAGAATGTCACTGAACTCTCCTTATACTTCTTTTGCAGTGAAACTTTTTTTTTTTTTTTTGAGATAGAGTTTCCCTCTTGTTGCTCAGGCTGGAGCACAATGGTGCCATCTTGGCTCACAGCAACCTCCACCTCCCGGGCTCAAGGGATTTTCCTGCCTCAGCCTCCCGAGTAGCTGGGATTCCAGGCATGCGTCACCACACACAGCTAATTTTGTATTTTTAGTAGAGACAGGGTTTCTCCATGTTGGCCAAGCTGGTCTTGAACTCCCGACCTCAGGTGATCCGCACACCTCAGCCTCCGAAAGTGCTGGGAATACAGGCATGAACCACCGCACCCGGTCTGCAGTGAAACTTTCATTTTATTTTTAAAACAGAGATGGGGCCAGGTCCCTCTCAGAAACCCCTGGAACCAGATCCACATACAGGGAACCATGTGTTCTTCATGGAAGAGGGGGCCCCTTAGCTTTCCTCATATTCTCACGAATGGGTTTTTAAAAATTTTATCAAACACTTTTTATGCCAGTATTGAGACGATCATATGGTTTCTCTCCTTTAATCTGAGAATGTGGTGAAGTACATGAATAAATTGTCAAAGGGAAAAGAACTTTGCATTCCTAAGATAAAGCCAGCTTCATCATCACACAGTTTTCTTTAATTGATTTGCCAGGTTCTGTTTGTTAATATTTTGTATAAGATTTTTGTACCTATGTTCACCAGACTGGCCAGTAATTTTGTTTCTTGTCTGGTTTTGCTCTTAAGGACAAACTGGCACCTAAAAACCTATCGGGCAGTGAAGTTCTTTCTTTAGTCTCTGGAAGAACTGGCATAAAATGTGAACATCCGGTAGAATTTGCCCGTAAGACCATCGGGGCTTGGTGTCTTTTGCGTGTATGGTGTAGACAGTGTGAGGGAAGGAGAGAGTCCATCCAAGGCAGGATAATTCATTCCAATCATTTCTCTAAAACTGAAGGAGGGGTGGGGAAATCATGAAATCATCCACCATTCTTTTTCCTCTAAGTGAGTTAGAGACCTCGTATCTAGGCTGCAAAGCCTGTGTGGGCCCTTTTCGCAATGTCGCCATACTCAGCACAGATGCCTGCTCTGAAAGAGGAGGTGGGGAGAGTGAGGCTGTGTGTAACTGAGAATACAACATAAATAAACCTGCTGTGTTCTCCAGATCACAGGAAGATTTCAAGGAACCAAAGTTTACCCTTAAAACAGACAGGCAGCTCAGGTTTATTTAACTTTACTTTTCATTTTTAATTTATTTACTATTTATTTTTGAGATGGAGTCTTGCTCTGTCACTCAGGCTGGAGTGCAGAGGCATAATCTCAGCTCACTGCGGCCTCCGCCTCCTGGGTTCCAGTGATTCTCCTGCCTCAGCCTCCCAGGTAGTTGGGATTACAGGCACGCACCACCGCGCCTGGCTAATTTTTGTATTTTTTTTTTTTTTTAGTAAAGATGGGGTTTTGCCATGTTGGCCAGGCTGGTCTTGAACTCCTGACCTCAGGTGATCCACCTGCCTCAGCCTCCCAAAGTGCTGGGTTTATAGGCATGAGCCACTGCACCTGGCCAATTTTTTTTTTTTTTTTTTTGAGACAGAGTCTCACTCTTGTTGCCCAGGCTGGAATACAGTGGCGCGATCTTGGCTCATTGAAACTTCTGCCTCTGCCTCCTGGGCTCAAGCAATTCTCCTGCCTCAGTCTCCCAAGTAGCTGAGATTAGAGGGGCCTGCCATCACGCCCAGCTAATCTTTATATTTTTAGTAGAGACAGGGTTTTACCATGTTAGCCAGGCTGGTCTTGAACTCCTGATCTCAGGTGATCCACCCGTCTCGGTCTCCCAAAGTGCTGGGATTATAGGCATGCGCCACCACGCCCAGCTAATTTTTGTATTTTTAGTAGAGACAGGGTTTCACCATGTTGGTCAGGCTGGTCTTAAACCCCTGACCTCAAGCAATCCACCTGCCTCAGCTTCCCAAAGTACTGGGATTACAGGCGTGAGCCACCGTGCCCAGCCCTCTTTTATTTTCATTTTTTGAGATAAGGTCTCACTCTGTTACCCAGGCTGGAGTGCAGTGGTGAGGTCACACCTCACCACAGCTTCAAACTCCTGAGCTCAAGTGATCCTCCGGCCTCAGCCTCCCAAGTAGCTGGGACCACAGGCACGCATCACTGCACCCAGCTAATTTTTTTAAAATTTTATTTATTTTTCAGTAGAGACAAAGTCTTGCTATGTTGCCCAGTCTGGTCTCAAACTCCTGAGCTCAAGCAATCCTCCTACCTTGGCCTCTCAAAGTGCTGGGATTACAGGTGTGAGCCAACGCATCCAGCCACAGCTCAGGTTTATCTACAAAAGCCGCATGCATCCTTAGCAATGCACACATTGGACTGCCTGTGATCTGAGATCTCCCGGCAATTTCAGGGATACCTGAAATGGGTTCTCTTTTCCCACGGGGGTGGTTCTGGGAACATCGGGGATATTGTGACCTGTCCCATAGAGAGTCGGGAACTTACCTGAGGCCGTAAAGCAAACCCAGGGCCGATCCCGACCTCTATCAACGTACCCCGAAGACCTGGTCCCGCGGGAAACTGCCCCGAGCCCCACCCTGTGCCCATACTCACCTCCCGACCAGTGAGGATGTGCCGAGCCAGCTTGACTTTGGCAAAGTTGCCCTTCCCGATGGTCCTCAGCAGGCGGTAGTTGCCCACATGGGGCTGCTCCTCGGGACAGGAGGCGATGGAGTTCCGGCAACGGGCACCCAGTGAGCGGCTGGACCAGGACGGGCCTTTGTCCGAGGAGCGGCCACTGCCCAAGGTGCCATGCTGGGCGGGGGAGACGCAGCATGAGCTATCCAATCCCACCTTCCGTGGCACCCGTAGGCTGGTGCAGTTAACTTGAGGTCTGGCTACCGACCCCTTTGTGGCCCTTTTCAACCTCAGGTCACAGACAGCCAAGCATCCTTCATCTTTCTCTACAAAAAGATGCCTCCAGGAACAAAAGTTCCCGTGTCCCCCAAATCTGCAACATCCAGGACCCCAGGCATCAGACCCCTTCTTCAACCCTCACTGCAGTCTGACTACTACCAACTTTATCTTTTTTTTTTTTTTTCTTGGGATGGAGTCTTGCTCTGTCACCCAGGCTGGAGTGCAGTGGCACAATCTCAGCTCACTGCAACCTCCGCCTCCGGGTTCAAGCCATTCTCCTGCCTCAGCCTCCCGAGTAGCTGGGATTACAGGCGTGCACTATCATGCCTGGCTAATTTCTGTATTTTTAGTAGAGACGAGGTTTCACCATGTTGACTAGGCTGGTCTCAAACTCCTGACTCAGGTGATCCACCTGCCTCAGCCGTACGGATTACAGATATGAGCCACTGCATCCAGCCCCAACCTCCTTTTCTAATTACATACATACCTCAGAGATATTGCAAGTTTGGTTCCAGACTACCATAATAAAGCATATATTGCAAAAAAGCAATGCACATAAATCTTTTGGATCCCCAGTGCATATAAAAATTATGGGCCAGACAGCCTGGAGCAGTGGCTCACGCCTGTAATTCCAGCACTTTGGGAGGCCGAGGTGGGTGGATCACGAGGTCAGAAGTTCGAGACCAACTTGGCCAATATGGTGAAACCCCATCTCTACTAAAAAAAATACAAAAATTAGCCAGGCATGGTGGCAGACACCTGTAGTCCCAGCTACTCAGGAGGCTGAGGCAGGAGAATCGCTTGAACCCGGGAGGTGGAGGTTGTAGTGAGCCAAGATCTCTCTACTGCGCTCCGGTCTGGGTGACAGACTGAGACTTGGTCTAAAAAAAAAAAAAAAAAAAGTCCAGGCACGGTGGCTCACGCCTGTAACCCCAGCAGTTTGAGAGGCCGAGGCAGACAGATCATGAGGTCAGGAGATTGAGACCATCCTGGCTAACACGGTGAAACCCCATCTCTACTAAAAATACAAAAAACTAGCCAGGCGTGGCAGCTTGCACCTGTAGTCCCAGCTACTCAGGAGGCTGAGGCAGGAGGATGGCGTGAACCCGGGAGGCGGAGCTTGCAGTGAGCCGAGATGGCACCACTGCACTCCAGCCTGGGCAACAGAGCAAGACTCTGTCTCAAAAAAAAAAAAAAAATTATGGGCCAGGAGGGGTGGCTCACGTCTGTAATCCCAGCACTTTGGGAGGCCAAGGCAGGTGGATCACCTGAGGTCAGGAGTTTGAGACTAGCCTGGCCAACATGCGGAAACCCCGTCTCTACTAAAAATACAAAACTTAGCCGGATGTGGTGATGCACACCTGGAATCCCAGCTACTCAGGAGGCTGAGGCAGGAGAATCACTTGAACCAGGGAGGTGGAAGTTGCAGTGAGCTGAGATCGTGCCACTGCACTCATCTGGGCGACAGAGTGGGACTCCATCTCAAAAAAAAAAAAAAGAAAGAAAGAAAGAAAAAATGTGTTTACACCATACTGTAGTCTACTGAGTGTGCAATAATAGCATTACAGCTATAAAAACAATGTACATACTTTAATTTTATAATACCTTATTGTTAAAAGATGCTAACAATCATCTGAACCTTCAGTGAGTGAATCACAATAAAAAAAATCATTGACGAGGTGGGAGGATTGCTTGAAGCCAGGGAGTTTGAGACCAGCCTCAGCAATGAAGTGATATGTCCATCTCTAGAAAAACTAAAAAAAAAAGAAAACTAGCTAGACATGGTGGCATGTGCCTATAGTCCTGGCTACTCAGGGGGCTGAGATGGGAAGATCGCTGGAGCCCCAGGAGGTCGAGGCTGCAGTGAGCTATGATTACCGCACTGCACTCCAGCCTGGGCAACAGAGCAAGACCCTGTCTCTTTAAAAAAAAAAAAAAAAAAAAAAAAAGGCCGGGCGCGGTGGCTCAAGCCTGTAATCCCAGCACTTTGGGAGGTCGAGACGGGCGGATCAGGAGGTCAGGAGATCAAGACCATCCTGGCTAACACGGTGAAACCCCGTCTCTACTAAAAAAATACAAAAAACTAGCCGGGCAAGGTGGTGGGTGCCTGTAGTCCCAGCTACTTGGGAGGCTGAGGCAGGAGAATGGCGTGAACCCGGGAGGCGGAGCTTGCAGTGAGCTGAGATCCGGCCACTGCACTCCAGCCTGGGCGACACAGCAAGACTCCGTCTCAAAAAAAAAAAAAAGAAAAAAGAAAAAACATCACTGATCACAGATCACCATAACACCTATTATAATAATAATGAAAAAGTTTGAAATATTGTGTGAATTATCAAAATGTGACAGAGACATGAATGGTGCACAGGCTATTGGAAAAATGGAGGCTACAGGCTTGCTCAACGCAGGGTAGTCAGAAACCTTCAATTCGTAGAAAACACAGTATCTGTGAAGTTTGATAAGGCAGTGCGAAAAAGCAGGATATGCCTGTCCTGGAGCCTGGATCACCTCTACGATATTTTGCTCTAAATGAGACTGCCCTCAACCCCAATCAACACTGACCTCAATCTGGACTCGAGGCTCCTCCTCCACCACCACTGGTTCTGACATGCTATTTGACCCATCGACCGTCCCCTCTCCAGCCACCAAATTCTACTTCAAACCCAAATGGCAACATTTGATTCCCAGTGGAATGCCCCTAACATTTTATCCCAATCACTGTTGCCCCAGATTGGACTCCAAACATTGTAACCAAGTCTTTTTGTTTGTTTGGTTTTTTTGGACGGAGTTTCGGAGTTTCGCTCTTGTTGCCCAGGCTGGGGTGCAGTGGCGGGATTTGGCTCACTGCAACCTCCACCTCCTGGGTTCAAGTGATTCTCCTGCCTCAGCCTTCCTGAGTAGCTGGGATTACAGGCATGTGCCACCATGCCTGGCTAAGTTTGTATTTTTAGTAGGAACGGAGTTTCATCATGTTGGGTTGGTCTTGAACTCCTGACCTCAGGTGATCCACCCACCTTGGCCTCCCAAAGTGCTGGGATTACAAGCGTGAGACAACAACCCCCCCGCGGTATAACCAAGTCTTTCACTGGCCCTGAGACCTGGCTGAATCCCTGTTATCCTCCTTCCATGGGAAACATTGTTGCTTCTGCCACCCCCTGAAACACCCAGGGTTTGAGCAGCCCCTGACTTGCTGTCTCCCACACCATGGCTTCTCTCCTCCCGATGTTCTGTTCCTACGGTCCCGCCCCTCCCCGCCTCTCTCCCCCACAGGTCACCTGCCGGCTCCAAGCTGCCCTGGCCTGATTGGAAGCCCCAGGGACTGTGTCTCCCTTTCAGGGCTGGGACTCAGGGTGCCTGAGGCCCCCTGCCAAGGCAGTTCTGCCTGTGCCCTTCTAGCTGGGAGTGGGAAGCCGGAGGACAACAGGAGGGGAGGAAGAAAGTCCAGGAGGCTGATGGGCTGGTGTCCCAAGTCTCTGAGAAAGGCACTGCCAGGCCACTTGATAGCAACAACTAACATTTAATTAATGCTGGTCATTGATGCAATATGAGGCCATTACCACACTATCATCTCCACTTTACAGGTGGGGAAACTGAGGCCCGGACCCAAGATCTGAACCCAAACAGTTTCCGCTAGTCTTTTTTTTTTTTTTTTTTTTTTTCTTTTTTGATGGGGCTTCACTCTTGTTGCCCAGGCTGGAGTGCAGTGGCATGATCTCAACTCACTGCAACCTCCACCTCCCAGGTTCAAGCAATTCTACTCCCTCAGCCTCCCGAGTATTACAGGTGCCCGCCACCACGCCCGGCTAATTTTTGTATTTTTAGTAAAGACGGGGTTTCACCATGTTGGCCAGGCTGGTCTTGAACTCCTGACCTCAAGTGATCCGTCTGCCTCAGCCTCCCAAAGTGCTGGGATTACCAGGGTGAGCCACCATGCCCAGTAGTTTCCACCAGTCTTGATGCTCTTCTCTGTCACAACACCACACTGCCTCTCACACCTGAACCTTTTTTTTTTTTTTTTTTTTTGAGACAGGGTCTTGCTCTGTTGCCCAGGCTGAAGTGCAGCGGTGCAATCAAGGCTCAATGCAGCCTCAACTGCCTGGGTTCAAGCAGATCCTCCCACCTCAGGCTCCCAAGTAACTGAGACCACAGGAGTGCCCCACGACACACAGCCAATTTTCAAATTTTTTTGTAGAGATGGAGTCTTGCTATGTTGCCCGGGCTAGTCTTCAGCTCCCAGGCTCAAGCCATCCTCCCGCCTGGGTCTCCCAAAGTGCTGGGATTATAGGTGTGAGCTACCACGCTGGGTCATGAACCATTTCTACAAAGCAGCTCACGCTATGGACCAAGTCCTGTGTAAACAGGCAACTCGCCTACACTTGATTCCTGCAGTAACCCAGTGAGTGACTCCACGTTCCAGCAGAGAAACTGAGCCTTGGAGAGGGAAGATGCTATGTGAAGGTCACACAGTCCATTCACAGGGGCAGAAAGACAATCTCCCCACAGCTGGGCAGTTCCAACCACCACAGCCGGGGCTCTAACCATGCGTCTGCCACTGCCTGCCGTGCCCTCACCCTGGCCTCCAATGTGGGTCCAATTATGATCTGCAGTCTCCAGATGGGGACCCCCAGGCTCAGGCAGGGGGAGTCCCTCCCCCAAGGTCACAGGGCAGATGGAGCAGAGTGCTGGGATGCGAACCCCAGCCTGCTGATTCCTCCTGAGTGCTGAGCCAGGCTTCCCCACTGCCCCAGGCTTCCTCCCAGCAGAGACCAGGGAGGCAGGTGGAGATCCTGGAGATAAGGCCTCGGATCCCCACCGAGATAAGGACCTGGAGAAGAACCCCCGTCAGGTGGCACCAGGGCAGCCAGCTGGAGGTGGGATGGCACCACGCTGAAGGCAGCATGGCTGAGGGACCCCTGCGAGGGGCAGCTGGGGCAGTGGGTGACAAAGCCCCTGGGGGCCGGGGGTGGGAGCTAAAATTGGCCTGCACCACCAGCTGGCCTGGCTCCCTCTCGCCCGGCTGGCGCCCCAACACCCGGGCCTGTTGCTAGGGAACCTGGGGAGGCTGGCCCCCTGGTGGGGGGCCCTGGAACTTGGGGTGGGGGAGCATGACCCTATGTGGCTGTAGCTATGGTAACCAGGTAACAGGAGAGGGGGCTGCAACCTCCTATTCCAGAGGCAGGCAGGTGACTCCCCATCAGGACTGACAGGCAGGTCTTAGTGACAAGAGTTAGAGGAGAGAAAAGGGGATTAGCCATCCTCAAATCCGCACCATGCACGCATCTTAACAACCCAGGGAACAGCAAGTCGTCATCAGGCGTTCCACTTAACAGACAAGGAAACCAAGGCTCAGAGAGGTGAGGTTACTTGCCCGAGGTCACACAGCTAGGGAGGGACAGAAACAGGATATGAACCCAAGTTTATCTGAACAATTAAACTAGTACTAATAACCACAACAGCCACGACACATGCCAGGCCCTGTGCACCTTAGTCACATCACGTCATTGGCTCCTGCAAACATCCCTAACAGCGGAGGGCCATCAGCAACCCGATTTAGAGATAAGGAAACTGAGGCTGCAAGCTGGGAGTGAATCTGCAGCCTCACTCAACAACTAATAACAGCCCTGAGCTGAGAATCCACGGGCCGTCTGACTCATACCCACAGCCACAATAGCAGCTGGCATTTGTGGAGTGCTTCCTAGGTGCCAGGCTTTGCCTGAATCGAGTAAGCCAAGGAGGCACTCAAGCGGTCACCCCTATTTTCCAGGGCAGGAAACTGAGGCTCAGAAAGGGAGAACTGGTTTTCTGAGGACACAAGGCAAACCAGCTGGCCATGCCAGCATTGGAACCCAGGACTGTGGAGCCCCTGGCACCTCACTGTAGATTGCAGTGACCAAGGAACAGAGGTAGTAGGCATTTCATTAGACTCCAAATTGGAGTTCTGGCCCGTAGTGATGATGGGGGTGGTCTCTGTGAGGGAGGGATCTGCAAGATGAGGAAGGGACAGATACAAATCTCTGATGGTGTGTGTGCGTGGGGGGGGCGGTCTGTCAGAGGTGAGGGAAACAGGGGGAAGGGGAACAGGGACCTGGCAGAAAGATTTGGAGAAAGACACAAAGATCCCAGCTGGGGAGACGTCTAGGATTGGGTGGTGGGCAGGTCTTTGGAAGTGATCAGAGTGATCAGAGACACAGGAGATGGGGAGGGGCCTCCCTGGGACTCTCTGGGAAACAGTGTAGAGGCAGGGGGCGCCTGGGAATGGTGGAAAGTGACAAAGCCATTGGGGCAGTGGAAGTCAGAGGCCAGGAATCCCTGGATCTTGGGAAGCTCCTAGGAATCAGAGAAGGGGGTTTCTAGGAGCAGTCCTTGAAACTAGAGAAGGGTCTGGGGGACCTGGAAGTATGGGGTAGGGGTTTCTTGGGCAAGGAGCAGCACAGACGAATAAAGGCTGAGCCCTGGGGGAGGTCAAAGGGTCTAGAAATTTGGGGAGAAGGCTTCCAACAGATTGACCCCAAGGGAAAAGGGCTTGAAGCCAGGGCAAGATGAGGGGCTTGAAGCCAGGGCAAGATGAGAGGCTTCAGGTCTGGGAGTTTTCTGGAAGAAGGATCTGGGGCCAGGCCCTGTAGCTGAGGAAGGCCTCTGAAGCTGAGGAGGGGGCTTCCTTGGGAGGCCAGACCCCCAGCAAGGAAGGGGGAGGCCCTGGGGCAGGAGAAAGGACGGTGGTTTGTGGGGAAGGGGCCTAAGTTTGGCCTAGCATGGGTGGAGAGGTTGGGGGTTGGGGAAGGGGCTTGCCTGAAGCTGAGAAGTTGATAAAGGGCGGATGAGGCCTGGAGTCAGACTGGTCCAGGGCCTAGAAATACGAGCCTGGGTGAGGTGGGGGCCTGGAAGTTGGAGGCCAAGGCTTCCTGGGAGAGGAAGAGACCAGAAAGGGTCCAGGTGGCTTCTGGGGGCCCCGGAGTGCTGGGATCTAGGGACAGGGCTGCTTGGAAGATGGGGACCAGGCCTGGGACAGGAGAGACCTTGAAGGCGGCAGAAAAGGGCCGGGGCCCAGGAGAGGTGGAAACCAGCTTCCTGCCAGGGGCTGCCCACAGGCGCCCCGGGTGCGTCCTGGAGGGGCAGAGGACTGGGAATGAGAGGAGAGGGGCTCCTGGAGAGCCGGCACCAAGCCCCAGATAGGGAAGGCCGGAGCCAGAGGCAGGACAGGGCCAGGCCCCGCTGGGAGAGCCAGGGCCGGGCCTTGGGGGGTCAGGGGCCCTGCAAATCCGGGAGGGGGCGAGGTGTCGGACGCGGACAGCCTGGAGGGGAAAGGGCTTAGCACGCGCGAGGGAAGGGAGGGGCTCCTGGAAGCAGGGGAGGGGGCTTCCTGGAGGGAACGGACCTGAGCGGAAGCGTTCTGCACGGGGACAAGAGAGGGGTCCCGAGAGAGGGGCGCCCCCAGGGGTCGGGCTGGGCTGGAAAAGGTGGGGAGGGCCGAGAGGCCTGGAAGTCCGGGAGGGGTCGAGAGGCGATGAGTAGGGTCGAGCCCAGGAAACGAGGGTAGGGGCTCGCGGGGCGAGGGGCACAGCGGGGCGAAGGGTTTGGCGGCTGGACCCAGTCAGGGCTCCCCAAGGGGCCGGGCCCCACTCACCGTGTCCGAGTTCCGATCGTTGCCCGGGGCCAGCACCGTCCGCGAAGACATCTTCTCCGGGTCCCGGGGGGCAGGGGCGGCCGGGTGGGGGGGGCGGGGGTCCCAGGGTCCCCTCTCTTCCCCTCCCCCCCCTGCCGGCCTGGGGACGCGAGCTCAAAAGCTGGGCGCCGAGAACGCCCGGGTCCGCGCCGCGGGAGAGAGGACAGGGCGGGGGAGGGGAAGGGACCCCGAGGGTCCTAGTGGCCCCGTGCAGCGGGGACCCCGGGCGCCATGGGGGCGGCGGGCGGGCAGGCGGGCGGGCGGGGGCCGCGGAGGGGGCGCGGAGCCGGCCCAGGCGGCGGCGGAGGGAGGCGGTGGAGGGGCTGGGGAGGGAGGAAGGGACGTCAGGGGGAGGGGCGGGCAGGGCGGGGCACCGGGACCCCGCCCCCCGCCGCCGGCCCTTAAAGGCGCAGGCCCGGGCTGGTCCGGGGCGCCGGGGGCGGAGGCGGGTCTGGGCGCGCCGGCGGGGAGCGTGTTCTCGCCCAGAAGAAGAGGCGCACTGGAGAGGAGAGAAGGGGAGAGAGAGACCGGGGCAGAGCGCCAGAGACGCAGAGAGAGAGATCGAGAGGCGTAGAGATAAAGAGACACAAAGAGAGAGAGACGAGTTACAAAAGGTTGGAGAGAGAGGCGCAAGGAGATGAACGGAGAGCCAGAGGACAGAGAGGGAGAGATACAGGGACACGGAGACAGAGAGACCCAGAGACGCAGAGGGACAAAGACTAAGAGAGACCCCCCCACACACACACACACAGGGAGAGACAAAGAGATACAAAGACGCAGAGATCTGTGAAGAGATGGAGATAAAGGGACTGAGCCAGAGAAGCCCCCAGAGGCGCTGCCCACATTGTCCCTCCCCCCTCCCCGTCCATTCTCTCCCCAGTTGGCGGGGGGGCAGGGGAAGCTCTTCCCTCGGAGGCCTAAGGGTGGGGTGGGTCAAGGGGATGGTGTGCAGGGCTTGGCCAATGCTGAGGGCTCAGCGACCTCCCTAGTCAGGCCGCCTCCACCAACCCACAAAGCTCCAGACCCCCAGGTTGGGGCTGCAGTATCCTCTCCTCTGCACCCCAGCTGGGGACCATCTCTGTCCACCTGTATGACCCAGGGCAAGTACTTGCCCTTTCTGGGCTTCACTTTCCCAGTTTGTAAAGTGAGAGGAAGAATCCGTGTGTTGCTCACTGGCAGGTGCGAAGGAACCCTGTGCAGGTATTCGCCTGCAGGGCACGGCCACTCCCCATGCGGGCAGACTGAGACCAGAGAGGACAAAGGCCTCTCGGAGGCCACACAGCGCTGTGGGGACCATCCACAAGAAAAACGGGCATTACATAGTCTTGGCCTGGGAGTCACACGGTTTTGGGAAGGGGTCTGTGCCCTGCCTTCGTCTATCTGAGGGCCACTTTCCTGACCCTCAGTTTCCCCTTCTAAAACAGCAGTGTGCTGGATCTGGCTGGAGCAAGCTGATTGTTATGTCTCAGGAATTTTGGAACTGGTTGTTAAACACAGCCATTATTAAAAATTAAATTATGCAAACATACAATTAAATTATATTAAAAGTCCAGGTAATACATACTCATCACGTCCTAATTATCTTACTACATTTGCCATTATCTGTGATCTTGAGGTTACTTACGTCTATTGTAGCTGCACAGTAAAAGTACTATATAATGGGGGGCAAAAATGCCTTGTGACATCACCTTGGTAGCTTGAAATTAGCCATGGTGGGAGTATTTACACCATGGAAATTGGCAAATGCTATCAATTAAGGCTCCCCACCCCCACCTGCAGAGAGCTGGGGGTGTTTTGTTTTGCTTTGCTATGTTTTGTTTTTGAGACAGGGTCTCACTGCATCACCCAGGCTAGAGTGCAGTGGTGCGATTATGGCTCACTGCAGCCTGGACATCCCGGGCGCAAGCAATCCTCCCAGCTCAGCCCCACCGAGTCGCTGGGACTACAGGTGTGCATCATCATCACACCCAGCTAATTTTTTGTAGCCATATTGCCCAGGCTGATCCCCAACTCTCAGGCTCAAGCAATCCTCCCGCTTGGGTCTGAGTGCTGGGATTACCCTGCACTCAGCCAAAAGCTGGTTGTGAAACAGTCAGCAGCACAGCACTGCTTCATACAATGAACAACACAGACTCATGGCAGCTGCGCTTATACCAGGCTCTGAGCACTTTCTCCTTTCTGCCACCCCAGGAGGTAGGGAGCATCTTTATCAATCCCATTTACAGATGAGGAAGCAGAGACCCAAGGAAGGGAGAAATGTCGCACGTTGAAGGTCACACGGCAAATTAGTGGCAGGGCTACGATTTGAATCCGAGTGCTCCCAAGTTCCCAAACTTGGACCCTCTCTCAACCACTGTGGTTTCCTGTCTCCAAATAATAATAGCAGCAACCTCAGGCTGCTACTATTTTTATTTGTCAATTTGTTTATATTTATTTGTTATTTTAATTTGTTACTACTAACAAATAAATGAGAATTTGTGAGTAAAGTGCTTCACAGGGGGCCAGATTCAAAATTCGTATGTGGGAACATTATTATTACTATTTGGCAAATATGGCCCGAGGAGTCTCAGGGACAGTGGCAGAGAGGGAGGAGTTCCAGGGTAGTGTTCTAGAAGTATTGTGATCCCAGGGACGCTGCCGGGTGAAAGTGGGGGTCTTGGGGGTGGGCTAGAGGGGCTGAGCGCCGCCAACCTCTTCCCTGCATTGGCGCTGAGAGCTGCAGTTCTACCATGCACCACACGGGGGCAGCCGATCACCTCCCTACACGCGCCCCACACACACCAGGGTCCACCCCTGCCCTCCCTTTCCCAACAGCGTCCCCACCCGATTTCCCAGATGCTCAGGGACTGAGGCTTACTGAGAGGGAGGCTGCAAGTGGATGAACCTTGAAAACAGCATGTTTAGCGAAAGAAGTCAGACGCAAAAGATCACTTATTGTATGCTTCCATTCATATGAAATATTCAGAGTTGGCCAATCATAGACAGAAAGTAGATTAATGGTTGCCAGGGGTTGCCAGAGGGGGGAATGAGAAGTGACCGCTGATGGCTACCAGGTTTCTTTTTGGGGTGATGAGAATGTTCTGGAATTAGATAGTGGTGACGCTTGCTGCAGCCTTGTGAATATACTAAAACCTACCGGACTCTCTTTGAAAAGGGCGAATCTTAGGTATGTGAATTGTATTTCAAGAAAATTAAAAAAAATTTTTTTTGAGACGGAGTCTCATTCAGTTGCCCAGGCTGGAGTGCAGTGGTGCATGTTAGCCAGGATGGTCTCGATCTCCTGACCTTGTGATCCGCCTGCCTCGGCCTCCCAAAGTGCTGGATTTTTAGTAGAGGTGGGGTTTCATCAGGTTGGCCAGGCTGGTCTCAAACTTCTGACCTCAAGTGATCCAGCCGCCTTGGCCTCCCAAAGTGCTGGGATTACAGGCATGAGCCACTGCAACCAGCCTAGTTTTATTATTGGAAAAAAAAAAAAAAAGTTTTTTTATTTTTTATTTTTGAGACAGTCTCTCTCAGTCACCCAGGCTAGAGCACAGTGGTGAGATCATGGCTCACTGCAGCCTCCACCTCCTGGGATCAAATGATCCTCCCACTTCAGCTCCCTTAGTAGCTAGGACTACAGCGTGCCACTACGCCTGGCTAATTAAAAAAAAAAATTTTTTTTTGTAGAGATGGGATCTTGCTATGTTACCAGGCTGGTCTTGATCTCCTGGGCTCAAGCAATCCCCCTGCCTTGGCCTCCCAAAGTGCTAGGATTACAGGCATGACCCACCACACATGGCCCTAGTCTTTTAAAGTAACCCTGACTCTCATACCCAGCTCCACCCAGCACCAGCTCCAGCCCCAGCCCTCACTTCACTTGGCATCTCCAACTCTAGCTGGAAGTCCATCTCCAAACCCACCTCCAACCCTCGGCTTCAGTCTGTCCCCACCGATGCATTCATTTAAATTTCATTTAAATCTTGACTGCTGAGGGCCAGGCACGCAGCTAGGCTTATAAAGATGAACAGGATCAACAAAGTGAGCTTTGCTGAGTTTATCTGCAAGGAATCCAGCTGCATCTGATAATTTCACATTGTAGAAGGTGCAATAAAGAAATCGACAGGCCGGGCGCGGTGGCTCAAGCCTGTAATCCCAGCACTTTGGGAGGCGGTGGCTCAAGCCTGTAATCCCAGCACTTTGGGAGGCCGAGATGGGCGGATCACGAGGTCAGAAGATCGAGACCATCCTGGTTAACATGGTGAAACCTCGTCTCTACTAAAAAAAATACAAAAAACTAGCCGGGCGAGGTGGCGGGCGCCTGTAGTCCCAGCTACTCGGGAGGCTGAGGCAGGAGAATGGCGTAAACCCGGGAGGCGGAGCTTGCAGTGAGCTGAGATCCGGCCACTGCACTCCAGCCTGGGCGACAGAGCGAGACTCCATCTCAAAAAAAAAAAAAAAAAAAAGAAAGAAATCGACAGACTGGGCACGGTGGCTCACGCCTCTAATCCCAGCACTTTGGAAGCCGAGGCAGGAAGATGGATTGAGGCCAGGAGTTTGGGACCAGCCTGGAGAACCTAGTGAGATCCCTGTCTCTACAAAAAATACAAACATTAGCTGGGCGTTGGTGGCGCATGCCTGTAGTCCCAGCTACTCAGGAGGCTGAGGTGGGGGGATTGTCTGAGTCTGAGAGATCCAGGCTGCAGTAAGCTATCATTACGCCACTGCACTCCAGCCTGGGCGACAGAGAGAGACTCTGTCTCAGGGGGGAAAAAAAAAAAAAGCAAAATAAATGGACAAAGCAGAGTGACGCCTCTGTGAGACGGGACCGTGGAGAACAGAGGAAGAGACCATGGGGCTGGAACTGGGATGATACAAAGGAGGGGCCCCATGTACAGACCTGGGTGCAAGAGCTTCTAGACAAAGAGAACCACAGTTCCAAAGCCATGCCCAGTGCCCTCCTCCATAGGTCCCCCTCCCCAGCCCCTGGGCCCAGCAAAACTTCCCTCCTGGTCTTCAGCCTGTGGCAGGGAACTGTGGAGAGATGCTTGCCTGCCCCCAAGTTCTCATTCCAAGTCCTCGGGGCTTGCCCATGCTGGAGAGCAGCTCTGGGCTGGTGTCCAGCTTGGGGGTGTCTCCCTGGGGCTCCCAGGATGGTGTTGTCACCTTGGGAGGCGTGAAGAGCATCCAGGCGTGGGCGGATTCCGGCCTGGAGCAGGGGTGAGGGTGGGGGCCCGGCTGTGGGCCTCGGCCTTCCCAGCCCAACCGCAGCCTGGCCTAAAAGGGCAGACAGATAATGAGTCCTTCCCGCCCCTGGCCCAGAGAGGGAGGGGTTTCCTGACAGGAAATTGTCCTCCTCCGAGCACCCCCCCAACTCAGATCCAAGCTCTCAGCAGTCCTGGCTGAAGTAGCCTGGGGACAGGACAGCAGCGGGAACAGAAGGACGGGCAGGAGGACAGAGGTGAGTGTGCTGGGGACAGGGGGAAGGGGTCCCACCCACCTCCCACTGGGAGCCCTTCTGAGAAGAGAGTTGCCCTGAGTTGCACTGGACCAGAGCTGATGAGAACCTGTGCCTTGAACCCAGCAGGGGCCGGGGGGCAAGAGAGAATCTGGGGCCTGACCCCAGCGGGGTGCCGGTGAGAAGGCAGAAAGGAGATGAGAACAAGAGGAGGGTGCAGGGGAGAATTTGAGGACTCGAAGGGTCCAGAGAGGGTGCAAGGGAGCACTGGAAACCTTGGCCACCAAGGGAGAAGAGAGATGAGACGACACTGGGTCAAACGTCCTGCGAGTCTGGGTGGGAAGACTGAGGCCAGGACGGATCGAGTGTGTGTTCTGTCCCAAGAGATGGGGTCTCGGAGATGGGAGACAGGGACCAGGTGGGGATTGACATCAAGCAGGAGAGACGAGATCAGGTTGGGATTGGAGATGCGGATGAGCTTGCAGTGGGCTGGGCTGATGACAGGATTGTGTTTGGGGTCAAGGACTGGTTTGGGGTTGCACTGGTTGGGGTTGGGCTTGGGGACACGCCATGCAGAAAGACTGTTCTCTAATGTAGACGCTGGCGTTAGAGGTGATGGATTCTACAAACCGAGGTCAGGGCCGCTGCAGAAGGTTAGGGACTCCAGGGAAAAGGCTGGCAGTGAGGAAGAGGAGGGGCTCAAAGAGGGAAGCTCTGGTGGCCAAGACATCCTGCGGGCCTGAGAGGCTGGGGGCTTGAGGGATGCCTCGGAAGTGAGTCAGGGGCTGGGCACTGGGAGGCAGACAGAGGGTTGGAGGGGGCAGGATGTCAGCACCCGTTTGCAGAGGCGGGTGTTGGAGCCAGGAAGGGGAAAGACGTCGGAGCCAGTTTTGGGAAAATGTTGCAGCCAGATTTGGGGATGCTGGATCCAGATTGGGGGCGATATTGAAGCCAGGTGGGGGAAAGTCAGACGTCGTCTGGGCAAGGTTGACTTCAATTGGAGGGAAATTCAAGCCTGAAATTTTGAGAGGAAGATGGAGACAGCTATGGGGTGGAGGGGGGATGATGGAGCCATTTTGGGATGAGGCATGTGGATGCCAGTTCAGAGGATGAAAGAGAAATCAAGGATGGCTGTGGTGGCTCATGACTGTAATCCCAGCACTTTGGGAGGCTGAGGCAGGTGGATCGCTTGAGCTCAGGAGTTGGAGACCGGCCTAGGCAACAGGACGAAACCTCATCTCTACTAAAAATACAAAAATTAGCCAGGTGTGGTGACTCGCACTTGTAGTCCCAGCTACTCGGGAGGTTGAGGTGGGAGGATTGCTTGAGCCTGGGAAGCAGAGGTTGCAGAGAGCCAAGACCATGCCACTGCACTCCAACCTGGGCGACAGAGTGAGACTGTCTAAAATATAAAAGAGAAGGTCAGAGTGCAGTGGCTCATGCCTGTAATCCCAGCACTTCGGGAGGCTGAAGTGGGTGGATCACAAGGTCAGGAGTTTGAGACCAGCCTGGCCAATATGGTGAAACCTTGTCTCTACTAAAAATACAAAAATTAGCCAGGAGTGGTGGTGGGCACCTGTAATCCCAGCTACTTGGGAGCCTGAGGCAGGAGAAATCGCTTGAACCCAAGAGGTGGAGGTTGCAGCGAGCTGAAATCGTGCCATTGCACTCTAGCCTGGGTGACAGAGTGAGACTCCATCTCAAAAAAATAAAATAAAATAAAAGAGAAATGAGCGTGCAAATAATGTGTGTGCATGGGGGGTATCTATTGCACATCCCTGGGGGCTCCAGGCAAGGGGTTGTCATGGTGACTGCCTCCTGGAGGGTGGGGGCCCATGGAGACTGGAAGGAGGTCCGAGAGCATTTCTAGGAACCGGAGGGTTGAGAAGCAGCAGCTCAGGGGTTGAAATGGGGGAGGAAAGAAGGGGCCTCCCCATCATGGAAAGGGGTGCTCTTACCCACAGCCTAGGCAACCCAGGCCTTTTGCACACCACCCTCTTTCCAGGCCTCCTGTCCACCCCCACACGTCTGCATAATCCTGACCGTGTCCCGACCTGCTCAGAACCCTGTCCTGGTGACAAACAAACTACAGGTCCAGCAATAGGAGAACGAGTGAACATCTGACCCTTTACGCAATTCATACAGTGGAATATTACATAGCACTTAAATGAACTGGAGCTGTATAGCTAGACATGGATAAATCTCACAAGTTCATAATGTGGGCAAAAAAATAAATTTTAAAGCAAGTTGCAAGATACAAATAGTATGATACCATTTATAGAGAGTCTGAAACCATGTAAAACAGTATATTATTTCTGGATACAAGTCTATGGAGCATGGGATAAAAATCTACTTGGATGAATAGACAGTACGTTCATTCTGGATGCTGGGTTCCTTAAGAGAAGACTAGAGCGAGTGGGACCAGGAGAGGTGGCGGGAGGAGGCTGCACGCATTTGTAATTCATTCTTTTTTTTTTTTTTCTTGAGATGGAGTTTTGCTCTGTTGCCCAGGCTGGAGTGCAGTGGCACAGTCTGGGCTCATTGCAGCCTCTGCCTCCCAGGTTCAAGCAATTCTCCTGCCTCAGCCTCCCAAGTAACTGGGACTACAGGCACCTGCCACCACACCCAGCTAATTTTTATGTTTTTAGTAGAGACAGGGTTTCACCATGTTGACCAGACTTGCCTTGAACTCCTGACCTCAGGTGATCCACCCGCTTCGGCCTCCCAAAGTACTGGGATTACAGGCGTGAGCCACCGCACCTGGCTTATTCTTTAAAACAAAAATCAGGCCAGTTTGCAGTGGCTCACACCTATAATTCCAGCACTTTGGGAGGCGAAGGAGAGAGGATTGTTTGAGACCAGGAGCAGGAGTTCCAGACCAGCATGCACAATATAGCAAGACCTCATCTATAACAAAAAATTAAAAAATAAAATTAGCAGGGTGTCCCCGTTGCTTGGGAGGCTGAGGTGGGAGGATCGCTTGAGCCCAGGAGTTCGAGGCTGCAGTGAGCCATGATCACGCCACGGCACTCCAGCCTGGGCAACAAAGTGAGACCCTGTCTCTAAAGACAAAAGCAACAACAAAAACCTGAACCAAGAGAACAAATGATCGTGTGAGCTGTGGCTAGGATGGTAGGCCCAGAGGTGTTTATTAAGCTTGTCTTCTGTACTCTTCTGAATGTTTGAACTATTTCATCGTTTTAAAAAGCACCCATCTGGCCGGGCGCGGTGGCTCAAGCCTGTAATCCCAGCACTTTGGGAGGCCGAGACGGGCGGATCACGAGGTCAGGAGATTGAGACCATCCTGGCTAACACGGTGAAACCCCGTCTCTACCAAAAAAATACAAAAAACTAGCTGAGCGAGGTGGCGGGCGCCTGTAGTCCCAGCTACTCGGGAGGCTGAGGCAGGAGAATGGCGTGAACCCGGGAGGCGGAGCTTGCAGTGAGCTGAGATCCGGCCACTGCACTCCAGCCTGGGCGACAGAGCCAGACTCCGTCTCAAAAAAAAAAAAAAAAGCACCCATCTGTGGCTCTGCAGGGCTCTTGGAAGAAAGTCTGTCCCTTATCAAGGAATTTAAAGCCTTGTATGGCCTGCTCCCTAGTGACCTCTTCCAGCTTGACTCACCCTCCTCCTCTCCACCCAAGGAATGAACTGTCTTGCCTCTTTCCTTCCTTCATTTCCTGTTTAGCACCCATTCCCTGAGTGTCTGCCCTGTGCTGGGAGCTGGGGACACAGTGGTGACTGAGACAGCCCCAGCCCTGTCCTCCTGGGGTTTGCAGTCCAGTGAGGGACACAGATCTGTCCCCAGACAGGGACGACCCAGAGCAGGCAGGGGTGAGGTGTGGGAACCCAGGGGCTGTGGGAGCCTGAGGGTCAGGGAGGGCTTCCTGGAGGAGGGGGCATGGGGCTGAGTCCTGAAGTGTGAGTCCTGAAGTCCTGACTGGAGCATGGAGAAGAGGTGTCTATGTAGAAGCACCAGCAGATGCTGAAACCTGGAGGGTCCTGGGGTAAGGAGGAGGCTACGGGACAGCGCTAGTGAGGTATGCAGCTGCCAGAGCATGAAGACTGTGGTGACAGGCCTCAGCTTTGTCCCGAAGTCACTAGGGAGCCATGGAAGGCTTAAGAGATGGAGAAGAGCAGGTCTGTGCTTTTTCAAGGTCCTGAAAGGTGCACTGGAGGTGCTAAGACTAGAGGCTGGGGACCAGGGAGGAGGCCAGGGCAGGGAAGTGGGTAAGGGTTCCGCTTGGGGTAGGGGCTATGGGAAGGGAGTGAAAGGAGGGAGCGCAGACTGAAGAGAGGCTTAGGAGATGGAATGGGCAGGACTCAGGAAGCTGTGAAGGCAGGGACTGGGGCTGCCCTGGCCACCGCTGTGTCCCTAACACCTGCACAGGGCTGGGCCCATGGCAAATACCTAGTAAATTTTTTTGTTTTGTTGTTTTGTTTTTTGAGACTGAGTTTTGCTCTATCTCCCAGGCTGGAATGCGGTGGCACGATCTCAGCTCACCGCAACCTCCACCTCCTGGGTTCAAGCAATTCTCCTGCCTCAGCCTCCTGAGTAGCTAGGATTACAGGCGCCTGCCACCATGCCTGGCTTTTTTTTTTTTTTTTTTTTTTTTTGAGACGGAGTCTTGTTCTGTGCCCCAGGCTGGAGTGCAGTGGTGCAATCTCGGCTCACTGCAAGCTCCGTCCCCCCGGGTTCACGCCATTCACCTGCCTCAGCCTCCCGAGTAGCTGGGACTACAGGTGCCCGCCACCTCGCCTGGCTAATTTTCTTGTATTTTTAGTAGAGACGGGGTTTCACCGTGTTAGCCAGGATAGGATGGTCTCGATCTCCTGGCCTCGTGATCCGCCCGCCTCGGCCTCCCAAAGTGCTGGGATTACAGGCTTGAGCCACCACGCCCGGCCTTTTTTTTGTATTTTTAATAGAGACAGGGTTTCGCCATGCTGGCCAAGCTGGTCTCGAACTCCTGACCTCAGGTGATCCGCCCACCTCCGCCTCCCAAAGAGCTGGGATTACAGGCACAGGAGCCACCACACCTGCCCTCAAGCCATTTAAAAGCACACAATTAAGTGGCATTTAATGCATTCACAATGTTGTCCAACCATCCCCTTTATCTAGTTCCAGAGTGTCTTCCTTTCCCCAAAAGGAAACCCTGCATCCATTAGCAGTCACTTCCCATTCCCCGATTCTCTCCAGTCCTATAGGTAATTGTCAGTCTCCTTTCTGTCTCCAAGGATTTGCCTAGAGACCTGCGAGGTGACTCACACCTGTAATCCCAGCACTTTGGGAGGCAGAGGCGGGCAGATCCCTTGAGGCCAGGAGTTTGAGACCAGCCTGGGCAACATAGCAAGACCCTGTCTCAAATAAATAAATAAATAAATAAATAAATAAATAAAGTTGGGCATAGTGGTGCACACCTGTAGTCCCAGCTGCTGAGGAGGCTGAGGCATGAGGATCGTTTGAGCCCAGGAGTTTCAGACTGCAGTGAGCTATGATGGGGCCATTGCACTCCAGCCCTGGGTGACAGGGTGAGACCCAGTCTCAAAAAAAAAAAAAAAAAAAAAATTTAGGCTTTGCCTATTCTAGACATTTCCCAATAAGTTTTTGCCGAAGACATGAATGAGGGAGAGATGACGAGGGTACTAATCAAATGGGAGAGATGAAGGGGATGAGGGGGTATAGGCAGGTGCTCAGGAGTCTGTCCTGGATGTCTGGATGGATGGTGGGGCCTGGGTCCCCATACCATCTCTGTCCTTGGCTGACTGTGTCATCTTGGGAGGCAGCCTTCCCCTCTCTGAGCCTGTTTCTCCACGGAGTAGGAGGATCAAGAGGATCAACTTAAGATAGAGAATATTCCAGGCCAGGAGCGGTGGCTCACGCTTGTAATCCCTGCACTTTGGGAGGCTGAAGTAGGTGGATCACCTGATGTCAGGAGTTCAAGACCAGTCTGGTCAACATGGTGAAACCACATATCTACTAAAAATATAAAACTTAGCCTAGTGTGGTGGCACGTGCCTATAGTCCCAGCTACTCAGGCTGAGGCAGGAGAATTGTTTGAACCTGGGAGGCGGAGGTTGCAGTGAGCCGAGATTGTGCCACTGCACTCCAGCCTGGGTGACAAAGTGAGTGAGTGAGACTCCATCTCAAAAAAAAGGGAGAATATTCCAGACATAAACATTGCTCCTTAGTGACAGGGCAGGAGTAGGGTAAGGAAAGGTTCTAATGTGGATATGCAGGGACAGCACCCAGGCACTGGAATCAGACGGTCTGAGGGCAAATCCTGACTTTGTTCTTGAATCATCGTGGGACCTTAGGCAGGTGCCTTTGCCCTTCTGAGCCTCCATTTCCTCATCAAAATGAAGATAATGAAAATCCCCACCATGGCCGGGCATGGTGGCTCATGTCTGTAATCCCAGGACTTTGGGAGGCTGAGGCAGGCGGATCACCTGAGTCCAGGAGTTTGAGTCCAGCCTAGGCAACATGGCAAGATCTCCATGTCTACTAAAAATATGAAAAATTAGCCAGACGTACTGTCATGCGCCTGTAATCCCAGCTCCTCAGGAGGCTGAGGTGGGAGGATTACTTAAGCCCAGGAAGTGGAGGCTGCAGTGAGCTGCACTCCAGCCTGGGCGACAGAGTAAGACTCTGTCTCAAGAAATAAAAACAACAAAAAAAGTCCCCACCTTGGGCTCCTGTAATCCCAGCTACTTGGGAGGCTGAGGCAGGAGAATGGCGTGAACCTGGGAGGCGGAGCTTTCAGTGAGCCGAGATTGCGCCACTGCACTCCAGCCTGGGCGATAGAGTGAGACTCCGTCTCGAAAAAAAAAAAAAAAAAAAAAAATGTCCCCACCTTATAGGCTTGTGCAGATCCAGGGGTTATTAAGTGCTCAGGCAAGCGTCTGGTACACTCACCCCAAAGTGCTCGGTACACAGAGGTACTGTCATCCACACCACCGTTGTCATCAGCATCGTCCATGGTCATTATTTTTTTCCCCAGGTCCTCACCTGTCAAAATGCCTATCCTGAAGAACCTGGGAGTGTCAGACCCTAAGGTGCCCCGGGCGGGGACCCTGCCCCTGAGGTCCTCTCGGAACCCCTTTGAAGAAGTTTCAGGGCTGGAGGAAGAAGAGGCCGGGGAGCTGGGGTCCCTCCCCAATGGAACATCTTGTCGCCGCCAGCGCCACCCTGGAGAAGCTTGCAGGCCTGGCTCCCTTCCGTCTGGGCTGGGCCCCGGGCCGGCGGGCAGGCAGCCCCGGGGATGGGCAGTCCCGCTCTTTCCTGGGCCGTGTGCTGGTACCAGGGATACGCAGGAGCTCAGCAGATTTTGGCCTCCTGGCCCGGCTGCATGGGACCCGAGCCCATGGCGACGAGGAGGCAGCAGGGGAGGCTGCCCGGAGACTGGCCTTCCTGAGACTCGGGCGTGGATCCAAGCCCCAGCGTGCGTCCCTGGCTGAGAGAGTGGTGCCTGCAGGCGAGGCAGCTCCAGAGCCCCCACCCAAGGTCCCAGAGCCCCCAAAGATGAAGGAGCCATTGTCAGGTGAGTCCAGAGCCCTGACCCAGTCCTGGGAGAATTCCAGTGCCCATGTCCATCCCCAGCCCTGGTGGTCCCAGGCTTCATACTTAAGCCCATCCCAGCTGCCACCTGTGACCCCGACCTGCAATTCACATGTCTGACTCACATCTCCTGCCTCCATGCCAGCTCCAGCCCATTACTACTGCCGTCCTAACTCCTGTCATCAACCTTCTTCAGAGCCACCTGTTAATATACGCCCACCCTCAATCTTTGCCTCCTCCACCTGCCGTCTTCAGCCCTACTCCCACGTCTAAAGCCACGTGAATACCTGATTTTGGTCCCATCTCTCCCCCTTCCCTTTCTATCCCCAATTTCTTCAATTTCTTTATTTTATTTATTATTATTATTTTTTGAGATGGAGTCTCACTGTGCCGCCCAGGCTGGAGTGCAGTGGTGCAACCTCAGCTCACGGCAATCTCTGCCTCCTGGGTTCAAACGATTCTCCTGCCTCAGCCTCCCAAGTAGCTGATATTACAGGCATGTGCCACCACGACCAGCTAATTTTTGTATTTTACTAGAGATGAGGTTTCACCATGTTGGCCAGGCTGGTCTCAAACTCTTGAACTCAAGTGATCTGCCTGCCTCATCCTCCCAAAATGTTGGGATTACAGGTGTGAGCCACGGCACCTGGCCAATTTCTCCTTTTTATGAGGATACCACTCATATGGGATTTGGGTCTGCGCTATGATCTCACTTTAATTTGATTGCCTCTGTAAAGACCCTATTTCCAAATCAGGTGACATTCTGATGTACTGGGGTGAAGACTTCACATATCCTTTTTTTTCTGGGGGGACATAATTCAATCCCTAACACCACCCCATCTTCATCCTCAGTCCCCATTCCTACTCCAAGCCCCAGTGTCTTCCTCAATGCCTTTTCTGTTCTCACCTCACACTTATTCCAAGCCCACCATCAGTCTCTATCTGAGACACATCCATATGCTTCTCGTACAGCTCATCCTTTCCTCCAAATGCCATCTCCTTTTGGAGACAGGGTCTCACTCTAACACCCAGACTGGAGGCTAGAGTGCAGTGGTGCAATCATGGCTCTCTGCAGCCCTGACCTCCTGGGCTCAAGCAATCCTCCCACCTTAGCAGCCTGAGTAGCTAGGACTACAGGCACACCCGATCACACCTGGCTAATTTTTACATTTTTTGTAGAGATGGGGGTCTCACTATGTTGGTCAAGTTGGTCTTGAATTCCTGGCCTTAAGTGATCCTCCTACCTCAGCTTCCCAAAGTGCTGGAATGACAGGTGTGAGCCACCACGCCTAGCCCAAACACCATCTTTTTTTTTTTTTTTTTTAAGACAGAGTCTCTCTCTGTTGCCCAGGCTGGAGTGCAGTGGCATGATCTCGGATCACTGCAAGCTCCGCCTCCTGGATTCACACCATTCTCCTGCCTCAGCCTCCCAAGTAGCTGGGACTACAGGCGCCTGCCACCATGCCTGGCTAATTGTTTATATTTTTAGTAAAAATGGGGTTTCACCAGGTTAGCCAGGATGGTCTGGATCTCCTGACCTCGTGATCCCCCTGCCTCGGCCTCCCAAAGTGCTGGAATTACAGGCATGAGCCACCACGCCTGGCCCCAAACACCATCTTTAATATCAATGTCTATGTCCAACACCATGGCAACCCCCAGCTGGTCCAGTCCCATTTCATATCCCATTCTTCCCCATGTTCACCTTCAACCCTTTTACACTCTTTTGGTCTCACTCTTAACCCCCAGCCCCAGGCCCCTCTCAGCACCCACCTTCCACCCATTTCCCTCCGGCAACCTCCTTTTTTTTTTTTTTCCTTTGAGATGGGGTCTCACTCTGTTGCCCAGCTGGAGTGCAATGGTATAATCTCGGCTCACTGCAACCTCCACTTCCCCGGTTCAAGCAATTCTGTCTCAACCTCCCGAGTAGCTGGGATTACAGGCATGCATCACCATCCATGCCTGGCTAAAATTTTTTTCTGTATTTTTAGTAGAGATGGGGTTTTGCCATGTTAGCCAGACTGGTCTCGAACTCCTCATCGCAGGTGATCCACCTGCCTCAGCCTCCCAAAGTGCTGGGATTACAGGCATGAGCCACCACCCCTGACCAGCAACCTCCTTATTCAGTCCTACTTGATATCCTAGTGCTTCCTCAGCCCCCAGTTTCAACTCCAACTCCAAACTCAACCTCATCTTCATCCCTAATCTATCTTCACCCCTATCCTGAGTCCCAATCCTAAACCCTCATCCCCAACCCCTCCATCTTCAATTCCATCCACGTTCCTATTCCCAAGCCCAACTCACTTCCAGAATTCATCTTCAAACTCACATCAATTTTTTTATTTTTTTTTTTTTTGCGACGGAGTCTACCTCTGTCATCCAGGCTGGAGTGCAATGGCGAGATCTCAGCTCACTGCAACCTTTGCCGCCCCGGTTCAAGCAATTCTCCTGTCTCAGTCTCCTGAGTAGCTGGGACTACAGGCACACACCACCATGCCCGGTTAATTTTTGTATTTTTAGTAGAGATGACGTTTCACCATATTGCTCAGGCTGGTCTCGAACTCCTGACCTCAGGTGATCTGCCCAACTCCCAAAGTGCTAGGATTACAGGCGTGAGCCACCGTGCCCGGCCTTCACATCAATCTTTACGTCCTTTCTATCCTCAGCTTTCACTTACACTCCCCTCCCCCACCTTTCCAACCTCATCCCTACCCAGATCCCAATGTCATTCTTCCCTCCTTTCCCATTTCTGTCCAGACTCCCACCCGACTTAATCCTAACCCTAAACTCCCTCATCCCCACCCCCACCTTCCCCCCATCCTCACCTCCAGCCCCATCCCCATCCTTGTCCCAATCCCCATCTTAATTCACTGCCATCCCCAACCCTGCCTCTATCTCTGCTCCTGTGCCTGAGCTCTGCTTTTAGCCCTGAGGCCTGAGCTGCTCCAGGGCTGGGGACTCAGGAGAGCCTTTTCTGTCCTCTGATGCCCTCCGCGTTCTGGCCAGAGGCTATTTCAGCCCCAGCTCCCTGGGGACTGGGAGGGCACTGGAGGGAGGTGAGGAGGGGGTGACTAGAGCCCCGCCTTCTGGAAACGGATGGGCAGAAATAGCGCTGGCCAGGAAATAGTTTCTCTGCCAGGGAGGAAGTGGAGGGGGGTGGAGGTGTCGAGGGTAACCCTGGGCTGCCAGGACCCTCCTTCAGCCTCAGAGGCCTTCCAGCCCCACGACTCCCCTTTCTTGAGGCAGTCTGAACTCATCAGAGGGCCAGATCACCCCACAGCCATCCCCACCCCAAAAAGACCCCATCAGTGGTCCCATATCCTCTCATCTCCAAGCCCCCACCCTGCCCCTCCTGCTCCCACCGCTGCCTCCATCCCACTCCCCCTTACCTGGCTCCTCTCTCAACCCTCTCGCCTCCTCCGACCCCTCCTCCATTTCTCCATCCCGCAACCTCCCGAGATCCCTTCCTCAGTCACAGGCATTTTTCTTTTCTCTCTCTCTCTTTTTTAAGTTTTTATTTATTTATTTTTGAGATAGAGTCTCACTCAACATGTTGCCCAGGCTGGAGTGCAGTGGCGCAATCTCGGCGCCCTGCAACATCCGCCTTCCGGGTTCAAGCGATTCTCCTGCCTCGCCCTCCCGAGTAGCTGATATTATAGGGGTATGCCACTACGCCCTACTAATTTTTGTATTTTTAGTAGAGACGAGGTTTCGCTGTGTTGGCCAGTCTGGTCTTGAACTCCTGACCTCAAGTGATCCGCCAGCCTCGGCCTCCCAAAGTGCTGGGATTACAAGCATGAGCCCCTCACCCTGTCCCCTCCCCTACATCCTTTACCCAACACCCTTCTTTCTTGCTCTTCTCCGGGCTCTTCTCTGCCCCCAACACCTTCCCGCCTCCTGTAACCCTCTTCCCGTCATCTCCCTTCCCTTCCTAAGCACCCACCCTACCCCTGCGTCCGGCATTGCCCCCATCCCCCCCCATCCCCCCCCCACCCCGCGCACTGCTGACCTCCCGCCTTCCCCCCTGCAGTGCTGGAGATCCTGAGCCTGATCCAGCAGCGCGAACTAGCGCGCGCGGACGAGCACATCCTGGAGCTGGAGGCCGAGGCGCTGGCGCCGTCGGGGGGCGGCGCACCTGGGCCTCCCAAGGCCGAGGGCGCTGGCGGGGGCCGCCGGGCGCGGGACGTGGCGCTGCTGTACGAGGCCCTGCAGCGTGAGCTGTGGGCGCTGGTGCGCGAGACGCTGGCGGGCCCCGGGCCGGGCGCGTGCGCCGGGGCAGGCGCTGTGGCGCAGCTGGGCCAGGTGCTGGTGCAGGAGGAGGCGGCGGATGGGCGTCGGGGGCCCGGGGCGGCCCGCAAGCTGCGCGCCCGCTGGGCCGAAGCTGTGGCGCGCGCGGCCCGGGAGCGCCTAGAGGCGGCGGCTCCTGGGGCGCCCGGAGGTCTGGCCGGGCAGCTGGAGGCGCTGCGGGCGCGGTTGCTGGAGGATATGGCCGTTGTGCGGGGCCGCCTGGCCCCCGCCTACCCCGCCGGCCTGGGCGCCTTCGGCGTCTACCTGCGCGGCTACCACGGGGCCCTGGCCGAGTGGCTGGGGGCCTCTGCCCGTCGCAGGCTGCCGCTGGCCGACCGCTACGCGCTGCTGCATTGGCACAATCAGGTCTACCCCAGGTGAGCTGGGCTCGGTTGCCCAAGGTCGCGTGAAACCCCCAGCCCCAACCCCCAGCACTGGCCTCTTCAGACATTAAGGACCTTGGGACAGCTGACCTTACAGTCCTAGCACTTAACACCATTGACCCATCCAGTCGTCAGCACCGCTGACAGTTATAATCCTAGAATCGAATTGCTACCCAGGCTTCCGGTTCCAGCACCTTACTGCCACGAACCCTTGCAGTCCTAGAAGAGCTCCGGCACCACTGTTGTCCAAGAACCTCAGCGCTCTGTCAACACTTACACTCTAGATCGCCTCACTGTCCACCCTTCCAGTCCCCGAATCTTAGCACCGTTGATTCCTCCAGTCCTAGAACGTTCGCGTGTCTACGTTTCCGTTCCTAAAATCTCAACACCATTCATTCTTCTAGACCTACATACAACCTTAGCATCATCGGACAGTTACACTCCTAGCACCTAAGTAACACCGATGCTTCCAGTCTTAGAATCCTAGCATTCCCACCCTTTCAGACCTAGAACCTATTGGCACCATTGAGTCTTCAAGTTCTACAATTGTAGCACTATCAACAGTTTCAATCCTAGTAGCTCAGCACCGTGGGCTCACCAGTCCAAGAACCTGGGCTTCATGACACTTACGCTACTGGAATCTTAGCTGTTCACACTTTGAGTCCTAGAGTTTTAGCCTTGTTGACCATTCCTTCCTAGAACCATAGCCCCACTGACCCTTAACCTTAATACAATGACACTTAGAATTCTAGAATCCTGCACTGCTCTCTCTTTAGAGCCTAGGTCAGTAGTAGTGTTGACGTTTCCAATCTTAGAACTTAGAATTGATGACTCAACCATAGAAACTTAGTACCAATGAACCTTTGAATCGTAAACCTTAGCCTCATTCCCTCTTTCGGTCTTAGAACCTCAACACTGTTGATCCTTCTAGTTTTAGGACTTTATTTATTTATTTATTTATTTATTTATTTATTTTTGAGACGGAGTCTTGCTCTGTTGCCCAAGCTGGAGTGCAGTGCTATCATCTCCGCCCACCGCAACCTCCGCCTTCCGGGTTCAAGCAATTCTCCTGCCTCAGCCTCCCAAGTAGCTGGGATTTATATAGGCACCCACCACCATGCACAGCTAATTTCTGTATTTTTAGTAGAGATGGGGTTTCACCATGTTGGCCAGGCTGGTCTTGAACTCCTAACCTCAGGTGATCCACTTGACTCAAACTCCCAAAGTGTTGGGATTACATGCCAACCATGGGATTACGAGCCACCATGCCCAGCCTAATTTTTTTGTATTTTTAGTAGAGGCGGGCTTTTACCATGTTGGCCAGGCTGGTCCTGAACTCCTGACCTCAAGTGATCCATCCACCTTGGCCTCCCAAAGTGCTTCGATTACAGGTGTGAGCCACCACACCTGGCCCAGTTTTAGGACTTGAGTGCTGTTCACCCCTTGAATTCTATACGGGTAGCCCCCAGAACCTCAGTACCATGGTCCCTCCCAGTCCTAGAATCTTACTACTCTTGAGCCTTTGTGTCCTAAAACATACCCATTCTTGTGGCCGGGGGATGGAATATGGTGATTAGCTACCTCCAGGTCACCTGTCTACCCCAGAGAAAAGGGAGTTAGCCACATCCAAGCCACACCTTGGGCAGTGAAGGGGGTGGGTGGTTCTTCCAACAAAATCAGGGTGCTGTCACCAGAAGACTGGGAAGATCTCATTTGGGAATGTATGTTGATAATGCTCTCATGTTATCTATAAGGGATGGAGGCAGGATAGGGAGTCCAGAAAGCTTCCTAAAGTGCTGGGAACTGGGTTTGGTCCAATTTGTAGGGAGATGGTGTTTATTTTTTTATTTTTTTATTTTTTTGAGACGGAGTCTAGCTCTGTCGCCCAGACTGGAGTGCAGTGGCGCGATCTCGGCTCACTGCAAGCTCCGCCTCCCGGGTTCACGCCATTCTCCTGCCTCAGCCTCCGGAGTAGCTGGGACTACAGGCGCCCGCCACCACGCCCGGCTGATTTCTTTTTGTATTTTTAGTAGAGACAGGGTTTCACCGTGTTAGCCAGGATGGTCTCGATCTCCTGACCTCGTGATCCGCCCGCCTCGGCCTCCCAAAGTGCTGGGATTACAGGCTTGAGCCACCGCGCCCGGCCGGGAGATGGTGTTTATAATTGAGAGGATGCCGTGAGCCCAAGTCTGGGGTATATGGGGGTGGATATTGATGATGTCACATAGCTCCAGGCATGTAATCAAGTAGAAGGTGGGGAGCAAGGGCTGGACTGGGGAAGCCTGCAAGGCCAGGTAAGGGAGCAGGGCTTCAGAGCATAGGCGCAAAGGGAACTTCTGTCTGGTGAAATGGATCATGGGCGAAGCCTTGCGTGTCAGATCTTCAAGCCTGGACTTGACCCTTAAATATCATGCCCGGACACCATCCATCAGGGAGCTGACTCAGAGAGCTGGAGCCGGGGAAGCAACAATTCCAAAGACTTCCTCTGAGGGATGAGCAGAGCTGACTTAAGAGAGAGGAAGGGAGTGGCCTAGGGTCACAGAAACAGTGGGTAGGAGGGTGTAGGGAAGGGTCCAACTGCCCAGCCCCACTTTTCACAGACCTCCTTTTCTCTCACCCCCACCCCCAGAGAGGTCTTAGGGTTGGTGGACATGGCTGCCCTGGAGAATGGGGAGCTGGGGCCCCTTTTGTCCCCTGGCACCCTGCGGGGTTTGGAGGATGAATGCGTCACAGATGTTAAGGTACCTGGGATTTTGCATTTTGGAAGTGGGAAGTGCTGTGGAGGGAGGGAGGGGGTCACAGTGGGCTTCGGAGGCCTGTCCCCTCCCCCTTTCACTCTTTCCAGCTCCCTTTCCCCTTTATGAATTTCTCAGTTCTGTCCATACGCCATAGACACAAAGGCCGCCTGTACAGACACTTAGTAAAGGTTCAGTATATCTGGACACTTCAAACCTTAGAGTACAAGAAAATCACAGAACTGGGCCGGGCGCGGTGGCTCACGCCTATAATCCCAGCACTTTGGGAGGCCGAGGTGGGTGGATGACGAGGTCAGGAGATCAAGACCATCATGGCTAACATGGTGAAACCCCGTCTCTACCCAAAAAATACAAAAAATTAGCCAGGTGTGGTGGCGGGCGCCTGTAGTCCCAGCTACTCGGGAGGCTGAGGCAGGAGAGTGGCATGAACCCGGGAGGTGGAGGTTGCAGTGAGCCAAGATGGCGCCACTGCACTCCAGCCTGGGTGACAATGCGAGACACCGTCTCAACAACAACAAAAACAAAAATTGTTTTGTGAAACATTTAAAAAGTTAGCTGGGTGTGGTGGCATGTGCCTGTAGCCTCAGCTACTCAGGAATCTGTGGCAGGAGGATTGAGTCCAGGAGTGTGAGGCTGCAGTGAGCCATGATGGTGCCACTGCACGCCAGCCTGGGGGACAGAGCAAGACGCGGCCTCTAAAGAAAAACAATATTTAATATAAATAATATTTAATACATATTATGTAATAGTAGGATTTATATTAAATATATTTAATTTAATGTATATTAAATATAAATATTAAATATACATCATTTACGTATACGTATTAACATAAATATGTATACACATTGTAAATAATATACACGTGTACATTAATGTACGTATATGTATATTAATGTACATGTGTCTTTTTTTTTTTTTGAGATGGAGTTTCGCTCTTGTTGCCTAGGCTGGAGTGCAGTGGCACGAACTCGGCTCACTGCAACCTCCTCCTCCTGGGTTCAAGTGATTCTCTTGCATCAGCCTCCCAAGTAGCTGGGATTATAGGCATGCACCACCACGCCCGGCTAATTTTGTATTTTTAGTAGAGACGGGGCTTCTGCATGTTGGCCAGTCTGGTCTCGAACTGTTGACCTTAGGTGATCTGCCCACCTAGGCCTCCCAAAGTACTGGGATTACGCACATGAGCCACTGCGCTCGGCCAAACCACAGACTTTTGATATAAAGTTCCAAACCACAGAGTTAGGAGTGGGAAGGGCTGTGGAAGTTTTCTGGCTCAGCCTCCCTCCCCAGCATCACCTTGACAAGCTCACAGGTAGAAACCGGAACTGCTTGGGGCTAAGGGCTAGGGGATTGTGGTGGGAAAAAGAGATAGAAAAAGACCCCCAGGCAGCCCCCAAGTCCTACCTGTCTCCCATCTCCCCACTGTAGGCTCAGACCAGGGCCGCCCTTCTCCGCGTGCTGCAGGAGGACGAGGAGCACTGGGGGAGCCTGGAGGACCAGCACAGCAGCCTGGCCCAGGATGTGTGTGAGGTAGGAGGTGGAGGGAGGCTTGGGGATGGACTGGACGACGCAGGCATGGGAAAGTGAGACCTTGCCCCCTCCTCACCTCTTCTCGTCGCCCTGGACCTCGCAGCTGCTGGAAGAGCACACAGAGCGAGCGCCCCGCATCAGCCAGGAGTTTGGGGAGCGGATGGCCCACTGCTGCTTGGGGGGGCTGGCAGAGTTCCTGCAGAGGTAGGTGGACCTGGGAGCACGGGTTAGCTCTGCTGGGGTTGGGCATCGGGGCCTGGGATCCTACAGAGAGAGGAGAGATGAGAGGGAGTCACCTGAGGACAGGTAGAGTGCCAACGCAGGGGTGGTGGCTTTGGCAGCCTGGGTGCCCAGCCAGGAACCCTGACCCAGCAGCGCCCCATCTGTCCCCTTTCCTCCCACCAGCTTCCAGCAGCGCGTGGAGCGATTCCATGAGAACCCAGGAGTCCGGGAGATGCTACCTGACACCTATATCAGCAAGACCATCGCCCTGGTCAACTGCGGCCCCCCGCTGAGGTGAGGGCATCCCCGGTATGATGGAGGGAGGACCAATCCAAGGTGGAAGCTGACCTGGGATACCCGGATCCTGGGTGGGGATTGAAGAACTGATTCAGGGGAGCCTGAGCATGGCACCTTAGAAGCATAAAATCTGCGAGTCCTTGAAACAGCCATAGTACCACAGAGCATCTGAATATTGGAATGTTCGAATTATAGAAACCTAGACCCCAGACTCAAGACTCTTAAGAATGACAATTTTTTTGTTTGTTTGTTTGTTTGCCTTTTTATCCTTTTTGATTAGTTTAATTAAAAAAAAAAAGATGGGGGCTGGGTGTGGGGGCTCACGCCTGTAATCCCAGCACTTTGGGAGGCCGAGGCAGGTGGATCATGAGGTAAGGAGAGCAAGACCATCCTGGCTAACACGGTGAAACCCCATCTCTACTAAAAATACGAAAAAATGGCTGGGCGCGGTGGCTCAAGCCTGTAATCCCAGCACTTTGGGAGGCCGAGGCGGGCGGATCACAAGGTCAGGAGATCGAGACCATCCTGGCTAACACCGTGAAACCCCGTCTCTACTAAAAAAATACAAAAAACTAGCCGGGCGTGGTGGCGGGCGCCTGTAGTCCCAGCTACTCAGGAGGCTGAGGCAGGAGAATGGCATGAACCCGGGGGGCGGAGCTTGCAGTGAGCCGAGATCGCGCCACTGCACTCCAGCCTGGGGCACAGAGCAAGACTCCGTCTCAAAAAACAAACAAACAAAAAAAAAATACGAAAAAATTAGCTGGCCGTGGTGGCGGGTGCCTGTAGTCCCAGCTACTCAGGAGGCTGAGGCAGGAGAATGGCATGAACCTGGGAGGCAGAGCTTGCAGTGAGCCGAGATCGCACCACTGCACTCCAGCTTGGGCAACAGAGTGAGACTCCGTCTCAAAAAAAAAAGAGAGGGAGAGAGATGAGGGTCAGCTGGGTATGGTGGCTCACACCTCTAATCCCAGCACTTTGGGAGGCCGAGGTGGGCAGTTCATCTGAGGTCAGGAGTTCAAGACCAGCCTGATCAACACGGTGAAACCCTATCTCTAAAAAAAATAGAAAAATTAGCCAGGCATGATGACAGGTGCTTGTAATCCCAGCTACTCAGGAGGCTGAGGTGGGAGAATTGCTTGAATCCGGGAGGCGGAGGTTGCAGTGAGCCAAGATCCCGTCACTGCACTGTAACCTGGGCAACAGAGCAAGACTCTGTCTCAAAAAAAAAAAAAAAAAAGAGATGAGGGTCTCTCTATGTTACCCAGGCTGGGCTCGAACTCCCAGGCTCAAGTGATGCTCCTGCCTCAGCCTCCCAAAATGCTGGCATTACAAGTGTGAGCCACCGCACCTGGCCATTCCCATTTCCTATCATTGTGGCAGTCTGTGTTCTTCCATTGCTGAATGGAGAATAGTCCAGACTGAGCACTTTCTGCCCAAATCACAAACACTGGGACCTTGACCTAGCAGATCCTCTAGGAATCCACCCTTTAGAGGCCAAAAGCTCATGGGAGATGACATGTGTGCGGGGTTCCTCCCTGGAAAAAATGGAACCAACTGTCCATCTATCGGGGGCCAATTAAATAAATGATGGGACAGCTAAGCAGTGGAATCCAGTTCAGATATTAAAAAGGAGCATGAGAACTCTTCATGCCCTAACGGAAAAGTCTCCAAGCTGTTGAAGGAAAGAGCAGAAGTGGGTATACCATTCTACCATTTGTATTACAAAAAATAATAACAATGGCCGGTGCGGTGGCTCACACCTGTAATCCCAGAACTTTGGGAGGCCAAGGCGGGCAGATCACGAGGTCAGGAGATCGAGACCATCCTGGCTAACATGGTGAAACCCCATCTCCACTAAAAATACAAAAAATTAGCTGGGCGTGGTGGCGGGTGCCTGTGGTCCCAGCTACTTGGGAGGCTGAGGCAGGATAATGGCGTGAACCCGGGAGGCGGAGTTTGCAGTGAGCCGAGATTGCACCACTGCACTCCAGCTAGGCAACAAAGCGACACTTTGTCTCAGAATAAATAAATAAATAAATAATAAATGGCTGGGGCAGGATGCAGTGGCTCACACCTATAATTCCACACTTTGGGAGGCCAAGGTGGGCAGATCTCTTGAGGCCAGGGTTTCAAGACCAGCCTGACCAACGTGGTGAAAGCCCGTCTTTACTAAAAATAACAAAAATTAGCCGGGTGTGGTGGTGGGCACCTGTATTCCCAGCTACTTGGAAAGCTGAGGCAGGAGAATCACTTGAACCTGGGAGGCGGAGGCTGCAGTGAGCCGAGATCGTGCCACTGCACTCCAGCCTGGACAACAAGAGCAAAAGTCTGTCTCAAAAAAAAAAAAAAAAAAAAAGAGTAAGGGTAGAGTTTCAGAGCTGTGGACTATCAGAACCACAGACTTTTAGAATGGAGGCCTCCCCACTCTCACCCGGAAAGCACCAAGAGAAACTGAGACCCGAAGACCCAGCAAGACCTCCCCCAGTATACCCTAGACCTCCTGGCCATCCATCCCTCAGCCTCCCAATATCCATGAGTCCCCTGACATCCCCAGACATCCCCAATCCCCAGACACCCCCAACCTGTCAAGTATCCCCTGTCCCCTCTCCAGAGTCCCTGACCTTCCCCAGCCTCCCATCTGACCTGTCACCCCTGTGGCCCTCTGCTCTACCTAGGGGGAGACTGGTCTAGGCAGTTGGGCTGAGATGTTGGGGTCCCTCACTTTTGGCTCTGTTGATCCCTACAGAGCTCTGGCCGAGCGCCTGGCCCGGGTGGGGCCCCCAGAAAGCGAGCCGGCCCGGGAAGCATCTGCTAGTGCTCTGGACCATGTGACCCGGCTCTGCCACCGTGTGGTGGCCGACCTGCTGTTCCAGGAGCTGCAGGTGAGTGAGATGGGAGGCCAGGGTTGGGGCCCTTGCCAGGACAGGGAAGTGCTCCCCACCTCCAACCACCATCCTCCAGTTCCCTTCAGCCCATAGCTCAGTGTTTGGGAAGCACACAGGGGTGGGTGGCGGGGGCGGTTAGGGCCATGCCTGGCCTGTTGGTGGGGTGGAGAGGGTGCAGGAAGGAAGAGGTGAGGATGTGACCAGGGGGAGAACAGAGGGCCATCAGCAGGAGTGGGCTTGAGGTTTGGGTGGAGCCCCTCTCCACTGAGGTCCCCCAAATCCCTGCTTAGGCTCTGCTAGACCCCAGAGCCCCCTACGCCCATCTCTAGGCCCTCATGCCCGCCCTATAAGGGTTTGGTGCAAAGGTGGGTTAGTGAATGTGGTGGGGGGTCGGTGGGAGCACTGAGGAGAGAGACTGCAGGCGGAGTGTGTTCCTGGCCATAACACAAGCTCAACCCATGTTATACAGTGAACCACTCCCCTTTGCTCAGAATCCTCCCACAACTCCCAGCTCATGCAGAGCAAATGCCAAAATCCCGCCGTGGCCCCCACAGCCCTGCACAATCAGCCCCTTCCCTCTCCCCTCTCTCTCTCTCAGACCTCATCTCCTCCCTCTGCCCGCTCCCTGACTCTCCCGCTAACCCCCACGCCAGCCACACTAGCCCCCTTGCTGTCTCTTAACCCAGTAGGCACATTCCTGCCTCAGGGCCTTTGCACTTGTCCTTCCCTCTGCCTGGAACGCTCTCCCTCTCACAGCCACATAGCTCCTTCTCATGCCTCTTTCAAGTCTTGTTTTGTTTTGCTTTGTTTTGTTTTGTTTTGAGACAGAGTCTCCCCGTGTCGCCCAGGCTGGAGTGGAGTGGCACAATCTCAGCTCACTGCAACCTCTGCCTCCCAGGTTCAAGCAATTTTCCTGCCTCAGCCTCCCTAGTAGCTGGAACTACAGGCATGCACCACCACGCCGAGCTAATTTTTGTGTAGTTTTAGTAGAGACGGGGTTTCACCATGTTGGCCAGGCTGGTCTCGAACTCCTGGCCTCATGTGATCTGCCCAGCTCGGCCTCCCAAAGTGCTGGGATTACAGGTATGAGCCACCATGCCCTGCCTCAAGTCTTGACTCAAATGTCACCTCAGTGTGACCTTCTCTGATTGCCCCATTTAAAACAGAAGCCCGGGCCGGGCGCGGTGGCTCAAGCCTGTAATCCCAGCACTTTGGGAGGCCGAGGCGGGCGGATCACAAGGTCAGGAGATCGAGACCACAGTGAAACCCCGTCTCTACTAAAAATACAAAAAAAAAAAAAAAATTAGCCGGGCGCGGTGGCGGGCGCCTGTAGTCCCAGCTACTCAGGAGGCTGAGGCAGGAGAATGGCGGGAACCCGGGAGGCGGAGCTTGCAGTGAGCCGAGATCGCGCCACTGCACTCCAGCCTGGGCAACAGCGTGAGACTCCGTCTCAAAAAAAATAAATAAATAAATAATAAAAAAAAAAACAGAAGCCCGGGCCAGGTGCGGTGGCTCATGCCTGTAATCCCAGCACTTTGGGAGGCAAAGGTGGACGGATCACTTGAGGTCAGGAATTTGAGACCAGCCTGGCCAACATGGCTAAACCCCGTCTCTACTAAAATTACACAAATTAGCCAGGCGTGGCAGCACAGGCCTGTAATCCCAGCTACTCTGGAGGTTGAGGCAAGAGAATTGCCTGAACCCAGGGGGCGGAGGTTGCAGTGAGCCGAGATCATGCCATTGCACTCCAACCTGGGTGACAGAGCGAGACTCCCTCTCAAAAAACAAAAAAACAGAAGCCCCTAGACGAAACCCTCCTCCCAACTTCCTGCTGTTTTTCTCCAAAGCACTTACTGCCACCTGCCATGCTATAGTGTTTGCCACCACGCCCAGCTAATTTTTGTATTTTTAGTAGAGACGGGGTTTCACCATGTCAGCCAGGATGGCCTCGTGATCTGCCCACCTTGGCCTCCCAAAGTGCTGGGATTATAGGCATGAACCACCGTGCCCTCCCTATTTATTTGTATTTCTGGTAGAGACAGGGTCTCACTATGTTGCCCAGGCTGGTCTTGAACTCCTGGGCTCAAGCAATCCTCCTGACTTGGCCTCCCAAAGTGTTGGGATTACAGATGTAAGGCACCACACCCAGCTTGCTATCTTAAATGTACAGACTTCGTAGCAACAGCAAACACATTCTCAGGACTCACTGTGCCAGGTGCTTGAGAGTATCGGCTCGTTTAATTCTCACCGCAATCCTACGAGATGGACTGTAGGTTCATTTTACAGGTGAGGAAGATGAGGCCAGCAAGTGGCAGAGCCCATTGCGAATCTACAGTCTTAATCTATAAACCACTGTGTGGCCGGGTATGGTGACTCACGCCTGTAATCCCAGCACTTTGGGAGGCCGAGACTGGCGGATCACGAGGTCAGGAGATGGAGACCATCCTGGCTAACACGGTGAAACTCCGTCTCTACTAAAAATACAAAAAATTAGCTGGGCGTGGTGGCAGGCGCCTATAGTCCCAGCTACTAGGGAGGCTGAGGCAGGAGAATGGCATGAACCCGGGAGGTGGACGTTGCAGTGAGCCAAGATTGTGCCACTGCACTCCAGCCTGGGCGACAGAGCGAGACTCCGTCTCAAAAAAAAAAACAAAAAACAAACAAAAAACACTACATATGTTTGCTTTTTTGTTTTTGTTTTTGAGACAGAGTCTCGCTCTGTCACCCAAGCTGGGATTACAGGTATGAGCCACTGTCTCTGGCTTTATAAACCACTATGTATGTTTTGAGAGACAGAGAGAGAGACAGAGACAGAGAGAGCGGAAGCAAAAGAAACAGGGAGGCCGGGCGCGGTGGCTCAAGCTTGTAATCCCAGCACTTTGGGAGGCCGAGACGGGCGGATCACGAGGTCAGGAGATCGAGACCATCCTGGCTAACACAGTGAAACCCCGTCTCTACTAAAAAATACAAAAAACTAGCCGAGGGAGGTGGCGGCGTCTGTAGTCCCAGCTACTCGGGAGGCTGAGGCAGGAGAATGGCGTAAACCCGGGAGGCGGAGCTTGCAGTGAGCTGAGATCTGGCCGCTGCACTCCAGCCTGGGCGACAGAGCCAGACTCCTTCTCAAAAAAAAAAAAAAAAAAAAAAAGAAACAGGGAAAGACTGAGAAAACAAGATAGGTGAGGGAGGAAGGAAAGGAGAGAGACTGGGACAGAAGGACAAAGGGAGAGACATCAGAACCAGCTAGAGATAGACCGCTCATGGTGGCTCACGCCTGTAATCTTAGCACTTTGGGAAGCCAAGGCGGGCAGATCACTTGAGGTCAGGAGTTTGAGACCAGCCTGGCCAACATGGTGAAACCCCATCTCTACTAAAAATACAAAAAATTAACCGGGCATGGTGGCAGGTGCCTGTAATCCCAGCTACTCGGGAAGCTGAGGCAGGATAATCGCTTGAACCTGGGAGGCAGAGGTTGCGGTGAGATGAGATCATGCCACTGTACTTCAGCCTGGGCAACAGAGGGAGACTCTGTCTCAAAAAAAAAAAAAAAGAAAAAAAAAGAACCAGCTAGAGACATGAAGAGATAGGACACAGTGCTGTGCTTGCATGCCTGTGTGAGTGTATGAATGGCTGTAGGCTTTTGAGGGAGTGTGTGTGTGTGTGTGTGTGCCGTGTGCATGAGTATGCATGTGTGTGTAAGCATCAGCCAGGGTGTGGACCCTGGGAGAATCACCAGGGCCCAGGCATTATGTGGGTTCCCTCATGCCTTGCTCCATTTTTGGAGGTTCAGTAAACAGAGCTGGCCAGGCACAGTGGCTCACACCTGTAATCCCAGCACTTTGGGAGCTGAGGCGGGAGGATCGCTTAAGCCCAGGAGTTGGAGACCAACCTGGGCAACATAGTAAGACGTTATCTCTACAAAAAATAAAAAACAATAAGCTGGGTGTAGTGGTGCATGCCTGTGGTTCCAGGTACTTGGGAGGCTGAAGTGGGAAGATTGCTTGAGCCCAGGAAGTCAAGGATGCAGTGAGCCGTGTTCGCACCATTGCACTCCAGCCTGGGAGACAGTGCAAGACTCTGTCTCAAAAAAGAAAAAAACACCCTGCCGGGCGCAGTGGCTCACACGTGTAATCCCAGCACTTTGGGAGGCCAAGGCGGGCAGATCACAAAGTCAAGAGATCGAGACCATCCTGGCCAACACGGTGAAACCCCTTCTCTACTAAAAATACAAAAACTAGCTGGGCATGGTGGCAGGTGCCTGTAATCCCAGCTACTCAGGAGGCTGAGGCAGGAGAATTGCTTGAACTGAGAGGCGGAGCTTGCCGTGGGCCGAGATGGCGCCACTGCATCCCAGCCTGGTGACAGAGTGAGACTCTATCTCAAAAGAAACAAACAAACAAAAAACCCCCAGCAACACGCTAGACATGGTGGGTCACACCTGTTGTAATCCCATCACTTTGGGAGGCTGAGGTGGGAGGATCGCTTGAGCTCAGCAGTTCGAGACTAGCCTGGGCAATACAGTGAGACCCTACCTTAAAAACAAAAACAAAAACAAACAATAAAAGAAAACTGGGCTGCTGTCAGGGTGAGAGAACAGGAGGGGGTGCTGAGGCTGAGCTGAAGAGGGAATTAGACCCCCCCCCGTGGATACCATCCTGGGGATGTCTCCGAACCTCACATGCCCTGTGTCCACCCAGACTGCAGCCTCTCCCCCAACCCTCCCCTTGCCCCTGTATCAGGGAGAGACCCACAGCCTGCCCATCTCCAGGGTCTCTGGTCTCCTCCAGATACCTCCTTTCCCTCCCCATGGGCGGTGGTCACTCACTTCATCCTATGAATTCTACCACTTGGATTCTCCTCTTCCCCCTCCTCACTCTTTCATTCCCTCCCTATCTCCACTTTCCCCTTTGTTCCAGCCTCCTCCCATTTTGGTAAAGCACAAATCTGACCCTCTCCCTCCCCAGCACAAAACTGGCCATGACTCCCTACTGCCCTCAGGAGAAAGCTGGGGCTTCTCCCCCAGCCCAGGAGGCCCTGTGCACCCCAGGCCTGCCCCAGCCTCACCTCTCCCCTCCCTGTCTTATACCTGGAATAAGCCTCAAAACCGGCTTAAGGGTCGCACAGCTCCCCTCACCCCCAAAACACACACTTCGAAAGGCCCAAGCTTGGTTTAATGCTCTCCGTCACTGTCTTAAAGTTATTATTATTTTTTGTTTTGGACGGGGAAAAAGAGTTTTGTTTTTGTTTTTGTTTTTGTTTTTAGAGATAGAATCTTGTTCTGTCGCCCAGGCTGGAGTGCAATTGCATGATCATAGCTCACTGCAGCCTCAACCTCCTGGGCTTACGCGATCCTCTCACATCAGTCTCCTAAGCAGCTAGGACCACAGTGTGGGCCACCATGCCCAGCTAATTTAAAAAAAAAAAATTACAGAGAGGGAGTCTCACTATGCTGCCCTGGGCTCAAGCAATTCTCGAGCCTCAGCCTCCCAAAGGGCTGGGATTACAGGCATGAGCCACCGTGCCCAGCCCTTAACATTTTTTTTTTTTTTTTTTTTTGAGATGGAGTTTTTCTCTTGTGGCAAACACATTTCCTTGAAAGTCACAGTTGCATATATATACCGTGCATTCTAGAAAAGAGGGGGCAAGACAGGTTCCACCCACTTTCACAAGTTTCATCAAATACCGGATCTACTCAAGGGTGGAGAGAAAAGGCAACTTTCAAAAAGGAGGATGTTATTAACTGAGGCATTTACTATATTCCTTCCTAAGTGCCCCAGATGGGGAACCTGTTTTCTCAACCAGATCTAGGAAGTGGAATGTGGAAGCAATTCGTCCTCTTCCCCTTAAGGGCTGTGCATAGTTAATGAATTTTAAAAATATGTCTTAAAGTTCTTTCTTTTTCTTTTTTCTTTTTTTTTTTTTTTGAGACAGGGCCTCCCTCTGTTACCCAGGCTGGAGTGCAGTATCATGATCATATTTTACCGAAGCCTTGAACTCCTGGGCTCAAGCGATCCTCCCACCTCAGCCTCCTGAGTAGCTGGGACTACAGGCACATGACACCATACCTAGCTAATTTTTATTTATTATTTTTATTTATTTACTTATTTTTGAGATGGAGTCTTACTCTGTCACCCAGGCTGGAGTGCAGTGGTGCAATCTCGGCTCACTGCAGCCTCCACCTCCCAGGTTCAAGGAATTCTGCTGTCTCAGCATCCAGAGTAGCTGGAACTACAGTTGCACGCCATCACACCCGGCTAAATTTTGTATTTTAGTAGAGACAGGGTTGAACTCCTGACTTCAGGTGATCCACCCGCTGCAGCCTCCCAAAGTGCTAGGATTACAAGCGCGAGCCACCACGCCCAGTCCCAGCTAACTTTTTTTTTTTTTTTGAGACGGAGTCTCACGCTGTTGCCCAGACTGGAGTGCAGTGGCGCGATCTCGGCTCACTGCAAGCTCCGCCTCCCGGGTTCCCGCCATTCTCCTGCCTCAGCCTCCTGAGTAGCTGGGACTACAGGCGCCCGCCACCGCGCCCGGCTAATTTTTTGTATTTTTAGTAGAGACGGGGTTTCACCGTGGTCTCGATCTCCTGACCTTGTGATCCGCCCGCCTCGGCCTCCCAAAGTGCTGGGATTACAGGCTTGAGCCACCGTGCCCGGCCCCAGCTAACTTTTAAATGTTTTGTATAGAAGGGGTCTCGCAGTGTCAGGCTGGTCTCAAACTCCTGGGCTCAAGCTACCCTCCTGCCTCGGCCTCCCAAAGTGCTGGGATTACAGGTGTGAACCACTGTGCCCAACCTTTAATTTTTTTTTTTTTTTTGAGATTGAGTCTTACTCTGTCACCCAGGCTGGAGTGCAGTGGCGCCATCTTGGCTCACTGCAAGCTCCGCCTCCCGGGTTCCTGCCATTCTCCTGCCTCAGCCTCCTGAGTAGCTGGGACTACAGGCGCCCGCCACCGCGCCCGGCTAATTTTTTTTTTTTTTTTTGTATTTTTAGTAGAGACGGGGTTTCACTGTGGTCTCGATCTCCTGACCTTGTGATCCGCCCGCCTCGGCCTCCCAAAGTGCTGGGATTACAGGCTTGAGCCACCGCGCCCGGCCTGAAGTCCCCTGTTTTCATCAGCCACTCTGACCTTTTTGCTGGTCCTCTCCCTGGCATGCCCATCTGAAATCTGAACTGTCTTAATACTCACGATTTTCTCCCATTGAGCCACTCCCGCCCCCATCCCTCCCTTGGCTAAGGAAGGTCATCACCAGGGCATCAGTTCTGGTGTCCCTTCCTCCAGGAAGCCCTCCTAGGCTCTATGCTGAGTCAGGCATCCCCTCTGGGCTTCCTAAACCCCTGGGCTCCCTGGTCCCAGCCTTGCCAGCTTTTGGTCATCACTACCTGGGGACCAGTCTGTCTCCCCTTCTGGACTGTGAGTCCCAGGATGCCAGGGCTGGGGCTATCTGTTCCCCATGTGTTCCGAGCACCACACAGCTTGGGTTCAACACGGAGCAGGGTTCCAGGAACAAATTCCTAAGTGAAGAAGGAGGGTGGGAGGGAGGAGAGCCATTACCCCCTACTATGTCCCTGCCAGCCACACTTCAACAAGCTGATGCGCCGGAAGTGGCTGAGCAGCCCGGAGGCCCTGGATGGCATCGTGGGCACGCTGGGTGCCCAGGCCCTGGCCCTGCGCAGAATGCAGGATGAGCCTTACCAGGTGCGCCTGCCTGAGGGGAGGGGAGGTGAGGGTGGAGGAGAAGAGGGGAGGAGGAAAGGGGAAAGGGGCGGGAAGAGGGGAGGTTGGGAGAGCAAGAACACTCCTGCTGAAGGAAAGCCCTCTAAGGTGGGGAGCGGCTCCCTATGGATGGAAGAGGTGGCCCCTGCCCAGGGTCTGCGGGGAGGCGTGTGCGTGGAACTGGGGTGTAAGGCGGGGTGCAGACTGAGTCAGGGCCCCTGAGAGTGGAGCTTGGGGAATAGGGAGAGGCTGGGATGGAGCACCCTTTGGGGGCCGGCAGGGGCTGTCTGCGGGCTTATTAGGGGGCCAGGGAAGACATCCTAGGATAGTGCAGGGGCTGGGGGCTGGGGCGTGGGCACGGGAAGGGTGCCCATGGGTGCCTGAGTGGATATGGGCGAGTGGGGCGGGGCTGGCCTTCAGACTGGCGGGATGGGAGTCAGTGGGGCACGGCTCACACCCCTCGGGTTTCCCTCCTCCGCTTCCAGGCGCTGGTGGCCGAGCTGCACCGGCGGGCGCTGGTCGAGTACGTGCGGCCCCTGCTCCGTGGGCGCCTGCGCTGCAGCTCGGCGCGGACCCGCAGCCGCGTGGCTGGGAGGCTCCGGGAGGACGCTGCGCAACTGCAGAGGCTGTTCCGGCGGCTGGTCAGTGTCGGGACGCGGTTGGGGGGCTTTCAGAAACCAGGACAAGGCTTGGCTTCCGAGAATCTCAGGTCTCAAAAGCCAGGGGGAGAGGGGCAGGGCTCAGGACAGAAACTCTCAGCCAACTTCTGGTCAATAGCAACCAGTAACTTTGATCCACACCCTTTGCACTTAAAACCTGGCTTTCTTGCTCTGAGAACTCTCCTCTGGGCGCTTTCCTTGGCTGTTAAGGCGAATAATGGTCCCTATCCATTGTTTTGAGGATCAGATTGGTTAATTCCTGTTAAGTACTTAGGACGGTGCCTGGCTCAGAGTTAAAACTCCTTGCATTACCAAAATTACCCGGGTGTGGTGGCTCATGCCTGTAGTCCCAGCTACTTGGGAGGTTGAGGCAGGAGAATCCCTTGAACTAAGAGGCGGAGGTTGCGGTGAGCCGAAATCCTGCCACTGCATTCCAACCTGGAGACTCAGTCTCAAAAAAAAAAAAAAAAAAAAAAAAAAAAAAGACTCCATGAACGTACAGAGAAGATACATGCAAGAGAAATGCAGAAATCCTAACATTTCTAAACCCTGGAATTAAAAACCGCCAGATCTTATTTGTACCCAGTTGTATTCAGCTGGGCTGGAAGGGCCTCATTCAGTCGCTCTTCCCGGAGTCTCAAGCCCGGAGTCCTTGGAATGTTTTCTTTGGAAAATTTTTGAGATAATTGTAGATTCACATGCAGATGTAAGAAAGAATGCAGGAAGCTTCCTTGTACACTTTATCCAGTCTCCACTCCCCCAAAGGCAAGATTTTGCAAACTTGGAAGAGGTTTGGAGAAGTGTCCCAGAGTTCCAAATTATCTGCAAAACTGGGAGGAGATTATATTATGGATTTTTCTCAAATGTGACCACAGTATGTCTTCTGCTACATTTTATTTTTTATTTTTATTATTTTATTTTATTTATTTATTTTTGAGACAGAGTCTCGCTGTATCGCCAGGCTGGAGTGCAGTGGTGCGATCTCGGCTCACTGCAAGCTCTGCCTCCCAGGTTCACGCCATTCTCCTGCCTCAGCCTCCCGAATAGCTGGGACTACAGGCGCCTGCCACCACGCTCAGCTAATTTTTTGTATTTTTTGTAGAGATGGGGTTTCACCGTGTTAGCCAGGATGGTCTCGATCTCCTGACCTCGTGATCCACCCACCTCGGCCTCCCAAAGTGCTGGGATTACAGGTGTAAGCCACTGCACCCAGCCTATTTTGATTTTTATTCTTTATTTTTGAGACAGAGTCTTGCTCCATCGCCCAGGCTGGAGTGCAGTCGTGCAGTGTCCGCTCACCGTAACCTCTGCCTCTCGATTTCAAGTGATTCTCCTGCCTCAGCCTCCTGAGTAGCTGGGATTACAGGTGTGCACCACCACGCCTGGCTAATTTTTGTATTTTTAGTAGAGATGGGGTTTCACCATGTTGGCCAGGTTGGTCTTGAACTCCTGACCTCTAGTGATCTGCCCACCTCAGCCTCCTCCCAAAGTGCTGGGATTACGAGCTTGAGCCACCACGCCTGGTTTCTGCTACATTTTAGAGATGGGATAACAGGCCAGGGGGGGCAGGAATTGGCAGGGTCAATCTTGGGAGGGTGTGAGCCCTGCGACCTCCCTCCCCTGCAGGAGTCCCAGGCCTTGTGGCTGGACGCCGTGGTGCCCCATTTGGCTGAAGTCCTGCAGCTGGAAGACACGCCCAGCATCCAGGTGGAGGTGGGAGTGCTGGTGCGCGACTACCCAGACATCAGGTGAGACGCCCCGCCTGGGCCGGGGCTTTGCAGTGCCTGGCCGAGGTCTCCTGGCGGCCTTGGCATCCGTCCTCATGTTTCCTGCCTCCTGGGCGAGGGAGGGAGCCGGCGAGCGTGTCTGACGGCCGTTTCCTGTTGGAACCAGGGCATTATTAATACGATTTCCCTCCTTCTCCTGCCGCTGCTGCTGCCTCCGCCGCCACCGCCACCAGGGCTCACAAACAAACAGGCGGTCACAGGAAGCCCAGGGCAGGGGGGCGCAGGGCTGCCCGGAGGCAGGAAGGGCCGGCCCGCAGGGGAGCCGCGGGGGACTCAGGGACACGCAGGGCACACGGGCGCACACGCACTGGGACAGCGGCAGGCGCAGGCGGCATTCAATGCCTGCTAGGTCACTTCCTTTCTATGTGACCTTCTCAGAGCCTCAGTTTCCTCATCCGTTCCATGGGGATAATAGTATTCTCGTCATAGGGTTATTAGGGAAATTTATCATCATCAACATCATCATCATCATCATCCATGACTATAGTAACAATTGCAGTTCTCATTCAATGAGTTCTTATTTCAGACCTAAATAAGCATCTTACATGCCAACCTTTTTTTTTTTTTTTTGAGACAGGGTCTTACTCTGTTTCCCTGGCTGGAGTGCAGTGGCACAATCATGGTTCACTGCAGCGTTAACCTCCTGGGCTCGAGCAGTCCTCCCACCTCAGCCTCCTGAGTAGCTGGGACCACAGGCACGCACCACAATGCCCAGCTAATTTTTTGTATTTTTTTGTAGAGATGGGTTTCACCATGTTGCCCAGGCTGGTCTCGAACTTCTGGGCTCAAGTGATCTGCCTGCCTCAGCTTCCTACAAACAGGGAAACATGAGCCACCGTTGCCCAGCCCATGCCAACTTTATAAGGGGTATTTTGTTGTTGTTGTTTTGCTTTGTTTTTTGAGACAGAATCTCACTTTGTCGCGCAGGATGAAGTGATCTCAGCTCACTGCAACCTCTGTCTCCCGGGTTCAAGCGATTCTTCTGCCTCAGCCTCCCAAGTATAGGCATGTGCCACCACACCCAGCTAATTTTTGTATTTTTAGTAGAGAGCGGGTTTCACCAAGTTGGCCATGCTGGTCTTGAACTCCTGAGCTCAGGTGATCCACCTGCCTCTGCCTCCCAAAGTGCTGAGATTGCAGGTGTGAGCCACTGCACTTGGCCTGTAAGGGGTATAATTAAAGCTATTGAAATACCACGCCTAGCAAGTGGCAAAGGTGGAACTTGAACCCGGGCAGTAGACTGGCTCTAAAACTAGTGCACCAGATTGGCTGGGCATGGTGGCTCATGCCTGTAATCCCAGCACTTTGGGAGGCTGAGGCAGGCGGATTACCTGAGGTCAGGAGTTCGAGGCCAGCCTGGCCAACATGGTGAAACCCCATCTCTACTAAAAATACAAAAATTAGCCAGGTGCGATGGCACATGCCTGTAATCCCAGTTACTCGGAAGGCTGAGGCAGGAGAATTGCTTAAGCCCGGGAGGCAGAGGTTGCAGTGAGCCAAGATTGTGCCACTGCACTCCAGCCTGGCCAACAGAGCTAGACTCTGTCTCAAAAAAAAAACAAAAAAAAAAACTAGTGCACCAGATCAACACACTACACAACCATGTGACAGTGCTGGATGGTGGTGGCAGTGGTGGTGGCTGCTGGCAGTGCTATTCAGGCAGACAGACATTCTATACTCAGAAACAGAACCCCAGAAAAACAAGGAGTGAGGCATGAGTGGGTTTCAGTTTCAGCACTGAGGGTGGGGGTCTTGGAACTGATTCAGGGTGGTCAGTTCTGGTTCTGGGGGATAGGGTCATGTCCTTGGGAAGGCGCAGATTCCTGGAGTCCCATGGGGTCCCAAGAAGTCCCAGTATTCTTGCTGATAATGGAGTTTCTGAACTTGAATATTGGATCATGAGTCAGAACTTGAATCTGTAGCTAAGTTTGAGAGTTTGCTAGCTGGGTTGGGTTTAGGGGGTTGAGCTTGAGGAGATTAGGAGGTGCCTAGGGCTGAGGATTTAGGGGGAGTGGGGTACAAGGTTTCTTTCTTTTTTTTTTTTCTTGAGACGGAGTCCTGCTTGTTGCCCAGGCCTGAGTGCAGTGGTGCGATCTCGGCTCACTGCAAGCCCCACCTCCCGGGTTCATGCCGTTCTCCTGCCACAGCCTCCTGAGTAGCTGGGACTACAGGCGCCCGCCACCACACCCGGCTAATTTTAGTACTTTTAGTAGAGACAGGGTTTCACCGTGTTGGCCAGGATGGTCTCAATCTCCTGACCTTGTGATCCGCCCACCTCGGCCTCCCAAAGTGCTGGGATTGCAGGCGTGAGCCACCTCGCCCAGCCTCTTTTTTTTTTACTTTTGAAACGGAGTCTCGCTCTATCAACTGGGCTGGACTGCAGTGGCACGATCTCAGCTCACTGCAACCTTTGCCTCCCAAGTTCAAGCGATTCCCTTGCCTCAGACTCCCGAGTAGCTAGGATTATAAGCGCCTGCCACCACACCCAGCTATTTATTAATTATTATTATTATTATTTATTTTTAGTACAGATAGGGTTTCGCCATGTTGGCCAGGCTGGTCTCCAACTCCTGACCTAAGGTTATCCACCCGCCTTGGCCTCCCAAAGTGTTGGGATTACAGGCGTGAGCCACTGCACCCAGCAGAGAAGGTGAATTTTAATCACGAGCTGAGGCTTGGGGTGAAAAGGAAGATTGCAGGGCTGGTTCTGGAGTTGGTTGTAAGGGGGATTTGGAGATGGTTGGAAGTGAAGTTCTGGAGGGACCTGGTATGAGGTGAGGGCCTGGGCAAGGGAGCTGATTGGATGGAAGGCTCTGGAGGGGGCACAGAGGCAGAACTCGGGCAGGTTCTGGGACAGGTGAGGGGGTCAGGTGGGGTCTGGGGGTGGGCTGGGTGTGTGTCTAGAGCTGGGGAGCTGCACACACCTGTCTGTTCCTCTCCCCACAGGAGGAAGCACGTGGCAGCCCTCCTCGACATCCGTGGCCTGCGCAACACAGCCGCCCGCCAGGAGATCCTGGCCGTGGCCCGGGACCTGGAACTCTCTGAGGAGGGAGCCCTGTCGCCCCCTCGGGACCGTGCCTTCTTTGCAGACATCCCCGTGCCCCGCCCATCTTTCTGTCTCAGCTTCCCTCTCTTCCTGGGCCGCCTCCCCCTCTCCCGGCTGGCCAGGCCCAGTTTGGCCTGTCTGCCCCGGCCCCGGCCTCCGTCTCTAGTGCGGCCTCGGGCCCGGCGCTGAGGGTCACCCAGCCGCCTGCCTTAGTGACCCCATCTATGCTGCTGACAAGCCAACCTCCCGTACGGCGCCTCTCCTGACTCCCTGCCTGGGATCACACACCCCTGGGATAGAAAGACCCTTAGATGTCTTCTCACTCAACCCCAAACTCCCTGTGCAGAAGGGAAATGAAGGCCAGGCACGGTGGCTCATGCCTGTAATCTCAACACTTTAGGAGGCTGAGGCCGGAGGATTGCTTGAGTCCAGGAGTTCAAGACCAGCCTGGGCAACATAGTGAGACCTGCCCCCTATCTCTACAAAAAATAAAAAATTAGCTGGGCATGGTGGTGTGTGCCTATAGTCCCAGCTATTGGGCAGGCTGAGGTTGGAGGATCGCTGGAGTTTGAGGCTGCAGTGAGCTATGATTGTGCCACTGCACTCCAGCCTGGGCAACAAAGCAAGACCCTTTCTCAAAAAAAAAAAAAAAAAGGTGGGGGAAACAGAGGCCAAAGAGACAAAGGACTTTCCCAAGGCCGTGAAGCCTGTTCCCAGCACCTCCCCTCCTGCCATAGCCCAGAGTGGTGAGTGGCGTTCTGGAAGTCTCTACAGAAATATCCCAGCTCCCCCGCCCCTTTCCCCGACCTCAAGGTCTGGCCCCAATCCAATGTATTAAGGAACGTTCGATACTTAGAATAAAGAGGTTTCTATTTAACACAAGGAAGGGCTGAGTCCTGAGTGTGTTGAGGGGAGGAAGGACCGGGGGAGTAGGGCCCCGGGCCAGTGGCTTTTCACACGCCCAAGGCCAGGCTGGGCTCCAGCTCCTGGGCAGGGCAGTGGAGGCAGAGGGAGGCTGCGTGTGCCGGGAGCGACGCCAACCCATGTATACCTCCCGGCTGTGTGGCTCTGAGGCCAGGCCTTGGCCACTCTGAGCCAGGGTCCCTCATCTGGTCAGTCTCAAAGTGCCTGTCCATTCCTGGTCCTGGTGGCTCCATCTTGGCGCGCCCTCCCCATCCATCCTTAGCCGGGAAGCTGCCCTGTCAGGAGAGGAAGGAGGTTGGGGGCAGGGCTGGCGGCATCCAGGGCGCCCTCCTGGGTTGACGCAGGAAAGTCTCAGGGTGGGAAAATTTCCAGCCTCTCACCCCCAGCCCCGCCGGATCCTGGTCCCCACGGAGACCTTGAGGTCACCTCCCTGTTGACCCCTGCCCCTCCGGCCTGGGCTGGACAGCCCGTGATGGATGTTTCCTGACTTGCGGGATTTTTGTGTGTATGTGGTGGTGGTTGTTTTTTTTCCCTGAGAAGTCAGAAAGAGGAGGCAGCCAGGGGTTAGCGTTGGGGCTGGGTTTGAAACCTCATGCATGCACATTTGAACTTGGGGAGGTAGAGACGAGGGACTCTTGGAGCCCAAGGCTGTGCTACCCAAGGCAGGAAGCTGCCCCTCTCTGGGCTGAGGTTCCTGTGCCTTTCTGGGGAATTGCTTAAACTCTCTTTCCCCAGGCTGAGGCAAGAATGTCCTGAGGGTGCACCCTCCTCACTTTGCCCTCTGAAAATGACATTTTATTTTATTTTATTTCTTTTTTTTTTTTTTTTCAGTCAGAGTCTTGCTCTGTCGCCCAGGCTAGAGTGCAATGGCGCGATCTCAGCTCACTACAACCTCCGCCTCCCAGGTTCAAGCAATTTATTCTCCTGCCTCAGGCTCCTGAGTAGCTGGGATTACAGGTGCCCTCCCCCTCCAACCACCACCATACCCAGCTAATTTCTGTATTTTTAGTAGAGACAGGGTTTCACCATGTTGGCCAGGCTGGTCTCCAACTCCTGACCTCAAGTGATCCACCTGCCTCAGTCTCCGAAAGGGCTGGGATTACAGGTATGAGCCACCGTGCCCAGCCTGAAAATGACACTTTTTCTGTTGCCAATATGCAAAAGAGCAAGAGAGGAATTGAGGAATCAACAGTATTGTGCAGTCCATAGGCATTTATTGTTTATTTTTTAGAGACAGGGTCTTGCTCTGTCGCCCAGGCTGGAGTGCAGTGGCACGATCATAGCTCACTGCAGCCTCTACTTCCTAGCCCAAGTGATCCTCCTGCCTCAGCCTTCTGAGCAGCTGGGACTACAGGCCCACGCCACCACACCCAGCTAATATTTTAATTTTATTTGTTTGGTAAAGACAGAGTCTCACTATGTTGACCAGGTTGGCCTCAAGCCATCCTCCTGCCCCATCCTCCCAAAGTGCTGGGATTACAGGCGTGAGCCACTGCCACTGCCCTGTAGGCATTTAATTAAACATATAAGAGCCTCAGTTTGTCAGTGTCCTTTTCAGATGTTAGTCCCCCATTTAAAAACAGCTTTTGGCTGGGTACAGTGGCTCACACAGCAGTTTGGGACACAGAGGTGGGAGGATCGCCTGAAGCTAGGTGTTCAAGGTTGCAGCTGGCTATGATTGTACCTCTGCATTGTAGCCTAGATGACAGGTGAGACCTTGTCTCATTAAAAAAAAAAAAAAAAAAAAAAAAAAAAAAAAAAAAAAGGCTGGGCACAGTGGCTCAAGCCTGTAATCCCAGCACTTTGGGAGGCCAAGACGGGTGGATCACAAGGTCAGGAGATCAAGACCATCCTGGCTAACACGGTGAAACCCCATCTCTACTAAAAAATACAAAAAGCTAGCCGGGCGAGGTGGCAGGCGCCTGTAGTCCCAGCTACTCAGGAGGCTGAGGCAGGAGAATGGCGTGAACCTGGGAGGCGGAGCTTGCAGTGAGCTGAGATCCGGCCACTGCACTCCAGCCTGGGTGACAGAGCGAGACTCCGTCTCAAAAAAAAAAAAAAAAAAGGCCGGGCGCGGTGGCTCACGCCTGTAATCCCAGCACTTTGGGAGGCCGAGACGGGCGGATCACGAGGTCAGGAGATCGAGACCATCCTGGCTAACACGGTGAAACCCCGTCTCTACTAAAAAATACAAAAAACTAGCCGGGCGAGGTGGCGGGTGCCTGTAGTCCCAGCTACTCGGGAGGCTGAGGCAGGAGAATGGCGTGAACCCGGGAGGCGGAGCTTGCAGTGAGCTGAGATCCGGCCACCGCACTCCAGCCTGGGTGACAGAGCGAGACTCCGTCTCAAAAAAAAAAAAAAAAAAAAAAAAAAAAAAAAAAGTGGCCGGGTGAGGTGGCTCACACCTGTAATCCCAGTGCTTTGGGAGGCCAAAGTGGGTGGATCATGTGAGGTCAGGAGTTCGAGACCAGCCTGGCCAACATGGAGAAACCCCATCTCTACTAAAAGTACAAAACTTGGCCGGGCGCGGTGGCTCAAGCCTGTAATCCCAGCACTTTGGGAGGCCGAGACGGGCGGATCACGAGGTCAGGAGATTGAGACCATCCTGGCTAACACGGTGAAACCCCGTCTCTACTAAAAAAATACAAAAAACTAGCCGGGCGCGGTGGCGGGCGCCTGTAGTCCCAACTACTCGGGAGGCTGAGGCAGGAGAATGGCGTGAACCCGGGAGGCAGAGCTTGCAGTGAGCTGAGATCCGGCCACTGCACTCCAGCCTGGGCAGCAGAGCGAGACTCCGTCTCAAAAAAATAAAAAAATAAATAAATAAATAAATAAATAAATAAATAAATAAATAAATAAAAGTACAAAACTTAACTGGGTGTGGTGGCGCACCTATAATCCCAGCTACTTGGGAGGCTCAGGCAAGAGAATCACTTGAGGCTGGGCGCGGTGGCTCAAGCCTGTAATCCCAGCACTTTGGGAGGCCGAGACGGGCGGATCACGAGGTCAGGAGATCGAGACCATCCTGGCTAACACGGTGAAACCCCGTCTCTACTAAAATACAAAAAAAATTAGCCGGGGCCGGGCGCGGTGGCTCAAGCCTGTAATCCCAGCACTTTGGGAGGCCGAGACGGGCGGATCACGAGGTCGGGAGATCGAGACCATCCTGGCTAACATGGTGAAACCCCGTCTCTACTAAAAAAAAAATACAAAAAAACTAGCCGGGCGAGGTGGCGGGCGCCTGTAGTCCCAGCTACTGGGGAGGCTGAGGCAGGAGAATGGCGTAAACCCGGGAGGCGGAGCTTGCAGTGAGCTGAGATCCGGCCACTGCACTCCAGCCTGGGCGGCAGAGCGAGACTCCGTCTCAAAAAAAAAAAAAAAAAATTAGCCGGGCGAGGTGGCGGGCGCCTGTACTCCCAGCTACTGGGGAGGCTGAGGCAGGAGAATGGCGTGAACCCGGGAGGCGGGGCTTGCAGTGAGCTGAGATCCGGCCACTGCACTCCAGCCTGGGCAACAGAGCTAGACTCCGTCTCAAAAAAAAAAAAAGAGAATCACTTGAGCCCAAGAGGCAGAGGTTGAAGTGTGCCGAGATCATCCCCCTGCACTCCAGCCAAAGAGACAGAGCAAGACTGCATGTCAAAAAAAAAAAAAAAGTTAAAACAGTAGTAAATTTTATGTGTATTTCAGCACAATAAAGAAATTTTATATAAAGAAACCTCATACTCATTTGTAGTTAATATCCAACCTCCTTAGTCACTTTCTAGCCCTAAGCAGACACTAATCTGTCTGTCTCTATTAATCTACCTATTTTGTACTTTTCACGTTTGGAAATACACAATGTAGTCTTTTGTGACTGATGTTTTTCATGTGCATAATTTTTTTTTTTTTTTTTAGATGGAGTTTGGCTCTTGTTACCCAGGCTGGAGTGCAATGGCGTGATCTTGGCTCACCACAACCTCCGCCTCCTGGGTTCAAGCAATTCTCCTGCCTCAGCCTCCTGAGAAGTTGGGATGACAGGCATGCACCACCATGCCCAGCTAATTTTGTATTTTTAGTGGAGACAAAGTTTCTCCATGTTGGTCAGGCTGGTCTCAAACTCCTGACCTCAGGTGATCCACCCACCTCGGCCTCCCAAAGTGCTGGGATTACAGGCATAAGACACTGTGCCCAGCCTTTTTTCTATTTTTTTAAGGTAGAATCTTAGATGATTTTAAATCCTCCTCCCTCTCTTCCTTCCTTTCCTTCTTTCCTTTTTTCTTTCTTTCCATCCCTCCCTCCTTTCCCTCCCTTCCTTGACAAATAAAATTATATCTATTTGTGTCATACAACATGATGTTTTGGGGCCAAGCTCAGTGGTTCACACCTGTAATCTGAACACTTTGGGAGGCCAAGGTGGGAGGATCGCTTGAGCCCAGGAGTTCAAGACCAGCCTGAGCAACATAGGGAGACCCTGTCTCTATAAAAAATTTAAAAAATTAGCCAGGTGTGGTGGGGCATACCTATGGTCCCAGCTAATTGGGAGGCTGAGGTGGGAGGATGGCTTGAACCCGGGAGGTGGAGGTTGCAGTGAGCCGAGATGGTGCCACTGCACTCCAGCCTGGGTGACACAGAGAAACTACATCTCAAACAAACAACAACAACAAAAAAAAACTGTAGTCACCATATTGTGCAATAGATCTCCTGAACTTATTCCTCCCGCCTAACTGAAATTTGTATCCTTTGACTACCGTCTCCCCAATCTTCCTTTTCCTCTTTTCTAATTAAGCATTTAAAAATCTATCAATGTCTTTCTAAGCATTACTTTATCTCATGTCATGTACTTTGATATGTTAATTTTTTTCATTGAGTTTTACGTAGTTTATACTTTCTCTTTTGATTTCTTCTTCGACTTCTGGGTTATTTACTTTCCAAATACTTGTGGGTTTCTTTTTTTTTTTTTTTTTCTGAGACAGAGTTTTGCTCTTTTTGCCCAGGCTGGAGTGCAATGGCACAGCCTCAGCTCACTGCAACCTCTGCCTCCTGGATTCAAGTGATTCTCCTGCCTCAGCCTCCCAAGTAGCTGGGATTACAGGCACCCGCCACCACGCCCAGCTAATATTTGTATTTTTAGTAGAGATGGGGTTTTACCCTGTTGGTCAGGCTGGTCTCGAACTCCTGACCTCATCAGGTGATTCACCCACCTTGGCCTCAAAGTGCTGGGATTACAGGCATGAGGCACTGCACCCAGCCAAGGGTTTTTGTTTTTTTGGAGTTATCTTTGTATTACTGATTTCTGTTATGGTCACAAAACATATTTCATAATATTTTAACCTTCTAGATAGATCTTGCCTTTTATTTATTTATTTATTTATTTATTTATTTATTTATTTTATTTATGTTTTGAGACAGTCTCTTCTGTGGCCCAGGCTGGAGTGCAGTGGTATGATCTCAGCTCACTGTAACCTCTGTCTCCTGGGTTCAAGCATTTCTCGTGCCTCAGCCTCCTGAGTAGCTGGGATTACAGACGCCCGACACCACATCCGGCTGATTTTTGTATTTTTAGCAGAGACCGGGTTTTGCCATGTTGGCCAGGCTGGTCTCAAAGTCCTGACTTCAAATGATCCACCCGCCTCGGCCTCCCAAAGTGCCTGGATTACAGGCATGGTCCACAGAACCCAACTGATTATTTTTATTTCTAAGAGACTATAGATTCATAAGAAGTTACAAAAAGAGTACATGGTGCTAGGCGTGGTGGCTCACACCTGTAATCCCAGCACTTTGGGAGGCCAAGGTGGGTGGATCACCCAAGGCCAGGAGTTCAAGAGCAGCTTGGCCAACATGGCAAAACCTGTCTCTACTAAAAATACAAAAATTAGCTGGGCATGGTGGCGGGCACCTGTAATCGCAGCTACTCGGGAGGCTGAGGCAGGAGAATCGCTTGAACCCAGGAGGCGGAGGTTGCGATAAGCCGAGATCTCGCCACTGCACTCCAGCCTGGGCGACCCAGCGAGATTCCATCTCAAAAAAAAAAAAAAAAAGAGTCCAAAGTGGTCTTTTTTTTTTTTTTTTTTGAGACGGAGTCTTGCTCTGTCGCCCAGGCGCCCAGGCTGGAGTGCAGTGGCCGGATCTCAGCTCACTGCAAGCTCCGCCTCCTGGGTTTACGCCATTCTCCTGCCTCAGCCTCCCGAGTAGCTGGGACTACAGGCGCCCGCCACCTCGCCCGGCTAGTGTTTTGTATTTTTTAGTAGAGACAGGGTTTCACCGTGTTAGCCAGGATGGTCTCGATCTCCTGACCTCGTGATCCGCCCGTCTCGGCCTCCCAAAGTGCTGGGATTACAGGCTTGAGCCACCGCGCCCGGCCCCAAAGTGGTCTTGTTTGCCCTTCGCCCACTTACCTCTGATGCTAACATCTTTTTTTTTTTTTTTTTTTGGGACGGAGTCTTGCTCTGTCGCCCAGGCTGGAGTGCAGTGGCTGGATCTCGGCTCACTGCAAGCTCCGCCTCCCGGGTTCACGCCATTCTCCTGCCTCAGCCTCCCGAGTAGCTGGGACTACAGGCGCCCGCCACCTCGCCCGGCTAGTTTTTTGTACTTTTTAGTAGAGACAGGGTTTCACCGTGTTAGCCAGGATGGTCTCGATCTTCTGACCTCGTGATCTGCCCGTCTCGGCCTCCCAAAGTGCTGGGATTACAGGCTTGAGACACCGCGCCCGGCCAACATCTTTTTTAAAAAAAAAAAAAATCCTCAGCCTCCAGAGGATGCTAACATCTTATATAACTATAATACAACATCAAAACAGGACATTGACATTAGTTCAATTCTAAGACCTTATTCTTCCGATTTCACTGGTTTTACTCACTCACATATGTACCTGAGCACATGTGTGTGCATGCAGGTGTATGCGTGTGCACCTGCACATTCCTATGTGTAGCACTAGGAAAATTTTTTTTTTTTTAATTTTTTGAGATGGAGTCTCGCTCTGTCTCCCAGGCTGGGGCACAGTGGTGCGATCTCAGCTCTCCACAACCTCTCCACCTCCTGGGTTCAAGCAATTCTTGTGACTCAGCCTCCCGAGTAGCTGAGACTATAGGTGTGCACTACCACGGCCAGCTAGTTTTGTTTTTTTTTGAGACAGAGTCTTGCTCTTTCACCCACACTGGAGTGTGGAGTGCAGTAGCACTTGAATGTAGTCTGCAAGAAGTTAAAGATGTGGACTATAAACTCCACAGTGGCCATTAAAAAAACAAAGCAGGCCAGGCATGGTGGCTCACGCCTGTAATCCCAGCACTTTGGGAGGCCAAGACAGGTGGATCACCTTAGGTCAGGAGTTCGAGACCAGCCTGGCCAACATGGAGAAACCCCATCTCTACTAAAAATACAAAAATTAGTCGGGCGTGGTGGCAGGCGCCTGTAGTCCCAGCCACTCAGGAGGCTGAGGCAGGAAAATCACTTGAACCTGGGAGGCAGAGGTTGCAGTGAGCCGATATTGTGCCACTGCTCTCCAGCCGAGGCGACAGAGTGAGACTCTGTCTCAAAAAATAAAATAGCTGGGTGCGGTGGCCTACACCTGTCATCCCAGCACTTTGGGAGGTTGAGGCGGGTGGATCATCTGAGATCAGGAGTTCAAGACCAGCCTGGCCAACATGGTGAAACCCCATCTCTACTAAAAATACAAAAAATTAGCTGGGCGTGGTGACGGGCACCTATAATTCCAGCTACTCTGGAGGCTGAGTGAGGCAGGGGAATCCCTTGAACCAAGGAGGCAGAGGTTGTAGTGAGCCTAGGTCGTGCCACTGCACTCCAGCCTGGGCAACAAGAGCGAAACTCTCAATTAAGTAAATAAAATAACAAAACAAAGAGCTATAGGTAATAAACCTACAAAAGAGATAAAATAGAATCATAAAAAAAATTACCTGATTAATTCAGCAAGGCATAGTGGCTCATGCGTGTAATCCGAGCCCTTTGGGAGGCCAAGGCGGGAGAAATCACTTGAGCCCACGAGTTCGAGTCCAACCTGGGCAGCACATGAGACACCATCTCTATTAAAAAAAAAAAAAAAAATTAACTAGATGTGGTGGCACATGCCTATAGTCTCAGCTACTGGAGAGACTGAGGTAGGAGGATCACTTTTGTCCAGGAGTTTGAGACAGAAGTGAGCCATGATAACACCACTGCACTCCAGCTTGGGCAAAAGAGTGAGATCCTGGCTCAAAAAAACAAAAAAAAACTTGATTAATCCAAAAGACTGTGGAAAAAAAGAACAATGACCAAATGAATCAGGAAAAAGCATGAAAATAATATATATATATATAGAGAGAGAGAGACGGAGTTTCGTTCGTTGCCCTGGCTAGAGTGCAATGGCGCGATCTCAGCTCACCACAACCTCCGCCTCCTGGGTTCAAGTGTTTCTCCTGCCTCAGCCTCCTGTGTAGCTGGGATTATAGCATGCACCACCACGCCCGGCTAATTTTGTATTTTTAGTAGAGACGGGGTATCTCCATGTTGGTCAGGCTGGTTGCGAACTCCTAGCCTCAGTTGATCTACCCTCCTTGGCCTCCCAGAGTGCTGGGACTACAGGCGTGAGCCACTGTGCCCAGCCAATATATTTTTTAATTTTTTATTTATTTTTTGAGACATAATTTCACTCTTGTAGCCCAAGCTGGAGTGCAATGACGAGATTTTGACTCACTGCAACCTCCACCTCCCAGGTTCAAGTGATTCTCCTGCCTCAGCCTCCAGAAGAGCTGGAATTACAGGCGTGTGGCACCATGCCCGGCTATTTTATTTTACTTGTATTTTATTTTATTTATTTATTTTTTTACTAGATACGGGGTTTAACCCTATTGGTGAAGCTGGTCTTGAACTCCTGACTTCAGGTGATCCGCCTGCCTCAGCCTCCCAAAGTGCTGGAATTACAGGTGTGAATCATTGCGCCTGGCCCCTAATTTTTATGTTTGTAGAGACGGTGTCTCGGTATGTTGTCCAAGCTGGTCTCAAACTCCTGGCCTCAAGTGATTACCCTGCCTCTTTTCTCCATGGTAACCACTCTAATAGGTGGAGAATGACCTTGTGGTTTTCATTTGCATTTCTCTAAGGACTAATGATGTTGAGCAGCTTTTTATGTACTTGTTTTCATCTGCATATCTTCGCTAGTGAAGTGTTTATTCAAATCATTTGCCCTTTTTAAATAATTGGGTTGTTTGTTTTCTAGCTATTGACTTTTAAGAGTTCTTAAAATATTTGGATACTAGTTGTTTATCAAGTATGCAATTTGCAAATATTTTTCTCCCACTGTTTGGCTTATCTTTTCATGCTCTTATTAATGTTTGTTGAAGAGCAGAAGTTTTTAATTTTGATGGAGTCTAATTTATCAAGGTTTTCTCTTATGATCATGCTTGTACATAATGAACTTTTGTATATAATGAACTTTTGCATCATCTAGGGTCACAAAGATTTTCTCCTATGTTTCTTCTAGAAACGTTATAGTTTTAAGTTTTGCATTTAGTGATGTGGTCCATTTTGAGTTAACTTTTGTACAGAACATCTTTCTATTTAAAGTGCATTTTGGCCGGGTGCGGTGGCTCACGCCTGTAATCCCTGCACTTTGGGAGGCCGAGGTGGGTGGATCACGAGGTCAGGCGCCTGTTCAAGACCGGCTTGGCCAACATAGTGAAACCTCATCTCTACTAAAAATACAAAAAATTATCTGGGTGTGGTGGTGGGCGCCTGTAATCCCAGCTACTTGGAAGGCTAAGGCAGGAGAATCGCTTGAACCCAGGAAGTGGAGGTTTCAGTGAGCCGAGATCACGCCACTGCACTCCAGCCTGGGCAACAGTGAGAGACTCCGTCTCACAAAAAAAAAAAAAAAAAAAAAATTATTGTGGGCAGCATAGAGTGGGGTAATGCTTTTTCATTCAGTCTGAAATCTCTGTCTTATAATTGGGTGTTTATATAATTTAGAGTCAATGCAGTTATTAGTATGGTTAGATATAAATCTATTGTTTTCGGCCAGGCATGGCAGCTCACACCTGTAATCCTAGCACTTTGGGAGGCCAAGGCGGGTGGATTACGTGAGGTCAGGAGTTCAAGACCAGCCTAGCAAACATGGAGAAACTCTGTCTCTACTAAAAATACAAAAATTTCACCGGGCGTGGTGATGCATGCCTGTAATCCCAACTACTCAGGAGGCTGAGGCACGAGAATCGCTTGAACCCAGGAGGCAGAGGTTGCAGTGAACTGAAATCGCACCATTGCACTACAGCCTGGACAACAAGAGCAAAACTCCAAAAAAAAAAAAAAAAAAGCAAAACAAAAATCAGCTGGGTGTGGTGGCGGGCGCCTGTAATCCCAGCTACTTGGGAGGCTGAGGCAGGAGAATTGCTTGAACCAGGGAGGCAGAGATTGTAATGAGCCAAGATCCCGCTACTGCACTCCAGCCTGGGCGACACAGTGAGACTCCACCTCAAAAAAAAAAAAAAAAAAAAAGAATCAGCTGATTCAGCTGGTTAAACTCTCTTAACCCATTGAACCCATGAGAGGTAATATTAGACTGCTATTTTAAGCCAATGAGCTTTTGGGGTGGTTTGAGCTCTTGGGATGGGACTGCTATTTTAAGCCAATGGGCTTTTGGGGTGAGGTGCCATCCCTCCCACATCTCCTGGCAGCAGTCAGATGGCAAGGAGAGAGAATCCGTGCATTTGGGGTAGGGAGAGCTCAGTGATTGACTGGAGCTTTGCACTGGATCTCAATGCTGTTCTATTACAGTGGAAAGCAACAGGGGGCAGAAATCAGACACCACCCACAGAGGGAGCATTTAAATAAGCATTAGACAGAGGAAAATCCATTCTAGCGGTGGGAACCTGAGTTCCGGCGTGCCTAGCCACTGTGGGCCAAAGTGCTCTGGGACCCTAAATAAACTTGAGGCCAGGTGTGGTGGCTCATGCCTGTAATCCCAGCACTTTGGGAGACTGAGGTGGGTGGATCACAAGGTCAGAAGTTCGAGACCAGCCTGACCAACATGGTGAAACCCCGTCTCTACTAAAAATACAAAAATTAGCTGGGTGTGGTGGTGCACGCCTGTAATCCCAGCTACTCAGGGGGCTGAGGCAAGAGAATCACTTGAACCCAGGAGGCAGAGGTTGCAGTGAGCCGAAAGCATGCCACTGCACTCTGGCCTGGGCAACAGCAAAACTCCATAAATAAATAAATAAATAAGAAAGGCAATCAGGTCCCAAAAACTGCAATTCCTGGGCAAGTCCTGGTGCCTTGCTGGGCTCAGAACAAGTGGACCTGGAGGACATGAGGTCCAGTGAGACATTGGCTGAGGAGCCAAGGGAGTGCTTGAGCCCCCAAGCCCCAAACCCCAGGCAGTAAAGCTTACAGTTCCAGGAGAGACTCCTTCCTTCCGCTTGAGGCAAGGAGAGGGAAAAGTCAAGAGGTCTTTGTTTTGCAACTTGGATACCAGCTCAGCCACAGGACGACATGGCATCAGGCAGAGTCCTGAGGCCCCCATTCCAGGCCCTAAATCTTGGATGACATTTCTAGACACACCCTGGGCCAGAAGGGAAGCCACTGTCTTGAAAGGAAGGACCCAGTCCTGGCAGGATTCATTATTTGCTGACTAAAGATCTCTTGGACCTTGAATAAACATCAGTGGTTTGCCAGACAGTACTCGCTTCAGGCCTTGGGTTAGACGCAGGGCCGTGCTGATTTCAGGTGTGACCAGTGCATTCCCAGCTGCGGTGGCCCTGGGGAAAGACTCCTGCTTCAGGAAAGGAGAGGAAAGAGTAAAGGAGACTTTGTCTTGCATCTTGGGCACCAGCTTGGCCAGTGGGGTAGAGCACCAAGTGGCTGCTGGCATCCCCAGTCGAGATCTTGGCTCTTGGACAGCATTCCTGGATCAGCCCTGGGCCAGAGGGAATCCCTCTTTCCTGAAGAAAAAGACCCAGGCCTGGCAGCATTCACCACAAGCTGACTGAGGAGGGCTTGGGCCTTGAGTGAACATCAGCAGTAGCCAGGCAGTACCCACCATGGGCCTGGAGCAGTGGTGGCCACAGAGAGAGACTCCTGTGTGAGGAAAGGTGAGGGAAGAATAGTGTATTAGTCCGTTTTCATGCTGCTGATAAACACATACCTGAGACTGGGTAATTTATAAAGAAAAAGAGGCTCAATAAACTCCCAGTTCCACGTGGCTGGGGAGGCCTCACAATCATGGCAGAAGTTGAAAGGCATGTCTTACACAGTGGCAGGCAAGACAGAATGAGAACCAAGTCAAAGGGGTTTTCCCTTATAAAGCCATCAGATCTCATGAGGCTTATTCACTACCACAAAAACAGTATGGGGGAAATTGCCCCCATGATTCAGGTATCTCCCACCGGGTCCCTCCCATAACATGGGGGAATTATGGGAGCTACAGTGCAAGATGAGATTTGGGTGGGGACACAGCCAAGCCATATCGAGTGGGAAAGACGCTTTTTCTCGTAGCTTGGGTGCCAGCTCAGCCACAAAATAGAGCACCAGGTAGATTCCTAAGGTTTCTGTCTTCGTGCCCTGGTTCCCATATGGCATTTCTGGACATGCCCTGGGCCAAGAGGGAACTCACTACCCTGAAGGGAAGGACACAAGCCTGGCTGGCTTCATCACCTGCTGGCCGAAGATTCCTTGGGCCTTGTATGAATATTGGCGGAAGCCAGGTAGTGGTTGCCACGGGCCCTGGGTGAGACCCAGTGGTGTGTTGGCTTTGGGTCTGACCCAGTGCAGTCCCAGTGGTGGTGGCCACAAGGGTACTTGTGTCTCCCCTCCAGCAGCTCCAGGCAGCTCCGTACAGAGAGAGAGAAACTGCGTTTGTTTGGAGAAAGTAAGGGAAGAGAAGAGTTTCTGCCTGGTAATTTAGGGAATTCTCCTGAATTTCACCCAAGACCACCGAGGCAGTACCTCTAAGATTCCTTTTTTTTTTTTTTTTTGAGACAGGGTCTTACTCTGTCACCGAGGCTGGAATGCAGTGCTGCAGTCTCCACTCACTGCAACCTCCACCTCCCATGCACAAGTGATTCTCCCGACTCAGCCTCCCAAATAGCTGGGACTACGGGTGCCCGCTCCTACGTCTGGCGAATTTTTGTATTTTTTGGTAGAGATGGGGTTTCACCATGTTGGCCAGGCTGGTCTCAAACTCCCCTCCTCAGATAATCCGCCTGCCTCGGCTGCCCAAAGTGCTGGGAATACAGGCGTGAGCCACTGCGCCTGGCCAGTACCTCTTAAGATTCTGCAAGAATCACAGCGTTACTGAGCCTGGGGTGCCCCCTAATGCAGACACAGCTGCAGTGACCAAAAGTTTAGATCACAACACTCTATTTCCTTTAAATACCTGGAAAGCCTTCTCAAGAAGGATGGGTTCAAATGAGCCCAGACTACAAAGACTACAATAAACAGTGAACTCATCAATGCCCAGCCATTGACGAACATCCACAAGCATTGACACCATGCAGGAAAACATGACCTCACCAAGTGAGCCAAACAAGCCTCCAGTGACCAACCCCACTGTGACAGAGCTATGTGACCTTTCAGACGGAGAATTCAAAACAGCTGTTTTGAGGAAGCTCAATGAAATTCAAGATAGCACAGAGAAGGGATTCAGAATCCTATCTGATAAATTAACCAAAGAGATTGAAATAATTTTTAAAAATTAAGCAGAAAGGGGCCAGGCGCGGTGGCTTATGCCTGCAATCCCAGCACTTTGGGAGGCTGAGGCGGGCAGATCACAAGGTCAGCAGATTCAGACCATCCCGGTTAACACAGTGAAACCTCGTCTCTACTAAAAATACAAAAAAAATTAGCTGGGCATGGTGGCGGGCGCCTGTAGTCCCAGCTACTCAGGAGGCTGAGGCAGGAGAATGGCGTGAACCCAGGAGGCGGAGCTTGCAGTGAGCTGAGATTGTGTCACTGCACTCCAGCCTGGGCCATGGAGCGAGACTCCATCTCAAAAAAAAAAAAAAAAAAATTAAGCAGAAAAAATTCAACTGACACACTGAAGAATGCATCAGTCTCTGAACAGTAGAATTGATCAACCTGAAGAATTGGTGAGCTCAAAGACAGGCTATTTGAAAATATGCAGTCAGGGCCGGGCGCGGTGGCTCAAGCCTGTAATCCCAGCACTTTGGGAGGCCGAGACGGGCGGATCACAAGGTCAGGAGATCGAGACCATCCTGGCTAACATGGTGAAACCCCGTCTCTACTAAAAATACAAAAAACTAGCCGGGCGAGGTGGCGGGCGCCTGTAGTCCCAGCTACTTGGGAGGCTGAGGCAGGAGAATGGCGTAAACCCGGGAGGCGGAGCTTGCAGTGAGCTGAGATCCGGCCACTGCACTCCAGCCTGGGCGACAGAGCGAGACTCTGTCTCAAAAAAAAAAAAAAAAAAAAAAAAAAAAAAAAAAGAAAATACGCAGTCAGGCTGGGCACAGTGGCTCATACCTGTAATCCCAGCACTTTGGAAGGCTGAGGTGGTAGGATCACCTGAGGTCAGGAATTTGAGACCAGCTTGGCCAACATAGTGAAATCCTGTCTCTACTAAAAATAAAAAAATTAGCCGGGTGTGGTGGTGCATGCCTGTAATCCCAGCTACTCAGGAGGCTGAGGCACTAGAATGGCTTGAAACTGGGAGGTGGAGGTTGCAGTGAGTCAAGATTGCACCACTGCACTCCAGCCTGGTCGACAGAGTGAGACTCTGTCTCAAAAAGAGGAGAGGAGGAGAGGAGGAGAGGAGAGGAGAGCAAGACACAGTCAGAGGAGACAAAAGAAAAAATGAAGAATAAGGGCCAGGTGCAGTGGCTCACGCCTGTAATCCCAGCACTTTGGGAGGCCGAGGTGGGCAGATCACGAGGTCAGGAGTTTGAGAACATCCTGGCCAACATGGTGAAACCCCATCTCTACTAAAATACAAAAAATTAGCTAGGCATGGTGGCAGGCACCTATAATCCCAGCTACTTGGGAGGCTGAGGCAGGGGAATTGCTTGAACCTGGAATGCAGAGGTTGCGGTGAGCCAAGATTGTGCCACTGTAGTCTGGCAACAGAGCAAGACTCTATCTCAAAAAAAAAAAAAAAAAAAAAGAAAAGAAAAGAATAAGGCACACCTACAAGATCTGGAAAATGGCCACAAAAAGTAAAAATCTAAGAGTTTTATTGGCCCTAAAGTAGAGAGGTTGGAACAGAAAGTTTATTAAGTGGGATAATAACAGAGAACTTTCCAAACCTAGAAAAAGATATCAATATTCAAATACAAAAAGGTTATAGAACACTAAGCAAATTTAACCCAAAGACTACCTTCAAGGCATTTAATAATCAAACTCCCAAAGATCAGGGATAAAGAAAAGGTCCTAAAAGCAGCAAGAGAAAAGCAACTAATAACATACAATGGAGGCCATGTGCAGTGGCTCACGTCTGTAATTCCCAGCATTTAGGGAGGCTGAGGTGGGTGAATCACTTGAGGCCGGGAGTTAGAGACCAGTCTGGGCAACATGGTGAAATCCTGTCTCTACCAAAAATACAAAAAAATTAGCCAGGCATGAGGCCAGGCGCAGTGGCTCACGCCTGTAATCCCAGCTACTCAGGAGGCTGAGGCACAAGAATCGCTTGAACCTGGGAGGTGGAGGTTGCAGTGAGCTGAGATTTCGTCACTGCGCTTCAGCCTGGGTGACTGAGACTCTGTCTCAAAAACAAAACAAACCTACAATGGAGCTCCAATACGTCTGGCAGCAGACTCTTCAGTGGAAACCTCACAGGCTAGGATAGAGTGGCATGACATATTGAAAGTGATGAAGGTGGCCGGGGGCGGTGGTTCACGCCTGTAATCCCAGCACTTTGGGAGCCCAAGGCGGGCGGATCACGAGGTCAGGAGATCGAGACCATTCCCATCCTAGCTAACACGGTGAAACCCTGTCTCTACTAAAAATACAAAAAATTAGTCAGGCGTGATGGCGGACGCCTGTAGTCCCAGCTACTCGGGAGGCTGAGGCAGCAGAATAGTGTGAACTCGGGAGGCGGAGCTTGCAGTGAGCCAAGATCACACCACTGCACTCCAGCCTGGGGCGACAGAGTGAGATTCTGTCTCAAAAAAAAAAAAAAAAGAAAAAAGAAAGTGATGAAGGTGGCCGGGTGCGGTGGCTCACATTTGCAATCCCAGAACTTTGGGAGGCTGAGACAGCTGGATCACCTGAGGTCACGAGTTCAAGACCAACCTGGTCAACATGGTGAAACCCTGTCTCTACCAAAAATACAAAAAAGTTAGCCAAGCGTGGTGGCAGGCACCTGTAATCCCATCTACTTGGGAGGCTGAGGCAGGAGAATTGCTTGAACCTGGGAGGCAGAGGTTGCAGTGAGCTGAGCTTTCACCATTGCACTCCAGAGCCTGGGCAACAGAGCAAGACTCTAGAAAAAAACAAAAAACAAAACAAAACAAAACAAAACCCTTCCCCATATGGTTCTGAGTTAGAGTTGGCCAAAAGAGAAAATTGCATGAAAACTGGAAGAAAGAAGTTGAGCATGGTATTTTTCTTGGACAGTTGCTCTATTTAGATGTGGCAAGAGACAGATGTAGATGTGTTAGGGGGTTCCCATGTGCTCTCGCTCTGCCCTGAAGGGTGAGACAGATGCAAATGTTCAGGACCTTGTTTCCCCCACACTCCTGTTTATCTCTTCTCAATTTTCCGCCCTGCTAACCACCAGGGACCTCGGGCTCAACACCAGATGCAGAGGCAACAACCTTCCATGACTCTGATAGTTGGATATGCCTGACTTCCCAGATTTTCCTGCAAAGTCTGACCTGTTCCCCTGTCTAGTGCTTCAGGAGGGCTGGCCAGAGATTTTTCATGGACTCCCTAACTCTCCTTTCTAGATCTTTTTTTTTTCTTGAGACGGAGTCTCGCTCAGCCATCCAGGCTGGAGTGCAGTGGTACAATCTCGGGTCACCGCAACCACCATCTCCCAGGTTCAAGCAATTCTCCTGTTTCAGCCTCCCGAGTAGCTGGGATTACAGGCACCCACCATCATGCCTACCTAATTTTTGTATTTTAGTAGAGACGGAGTTTCACCATGTTGGCCAGGCTGGTCTTGAACTCCTGACTTCAGGTGATCCGCCCACCTCGGCCTCCCAAAGCACTAGGATTACAGGGGTGAGCCACCACACCTGGCCTCTAAATCTTCTTTTTTTTTTTTTTTTTTTTGGTGGTGGTTGTTGAGACAGAGTCTCACTCCATCGCCCAGGCTGGAGTGCAGTGGCACAATCTCAGCTCACTGCAACCTCCACCTCCCAGGTTCAGGTGATTCTCATGCCTCAGCCTCTCGAGCAGCTGGAATTACAGGCACCTGCCACCACACCCAGCTAATTTTTTAATACTTTGTAGAGACAGGGTTTCGCCACGTTGCCCAGGCTGGTCTTGAACTCCTGAGCTCTAGCAATCTTCCCACCTTGGTCTACCAAAGTGCTGGGATTACAGGTGTGAACCACCACACCTGGCCTTCTTTTTCTTTTTTTGAGACAAGGTCTCACTCTGTTACCCAGGCTGGAGTGCAGTGGTGCGATCATAGCTCACTGCAGCCACAAGGGGGTAAAGGAAAGAACGCCCCTCAGCCCCCTCCACTCCCAGCATCCCACCCACCTGCTGAGGTCCCACTCGGGTCCCTGTGCCTGGGAGACCCTGTGGGCCCCTGTGGGACCATGCCCCCAGAAAGAAGCCATGGTTTCTGAGCACTTCCCCACTCAAACTCTGAGTCACTGATCTCTCTCAGACACCTTCATAAAATTGATTTTTTCTTTTTCTTTTTTTGAGACAGAGTCTCGCTCTGTTGCCCAGGCTGGAGTGCAGTGGCACAAACTTGGCTCACTGCAAGCTCCGCCTCCCGGGTTTACGCCATTCTCCTACCTCAGCCTCCTGAACAGCTGGGACTACAGGCGCCCACTACCATGCCTGCCTAATTTTTTTTTTTTTTTTTTTTTGTATTTTTAGTAGAGACGGGGTTTCACCACGCTAGCCAGGATGGTCTCAATCTCCTGACCTCGTGATCTGCCTGCCTTGGCCTCCCAAAGTGCTGGGATTACAGCCGTGAGCCACCATGCCCGGCCATAAAATTGATTTTTAAACATTCTTTTTTAGAGATGCGGTCTCACTATGTTGCCCAGGCTCGTCTCAAACTCCAGGGCTCAAGCGATCCTCCCTCCTTGGCCTCCCAAAGCACTGGGAACCACTGCTCTTGACCTCTAATGAGCCTCCACTATCTCTAACTGCCTATGCTCGCCTTTTCTGAGCTACCACCCTTGTCACATCCCTTACAACCCCCCACAGAGTCTGGCACCTGCATGGTGATACCCTCAGGAAGTACCCTGCACCCACTGCCGAGGAGAAGCTTCACACAAAGGCCTGTGGAGGAAGCGGAAGGAGGATCCCAGGACAGAGGGCCTTCCCTCTGGGGCAGGAATCTCCCTCTATCCAGCCTGCTGTTCCTCCAGCCCTGTCTGTTTCTAAAACACTCCATGGCTCTAGAGGGCCCCAGCCTCACCTCAACCCCTGCACGTCTCCATGATCTAAGCCTCCCTCTATTACCACACATCCATTCTCTACTCCAGCCGGGCCAGTCTCTTAATTGCCTGACCTCCTTCACACTGCCAGGTCTTGTCTTGACTCTCAGCCTCCATTTTTCTTTAAAAAAAAAAAGGAAAGAAAGAAAAGAAAGAAAAGCTGGGCGCGGTGGCTCACGCCTGTAATCCCAGCACTTTTGGGAGACCGAGGCGGGTGGATCATGAGGTCAGGAGATCGAGACCATCCTGGCTAACACGGTGAAACCCCGTCTCTACTAAAAATACAAAAACTTAGCCAGGCATGGTGGTGGGCGCCTGTAGTCCCAGTTACTCGGGAGGCTGAGGCAGGAGAATGGCGTGAACCCGGGAGGCAGAGGTTGCAGTGAGTCAAGATTGTGCTACTGCACTCCGGCCTGGGTGACAGAGCGAGACTCTGTCTCAAAAAACAAAAAAAAATTTTTTTTCCCTTTCAATTCTCTCACCTACCCAAAGACCCCTGCCTCCTGCTCATCAAATTAATTCCCAGCTCCCTGAATTCCCTCCGGAATATTCCCCTAGCACCTCCTCCGTGGTAGGCTCAGTGCTGTGGGACACTGAGGACCACCCAGAGGGGTCAGACCTCCCCTGACCTCGGACCTCCTAGCCCAGCCTCACCTGGACCATGGACATCACGTTGCATTATATTTGAGACAGAGTCTTGCTCTGTCACCCAGGCTAGAGTGCACTGGTGCGATCTCAGCTCATTGCAACCTCCATCTCCTGGGCTCAAGCAATTCTCAAGCTTCAGCCATCCAAGTAGCTGGGATCATAGGCGTGTGCCACTATGCCTGGCTAATTTTTGTACTTTTAGTAGAGACAGGTTTTCACCATGTTGGCCAGGCTGGTCTCAAACTCCTGGCCTCAAGGGACCTGCCTGCCTTAGCCTCCCAAAGTGCTGGGATTATAGGTGTGGGCCACCATGCCCAGCTAGGGACATTTTTTTGGGGGGTGGAGGCATGGTGCTTCATTCAGGCTAGAGTGCAATGGTGCGATCTCAGCTCACTGCAACCTCTGCCTCCCAGGTTCAAGCAATTCTCCTGCCTCAGCCTCCCAAGTAGATGGGGTTACAGGTGCCTACCACCCCCCACCCCGCTAATTTTTGTATCTTCAGTAGTGACGGAGTTTCACCATGTTGGCCAGACTGGTCTCGAACTCCTAACCTCGTAATCTGTCCGCCTCGGCCTCCCAAAGTGCTGGGATTACAGGTGTGAGGCACTGCGCCCTGCCTAGGACAGGCAGGCTACTTTTCTAAAGTAGCACCTAAGGCTGGGCGTGTTGGCTCACACCTGTAATCTCAGCATTTTGGGAGGCTGAGGTGGGAGGATCACTCAAGCCCAGGAGTTTGAGGCCAGCTGGAGCAACATAGTGAGACCCCATGTCTAAAAAAAATAATCACAATTAAAAAGAACTGGCGGAGCTTGGTGGTGCACGACTATAGTCCCAGCTACTCAGGAGACTGAGGTGGGAGGATCACTTGAGCCCAGGAGATCAAGGCTGCAGTAAGGCATGACTGCACCACTGCACTCCAGCCTGGGCAACAGAATGAGATCCTTTCTCAAAAAAAAAAAATAATAATTAATTAATTAATTAATTAATTAAAAATAAAAAATAAAGTAGCACCTAACAGAATTTAAAATGTACTCACTCTTTGACCCATCAACTCCACATCCGGAAATGTGTTTCTTTCCAAGATACTCATACATGTGGGAAACGAGTATGTTCAAAGATAATCTTTGCAACACCGTATGTAGTCACAACAATAGGGAACACCCTGAATGATCATCAATAGGGGAATGACTAGCAGATGGCTGGGTCACTGGATGAGTAAACAGAATGGCTCAGCTGTTTTTCATTCTGATTAGAATACTCTCCAAGACATATGACTACTTGAAAAAGGCAGCCTGGGCGCAGTGGCTCACACCTGTAATCCCAGCACTTTGGGAAGCCAAAAAGGGTGGATCACCTGAGGTTGGGAGTTTGAGACCAGCCTGGCCTACATGGTGAAACCCCGTCTCTACTAAAAAACACAAAAATTAGCCAAGCGTGGTGGTACATGCCTGTAATCCCAGCTACTTGGGAAGCTGAGGCAGGAGAATCTCTTGAAGCCAGGAGGTGGAGGTTGCAGTAAGCTGAGATCAGGCCATTGCACTCCAGCCTGGCCAAGGAGAGAGAAACTCTATCTCAAGAAAGGAAGGAAGGAGGGAGGGAAGGAAGGAGGGAGGGAGGGAAGGAGGGAAGGAGGGAGGGAGGGAGGGAGGGAGGGAAGGAGGGAGGGAGGGAGAGAGGGAGGGAAGGCGGGAGGGAGGGAGGGAAGGCGGGAGGGAGGGAGGGAAAGAAGGAAAGAAGGGAGGGAGGGGGGGAGTGAGGAAGGGTGCAGAACAGTAGGCTTCCATGTAAATTAAATATACATCTGTGGCTGGGCCCGGTGGCTCATGCCTATAATCCCAGCACTTTGGGAGGCCAAAGTGGGCGGATCACTTGAGCCCAGGAGTTCAAGACCAGCCTGGGCAACATGCCAAAACCCCATCTCTACTAAAAATACAAAAAGTAGCTGGACGTATTGATGTGAACCCGTAGTCCCATATATTCGGGTGGCTGAGGTAGGAGAACTGCCTTCACCCAGCAGGTTGAGGCTACAGTTAGCCATGATTGTACCACTGCACTGCAGCCTGAGTGGCAGAGTGAGACTCTGCCTCAAAAAGAATTAAAAACTGGCCGGGCGCGGTGGCTCACGCCTGTAATCCCAGCACTTTGGGAGGCCAAGGTGGGCAGATCACCTGAGATCGGGAGTTCGAGACCAGCCTGACCAACATGGAGAAACCCCATCTCTACTAAAAATACAAAAATTAGCCTGGAATGGTGGCGCATGCCTGTAATCCCAGCCACTTGGGAGGCTGGGGCAGGAGAATCGCTTGAACCTGGGAGGCGGAGGTTGTGGTGAGCTGAGATCATGCCATTGTACTCCAGCCTGGGCAACAAGAGCAAAACTCCATCTCAAAAAAAAAAAAAAAAAAAGTATAAGACACACACCACCACACAGAGTACACAAATCTTTAGTGTGAACACAAATCTTTAATTTCCTCCCATATGAAGAAATACAATATTGACAGTGGCTCAGATGCAACCCCTCATGCAGTTATCACCCCTTGCCTCCTCCCCGTTAACTACTGTCCTGACCTTCAACAACCCTTAGCATGGTTTTGTCTGGTTCTAACTGGAGATAAGTGGAATCATACAGTATGGACTATGGCTTTGTTGGCAGAACATTATGCTTGTGAGATACATTCATGTTGTGTGCAGAAGGTCATTCGTGTTCATTGTTATAATGTCTGTTGTATGAATGTAGCATGCTTTATTTATCTAGTCACCAATGGATTGACATTTAGATTGCGTCTAGTTTGAAAGTACAATTTATCTAGGAATACTGTCTTTTGGAACACATATGCACTCATAATAAACCAGAGGGAAATAAATGGAAGGATTGCAGGTGTATTAGCCTGTTTTTACACTGCTATAAAGAAATACCTGAGAAATTGGCTGGGTGTGGTGGCTCAAGCCTGTAATCCCAGCACTTTGGGAGGCTGAGGCGGGTGGATCACCTGAAGTTAGGAGTTCGAGACCAGCCTGACCAATATTGTGAAGCCCCATCTCTACTAAAAATAGAAAAATTAGGCAGATGTGGTAGCGGGCGCCTATAATCCCAGCTACTTGGGAGGCTGAGGCAGGAGAATTGCTTGAACCCAGGAGGCAGAGGTTGCAGTGAGCTGAGATTGGGCCACTGCATTCCAGCCTGGACGACAGAGTGAGACTCCATCTCATTAAAAAAAAAGAAAAGAAAAGAAAAAAAAAAGAAAGAAAAAAGAAAAAGAAATATCTGGGAAATTGTGGCAGAAAGTGATGGGGAAGCAAGGCACATCTTACGTGGCAGGTGAGAGAGAAGAGCACAGAGGGGAACTGCTGGACACTTCTCAGAAACATCAGCGGCCAGGCGCGGTGGCTCACGCCTGTAATCCCAGCACTTTGGGAGGCTGAGGCGGGTGGATCACGAGGTCAGGAGATCGAGACCATCCTGACTAACACAGTAAAACCCCGTCTCTACTAAAAATACAAAAAATTAACCGGGCATTGTGGCGGGCGCCTGTAGTCCCAGCTACTTGGGAGGCTGAGGTAGGAGAATGGTGTGAACCCAGGAGGTGGAGCTGGCAGTGAGCCGAGATCGCACCACTACACTCTAACCAACAGAGTGAGACTCCGTCTCAAAAAAAAAAAAAAGAAAAGAAAAAAAACCCATCAACTCTCGTGAGAACTCACTCACAACCACGAGAACAGCATGGGGGAAACTACCCCTATAATCCAGTCACCTCTGACCATGTCCCTCCCTGGACATGTGGGGATTACAATCCGAGGTTAGATTTGGGTGGGGACAGAGAGCCAAACCATATCAACGGTGTATGCATATTTCTAATCTTAGGAAGTAATGCTAAACAATGTCCCCAAATTGTCCAAATTTTTATGCCCTCCTGATGGAGAGCAGGATGCTATCCCCATAGCCATAATGGGGCTGAGGAATGCAGGTGCTAGCTGATACTGTCCATACCACTCACACTTACATAAGATTATCAGCCTCTCCATGAAGCACTCCCCTGATTATTATTAATGTCCAATCAGGCTCCAGACTTCTGAAATAATTTATTTCAATTGCTCTTTCCAGTTCAATGGTGGCTTCAGTGGAGGAAGTGACCCCTACAGCTTTTTGTGTGATGCTGATATATAAATATATATATATACACACACACACATACACACATACACACACACACATATATACACACACACACACACATATAGGTTGTTTGTTGTTGTTTTGTTCTTGGGTTGGTTTTTATTTTTATTTTATTATTATTATTTTTTGAGACGGAGTCTCGCTCTGTCACCCAGGCTGGAGTGCAGTGGCTGGATCTCAGCTCACTGCAAGCTCCGCCTCCCGGGTTCACGCCATTCTCCTGCCTCAGCCTCCCGAGTAGCTGGGACTACAGGCGCCTGCCACCTCGCCTGGCTAGTTTTTTGTATTTTTTAGTAGAGACGGGGTTTCACCGTGTTAGCCAGGATGGTCTCGATCTCATGACCTCATGATCCACCTGTCTCGGCCTCCCAAAGTGCTGGGATTACAGGCTTGAGCCACCGCGCCCAGCCGGTTTTTATTTTTTTTGAGATGGAGTCTTGCTCTGTTGCCCAGGCTGGAGTGCAGTGGTGCAATCTCTCCTCACTGCAACCTTTGCCTTCTGGGTTCACGTGATTCTCCTGCCTCAGCCTCCAGAGTAGCTAGGACTACAGGCGCCCGCCACCGCGCCCGGCTAATTTTTGTATTTTTAGTAGAGATGGGGTTTCATTATGTTGGCCAGGCTGGTCTCAAACTCCTGACCTCAAACGATCCACCCACCTTGGCCGCCCAATCAACATATATATTTAAATAACTATGATTAATATATTCAACATATTAAAAAATCCCAGTTGACAATTTACTCGGTAAATGGAGATTTTTAAAATTCAAATTCTAGGGAATTTGGAGGGCCTAGCTAGTCCCAGGGAGGGCAGTGGTAACCTTGCCTTCCAAAAGAAGTGGCTTCTCCTGGCAGTATAGATCAGAAGATTTAAAGAGGCAAGAAAGACCCTCTCTGTTCCCCTTTTTGGAGACAGACATTTAAAAAAAAATCTTTTCCAGGTCACTTGCTGATCACAGAAAAAAAAATGGAATAGGCCAGACATAGTGGCTCACACCTGTAATCCCAACACTTTGGGAGGTCAACATGGGCGGATCGCTTGAGCTCAGGAGTTCAAGACCAGCCTGGCCAACACAGGGAAACCCTGTCTCTACTAAAAATACAAAAATTGGCTGGGGGTCGTGGTGGGTGCCTGTAATCCCAGCTACAAGGGAGGCTGAGGCAGAAGAAGTGCTTGAACCTAGTAGGCAGAGGTTGCAGTGAGCTGAGATCATACCACTGCACTCCAGCTTGTGGGACAGGACAAGAGTCCATCTCAAAAAAAAAAGAAAAAAAAAAAAAAAGAAAAAATGGTATTCCATTCCAAACTTCAGTGACCACATAGGAAAGAGAATACACATTTTGCAAAAACAGTTTTAAAAAGTCAAACAGATGGCTCTAGCCCTTGACAAGCAAAACTCAGCAATCTCCAAGGAAAGGGTGAATCCAATTTCAATAATTAACCTATTATAATACTCCAAAAGTCCATTTTCAACAAAAACATTATAAAACATACAAAGAAACAGGCAAGTATGGCTTAATTATAGCAAAACAAGTTCTTTTGACAGAGACCATCTCTGAGGAAGTGCAGACATTGGAATTACTAGTTACAGACATTATCAACTGTCTTAAATATGCTTTAGCAGCTAAAGGAAACTATAGAGAACAAATGGAAATCAGGAAAATGATATATAAACAACATGAGAAAATCAATAAAGAGATAGCAATTATGAGAACTCAGGGGAAGATGGCTGAATAGAAGCCTCCAGCAACCATCCCCTGTCAGAAGAACAGCCAACTGAAAACTATCCACACCAAAAAAGCACTTGATAAGAACCAAAATCATGGGAGCAATCATAGTACCTGGTTTTAACTTCATATCACTGAAAGAACCACTGAACGGGGTAGCAAAGATAGTCTTTTTTTTTTTTTTTTGAGGTGGAGGTTCGCTCTTGTTGCCCAGGCTGGAGTGCAATGGAGCGATCTTGGCTCACTGCAACCTCCACCTCCTGGGTTCAAGTGATTCTCCTGCCTCAGTCTCCAGAGTAGCTGGGATTACAGGCGCGTGCCACAACACCCGGCTAATTTTGTATTTTTAGTAGACACAGGGTTTCACCATGTTGGTCAGGCTGGTCTCGAACTCCTGACCTCAGGTGATCTGCCTGCCTCAGCCTCCCAAAGTGCTGGGATTACAGGGGTGAGCCACTGAGCCAGGCCTGAAACGCCTTCCTCACACTGGAGGAGATAAGTGGGAAGAGTAAAGAGGTCTTTGTTTTGCATCTTGGATATCAGTTCAGCCATGGTAGGATAGGGCACCAAGCAGAGTCCTGAGGCCCCCATTCCAGGCTCTAGCTTAAAGGCGATTTCCAGAAACATCTGGTCCAGAAAGGAACCTGCTGCCTTGAAGGAAAGAGCCCAGTCCAGGCAGGATTGATTCATTACCGACTGACTAAAGAGCCCTTGAGTAGGCCGGGTGCGGTGGCTCAAGCCTGTAACCCCAGCACTTTGGGAGGCCGAGGCGGGTGGATCACGAGGTCAGGAGATCGAGACTATCCTGGCTAACATGGTGAAACCCCGTCTCTACTAAAAATACAAAAAAAAAACTAGCCGGGCGTGGTGGCGGGCGCCTGTAGTCCCAGCTACTTGGGAGGCTGAGGCGGGAGAATGGCGTGAACCCGGGAGGCGGAGCTTGCAGTGAGCCGAGATCACGCCACTGCACTCCAGCCTGGGAGACACAGCGAGACTCCGTCTCAAAAAAAAAAAAAAAAAAAAAAAAAAAAAAGAGCCCTTGAGTAATAAGCAGCAGTACCCAGGCCGTACTCGGTGTGGGCCTTGAGTGAGACTCAGAGACATAACTGATTTCAGATATGACCGAGCATATTCCCTGACATGGTGACTACGGAGAGAGGCTCCTACTGCTTGAGGAAGGGGGAGGGAAGAGTAAAGGGGTCTTTGACAGCTTAGTTACCAGTTCGGCCACAGTGGAGTAGAGCACCAAGTTGGCTCTTGGGGGTCCCTGATTCCAGGCCTTGGCTCTTGGATGGTATTTCTGGACCTACCTTTGGCCAGAGGGGACCCCACTGCCCTGAAGGCAGAGACCCAGGCCCGGCAGCCTTCACACAAGCTGACTGAAGAGACCTTGGTCCTTAAATGAACACTGGTAGTAGCCAAGCAGTAGCTGCCATGGTCCTGGGGCAGTGGTGGCCACAGGGAGAGGCTCCCCTGTTTGCGGAAAAAAGAGGGGGAAGGATTTTGTCTTGTGGCTTGCGGGCCAGCTCAGCCACCATAGAATAGAGTACCAGGTAGATTCCCTGAGGTTTCCACCTCCAGGCCCTGACTCCCAGATGGCATCTCTGGGCGCACCTGTGATGGGGTGCTCATACCACCCTGAAAGGATGAACACAAGCCTGACTGGATTTGCCGTCTGCTGATTACAGAGCCCTAGGGCCTTCAGTGAACACAGGTGGTAGCCAGGCAGTGCTGACCACTGGCCTTGGGGGAGACCCAGTGTTGTGCTGGCTATATGTCTGAGCCAGCACAGTCCCAGCACTGGTGGCCACAGCAGTGTTTGTACCCCTCCCCCAGCTCTAGGCAGCTCAGCACAGAGAGACTCCATTTGTTTGGGAGAAAAGGAAGAAGACAAGAATCTATGCCTGATAATCCAGAGAATTCTTCCAGGTCTTATGCAAGACCACCAAGACAGTGTCTCTACAAGTCTCCAAGGGCCACGTCATTCCTGGGCTTGGGGTGCCCCCTAATGCAGATACAGCTACAGTGACTAAAGACTTAGATCACAATACACAAGTCTTTTCAAATACCTGGAAAGTCTTCCCAAGAAGGATGAGTACAGACAAGCTCAGACTGTGAAGACTATAATAAATATCTAACTCTTCAATGCCCAGAAATTTATGAACATCCTCAGGTATCAAAACCATCCAGGAAAACATGACCTCATCAGAGAAACTAAATAAAGCCGGCCGGGCACAGTGGCTCATGCCTGTAATCCTGGCACTTTGGGAGGCCGAGGTGGGCGTTTGAGACCAGCCTGATCAACATGGAGAAACCCCATCTCACTAAAAATACAAAATTAGCTGGGTGTGGTGGTGCATGCCTGTAATCCCAGCTACTTGGGAGGCTGAAGCAGGAGAATCGCTTCAACCAGGGAGGCGGAGGTTGTGGTGAGCCAAGATCACGCCATTGCACTCCAGCCTGGGCAACAAGAGCAAATCTCTGTCTCAAAAAAATAAAATAAATAAAACAAAAAATAAACTAGGGAGGCCGAGACGGGCGGATCACAAGGTCAGGAGATCGAGACCATCCTGGCTAACACGGTGAAACCCCGTCTCTACTAAAAAATACAAAGAAATTAGCCCGGCGAGGTGGCGGGCGCCTGTAGTCCCAGCTACTCGGGAGGCTGAGGCAGGAGAATGGCGTAAACCCAGGAGGCGGAGCTTGCAGTGAGCCAAGATCCGGCCACTGCACTTCAGCCTGAGGCACAGAGCGAGACTCCGTCTCAAAAATAAAATAAAATAGGCCGGGCGCGGTGGCTCAAGCCTGTAATCCCAGCATTTTGGGAGGCTGACATGGGCAGATCACTTGAGCTCACGAGTTCAAGACCAGCCTGGGCAACATGGCAAAACCCCATCTCTACAAAAAATACAAAAATTAGCCAGGCATGGTAGTGTGCACCTGTGGTCCCAGCTACTCAGGAGGCTAAGGTGAGAGGATGGTTTGAGCCCAGGAGATGGAGGTTGCAGTAAGCCAAGACTGTGGCATTGCACTCCAGCCTGGGTGATAGAGCCAGACCTTGTCTCGACAAGAAACAAACAAAAACTATATATATGGGGAGGGAGAGAGGGACAGGGACAGAGAGAGAGAGAGAGAGAGAGGAGAGAGAGAGAGAGAGACAGAGAGAAAGAGAGAGAGAGAGAAGGAGGGCTCTGTTTTGAGGAAACTCAACAAAAATTCAAGATAACACAGAGAAGCAATTCAGAATCCTATCAGATAAATTAAACAAAGAGATTGAAATAATTAAAAGGGGTGGGCTGGGCGCGGTGGCTCACACCTATAATCCCAGCACTTTGGGAAGCCGAGGTGGGTGGATCACGAGGTCAGGAGATTGAAACCATGGTGAGGCCGGGCGCGGTGGCTCACGCCTGTAATCCTTGCACTTTGGGAGGCCGAGGCGGGCGGATCACGAGGTCAGGAGATCGAGACCATCCTGGCTAACACTGCGAAACCCTGTCTCTACTAAAATACAAAAAATTAGCCGGGCGCGGTGGCGGGCACCTGTAGTCCCAGCTACTCGGGAGGCTGAGGCAGGAGAATGGTGTGAACCCGGGAGGCGGAGCTTGCAGTGAGCCAAGATCGCGCCACTGCACTCCAGCCTGGGCGACGGAGTGAAGACTCCGCCTCAAAAAAAAAAAAAAAAAAAAAAAGAAACCATGGTGAAACCCTGTCTCTACTAAAATACAAAAAATTAGCTGGGCGCGGTGGTGGCGCCTGTAGTTCCAGCTACTCGGGAGGCTGAGGCAGGAGAATGGCGTGAACCCAGGAGGTGGAGCTTGCAGTGAGCCAGGATCGCGCCACTGCATTCCAGCCTGGGCAACAGAGCAAGATTCTGTCTCAAAAATAAATAAATAAATAAATAAATAAATAAACAAACAAACAAAAATAATTGAAAGAATCAGGCAGGCGTTCTGGAGTTGAAAAATTCAACTGATAAACTGAAGAATGCATCAGAGTCTCTCACCAGCAGAATTAATCAAGCAGAAGAAAAAATTAATGGCTGGGCATGGTGACTCATGCCTGTAATCCCAGTACTTTGGGAGGCCAAGGCAGGAGGGTCACTGGATCCCAGGAGTTTGAGACCAGTCCAGGTTACGTAGCAAGACCCCCTTCTCTATCTTAAAAAAACAAAAATAAAAAAGAAAGAATTAGTGAACATGAAGAAAGGTTATTTGAAAATACACAGAGGAGACAAAAGATAAAAGAATAAAGCATACCTACAAAATCTAGAAAATAGCCTCAAAAGGACAAAACTAAGAATTACTGGACTTAAAGAGAGAGTCAGAGGTAGAAGGTTTATCTAAAGGAATAGTAGCACAGAACTTCCCAAACCTAGAGAAGGATATCAGTATTCAAACGTGAGAAGGTTATAGAACACCAAGCAGGCCGGGCGCGGTGGCTCAAGCCTGTAATCCCAGCACTTTGGGAGGCCGAGACGGGCGGATCACGAGGTCAGGAGATCGAGACCATCCTGGCTAACACGGTGAAACCCCGTCTCTACTAAAAAGTACAAAAAACTAGCCGGGCGAGGTGGCGGGCGCCTGTAGTCCCAGCTACTCAGGAGGCTGAGGCAGGAGAATGGCGGGAACCCGGGAGGCGGAGCTTGTAGTGAGCTGAGATCTGGCCACTGCACCCCAGCCTGGGCGACAGAGCGAGACTCCGTCTCAAAAAAAAAAAAAAAAAAAAAAAAAAAAAAGAACACCAAGCAGATTTAACCCAAAGAAGACGACCTTGCCAAGCACGGTGGCTCACGCCTGTAATCCCAACACTTTGGGAGGCCAAGGTGGGCAGATCACCTGAGATCGGGAGTTTGAGACCAGCCTGGCTAACATGGAGAAACAACATCTCTACTAAAAAAGGCAAAAAAAAAAAAAAAAAAAAAAAAAAAAGCCGGTCATGGTGGCACATGCCTGTAATCTCAGCTACTCGGGAGGCTTAGGCAAGAGAATCGCTTGAACCCAGGAGGTGGAGGTTGTGGTGAGCTGAGATTGCACCATTACACTCCAGCCTGGGCAACAAGAGTGAAACTTCATCTCAAAAAAAAAAAAAAAAGACTACCTCAAGTCAAGAGAGAAGTAACAAATAACATTCAGGCCGGGCGCGGTGGCTCACGCCTGTAATCCCAGCACTTTGGGAGGCCGAGACGGGCGGATCACGAGGTCAGGAGATCGAGACCATCCTGGCTAACACGGTGAAACCCCGTCTCTACTAAAAAATACAAAAAACTAGCCGGGCGAGGTGGTGGGCGCCTGTAGTCCCAGCTACTCGGGAGGCTGAGGCAGGAGAATGGCGTGAACCCGGGAGGCGGAGCTTGCAGTGAGCCGAGATCGCGCCACTGCACTCCAGCCTGGGCGACAGAGCGAGACTCCGTCTCAAAAAAAAAAAAAAAAGAGTTGGAGGAAGAGGTGCCAGGCAGGCTAGGACTCGGTTTCACTCTGGCGACATTCTCACAGCAGCTTCCTCAAGCGTCCCTGTGCATACAGCACGCCACACCGTTCACCGGGTGAGAGGGAACAGGCTGTGTCACCCCAACAGTCCCAGGGAGGGCAACCAGAGGGCCCTGGGTCAGTGCGAGATGCCTGCAGCTTGGCAGGGCTCCCCAGGCAGGTGTGGGGACATACCCAGCATCTCAATCTCTAGGCCCTGCAGCTCTGCCTCGATGACCTCAAAGATCTCCAAGCCTCCAGCGAAGTTGGCCACAGTGACTCCTGTGGTCCTGCCGTGAAGCCGCTCTGGAAAGAGAGGTGTTGGGGAGTCAGGCCCTTAACCGAGGTCACCCCCAATCGTGCCCCCTCCCTAGCCCCTGGCCCTGTCCCTCCCATGGCCCCAGCCCCCATCCCTGCCCCAGTTCCATCCTGGATTCTGCTCTTGGATGGACATCAGCTCCAGCCCCTAACCCTGACCTTGACCCCCGACCCAGTCCCTATCCTAGAATTCTCCCAGCCTGGTTCTCCTGGCCTCCACCCATCTCCTTTGCCTCCGCTCCAACTAGCTCAGGTTTCTACTGAAGAGGATGTTCAGACCTCTCCAGTGGAGCTGCAGGGGATTCATTCATTCATTAAGTCAACAAATAGTGACTGCCTGCTTACTGCCTGTTATACAGTGTTACTATAGGCACTGTCCATACAGAGCTTAGTTCAAGAGCAAAACAAAATTGCAAAGACCCTGTCTGGCAGCTCAGAGGATAGCCCAGAGTCTAGTGTTACTCAGTGAAGGGGCCAGTTGTCTATGAACTCAGCGAGATGGACCCAGGACCAGATCACAGGGCCTCCAACGTCCTAGTAAAGACTGTGGTGTTGAGACTGGGTATGGTGGCTCATGCCTGTAATCCTAGCACTTTTTTATTTCATTTATTTATTTATTTATTTTGAGATGGAGTCTCATTCTGTCACCCAGGCTAGAGTGCAGTTGCACCATCTCTGCTCACTGCAACCACCAGATCCCAGGTTCAAGTGATCATTCTGCCTCAGTCTCCCGAGTAACTGGGATTACAGGCATATGCCACCACGTGAGGCTAATTTTTGTATTTTTAGTAGAGACGGGGTTTCACCACGTTGGCCAGGCTGGTTTCGAACTACTGACCTCAGGTGATCCGCCCACCTCAGCCTCCCAAAGTACTGGGATTATAGGCTGGGCACGGTGGCTCACTTTAGGAGGCCAAGGTAGGGGGATTGCTTGAGCCCAGCAGTTCAAGACCAGCCTGGGCAACATAGTGAGATCCCATCTCTAAAATAATGATGATGATGATGATGATGATAATAATAATAATAATAATAATAATAATAAACAACGATTTGGCGTTTATTCTCAGTGACAACAAAAATCCAATAATTCAAGTGTTTGTCGCTTCCTTCATTCATATCTTCATTCAAAATGTATTTACTGGGCACCTGCTCCTTGCTAGTGGTGCTGGGGACACAGAGTGACCAGGACAGACCCACTCCCTCTTATGCACCCTCCACTCAGTAGCCAGAGGTTTCTTTCTTTTTTTCTTTCTTTTCCTTTTTTTTTTGAGACAGTCTTGCTGTGTTGCCCAGGCTGGAGTGCAGTGGCACGATCTCAGCTCACTGCAACCTCTGCCTCCCAGGTTTAAGTGATTCTCCTGCCTCAGCCTCCTGAGTAGCTGGAATTACAGGTGCGCACCACCATGCCCAGCTAATTTTTGTATTTTCAGTAGAGACGGGGGTTTCACCATGTTGGCCAGGCTGGTCTCGAACTTCTGACCTCAGGTGATCTGTCCACCTCAGCCTCCAAAGGGCTGGGACTACAGGCATGAGCCACCATATCCGACCCATCTAGGTATCTCTTTCTAAAGCACAAACTTGTCTCTGCCTCTCTCCTGCTTGGAACTTGCCTTGGCACCCCAGGGCCCTTGGGACAAAGCCCTGCTCCTCACTCTGGCACTGTGTGGCCTGGCTCTTGCCTAAGTCTTCAGCTGTACCTCCTGCCAAAGGCCCCTTTATAGCAGTCCATGCACAACAGACAATTCATCTCGCCCCAGGGTTTTCCTGCCTCTAGGTCTTTGCACATGCTATTCTTTCCTATTCTTTCTGCCTTGAATGCCTTTCCCCTTGAAATGCAGTTAGCAAATATTTGTGGAGTGCGTGTTATCAGCATTTCGGTCCATGTCTGACCCTCTCATCCAGCATATCTGAGGGTGATGTGTTATGTGGGACCGAGTGCCCATCACCTTTGGAGGGAGGCTGTGCCTGAACGTCTCAACAGTTTCATGCAACTGAGAGGCTGATGCTGTGTGATGGTGTGAAGGCCATTCATTCATTCAACAAACACTTTGCCCAGTATCTACTCTGTGGTTTCCCTGGGTGAGCTGGCACTGGTCAAGACAGCCTCAGCCCTGTCCTCTGGGGCCAACAGTCCAGTGGGGGTGACAGACCAGTCCCCAGGCAGTGATGACCAGAGTAGTCATCACTACCCAGTGACTTACAACTAGCCACAAATAGTCTCTCTTACCCCAGTGTTGCCCTTCCCCTTGGGGCTATCTCCTCCTCCCTTCTTACCTACTCCAGGACGATGGTCTGGTCTGGCTTTTCTCTCATCTTTCCCCTGTATCACGACTTCTCCCTCTTCTGAAACATTCCCAGCAGCATACAAACCTGCCATGACCCCTGCCATCTTCCCCATCTAAGTACTTCCCCCATCCGTCCCTCCGTCCTTCCCTCCCTCCCTTCCTTCCCGTTCTTTTTTATTTTGAGACAAGGTCTCGCTCTATTGCCCAGGTTCGAGTACAATGGCACAATCCTGACTCACTGCAGCCTTGACCTCCTGGGCTCAAGTGGAGCTGCAGTGAGTCAGCCTCAAGAGGAGCTGGGACCACAGGTGCACACCACCATGCTCAGCTAGTTTTTGTATTTTTTGTAGAGATGGGGTCTTGCTATGTTGCCCAGGCTAGTCTTGAACTCCTGGGCTCAATCAATGCTCTCACCTCAGCCTCCCAAAGTGCTGGGATTACAGGTATAAGCCACCATGCACTGCCACTTCCCCATTTCTTACCATCCCACCCCTTCACTCAACATTGCCAAGAGGATGGTCTCCTCTGACTCTCCTTCCACGCCCTCTTGTACCCTCTCCAATCAGATTCCCATCCCTGCCATGCCGAGGTGGGAAGATTGAGGCCAGGAGTTCAAGACCAGCCTATGCAAAATAGTGAGACCCCACCACAAAAAAAAAAAAAAAAAAAAAAAAAAGGGAAAGGAAAGGAAAAAGGAAAGGGGCTGAAAGCCAGGCCTGGCTAGCGCGCTGGAGTTTAAGGAGTGAGGGAAGCTCTGTGCTCCAGGGCTGGAAGTCCATCACAAGACCACCAAGCTGCCACTCTCCCAGGAAGCTCCGCTCCTCAGGGACTCTCACTAAACTCATTGAAAAGGGAAGTCGTGGCCAGGCGTGGTGGCTTATGCCTGTAATCCCAGCACTTTGGGAGGCCAAGGCAGGTGGATCACGAGGTCAGGAGTTTGAGACCAGTCTGGCCAATATGGTGAAACCTCATCTCTACTAAAAAAAAACAAAAACAAAAATTAGCCAGGTATGGTAGCACGTGCCTGTAATCCCAGCTACTCAGGAGGCTGAGGCAGGAGAATCACTTGAACCTGGGAGGCAGAGTTTGCAGTTAGCTGAGATCTCGCCACTGCACTCCAGCCTAGACGACAGAGCGAGACTCCATCTCAAAAAAAAAAAAGGGCCGGGCACGGTGGCTCAAGCCTGTAATCCCAGCACTTTGGGAGGCCGAGACGGGCGGATCACGAGGTCAGGAGATCGTAGACCATCCTGGCTAACCCGGTGAAACCCCGTCTCTAGTAAAAAATACAAAAAAATAGCCGGGCGAGGTGGCGGGCGCCTGTAGTCCCAGCTACTCGGGAGGCTGAGGCAGGAGAATGGCATAAACCCGGGAGGCGGAGCTTGCAGTGAGCCGAGATCCGGCCACTGCACTCCAGTCTCGGCGACAGAGCAAGACTCCGTCTCAAAAAAAAAAAAAAAAAAAAAAAGGCTGGGCATGGTGGCTCAAGCCTGTAATGCCAGCACTTTGGGAGGCCGAGACGGGCAGATCACAAGGTCAGGAGATCGAGACCATCCTGGCTAACATGGTGAAACCCTGTCTCTACTAAAAAAATACAAAAAACTAGCCAGGAGAGGTGGCGGACGCCTGTAGTCCCAGGTACTCTGGAGGCTGAGGCAGGAGAATGGCGTAAACCCGGGAGCCCGGAGGTGGAGCTTGCAGTGAGCTGAGATCTGGCCACTGCACTCCAGCCTGGGCGACAGTGAGACTCCGTCTCAAAAAAAAAAAAGAAAAAAGAAAAAGAAAAAGAAAAGGGAAGTCCTGGGAGATCATCCTCTTTCAACTGTGATCCACTCACCCTAGGTATGGAAGGGGAGCTGGAGGGAGTGCTCAGGAGGGAGGAGATGCTGGTTGACCTGCACCTACTTTTGTTTTTTTTTTTTTTTTTTTGAGAGAGCCTTGCTCTGTCCCCTCCGGCTAGAGTGCAGTAGTGCAATCTTGGCTTACTGCAACTGCTGCCTCCTGGGTTCAAGCGATTCTCCTGCCTCAGCCTCCCGAGTAGCTGGGATTACAGGCATGCGCCACCACACCTGGCTAATTTTTATATTTTCAGTAGAGACAGGGCTTCACCACATCGGCCAGGCTGGTCTCGAACTCCTGGCTTCAGGTGATCTGCCCACCTCGGCCTCCCAAAGTGCTGGAATTACAGGTGTGAGCCACAGCACGCAGTCAACAATACAATTTTTTAAGGTTCACCTTTATCTGGCCCTTTCTGGTACTGCACTCAGCACCCCCTGCCCCACCACCACCACCCCCCCGCACACTTCTCCACTCTAGGTGGAGAGCAGAAATCATCATCTTCTGCTAAACAGGTTCTGGTCCCTTCTGCCTCAGGGCCCTCGCATATGCTGTTCTCCATGTCTGCAAGTCTTCACGCTACTCCCATTTCACCTACTTCCACCTTCCAGGCTCAGCTCCAACACCACTCATCACTTCCTCTCTCCTGTCCAGATTAGGTCAGACAGACCCTGCTCCACCTTCATAAAGCTCCTTTACTTCTTCATGGCTCTAATCACAGTGTCAAGAAAATTGTATCTAAATTATAAATTATGGCTGGGTGCAGTGGCTCATGCTTGCAATCCTAGCACTTTGGGAGGCCAAGACGGGAGAATCCCTTGAGCTCAGGAGTTCAAGACCAACCTGGGCAACACTGTGAGGGTTCATCTCTATTTTATTTTTTAAAATTAATTTCTTATTTTTATTTATTTTTGAGATGGAATCTCACTCTGTCACCCAGGCTGGAGTGCAGTGGCCTGATCTCGGCTCACTGCAACGTCCACCTCCTGGGCTCAAGCGATTCTCCTGCCTTAGCCTCCCAAGTAGCTGGGATTATAGGCATGTGCCACCACACCTGGCTAATGTATTTTTAGTGGAAACAGCGTTTCACCATGTTGGCCTGGCTGGTCTAGAACTGACCTCAGGTGATCTGCCCACCTCGACCTCCCAAAGTGCTGGGATTAAAGACATGCGTAACTGCGACTGGTCTATTTATTTTTGAAACAGGGTCTTGCTCTGTCGCCCAGGCTGGAGTGCAGTGATGTGATCTTAGCTCACTTCAACCTCCGCCTCCAGGGTTCAAGCAATTCTCATGCCCCAGCTCCCTGAGTAGCTGGGATTACCAGCACGTGCCTCGGCCTCTCAAAGTGCTTCGATTACAGGTGTGAGCCATCCCCCGTAATTTTTGTATTTTTAGTAGCAATGGGGTTTCACCGTGTTGGCCAGGCTATTGTCTCTATTTTAAAAAATTAAACTATAAATTTTGATTACTAGAACTATCTGTGAGAACATCTTATTACTGTTTCTCCCACTGGACTGCGACCTCTGTGAGGGCAGGGACTGGCTGCTACACCCCCAGCCCCAGCACAGGTCAGGTACCCAAAATGTGTGTGTTGAATTAATAAAATACAAGTAAACACAGAACCAGAGCAAAAATCTAGGGCCCCTGATTTCCCAACTACAGCTTCACCTTCCGTATGCCAGCCATGGAGGTCTTGGGACCCCCATTCTCAGAGATATCAACTAACTCACCCTTAGCTTAGGTAGGGAGATAAAAGGAACTAACCATAATGGTTAATGCTTAAGAGTTTTAATCAGTCTGCCATAGAAAGCTCCTCCCCATTCTCCATCTTGGGGGCTCAGATCTTGGCTTTGGGTTGGGATAAGGGACAGGGTATCAGGTTGGGAGGGGAGAGTAAATATGAATACGGTTGAGGGACCAGAGCTGGGATCAGAAGAAAGCGCAGGTGAGAAGGAGCAGAAAGTGGCTGCTAACCCCAGTCCCTGAGCCAAGTCAGAAATCCAAGTCCTTTTATAGCATCCAGGAGCCAAATGTAGTGAAATCCACACGTCATATCGTTCTTATCTGCAAAGTGCTGTCATCTGGAGCCCAAAGCACCAGGGCAAGGCTGAATTGGGCCCAAAGTACCTGAAGGGTGTCACTTTAGGTCTGGAGAGTCAGGAGGAGATGCCACCTTGGCCTAGAGAGTTGACAGCGAGCATCATCTCGGCCTGGAGGGGTGTGCAGGAAATGCCACCTTGGTCCAGAGTTGGGAGGAAGATCCCCTGCCTTGGGTTAGGAGAGGCCATCATTTTGGGCCTGCCGAAGTAAGGAAACCATGGGGAGTCCCCAGAGCCCAGGATCAGGGAGGTGTAAGCACGATGGAAACAGCAAAAGTTAGCAAAACCTTTCCCACCTATCCCATGGCACAGCTGGACTTGGGAAACAGAAATCAGGCTGAGAGGGTGGGGCTAAGCTCAAGGAGGAGGCAGGAGGCAGAAGATTGGAGAACAAAAAGTAGAACCAACCCACGGAACCAGGGCCAAGCCTGGGCAGCAGAACAAGGACCCAGCTGGCCGGGTGCAGTGGCCCACGCCTGTAATCCCAGCACCTTGGGAGGTGAGGCGGGTGGGTCACCTGAAGCTAGGAGTTCGAGACCAGCCTGGCCAACATGCTGAAACCTCATCTCTACTAAAAATATAAAAATTAGCCAGGCATGGTGGCGCATGCCTGTAATCCTAGCTACTCGGAAGGCTGACGCAAGAGAATCACTTGAACTCTGGAGATGGGGGTGGCAGTGAGCCGAGATCACGCCATTGCACTCCAGCCTGGGCGACAGTGAGACCCTGTCTCTAAAAACAAAACAAGCACCCAGCCCAGGGGGAGGGCAGTTCTGGAGGTGGAGCTAGGATGGGAGGCGTAGGCAATTGAGTGAAGGCAGACGGCAGGGAAGCTGTGCCACATCCTGGGTTCCTGTGGGAAGAGCGGGAACAAGCCCCCCACCGCAAGCAGAAACACTCGGAGAGAGCACAGCCGGGTGTGATGGCTCACACCTGTAACCCCAGCACTTTGGGACGCCAGGGTGGGAGAATCGCTTGAGCCCGGGAGTTTGAGACCAGCCTGGGCAACACAGTGAGACTTTCTCCCCTCTTCAAACTGTCAGAAAAAAAAATTAACCAGGCAACTGGGCATGGTGGTGTAGGTCTGCAGTCCCCGCTACTCTGGAAGGCTGAGCTGGGAGGATCACTTGAGCCCAGGAGGTCGAGGCTGCAGTGAGTGATAATTCTGCCACTGCACTCTAGCGTGGGTGACAGATACACACCCTGTCTCAAAAAAAAAAAGAGCGAGCGAGCGTGAAAAGAAAGGCAAAGGACAAAATATGACATGATGAGCCCCCAGGGTGGAAACAGATTAAGGAGCAACTATTTATCAAAGGCTGGAGCCAAGCCCCAGGGTAAGGCTCAGAACCAGGCGGCAGGGTCAGGATAGGTGGAGGAACCAGATCTAAGGGTAGTGGGGCCCTGGTCTCCACAGTAGGGGTTGAACTATATCCAACATAAAGCATTATCCAAGGGGAGCGGATTAGCCCCCATGGGTGGCACTAAGATGGGAGCGGGGGGCGGGGGGTCATAAGAGACACAGGAGACAGAGTCAGGTCCCAGAGGCAGCAAGGCCTAACCCCAAATTGCAGTCGGGTAGGGAAGTAGAATCATGGCTAGGCCCGCGGCCCCGGGTCTTGCTCAGGCTCGGTCCCCGGCACGCCGCGGATGTCCGGCAGCAAGCGGCAGCCAGCCACGATGTCCAGACGCTCAGCCAAAGCACAAAGGTCCCCGCGCGCCAGGCGCACGCTGTGGGCCGCCGCCAGCCCCGCCGCCTGGGCTGCCGCCAGCCTACCAGCCAGGGCGGCCACGTCGCGGCCCGCACGGCGGTAAACACCGCTCACCGCGGCCGCCACGTCGTGGTCCAGCCGCGCCTGGCTCTCCGCCAGCCGAAGCTGCAGGAGCGAGCGCGCAGGGGCGGGCGCCGGGGCCTCTTCCGCGCCCCAGGTCTCCTCCGCCAATTCCCGCTGCACCACGAGCGGAGGCAGGTCCCTCGGCGCGGCCGTTGGCTCCGGCTCCGGGTCCGAGTCGGTCTCTGCGGCCTCCCCAGCCACCCTCAGCCCCGTGGGGCGGCCGCGCGTCGGGCCCGAGGGACCCAGGTACAGCTCCTCTTCCTCCGACGAGGACACAGAGGGCTCGGAATCCGTCTCGGTCGCCTCCCCAGGCACCACCGTCTCCGGCCTCCGCAGGGGCCTCCGCCGACGACCCTGGGACGCCATGGCGCCGAGCTAGGGCAGAAAAGCGAAGGGACTGCACGTGAGACGGGCGCCGCGGTGGGTAAAAGGCGCAGGTCCTGGATTCCCAGCCCCTTCGCTGATTCTCTTAACGACTTGGGGTCAGTTGCTCCCCCTGCCTGGGCCTCAGTTTCCTCTTCTGTAAACTGGGTGATGATGAGGGTTACTGGACCCCAGGCCCTTCAGCGTACAGATGGGGAAACTGAAGACCAGCTCCATTAGGGATCTGGGGCCCGAGTTCCCGGAGTCCCAAGCCGAACTCTTTACGAATTTGCCTCCTAGTAGCGGCCACACCCTCCACTTGGTCCACCATGCCAATCTCAGACCCGGAAGCACTCGGGCCCTTGAGCTGCTCGGGACCAGTGCCAGAGTCGCAGAAAGGATGACAGTCCGATTGGACTCCGCTGGGGGCACTCATGGGATGGGGGAAGCGCTATCGCCAAAGACCGTACCCGGTAGCTAACGCTCCGAGCCTGCGGGATCCTCTTCCTTGCCCGAGTGCCGAGTCCTCACCGTGGCAGCTGAAGGGCTGCGATCTCGACCAATAGGGGAGCGGGTTGGGCGGGCATTAGCGGCCAAGTCACGTGGATTCGCTCGACTACCAATCAGGATGCAAGTTCTCAACATCAGCTTTGAGGGAGTGTGCAGAAGAGCACATGAATGGAGGAACCGCCAATAGAGAAGCGGCTGGGCCGGCTTTTCCAGGTTGTGCGACGAGGAAAGTCTGGAATGGACAAATAGGGATTTTAAAAGCCGAGTATGTCACGTGTAACCAGTAATTTGGCCAATAGGAATGCTCAAGAACCCGGAAATAGGGAAGGGACGGCAGCAAGGGCAGAAGATGTTGTCACGTGCGGCCAGAGGAGGAGTAGGCCCGCCCCCTAGTATCCCAGGCTCACGCGCACACCACCTGAGCCGGAGGTGGGGAGGCGGGGCTAGTCTAAAACACCAGCGGAAGCGGGAGTAGGAGGGCTCGCGCCGTGACTTGAGAGGCGTGGCTTACCAAGCCTGGCCAATGAGAGCGGGAAGCGCTGGGCGCATCTTTAGGCGCGCGAGGAGGGCTCATGGCGGACACTGTGCTGTTCGAGTTTCTTCACACGGAGATGGTGGCGGAGCTGTGGGCTCACGACCCCGACCCCGGTCCGGGGGTGAGCGCCGGGTCCCGTGGGGAGGAAGTGGGGGCCACCACGGTAACGCCTCGGGGAGAGCGGAGGGCCTGTCAGACGTCCGGGTTCGAACCCCGACCCAGCCCCGGCCTTGCAGGGCAACATCTGGCGCTGGCTTCCTCCTCTGGAAAGTGGGGTTCGCGAAGGTGCCGGCTTGGGGTTATTGCTAAATTGAGCGAGATGACTCAGGGTAAAGCACTTAGCTCACGGCCTGAGTAAGCGGCAAGTAATCATAATAATGCTGTTATTGGGCGTGTGCTGAGTACTCGGCATTCACAAGGTGTGCGACCCAATGACTTAATCTTTGTGTGTCCTAATTTTCTCTTTTGTAAAATGAGCATCATAACGTACCTGAGCCTCAGCATGGGACATTTATTCATTCGACACCCACTTATTGAGTGTCTGTTGTATTCCAGGCACTGTTCTAAGACAGAATCCCCGTCCTCGTGAGGCTTACATTTCACTGGGGAGTCAAATAACAAACTGAAATATGCCGGCTGGGTGCTGTGGCTCACGCCTGTAATCCCAGCACTTTGGGAGGCCGAGGCGGTTGGATCACCTGAGGTCAGGAGTTCAAGACCAGCCTGGCCAACATGGTGAAACCCTGTCTCTACAAAAATTAGCCGAGCATGATGGCGGGTACCTGTAATCCCAGCTACTCTGGAGTCTGAGACAGGAGAATGGCTTGAATCTGGGAGGCGGAGGTTGCAGTGAGCCAAGATTGTGCCATTGCACTCCAGCCTGGGCAACAGGGCGAGACTCGTCTCAGGAAAAAAAAAAAAAAGAGAGATGGGGTTTTGCCATGTTGCCCAGGCTGGTCTTGAACCCCTAGACTCAAGTGATTCTTCCGCCTGGGCCTCCCAAAGTGCTGGGATTACAAGCGTGAACTACCACGACTGGCCTGGGAGTGTGTGTGTGTGCATGCATGACAGGGTCCTGATCGGTCGTCCAGGCTGCCTGGAGTGCAGTGATGCAATCATGGCTCACTGCTACCTCGACCTCCTAGGTTCAAGCGATCATCCCACTTCTCAGCCTCCCAGGTAGCTGGGACCACAAGCGCAGCTGGCACCACCACTACTGGCTAATTTTTGTATTTTTAGTAGAAATGGGGTTTTGCCACATTGGCCAGGCTGGTCTCAGAACACCCGACCCCAGGTGATGCATGTGCCTTGGCCTCCCAAAGTGCTGGGATTATAGGCATGAGCTAGGGCACATGGCCTTTTGTCTTTGTTTTTGTTTTTGAGACGGAGTTTCGCTCTTGTTGCCCAGGCTGGAGTGCAATGGCACAATCTTGGCTCACCACAGCCTCCGCCTCCTGGGTTCAAGCGATTCTCCTGCCTCTGCCTCCAGAGTAGCTGGGATTACAGGCATGTGCCACCACGCCCAGCCAATTTTGTGTGTTTAGTAGAGATGAGATTTCTCCATGTTGGTCAAGCTGGTCTTGAACTCCTGACCTCAGGCGATCTGCCTGCCTTGGCCTCCCAGAGTGCTGGGATTACAGGCATGAGCCACCGTGCCCGTCCTTGTTTTGTTTTTGAGATGGGGGATCTCACTCTGTCACCCATGCTGGAGTGTAGTGTCGCAGTGTTGGCTCCCTGCATCGTCCGCCTCAAAGGCTCATGCGTAGCTAATTTTTTTTTTTTTTTTTTTGAGACGGAATCTCGCTCTGTCGCCCAGGCTGGAGTGCAGTGGCCAGATCTCAGCTCACTGCAAGCTCCGCTTCCCGGGTTCACACCATTCTCCTGCCTCAGCCTCCCGAGTAGCTGGGACTGCAGGCACCCACCACCACCCCTGGCTAATTTTTTGTATTTTTTTTTTTTTTTTTTTAGTAGAGACAGGGTTTCACCGTGTTAGCCAGGATGGTCTCGATCTCCTGACCTCGTGGTCCGCCCGTCTGGGCCTCCCAAAGTGCTAGGATTACAGGCATGAGCCACTGTGCCCGGCCATGTAAGACATTTTTATTGGCTCTGGTTTCCTTCTAGGATAAGAAGCCCCAGGGAGGATGTTGCTTGTTACCATCTCGACATACAGATATAAACCTGTCATAAGTTGAAAACATAAATCAGCCTGGCGCGGTGACTCAAGCCTGTAATCCCAGCACTTTGGGAGGCCGAGACGGGCGGATCACGAGGTCAGGAGATCGAGACCATCCTGGCTAACACGGTGAAACTCCGTCTCTACTGAAAAAATACAAAAAACTAGCCAGGCGAGGTGGTGGGCGCCTGTAGTCTCAGCTACTTGGGAGGCTGAGGCAGGAGAATGGTGTAAACCTGCAAGGCGGAGCTTGCAGTGAGCTGAGATCCGGCCACTGCACTCCAGCCTGGGCGACAGAGTGAGACCCTGTCTCAAAAAAAAAAACAAAACAGAAAAAATCATAAATCAAAAATGCATTTAGCCAGCTGTGGCACTTGCACCTGTAATCCCAGGTACTCAGGAGGCAGAGGTGGGAGGATCACTTGAGGCCCAGTGTTCAAGACTAGCCTGGGCAACATAGCAAGACCCCACCTCTAAAATTTTTATTTTTTTATTTTTATTTTAATTTTTTTATTTATTTTTGAGACAGAGTCTCGCTCTATTGCCCAGGCTGGCTGGCGCAATCTTGGTTCACTGCAAGCTCCACCTCATGGGTTCACGCCATTCTCCCGCCTCAGCCTCCCGAGTAGTTGGGACTACAGGTGCCCGCCACCACTCCTGGCTAATTGTGTGTTTTTTTTGTTTGTTTGTTTTTTGTTTTTTGTATTTTTAGTAGAGACGGGGTTTCACCATGTTAGCCAGGATGGTTTCAATCTCCTGACCTCGTGATCTGCGTGCCTCGGCCTCCCAAAGTGCTGGGATTACAGGCGTGAGCCACTGCGCCCGGCCAAGATATTTTTAAAATTAGCTGGGTGTGATGACATGTGCCTATACTACCAGCCACTCAGGAGCCTGAGGTGGGAGGATCGCCTGGGCCCGGGAGTTCAAGGCTGCAGTGAGCTATGATCATGCCACTGCACTCCAGCCTGGGTGACAGAGTGAGACCCTGTCTCTAAAAAAACATGGGGATTACTCAGTGAGCCATCAAAAATTTTTGTCCTCCTAGAGCTTTGTCATCATTGGAGAAGACAGACAAGTAAATGAGGAAAGTATCTGGTACATTGTGTAACTGCTATGAGGAAGATACAGCATGGCCCAGAGAGTATGCATCAGCCTGGGGGTGGGTAGTAATGTCTGAACACTCCATATCCTTCCTGGCCTTCAAACCAGAAACCCCGGAGTCCTGACAGCTGCCTTTTCTCCCTCACCTGCAACCCTGCCCCAGGCTCTGCCCAGTCTGCTGTCTAAATGCCTTTCCCACGTGGCCCCTCCTCTGCCCTGGTCCAGCGCTTTCCCCTCTGCTCCTGTTAAATGAGCCTGCTCCCTTCTCCCAGCCCATTCCACCTGTCACATCTTCACCATGCTAACACCTATTAATCCTTCAGATCGTAGCACAACAATCCCTTCCTCAGGGATGCCTTCCCTGAGCCCCCAGTCCAATTTGGATCTCCTTTATACATTCTTCTGGTCTCCCTCTCCCACTTTTTTCTTGGTAGGCTTCATCATACTCAATAAGGATGTATCTGATTTTTTTTTTTTTTAAGAGAGTCTTGCTCTGTCACCCAAGCTGGAGTTCAGTAGCATGATCATAGTTCACTGTAGCCTCACACTCCTGGGCTCAAGAGATCCTCCCACCTCAGCCTCCTGAGTAGCTAGGAGTGCACACTACCATGCCCTGCTAATTTTCTTTTTTTTTTTTTTTTTTTTTGAGACGGAGTCTCGCTCTGTTGCCCAGGCTGGAATGCAGTGACCGGATCTCAGCTCACTGCAAGCTCCGCCTCCCGGGTTTACACCATTCTTCTGCCTCAGCCTCCGGAGTAGCTGGGACTACAGGCGCCCGCCACCTCGCCCCCAGCTAGTTGTTTATATTTTTTAGTAGAGACAGGGTTTCACCGGGTTAGCCAGGATGGTCTCGATCTCCTGATCTCGTGATCTGCCCGTCTCAGCCTCCCAAAGTGCTGGGATTACAGGCTTGAGCCACCACCGTGCCCGGCCTCTGCTAATTTTTTAATTTTTTGTAGAGATGGGTTCTCATAATGTTGCCCAGGCTGCCCTTGAACTCCTGGGCTCAAGCGATCCTCCGGCCTCAGCCTCCCAAAAACTCACACCTGGTTTACAGGTGTGAGCCACCATGCCCTGCCAGGATGCATCTGAATTGTGTATCTGTATGATCCTTTGATTCACATGCATCTCCCCCTGCCGGAGTGTACTTTGTGTGGGATGGGCCTGGGTGTGTATTGATGACCACTATATGCCCTGGCTCTTAGTGGGTCCTCAGCGTGGACTTGTTGAGGAGGTGAATGCAGAGCCTGTGTCGTGGTGGGTGGGGATGGGTGGGAACTGGGATTCATTTGGTTTATGAGCAGTGCTAGCTGCTCCCTCCCTCCCCCAATATGAGTGCTTCCTGTGCGCACTCATGGCTTCTCACTTTTGATTTCATTTGATCTTCTGATGATCCAGAGAGGTTGGCATGGTCCTCCCTGGTTTATAGATGAGGCGGCGGAGGCTTTGATGAATGGAGTTCCATGCTCTCAAGTGGCAGAGTCAGGAGCGCAACCAGGCCTCCCACTTCCAAAGCCTGTGCTGTAAACTCTCACTTGCATTTCCTAGTATTTGCCCTGGGAGGGATTTTAATGGGTTTCTGTGGTCAAGCGAGTGTGGGAAACTGGCTTACTCAGCTCTGCCTTTTAGAGCACATGAATGTGCCTGGGATCTTGGGCAGGGGTTCCCTACCCAGCTGCCAGTACATTCTGATGCTGGAGTCCCACACCAGAGACTCCGACAAACCCGACTGGGGTGAGGCCTGAGTGTCAGGCCTCAGAAAGCTCCCAGGTGGCTCTCGGTGCAGCCAGGGGCAAGAACTGCAGCGTTTCCCCGCACTCCTTCCTCCTGGGGAGCCCTGTTTTTCAGGGGGCCTGTCATGAGAAACGGCTTCATTTCCTCAGTCCTTTCTCTTTATTGGCCCCACCTCCTCTCTCCATTCCTTCTCTTTGGCCCAAAAGGGTTCCTCTGAACCAGACAGGCCTCCCGTTTCCTGAGGGCATCTGTACTTGCACAGTGCTGACTGCATTTAGTCCTCAGGACAGCCCTCCCGATTCACAGAGGAGGGACCCATGCTTGGGAGAAGAAGGGACTTCCCGAGGCCGTTCAGCAAGACTCAAAGGCAAAGTTAGAACTCAGGCTTCTGGCCTCAGGGCTTCTGGGTAGTGCAGGCCTGCCTTTCCCACCAGCTCCAGAGCTCCTTGAGGACAGGGATGGTGGCTTCTTCATCTCTGTCCCCACGGCACAGGTGCCCAGGAGCCATAGCCAGTGTGTAGGGCTTTTGTGACCTCCTATCCTGCCTGGTACGGTGGTTATTTGTGGCCGTTCTCCTGGGCTGTCACAGGTTGTGAACTGGAGGACCGGCCAGAGGGGCCAGGAAGGCCTTTGTTCTCTAAGCAGGAGAAGCCCTTGGAGGAAGCGGCTGTGGCTTTTCTACCTCAGAGGCTTTGAAGATAAGGGAAGCCTTGGGCAAAGAGAGGATTCCTCTGAGTGCATGTAGTAAAGAGCTAAGGCGCTGTCACCCACTGTCTGAGACCAGGCCCGAGGCACCCCGAGAACAGCCCTGCTGGGTCAGGCCTCCATCCACCACGCCTCGAGAGTGCACTTGGGCAGCCCCTTATCTGAGGAGGGTGTGGGACGGGCGGAGCAGCTGTCAGATAGGTAGGTCCCTCCCTGGAATGCCGCTCTGAGCATCTGAGGCTGGGAGCCCCAGCGAGGCCCTTCTGGGAACTGGGGTTCCATCCCGAAGGCAGTGGGAACCATAGCAGGGTTTAAACTGAGGTGCACCTGGCTCAGATTTACATTCTAGAAATGCCTTCCTGGCCACAGGAATGGACTGGATGGAGATTGGCCTGGGAAGGGCCCCGCTGCTGCAGGAGCTCAGGGCAGAGGCTGTGTTGGGCGAACCTTCTGGGCCGGGCCAGGGGACAGGATGGGGAGTTCTGAATGGGCAGAGGCAGGATCTGGACTTGCTCAGGGCGCCTTGCTGGATGAGGGAGGAGAGTTGAGGGCGACAGCGGGGAAGTCCTGCAGGCTTCTCGCACCACCCCTCACTCACCCATCCATGTGCCAGCACTTCTCTCTCTGTGCTTTTCTTAACCAGGGCTGCTCCTTCCCTGGGTTCCCCACCACACCCCTGGGCATGGCACAGAGTGGCTCTGCAGGTGGGCGTTGAACAGGGTCAGCCTCTGCCCAGGAGCTAGCAGGTGCCTAAAAAACAATGGAGGGGTAGGGCAGACACAAGAGACAGGAAGGGGCGGAGCACATGGCCCTCACCCGCCTCCCTCCCACTTCAGTGCAGAATGTTCTCTGTTCCCAAGTGTCTGAAGGGGCTTTGGTTTGCATTTTCCATTCATCCTCCTTAGACCTCACCCCTCGGCTTCAGTCTGGACATGTGGATCTTCGTTTAGCTCAGGACATTTTTCTCCTGTGATCTCTGATGATTTCTTCTGCATTGTTCCCTGTATGTCCTGTAGGCACCGCAGGGAAGATTAGACTTCCTGCAACTCTTCCAAGCATCTTGTAGCTTTTCTCTCATTTTTTCCTCCCTCCTGTTTTTCTTCTTGCTGGGAGGTGTTATCTGTCTTACAGGTTTCTCTGCAATTCAATTCCCTTGTTAAAAAGTGTTGATTTTGGCCACCATATTTGTTCATTTCCAGGAACTCTGCTTTGTGTCTGATTGATCCTTCCTGTGTGGTGGATGTCATTAGCACCGATACTGATAAGACTTCCTTTCTGCCTTTCCTTTCATCCGGTCTGTCTGTAAACTCAGCAGAGGCAGGCGTGGGGAGCCCCAGAAATGCACCGGCTCTGGGCTGGGCTCTGGCAGATTCATATGAATGGGAGAGTCTCTGTCTGGCCAGCTCTTCTGTTTTGTTTTTGGTTTTTGTTTTGTTTTGTTTTGTTTGAGACTGAGTCTTGCTCTGTTGCCCAGGCTGGAATGCAGTGGCGTGATCTCAGCTCACTGAAACCTCTGCCTCCTGGGTTCAAGCGTTCCTGGTGGCTCAGCCTCCTGAATAGCTGGGATTACAGGTGTACGCCACCACGCCCAGCTAATTTTTGTATTTTTAGTAGAGACAGAGTTTTGCCATGTTGGCCAGGCTGGTCTCAAACTCCTAACCTCAAGTGATCCTCCCGCCTTGGCCTCCCAAAGTGCTGGGATTACAGGCAAGAGCCCCCACGCCCAGCCCCTTCTGTTTTTTTTTTTTTTTTTTTTTTTTGAGGCAGAGTCTCGTTCTGTCAGCCAGGCTGGAGTGCAATGGCCGGATCTCAGCTCACTGCAAGCTCTGCCTGCTGGGTTTACGCCATTCTCCTGCCTCAGCCTCCCGAGTAGCTGGGACTACAGGCGCCTGCCACCTCGCCCGGCTAGGTTTTTTTTGTATTTTTTAGTAGAGACGGGGTTTCACCGTGTTAACCAGGATGGTCTCGATCTCCTGACCTCGTGATCCGCCCGTCTCGGCCTCCCAAAGTGCTGGGATTACAGGCTTGAGCCACCGCGCCCGGCCCCCTTCTGTTTTTAAAAAAGATAAACCCCTGATCTCTGAGGAGCTTTTGCAGTGACACGGGCATGGACGCCACCCAGTCTCCCTGTGATGAGGTGGGTGGAGGCTTCTCCCTTCCTGCTCCGCCCTTTCTTCCCTGTCTCCTGCTCCTCCTCGGCCCCTCCCTTTTGCCGTGATTCCCCACATCCCTTTTCAGTTCAGCAGGGATCTGAATGGCCCCTGTTGAGGGCTGGGTACAGTGGGGCCAGCAGTCACACAGCCGCGTATCCAGCCATTGCCACCTGCCAGTCACACCGCCACTGTGAGCAGGCACTGCCATTAGCCCTGTGGCACATGTGGGGAGACTGAGGCATGGGATGGTTGGATAATCTGCCCAGGGTCACACAGCCAGTGAGTGGCAGGGCCGAGATTCAAACCCAGGCAGTGTGAAGTTCTTGAAGGGAAAAGCTGAACTTGCTGGAACCCCTTCAGACTCCACGCTCCTGGCCTGGCTGATGGACCCCACTGACGCTCTACCCCGACTCACCCTTCTGGGGGCTGCCGTCATGGCTGTGACTTGGGCCTGGTGTGCCTTCACAGCCCACTCTGGCTGCTGAACTCTTCCTCTTCCCTCAGGCTCAGCACAGTCGGGGTGCTTCCTAGGGATGGACGTGCACCCTCATAGAACGCCCTGCCTCCCTCCTGGCAGTGGCTGTGAGCATAGTGAAGCTGGCCATTGCATCTCTGCCCACTCCCCGGGTAAAACGCCAGCTCCAGCAGGGCAGGGACTGAGCCTGTGGCCCACTGTGGCCGACATTCAGGCAGCGTGGGCTGCGTTGACCCTCGGGTTGGCTGCACTTGCCTGCAGGGGAAAATGCCCTCTCTGTAGCCCACTCTGAGGGCCCCTTCCCGCTTCTCACCCCTGCCTTGGCACATGCCCTTTGCTTGGAATGCCTGCCCCCTCAGGCCCCCCCCGGAGGGCAGGCTCTGCACGGCACTGCCCGGGCCCCTTGCACTCAGTCTCCCAGCCCTTCCTAGATTGTCAGTTAGCATCATCTGGGCACCTGTCAACCCCACCAGGCACGGTAGGTGAGCTGGAGGACACCAAGAAATGTTTGTGGCACGAACGAAAGAGGGACATGAAGGTGCCCTTATGCGCAGGGACACAGATGTGTTCTGTCAGAGTGGAGCCTGGGCCCTACCTCCAGGAGCTGTGCTGCAGGAGGAGGTGACACAGGAGCCGCAGCCACCAGGCTGTTCTAGGTGCTGGCTACAGGAGCCCACAGAACAGACCCCCTTCCTTCCTGGGGTTTTCCTCCAGCCAAGGGCTTCATCCGTCATTGGCTGGGGCCGTCTCCTCGTTTGACAGACATGGAGGCTGTGAATGACAATAAGTAAGGCTCCCAGAGCTGCCTTGAAGTACTCAGGTTGCCTTTACCAACCCTTACTCCTGGTGAGGATCCCGGAGGTAGCTGCCATTAATATTCCCCTCCTTTGGGCCAGACGTGGTGGTTCACACCTGTAGTCCCAGCTACTTGGGAGGCGGAGGTAGGAGGACCACCTGAACCCAGGAGGTAGAGGCTGCAGTGAGCCAAGATCGTGCCATTGCACTGCAGCCTGGGTGACAGAATGAGACCCTGTCTCAAAAACAGACAAAATGACCCTCCTTTTTACATGAGGAAACTGAGGCACAGACATTCAACCACTGGCCCAGGTCGCACACATGGTAAGTGCTGGCCCAGGTCCCACAGGTGGTAAGTGCTGGGGTGGATCTGGCCCCGGGCGGTGGTTCTGCACCTGCACTGCTGGTAGTGCTGCTATGAAGGACCCACAGGCAGGGGTCTCTTCCCACCCTGTCTCTCTCACACACCTGCCCTTCTCCTGCAGTCATCGGCCCCTTCCCTGAGCCTCTGCTGTGTGGCCGGCCCTGCTGTGCCTAAGGACACCAGAGGAAAGCAGGTGGTGACACCAGAGGGAGCCAGTGCAACAGGAAGCCGTGTCGTTGTCACCCAGGAGGACAAGGCCTGGCAAGGGGCCAGGCAGAGGAAGGGGCACCTTAGCTTCAGATATGGGCGACCTCAGCTCAGCGCCTCCCCCATTCCGAGCGCACCCCACTTCCATGAGGCCCTCAACAGCCATGGCTGTCACCCCACCCACCCTCCTATGTGGACCTGCTGGGGTGTGAAAGACAGCCCTGTGCTGAGGGTGCCTTGGACGGATTCTTAACCTCGGAGCCCCAGTTTCCATCTGGAAATACAGCCTCCTGTGAGGCTGGAAAGGTAAAACAAGAGGACTGTAGAAAACGCCTGCCGCACAGTATGCCGGTCCTGGAATAACGTTGTGTTGTGACATTGACGAGGAAAAAATACTGATTCCCGGGACCACTGTCTGGGTGGTGGTTGCAGGTTCTCCCTGTGCTGGTGCAGGTTCCTCTGGGCACTCCTTTCCTTGTGCATCCTTGGGGTGTGTCCGCTAGGTGAGCTCCCGGGTCTCCATGGGCCCAGCGTGAGTGATACGGACCCGTGTGCGCCCTGTGATGGGATGGCATCCTGTCCAGGGTCCATTCCTGCTTTTGGCCCTGCTGGGACAGGCTCTAGCCCCCCAGGACCCTGAGCTGGAGGAAGTGAGTAAATGTCTTCCTGGTTTTTTGTTTTTTATTTATTTTTTAAGACAGGGTGTTGCTCTGTTGCCTGGGCTGGCGTATAGGATCCTCCTGCCTCAGCTTCCCAAGTAGCTGGGACACATGTGCCCGCCACCACGCACAGCTAACTTTTGTATTTCTTGTAGAGAAGGGGTTTCGCCATGTCGCCAAGGCTAGACTCGAATTCCTGGGCTCAGCTGGGCGTGGTGGCCCACGCCTGTAATCCCAGCACTTTGAGAGGTCGAGGCGGGTGGATCACGAGGTCAGGAGATGGAGGCCATCCTGGCAAACAAGGTAAAACCCTGTCTCTACTAAAAATACAAAAAACTTAGCCGGGCTTGGTGGCGGGCGCCTGTGGTCCCAGCTACTCAGGAGGCTGAGGCAGGAGAATGACTTGAACCTGGGAGGCAGATCTTGCAGTGAACTGAGATCGCGCCACTGCACTCCAGCCTGGGTGACAGAGGGAGACCCCGTCTCAAAAAAAAAAACAAAACAAAACTCAGGCTGAAGTGACCCACAAAGTGCTAGGATTGCAGGCATGAGCCACCGTGCCCAGCCTATCTGACTTGTTTTAATCTTTATTTATTTATTTATTTTTTTGAGACAGAGTCTCACTTTTGTCGCCCAGACTGGAGTGCAGTGGGATGATCTTGGCTCACTGACACCTCCGTCTCCCGGGTTCAAGCAATTCTTCTGCCTCAGCCTCCCAAGTAGCTGGGATTACAGGTACCTGCCACCATGCCCAGCTAATTTTTGTATTTTTAGTAGAGACAGGGCTTTGCCGTGTTGGCCAGGCTGGTCTTGCACTCCTGACCTCAGGTGATCCCCCTGCCTCGGCCTCCCAAAGTGCTAGGATTACAGGAGTGACCCACTGCGCCCGGCCTAATCTTTCTCAAATGTATGTGTAGCTCACATTTATTTCAGTGTTTAATATTACATTTTCATTCTTATTTAGAAGTTTGGTGATGTTTTTGTACCAGAAACATGGCATTGGAACTTCGCTCTTGTTTATGTTAATTAACCTGTGTGAAATTGGTTTCATCATGTGTCATTTTGCTTAAAGCTGTAGTTTCCCAGAGCCCGTTGACAGCATTAGGTGAGGACTTACTGTGTCCTTTGTTGATGCACGTTGTCTCATCAGCCAGTCTTTTAAGCACCACCCACGTGCCAAGCCCTGTGTTGGCTGCCGAAGGCCGGATGTGAATTGATCAGCCTGGGTCCCCACCTTCACAGAGCTGTGTCCTCATCCAGTGACAGTGTGCAGTGGGCAGTGCTGGGGACGCAAACTGGGAGGGAGGGAGGGAGGGAAGGAAGTCAGTACAAAGGCCCAGAAGTCTGAACCTTCCCGACCAAGGAAAGCAAGTGTCCTGAGTGGGTGGAGCGGGTGAGGGAGGGATGGAGGCAGCTGGGCCAGCAGGCTGCGAGAAGCCTTCCTCGGATACCCTCTCCAGGCTGGGACACCCTCTCCAGGACTGGAGCCAAGCAGAGAATTCCCATCCCCATTCGGATGGCCGCATTGATGGTGCAGCCCTGGAGGGAGGAGGCCGTAGCTGCCATTCCCCAGTGACAGTGGGGGTCGAGGGCAGGAGAGGGAGGGCTGCAGGGCTCAGGCCAGGTGACTGCAGGCTCCTGAGAGCAACCAGCAGGAGGGTGAGCTTCCTTCAGCTCAGGGCTACACACCAGCCTCTTCTCTGTTCCCCCACTTCTGCTCTGCCAGGCTTTCTCTGAGAAACCTGGCATCTCACGCCCAAGCCATCCTGGGGTTTCTGGTGTGCCCCCAGTCTGGGCCCCCCACTTCCTCTGCTTGCAGCAAAGTACCGGAGTAAAAAAAAAAAAAAAATCCATGGCCAGGTGCAGTGGCTCTTGCCTGTAATCCCAGCACTTTGGGAGGCCAAGGCGGGCAAATCACTTGAGGCTAGGAGTTTGAGACCAGCCTGGCCAACATGGTGAAGCCCCATATCTACCAAAAATACAAAAATTAGCCAGGTGTGGTGGCACACACACACCTGTAATCCCAGCTACTCTGGAGGCTGAGGCAGGAGAATTGCTTGAACACGGGAGGCGGAGGTTGCAGTGAGCCAACAGTGTACCACTGCACTCTAGCCTGGGCAACAGTGAGACTCTGTCTCCAAAAAAGAAAAATTGCCAGGAGCAGTGGCTCACACCTGTAATCCCAGCACTTTGGGAGGCCGAGGTGGGTGGATTGCCTTAGTTCAGAAGTTTGAGACCAGCCTGGGCAACACAGTGAAACACCTTCTCTACTGAAATACAAAAAATTAGTCGGGCGTGGTGGTGGGTGCCTGTAGTCCCAGCTACTCGGGAGGCTGAGGCAGGAGAATTGCTAGAACCCAGGAGTCGGAAGTTGCAGTGAGTTGAGATCAGGCTACTGCACTCCAACCTGGCAACAAAGCGAGACAACATCTCTTAAAAAAAAAAATCTCTTCCAGCCATGCCATCCACACACACAGGCACGTGGACAGACACCGAGTGCAGCCCTCCTGCCTGGGGCCTGCCTCTGCCAGCACAGTCCCTCCTGTGTGGACCCTGGCCTACCCTCCAGACACTACATGGCTGCCACTGTCCTTCCCCAGCACCCAAAGAAAGATCTGCCTGTTCCGAGCTTCCACATGTACCCCCAGGGATCTTGGCCAATATTATAAGGCATGATGATCATGGTTGACTTCCACAGCTCCTTTTCCTGTGGCCCAGCCTCCAGCCCTTGGGCAGGTCACCTGGAGCCTCTTGGTGGAGTCGCAGGTCCCACTTCCCAGGGCATTGTGAGGGTTCGTGCTGAAAGCATGTGCAGCGCGTGACCGGTGTTACCGGGAAGAGTCATGCAGGGGGCAAGGAACCTGGGGAAGACCCCCATTGTTCCTGGGGGAAGGAGGAGCTGGTTCTTGGGGGCTGATGATCTGGGGATCCAGAGAGCCTGCGAGGTCTGCAGAGGTGGGTGAGGGAGCCCTGGCGCCCTAGAGGCCTGCCCCTGCCCTGGCCAGGCTGTGCCAGAGCCTCTCCCTGCTCACCCCTGAACTGATGGGCACTGGCAAATCGGTCTTCGGGTCTCCTGGCAGGTGCCCCCCGGGTGGCCCCAGGTTCGAGGTGGCCAAGGGCTCCTGAGCGTCTCTCCCCGGCCTTCTAGGGACAGAAGATGAGCCTGTCGGTCCTGGAGAGTATGGGGTTCCGCGTGGGCCAGGCTCTAGGCGAGAGGTGAGCACGGCACCCCCTGCTCTCCCCGAGCCTAGCTGACAGGGGTGGGCAGGCCCTGGGCGGGGAGGTTGCATTGCTCCCTGTGGGAGATGGGCCTGGCTTCTTCCCTGTTCCTTGCCTGGCCCCACGGCCTCAGCATGGCACTGCCCCACCAGACTGCCCCGGGAGACGCTGGCCTTCAGGGAGGAGTTGGATGTCCTCAAGTTCTTGTGCAAAGACCTGTGGGTGGCCGTGTTCCAGAAACAGATGGACAGCCTGCGCACCAATCACCAGGTGGGAGCACCCCAGCCCGCCGGTCCGGCTCCCTCCCGAGGGCGAGACCAGGAGAGTGGGAGGGGAAGCCCCGGCGCCAGAGCAGCGGCTGCGGGGACCCGCCCAGAGCCTTCCCACAGGTGGCTGCAGCTCTTGCTCTGTCTGATCCTCTAAGGGAAGCCAGGAGGCTGCACTGGCGCATAGGGGGTGTTTCCAGAACTTCCCCAGCCTACCAGGAGTGAGCCACGCATGGGCAGAAAGCCCCTGCTGGCTGCCTGCCCTCCCCCCAGTGCGATGCTGCTTGTCCCAAGCTGGTCCGGTCCCCCAGTGAACACCCAGGCTGTGCCTGCCTCTCTGCAGCTTCCTGGGCCGGGTCCCCAGCTTTTCTGCACGACCCTGGGAGATGAGGGCAGGACCCACACTCCCCAGGGCACGGGCACCCAGTCCGAGTTTGGAAGCCCTGGGCCCTACTGGAGCACTGGAGGCCAAGGCCATGACTCCAGTGGTTCTCAGAGAGGGGGACTTCCCAACCTCAGCCCAATCTAGGACCTGGGTTCCCGCTTCCCCTCCCTGCGCTTCAAATGTGCAGGCCCCGCCCCCACCCACCGGCCTCTCCTCTCCCCCAGGGGACCTACGTCCTGCAAGACAACAGCTTCCCCCTCCTCCTTCCGATGGCCTCTGGCCTGCAGTATCTGGAGGAAGCGCCCAAGGTATGGGGGGAGCTGGGGCCTTGTCCACACCTCCCTTCCTCCTGTTACCCAGCCTCTACCCCATGTCAGGCCTCTCCCCAGGCCTAAGGAGTGCCCCAGACCTCGGTGCCAGCCTCCCCTCTCTTCCCATGCTTGTCTGTGTCCCCTCCCCAGTTCCTGGCCTTCACCTGCGGCCTCCTGCGCGGCGCCCTCTGTACCCTGGGCATTGAGAGTGTGGTCACCGCCTCCGTGGCAGCCCTGCCCGTCTGTGAGTCATGGCGGGGTGGGGGGATTCTTCTCATCCCTTGAGTTGCTGAGGCCTTCAGAGTTCCAGCCCCACTCCTGTGTGGGTGCCTGGGAGGCAGGCCCAGGTTTAAGTCACCTGCTCAGCCACACAGCCTGTGCAGGCCCATCTGTGTCCCTGGCTCTATGACGTCACCAGCCCTGCAGAGAGAACTGTCTGGCTGTTTTGAACATCTTTTCCCAGCACGGGATCCCAGGTGGGATCATCCTTGCTGATACTTCGATGCGGGGGATGGCAGGCTCCAAGGAACTTGCAGCCTGCCTGACTAGGTGTCCTCTGTCAGACCAGCTGGAACCCCATTCCTGCCTGGGGACAGCCTGTCCCACCACCTCCCCAACCTTCAGTTATTTTCCCTCTGCTGGTTCCCCAGGCCCACTTGTGGGGGGACCCCAGGGCTCCCGTGGGGTAGGACTGAGCGATGCATACCACAGAAGCCTGTGCCGGGCGCCTCTCTGGGGCCACATTCGTGGCCCTCATGCCCCTGGTTACTCACACAGCCCAGGGATGCGGCCACGTGGGCGGGAGGAAACAGCCCAACCTAGCCACTGGGGTGTTAGTGCAGGACAGGGGTGAGCACCTAAGAGCTGTCTAGGTGCCCTCTGCCTCTCTCCCATCCCATCCTCAAGCCTAAGCCAGGCCGTCTCTTCCAGGTAAGTTCCAGGTGCTGATTCCGAAATCCTAAGCCTGCCCCGCACCCGCCGAGCTGCACTGCTGCCCCCAGTCTCACCGGCCTCAGGAGACGGCGGCTGCATTGGGCCCCAGGCCGCTGCATTTGGGGGTGGTGTTGGGGCTAGTGCTGGGGATCCCAGGCCCTAGGGTTCACATTTACTCAGGAAGTGGGTATCAAAGTGAGGTGGGGGTGTCACGGGAGGCAAAGGGGTCCCAGCTGCGGTCAGGACTGGGGTGGGATTCCTGCCTGCCCACTGCCCAGAGGCTGTTCAATAAAGGCTGTGTGTGTGGAATCTGACTCACAGCAGTAGGGGAGGATCTGTGGAGCAACTGTCACAGGTCCTGCAGGGGAGTGGGCACCCTCTCTGGCTCCCATGCCCCTCAGACCCTCCCTCCCCTGCCAGGTCCCCCTCTGCTCCCTCCCTCCCTGTGCTCCTGGCAGAGGGATGCTGGCCCCCGGCATGGGCGGCCTCGCTGGCATCTCTGCCGAGTCAACAAGTCTGGGGCTGCCCTCTGCCCGGCGATCTGCACGGAATGGAGCGTCTTCCTGGGGAGCAGGGCTGGGAGTGCCCGGAGTGTAGGCCGGGGCAGGCTGGGGCTGCCAGGGCTGGGGATGCATGGGGTAGGGGGAGGCCAGACACCCCCATGGACACACGTGGCCCCTACGCACTCCTGCTGCCCGTCCATGGGCAGAGTGGCCCTTACGCTGCCCCCTTCCACCCTGCTCGCATCTGTAGCATCTGGGGACTCCTGGGCTTCGCCATCCGCTGCCTGATGTGGGTAAGTGCCCCAGCCTCACAGCCGCCAACCAAGGCTGGGGGTTGAGACCCAAATGGGATGAGAAAGGGGTCCCTTGCTAAAGAAACTCCCTGTAGAGTGGGGTCCAGTCACCCCGTCAGTCACTGCCTGGGTCACCTCTTCCCAGCCCACCTGGCTGAGTGTAGCTCTGTCCTGTGTCTGCCTCTGCCGTGCTGCCCCTGCCTGGCCCGCTCCCCAAACACCTGCTCCCCCTAGTGTCCAGCAGCCTCCTGGCTGCTATGCTCCCAGCCCGGGGCAACCTCATCCTGCGGAGATGTCTCGTTTACGTTGAGCCACGCTTCATGTTCCGGCCAGGGGTGTGGGGGGTTAGCACGGAGGTCCACTGCAGACATGCCCACGCTCAGATGGCAGCCCCGCCTCCCTGATGGGCCAGGGAGGAACCTTCCCAGAGCAACCGGCTTGAAGGGTCGGGGAGGAGACAGAGCGGGTCCCAGGTAGCAGGAAGGGCCCTGGCTCTGGCCGTGGGGAGCAGTGTTTGGTCACCTGGGCAGAACCCAGGGCCAGGTGGGTTCCCTTTATCTTGTCCTGGGCACTGTTCTGGGGCTGCCTCCCCCATCCCCATCAGAGCACCCCGTCTGTCAGGGAAGCAACTGTTGACCCCGTCACGCCAGCAGCCACAGGGAGTCAGGGCCCCAGAGGGCTGAGGGGCCTCCAGGGCGTCTCCTGCCCAGCCTCTCCCCAGCCTTCACCCCTCAGAGGGCATCTGTGGGGAGACAGTCACTGAGTGCTGGCCCTCGAAGGCAGGAGACAGAGCCTTGGCAAGCCTGGGAGTGGCAATCACTGTCTGCTTTCAAATCCCTGCTCTGCCTCTGTTGCCCTGGGGCAGAGGACTTCACTTCTCTGGGCCTCAGTGTCCTCATCTGTGAAGCGGGCATCACACCTGGCCCCCTGGGTGGTGGAGAGGAAGATGGAGCTAGGGTGCAGCCAGCCTTGATGTGTGTGCTGTTGCCTTCGTCCTATGGACGTCCATTTAGAGCAGCACCAGGTAAATGGGTCAGCACAGCCCCGAGTCAGGCGCGCCAGGCCCTGGACTGAGGGGACTCCCACCCCGTGCCTCCCTCGCGGCAACCATGAGAGGCAGGTGCCCACTCAGCAATGAGGAAGCCGAGGCTCGGAGAGTGAAGTCACCTGTCCAAGGTCACATAGCTGGGCCACGGAGGAGCTGGCATCCCAGCTCCTTGTCCACCCCCCCTACCACCAGCAGAAGTGCCTGGGCCCGTGGCTGCCTTGAGGAGACTTAGGCAGCGCTGTGGGATGCATCTCCGTTCCTTACCAGGGCCGGGGACACAAGACTGAGTCCAGTCCTCAAGAGCAGAGAGCACTGGGACAGGCAGGCGCTGGGGAAGGGGCGGGGACAGGCGGGCAAACCGGTCGGGCGGGCGCTGGGCTGGGGCCTCCATCAGGATGGGCCTGTGCTGACAGTCCGGGCTGGCGCGGCAGCAGTTCGCAGGGCAGGCAGCTGGGGCCGTGAGGCCGCCGTCAGGTACGTGTGGACCCGGGACTGGGGGTGGGGAGTGGTAGACAGGCTCCCAACCGTCAGCACCCCAGTTTCCTCTGCCCCTCAGCCTTTCCCCATCCCTGTCCCCTACACAGCATCCTTCCCCATCCTGCTTTCGGCTCTTCACGTTTGAAATGCGGTACACTCATCTTGCCCGAGTTTGCTGAGCCTCTCCCCAAATTGGACCACCGTGATTTCATTGCTCCCTCACAATTCCCCCTCCATCGTATCATTCAATCCCCACAGGTACTCAGCTCTGACTTTCACCCTGCTTCTCAGCTGCTCCCCAGCTCAGCTCACTAGCTCCATGTCCTTCCAAAGCGTGCCAGCCTCCCACAGCACCCCACACCTTAATGACTGCTTTTGTCACTCAGCCACCACACCGGACCCCCTATTTCCCCAGCCCACATCTGCTCAGCACTCCCCAATGTCCTAGCCTCTTGGAAACTCCCAGAGGCTTCCCGACACGCAACCTCAAATTAGCCCCTAGCCACCCCCAGCGGTTCTCCGTTCCCTCCTCTGGCCATCCCTCTTCATCCTGCCCCTCACTGTACCCTGAAGGCCACCTCTGCCCCCTCCTCCCAAGTGACTTAGGAACCCAGCATATGGGACTTGGCCTCTCCCTTGTCCGAGCTCTTGGGCAGGGCAGGGCCCCTGACCTTAGCTCTGTGCTGTTCATGACCCAGAGGCTACGCTGAGCCTGTGCGCCCCCTCCTGCCCCAGGAAGAGGCACCCAGCTGCCCGGCTGCCCGGCTGCCATGCACAAGCATTACAAAGTCCACTTTGCCAAGGACGCCCAGAGCCCCAACGGGCACTACTTCTGGGACCCAGAGTTGGGGCACCAAAAAGGTACGGGTTCAGTTTGGGGGTGGGTGATGGCCAGCAGAGGCCTGTGAGGGAGCCAGAGTGAATGAAGGAACAGAAGGGGAGCCGCGTCCTCAGGAGAGAAAAGCCACCTGCACTCCCCCAAGAGGCATCTGCATAGCAGCAGGGCCAGGACCCAGGACTAGGACCACAGGGCCGGGGGGCCTGAAGATAGGAGCCTGGGCTGGAGATGGAAGCCAGGACCACCTGGCCTGCCCTTTCCCCTCTCCAAATCCCCAGGCCTGTGTGGACAGCCCCCAGCCTGGAGGGGAACAGTGTGCTGGGAGTAAGGGGTAGGAGAGGGAGCCCCACACAGTGAACATGTCTGAATGAGGCTGGGCCCAGTTTCTGGTGGCGACCACGGGGCTCTTGTTTAGTGGGGGCAGAGGGCAGTGCCCTCCCATGGGGGCTGATTCAGCCTCCTCAGGGCCAGGGTGAGGGCCGGAGCTTCCCAGGTCACCACCCTTCTTGCCACCCTGGCCCGAGCTGGGGACAAGGTCCACCCCCCATCCAAATCCCTGGCCTACCCCTCTCCACACAACCACCCATCACTCCGGCCTCCCTGGGCCAGCCAGGGCCAGCTCCCAATGGATCCTCTCAGTTTCCCTGACCCCTGCACTCAGGGCACCCCCCAGGAATCCAGGAATCTGCTGTGGCCGGCACCAGCCTCCACTGAAGCCCCAGCCTCAGGCGTCCTCTCTCTGCCCCCAGCTGAAGTCCAAGCCCTGCGCTTTCCCCGCTCCCCCGCTGTGGGACAGCACAGACCCCGGGTCCCTCCCCTGCCCATACCTCCCCCGCGTACGATCTGACTATTTGAGGGGTTTCTGGGGCTCCCAAGAACACTCCGGCCCCCAGGTTCTACCTGAAGACTTGATCTGGCTTGTGCCGGTGCCCCCGGAGGTTGGGGACACAGGCCCAGTCACCCCCACTTCCTTCCTTCCAGGATGCTGTCATCAGTGGCGCCAGGACTCAGCAGCCCTCCGAGCCCACGGGCCCTGTCGACCTTCCCCCCAGTCACACTGGCAGCTGGCCTACCACAGCCACCAAGTGGGTGGCAGTGGCTGGCGCCGGGGCCTCCCAGCCTCCGTCCTGCAGCAGCAGCGGCAGCCCCAGCCCCAGCCCCAGCCCCCACCTCCCAGCCCCCTTCGGCAGCGGCTCTGCCCCATTCACGAAGCCCAGAAGGGGCTGCCTGCAACCTCCACCGTCCCCAGGGAACCAGCCGGCGCCCTTCAGGCGCCCCTCTTACCCACCACGGCACCGGCCATGGCCAGCAGTGGCCCAGCCCTATCCTCTGCGGCTGGCATCTTCCTGGAGCCCAGCGAGCCCACTGATGCCCGGCCTCTGCCCGCCCCAGCGGCCTGTGGCTCCTTCACCTACAGCCCCGGTGCTCACCCTGGCCTTCTCGGGGGCTCTGTCCCCGCTCCTGCCGCCTCACTTCCCGCCTGCTCCCCTTGCTCCCTGCCTAGCATCTTGCGCCTGACCTCTTCATCCACACCCTGGTCCCTATCCAGGAGGGGTGCGTCCCTGGCACCGGGGCTCAGGCTGGCTGCCTCTGCTTTGCCTGTTGGGGTCCAAGGCTTCCAGGCCAGGCCTGCCCCGGTGCCGCCATCCTGGGCCAGGGAGTGAAGTCCTCCCTCTCCTTCCCCCTTTCCCTCTGCCAACACCCTGGCTGTTCTCTGGTCTCTTCTCAGCCCCTTCCTCTGGCCCAGCAGGCTACAGGGTACATGGGGCAGGGAGGGTGAGCCCTGAGTTGTTGGCCGGCTCTGGCATGGGGGAGACAGAGCTAGGGAGTGGCCTGGGGAACGGAGAGCAAAGGTCAGCAATGGGAGGACCCACTTGCTTGCTCCCTCCCTCCCTCATTCACTCCATGAGCGTGCCAGGCCCTGTTCTGGGGGCACAGTGGGGAGCAGGATCAACAGACATCTCTGTCTTCATGTATTGCAGCCAGGGGCAGGTCCAGGAAACAAGGAAAGTTAAAAGTGTGGCTGGGAGGCTGGGTGCAGTGGCCCACGCCTGTAATCCCAGCACTTTGGGAGGCCGAAGCTGGTGGATCACTTGAGGTCAGGGGTTTGAGACCAGCCTGGCCAACATGGTGCAACCCCATCTCTACTAAAAGTACAAAAATTAGCCAGGCATGGTGGCCAGCACCTATAATCCCAGTTACTCAGGAGGCTGAGGCATAAGAATCATTTGAACCTGGGAGGTGGAGGTTGCAATGAGCCGAGATCACACCACTGCACTCCAGCCTGGGCAACAGAGTGAGACTGTCTCAAAAAAAAAAAAAAAAAAACAAGTGTGGCTGGGCGCACTGGCTCATGCCTGTAATCCCAGTAGTTTGGAAGGCTGAGGCAGGAGGATCGCTTGAGGCCAGGAGTTCCAGACCAGCCTGGGCAGCGTAGTTAGGCCCTGTATCTACAAAAGGTAAAATAAAAATTAGCCCAGCATGGTGGTGCATGCTTGTGGTCCCAGCCATATGGGAGGCTGAAGCAGCAGGATCCCTTGAGCCCCAGAGTTCGAGGCTGCAATGACCTATAATTGTGCCACTGCACTTCCAGCCTGGGTGACAGAGCAAGACCTTGCCTCTAAAAGTATGCCACTCAGTAACAACCACACTAGGGAAAAATAAAGCAGGGAGAGGAGATGGGGGATGTCAGGGTTTCCAGATTAAATAGGGTCGTCAGGCTGGGCCTCATTAAGGCAGTGTTAGAGCAGAGGCCCTGGGGAGGTGTGTTCCCGGGCCAGCAAGAAGCCAGCACGTCGGCTTTTGCCCTAAAGGAGGCAGGAGCCACAGGAGGCTTTGGAGCTGAGGATGGACATGAGCTGACAGGATCTCCAGGAGAATGGGCTGTGGGAGGAGGACGGAAGCAGGTGGCCCAGGGAGCAGGAGATTGCAAGAATCCAGGCGAGAGGTGCTGGCAGCCTGGCCAGGGCGGTAGCAGCAGAGGTGGGGACACGGCTGGGTTTCTAGGTCTGGATTGAAAGTAGAGCAACAGGGACTCAGCAGGACTCTAGGTCAGGCACAGCCCTGTCACCAGAGCCTCGGGGCTATGATGTCTATTTCACACACAGGGAAATAGAGGGTGGATGAGGTGGAGCCACCCAGTGATCTGGCAGAGCTGGAATTAGACCCACCTGGCCCACACCTCAGTAGACCTACTCCTGAGCCTGCTTCCTGGCCACCTGGCTTTGCCGCTAGGCGTGGCCCATTTCCTGCAGCCCATCAGGCCTCTGTGAAAGTGGCTGTGTTACCCGCACTGTGCATCACAAGGCTGGCCCCACGTGCCCCCGCAAGACTGAACCCTGCCTTTTTGATACCCCATTTCCAGGTCTGAGAAGCAACCCTCAGTCGGGGACAGGGTGTCCTCTGCAGAGTGGATGCTGTAGTGCCAGTGCCTGGTGGCCAGGGCCATAAATGGCCACTGGAGACCATGACATTGACCAAGGGCCCAGCGCTGGCCAGTCCCTTTGGCATTCCTGCTCCCCAGTGTCTCTGCTGCCCCACTCTTCAGAGGGAACTGAGCCTCTCAGAGGTGGCTTTCCCTGGGGTCTGCAGAGAGAAGCGGTGGGGCCGGGACTGGAACTCCAGTCTGGTCATCTCTCCCCGAAGCCTGGGCTCAGGTGGGATTAGTGACTTGCTGGCATGATGGACAGGAAGGTGGGAGGAGCCTGCAGTCCAGGGCCTCTCCATGCTCTGGCCGGCCCAGCAGAACAGGCAGGAGTGGCCTGGAGTGCTGCTGATGGTGGAAAGTGGTGTCTCAGCATCCGAGGGCCTCGTATCCCAAAGAAAGGCCTTTGGGATTTCCCTGGGGGAATCACGGGCTTAGTGACCAAGCAAGCCTGGTGACCTGGGGCCAGAAAAGCTTACTTCCCGCAGCCTCAGCCTCTGGTGTGTGGCTGGGGGGATTCCAGCCTCCCAGCCTCAGCCTGGTGGGACCCAAAGGGGCACAGCTCTCCCTGGAGGTGGGGGCCACTGATGGCCATGGAAACCTCCACTGTAGGGTTTGACCTGAGTCCCCTTGGCACAGGGTGCCAGGGAGGGGCTGACAGTGGGGGCCATGGAGGGCAGATGGGAGGAGGGTGGTGCCTGGCCAGCGGCCCTGACTCAGTGTCCCCACCCCCAACCACCAGACATCCTGACAGAGGATGACGTCTACTGCAGCTGCCTGGCCAAGACACTCTGCCATGTGCCGGTCCCTGTGACTGTGGGTTTCTACGCCCCTTTCGGCTGCCGCCTGCACATGATGCTGGACAAGATCACGGGTGAGGAGCTGTGTGTGTGTGTGTGTTTCGGGGAGGATGAGAAACAGGGCCTCTGGTCCCCGCCCAGCTCCAGGCTTCCCCCAGATTCCCCACCTCCTGCAGTCAGCCTGCCCCAGTCCAGGCCCCCCGCAAGCCCACACCTCTACCCTGAGCTCTTTCTTCTCTGGCCTCCTGGCTGCCCCAAAGTCGTACCCTTCCCTGCTTCCGCCACCAGATCCACTCCAAGGACTCTCTGAAGGACAGATCTGGCCCTGTCCTTCCCGTGCTTGTGCCTTCCATGCTCCCCAGTACCCAAGGCAGAAAGCCCAGGCTCTTTTTTTTTTTTTTTTTTTTTTTTTTTGAGACGGAGTCTCGCTCTGTCGCCCAGGCTGGAGTGCAGTGGCGCGATCTCGGCTCACTGCAAGCTCCGCCTCCCGGGTTCACGCCATTCTCCTGCCTCAGCCTCCCGAGTAGCTGGGACTACAGGCGCCCACAACCGCGCCCGGCTAATTTTTTGTATTTTTAGTAGAGACGGGGTTTCACCGTGGTCTCGATCTCCTGACCTTGTGATCCGCCCGCCTCGGCCTCCCAAAGTGCTGGGATTACAGGCGTGAGCCACCGCGCCCGGCCAAGCCCAGGCTCTTTATTGAGGCTGCAGGCTCCTGCCAAGCCCCTACTGGCCTCTGTGCTACCCAGACCCACCTCTTAGGGCTTGGTGGTCACAAGGCACCTGACATATAGATGATAATTGAAGACATGAACGGAACCTGCCAGGTTCCCCAGCAGCTATTTTTTTTTTTTTTTTTTTTGACAGAATCTTGCTCTGTCGCCAGGCTGGAGTACAATGGTGCGATCTTGGCTCACCACAACCTCCACCTCCCGGGTTCAAGCGACTTTCCTGCCTCAGCCTCTCAAGTAGCTGGGATTACAGGCACACACCACCACGCCCGGCTAATTTTTTGTATTTTTAGTAGAGAAAGGGTTTTTACCATGTTGGCCAGATGGTCTCGATCTCTTGGCCTCATGATCTACCCATCTCAGCCTCCCAAAGTGCTGGGATTACACGTCTCACTCTGTCGCCCAGGCTGGAGTGCAGTGGTACAATCTTGGCTCAGTGCAGCCTCCACCTCCCGGGTTCAAGCGATTCTCCTGCCTCAGCCTCCCGAGTAGCTGGGACTACAGGTGTCCGCCACCAAGCCTGGCTAATTTTTATATTTTTAGTAGTGATGGGGTTTCACTGTATTGGCCATGCTGGTCTTGAACTCCTGACCTCATGTGATCTGCCCACCTCAGCCTCCCAAAAAGTGCTGAGATCACAGGCATGAGTCACCGTGCCCGGCCTCCCCAGCAGCTTTGATGTGGATCAAGCCCTGCTGGAGCTCAGACCTCAGCCCCATGTGCGGCGAGAGGGGCTGGGACTGATGTTCCTCCTCCGTGTGCCCAGCCCTGGTGCAGGCCCAACAGCCTTTCGTTCCTGTACTGACTGTCCACTGAGCACTCACTGTCCTGCCCCATGTTGTCACAGGGTCCCGGGAAGAGAAAAGATGGGGATATAAGGAACAGAGAGTCCCTACTCCTGCTGGGGGCCATAGACATTCCTGCTCATTCACTCCGTGACCTCAGATTTCTCATGATCCATTGTTCAGGCATTCCGCAAGCACCTTCTGGTGCCCAGGGGACACAGTGGTGACCAAGACAGGCAGGACCCTGCCCTTCTTGCTCACAGTCCAGCAGGGAGAGGGACTTGTTTTCAGATAGTGATGACCCAGAGTGGGAATGGCTGAGGGCCTTCAACCCAGCCTGGGATCAGGGAGGGCTTCCTGCAGGAGGAGCAGTAAGTCTGGAAGATAAGACCAAGGCTGTATCCTGCTGCCTAGCATAGCTCGTCCTCAGCATCTCATTCATTCATCCCTTACACCGACCACTTCTCCCCTGGTCCACTCTCAGAACCTTCCCAGTGCCCTCCACACCTCGACCCACCTCCAGCCCCTTACCCAGCCCAGGCTCTTCCTCGTGTCTCTTTTTGCCCCCTCCCATCATCTCTCCTCTGCCCGCTCTACCTCTAACCATCCCGACCCCCAGCCTGGCCTACAGACCGCTTCCGGTCCAAGCCCGGCTCCAGGCCTCTCCACTCCCCCGCTTGTGCACCGGCTTCCAACTCTTTAAGGAGAGGCCGCGGCTCCCTTCCAGTCCCTCGCCTCTGCTGGGCGCCCCTCGCCTCTCCAGGCGCGCTCCGCCCCGCCCGTACTAGACCCCGCCCACCCCGGCGGGTGTGCGGCTCACGCGGCTCCCGGGCTCCCTTCCCGCAGCGCTGATGCAGCAGGAGGCGGCGCAGCGTGAGAGGGAGGAGCTGCAGCACGTGCAGTGGCGGCCGCGCGCCGTCAGCGGCTGGGGCGTCCCGCAGCTGCTGTGGTACCTGGTGTTCCTGCAGCCCATCATCACCGAGGTGCACCTGCGGCGCAGGAACGTGCAGTTTCTTTTCATCCGCTTTAGCGCCTGGCAGTATGAGGGCACCGACAAGCTGTGGGCCGGCCTGGTGACCACGTTGTGCGAGGGCATCCGCCACCACTACGGCGCGCTGCCCTTCAGCGTGTACTCGGTGCTGGGCAACAAGCCGGCCACCAGGCAGGACTGCTGCCAGAGCGAGTGGCACTGCCGGCGCCGCGTGTGCCTGGGGCTGCTGGGGCTGCTGGCGGCGCTGGGCCTGGGCGTGGGGCTGCTCTACCTGTCGCTGGGCGGCCACGCACTGGGCCACGGCAGCCCGAACGGCAGCCTGCTCAAGGCGTTCGGCGGCGCGGCCACCACACTGTCGGGCTCGGGGCTGCTCATGGCCGTGTACTCGGTGGGCAAGCACCTGTTCGTAAGCCAGCGCAAGAAGATCGAGCGGCTGGTGTCGCGCGAAAAGTTCGGCAGCCAGCTGGGCTTCATGTGCGAGGTGAAGAAGGAGGTGGAGCTGCTCACCGACTTCCTGTGCTTCCTGGAGGTCTACCAGCGGCGCCGGCTGCGCGTGGTGCTGGAGGTCACCGGGCTGGACACGTGCTACCCGGACCGTGTGGTGGGCCTGCTCAACGCCATCAACACGCTGCTGTCCGACAGCCACGCGCCCTTCATCTTCATCCTGGTCGTGGACCCCAGCATCCTGGCCGCGTGCCTGGAGAGCGCAGGCAACATGAAGGGCACGGCCGACAACGGCTACCTCTTCCTCAACCGCACGGTCACGCTGCCCTTCTCTGTGCCCATCATGGGCCGCCGCACCAAGCTGCAGTTCCTGCACGATGCGGTGCAGAGCCGCGACGACCTGTTGTACCGCGAGATCACGCGCAAGCCGTGGCTGCCCGGGGACGCCAGGGGCGAGAGCGCGCAGCTGCTGGCGGTGCAGACGCAGACGCAGGCGGGGGCGGAGCGCGGGCAGAGCCGCATCGACGCCGAGGCTGCGCGGCGCATCCAGGAGGCTCTCTTTTGCCTTCACGACGAGCGCGACTGCCTCTACGAGTACGTGCCCGACAACGTGGTGTCCATGCGGCGCATCGTCAACACTGTGCCCATCACCGTGCGCCTGCTGCAGCAGCAGCAGCAGGGGGACTTCGGGGGCCCCACGCCGCGCCAGGCGGTGGCGTGGGTGGTGCTCGCCAACCAGTGGCCGTGCCGCCTGAGCTGGGCGCTGCAGTGCCTGGAGGACCGGCAGCAGACGGGGGGCGCGCCTGAGGGCCGCGCGCGCCTCTGGGACGTGTTCCGCGACAACAGCCGCGAGCTGCACACTATGACCAAGGCGTTGCAGAACGTACTCGACCTGGACGGCGACCCTGAGCTCTTCGAGCGCTTCCTGGGCGCCGACTTCCCCTTCACCGTGGCCGAGGCGCAGAGCCTGCTGCGCTGCACGGTCAACCTGGACCACTCAATCCGCCGGCGCATGGGTCTCATCCGAGCCGTCAGCGCGCTCAAGCCGCCCAGCCCGCCCAAGTCCCCTGCCCGCGATGCCCCCCACGCTGCCCACCGGACCAACAGCACCTCCAGGGCGCCTCCGTCGGGCCGTGCCGCAGGGCAAGCTAGCGAAGGCCACCACGCTGGGGACTTGACCCACAGGGGCAAGCTATGGCCGGTGGCCTGCGCGCTCTTCCGTCCAGGGCAATCCAGCCCAGGTGGGCCTTGAATGGAGGACTTGGCGGGCAGCAGGAGGCAAGAGTTCCTCTCTCTGCCCAGATGGGGGAATAGGCGGCTGGACTGAACCCAGGGTCCCAATGAGCCCTGTGAGGGCCACACCCCCAGGTGAATCTAAGCCAGAGCCGTGGACAGAGCCTCCAGGAGTGGGGCGGCGAGCCGGTGGCAGCATGAGAGCAGGCACATAAGGACCAATGAGGAACTCAGGATGTACGTGCAATAAATGGAGGTGTTGAGAGCCCCGAGTTGCTCTCTGCATCCTGATCCGACCAGGGACCAGGCCTGCCCCGTCCTGCCACAGGGCCTGCCCCATCCTGTCAAGCCCACTTCCTCCTCTGCGCCATGCTGGCCTTCTCATCTGGCATCTCCGTGGCAGGAGAGGCTGCAGGGGCGGTGGACGAGGCTGCAGAGCTGGGAGATGACAGGTGGATGGGCGGGGTTGACTCAGGCAACATGGAGCGCCTAGGCCTCAGGGAATCCCAGTCCTTGTCCCCATGCCCTAGCCTGCCCCTCTGTGAGTAGGGCAGGAGCTGGCATTTCCGAGGGTGACCTCGGTGACCTCAGCAGGCTGCTCCACCCCTAGGGTGGCTCTCATTCTCAATGTAATGGGTTAATTAGACCTCGCTGGCACCTCAGCCAGTTGGGGTGGGTGGCACTAACCTCCCTCAAATAACTGTCCACAGGGTACCTGCCTTACGAGTCACTCCAGGGCCACCTAAGGACCACTGGTTAGTCACTGACACTGAAGCCACTGCATCAGCCCTTTGATGAGGACAGGGAAGTTGGGCAGAGATGGGGACATACAGGACCCAAGCCACAGCCAGCCAGGGGGGTTACACTAGGGCTCCCCACCTTTCCTCTGGACAGCGCCCTGGGCTGGGGTGGGTGTCACTCCTCTGGGCAGTTCCTGATTCCTCATTGGTCAAATGTTCAGCCACACGCTCAGGCCCTGGGGTGCCTGACCCAGTTCCAAGTGTGTGCCGGCAGGGACTCCAAGGGCCAACACTGAACACACCCTGGGATGAGGCTGAGGGTGTGGCTTCTGAGCCAGGGCCCTGAGGCTGGCAGAGGGGACAGTCCCCGAGGAACCTGAGAGCTCTGCAAAGGCACACACCCTCAGGCCATGGGACTGGGGTCACTGACCTCACAGTTCTTTAGCTCCAAGGCTGGGCATGGCATCCAGGTCTGGCTGCAGCACCAGAATCCTCTGGCCACAGCAATTGTCACAGGTGCATGCGGGTCAGTGGTAGCCCTCCAGGATCTTCCCTTGAGTTGAACAAGCAGAGGTGCTGTTTCCCATTCCTGGCCTGGCTAAGCTGGTGATACACCTGGACCTCCTGGGAGCTGTTTCCTAGCTGTCAGGGAGAGTTGGCCTCCGAGGGAGAGGCATGGGGCCTGTGACACCGTTAAGTCTGTTTCTGTAGATGTGTGGTTGGGGTCAGTATATCCCTTTAGCCTCCTCTAAGCCAGTTTCAGTTGGTTTTGTTTCTTACCACCTGGAATCCAGGCTGAAAATAAATTTTCACTGTTACCAGGAGTGGGGTGCTGTGAGAGATGCTAACATGTAGACTTGGCTGGAGGTGGGGGCAGGACTGAAGCCCCCCATGCCTCAGTAAGAAGCTGCATCAGCCTGGCCAACATGGTGAAACCCTGTCTCTAATAAAAATACAAAGAAAATTTAGCTGGGCATGGTGATGCACACCTGTAATCCCAGCTACTCAGGAGGCTGAGGTGGGAGGATCACTTGAACCCGGGAGGTGGTGGCTGGAGTGAGGCGAGATGCTGCCACTGCACTCCAGCCTAGGTGGCAAAGTGAGACTCCGATTGAAAAAAAAAAAAAAAAAAAAAAGCTGTAGCCTCTGTTACGTGGTACCAAGCTGTGGCCAAACTGTTGGCCACTGTATCTTCACGTGGAGCTGCTCTGAGAACTTGCACCTGTGTAAAGCCACGGGACCGGTTGTCACCAACAAAACGGGAGCACGGCTGATGTGTGCGCCTTTCCCAGCAATGAGTTAGGGAGCAGGTTTCCCTTCTCCACTCCCTTCCCCCATCTGCCCACTTGATCTGAGACCCGTGAGGCCCTGGGGAGCAACAGAGCTCTAAGAGCTTCAAAGGGGCCTGGATCCAGGAATAACTTGGTGAAGAGCTGCCTGCTACTCTGAACATCCACGTGTAACGATAAGCATCTCCTGTGTTAGGACACTGAGATCTTGAATGAAACAGACCCCCTACATCTTCAGCAAAGGCTAGCAAAATGTGACAAGCTCGGGCAACACGGGTGGCTGAAGGGAAGGGGAAGACAAGACGGCAGGGAGGATCCTCTCAGCTTCCAGTCCTCCATCTGGGAGCCCTCAGAAAATCAGGAGCGCACCAGGCTGGGGTGTCAAGATACGGCTGCGGTTTCTAGAGCTGCTCTAACGCAGTCCGACAGACCACGTGCCTTTGAAGGACAAATGTATCGTCTCCCGCTTCTGGAGGCGACAAGTTCCAGATGAAGGGGGGCCCTCTGTGCCTGCTCCCTGCTCCTGGCGCATTGCTGGCCATCTCCACACTCCCTGGCTTGCAAAGGCATCACCCCATCCTCTGTCTTCACGTGGCGGTCTCCCTGTGCCCAAATGCCCCTTTTAATAAGGACACCAATCAGACTGGAGTAGGGCCCACGCGAATGTCCTCATTTTAACTTGAGTACCTTTGTAAAAACCCTGTTTCTAAGTGAGCTCACATTCTAGGGTACTGGAGGTAAGGACTTTAAACATCTTTTTTTTTGTGGGAGACACAATTCAAGCCCCGGGAAAGGCCCAGTTCCTCACTCCAAGCTCAATTTTAATGAAAGCAAATCAAGGGACAGGCTGGGAAGAGGATCCCTGTCCCTCTCCTAGCTGACCCCACCTGGGGTGGGGAGGCAGACGGCCAAGAGACCCCAACACAGCTGCCTCCACAGAGGCTGAGACCATGAGCAACAGCTAATACTGACCAAGGGCCTCTGAAGATCTTTGGGGCACTGTGCTGACCCGAACCAGGCGAAGGACGGTTTCAGTACCTTGAAGCAAAAGCCTCACACGCTCTGGCCTCACCTAGACGGGCTGGATCCACGATGGCCAGGAGGGGCCCCTTCTTCCCTTCACCCATGGCCACACTGCACATTAGCAGAGCTGGGGACAGGCTGGCTGTGCAGGGATGGGAAGGGTGCTGCGGGCTGCTGGCGGCCGTTCTGTGTAGCTTCCCTAAGTCCTTCGCCCAAGTCCTAGCTGTGGCTGACCTGGGGAGCAGTGACGACACTTACAGCTGCAAGGGACCAAACAGCAAGCCAGCAGTGGGTTCCTAAGGTGCTCCTCACAGAGGCCAGGGTGGCTGCGGGCAGGGGACTCCTTGGTGTGTGCAGGAGCTGAGTGACACCAGGACTCCAGCCAGCGACTGTGGTTCTTGTGATGTCACCACACCACCTCCATCCATGTCAGCCTCCCACACGAGAAAGGGGATGGGTGGCCCAGAAATGCTTGTTTTCTAATTTTTTTTTTTTTTTTGAGACAGGATCTTACTCTGTTGCTAAGGCTGAAATGCAGCAGTGCAATCACACCTCACTGCAGCCTCAACCTCCTGGGTTCAAGAGATCCTCCCGACTCAGCTTCCTGAGTGGCTGGGACTACAGGCATGCGCCACCACACCCAGCTAATTTCTGTATTTTCTATGGAGATGGGGTTTCACCATGTTGCCCAGGTTGGTGTCAAATTCCTGGGTTCAAGTGACCCTCCCACCTCGGCCTCCCAAAGTGTTGGGATTACAGGTATGGGCCACCACGCCTGGCCTGCTCCCTCATTTCCTAAAGGGAAAAACAGACCTCTCGGAAACGGGCAACAGCCCACCATGGCCCCTGCTGGCAAAGGGGAACAAGCCACCCTGTTAACAGCCTCCTGCGGTGCTGGCTGGGCCCCGGGCACACTCCCACCAGCACGACACCCAGGGCTGCCGGGGACAGGCTGGGATCTGCTCCCGTTGAGCGACGGGCAACTGGGCAGAGCCACTCCGTATCTAGCATCCTGAGACCCTAGACCTGAAGCCAGGAGGTATCTGGGGCCCGTCTCTCCCCGCAGAAAGGATGGGTATAAACTGGCCTGGCTGGGCGGCGGCTGTATGAGACACCGGAGCATGGACACAGAGAAGACGGGACTATGGGGGAAGATGCAGTAATGCCTGGCCAGCCTCCTGAGCCCTGGCAGACACTCTGTAACCAGGAGCTGTGATGGCCTGCACCCAGCTCCCCCCGCCAGCAACCACCCCTAGTATCCGCATGAAGCAGACATCCGGCAAAGTGAACCCAGTTTATTAGAAAAGGTGTGAACAGAGTTGCACCGACAGGAGTAGCCCCAGCCCTCTGCCCACCCTCACCCACACCCACACCCATGCCACCCGCCCCCAACGGGTTGTAGTGCCTCTCAGGGCGCAGCCTCCAGTGGCCTGGACAGCAGGGTCCCGGAGTGCCGGCTGCTCCCGCCCCAGCTCCCTGATAGATTTATTGCACTTGAGAAAGAAAGCTCTGATCCTCTGCTCCCATCCCCCCACCCTGCCCGGCCTGCACTGTCTGGGGCTGTTCTGCGCGTGTCAACCACCGCCAGCACGCACCGCTCCTCCGGCACCAGGCTGCCTGCTCGGCCCTGTGCCCAGGGCCACAGGGGACCATCCCACCACCACCCAGGACCCCTGCCCTCTGCAGGGCAAGCCTGGCCCCTCCAGAACAGGCGCCTGATGTCCTTGAAGAACTCCTCCTGCTCCCCCTCCTCCCATTCACCCCCAGAGTCTTCCAGTGGTGGGCTCATAAACAGAAGTGCCTGAGTCGCACGGGGAGGGCCGCTCCCTGTAGCTCCTGCACCCCTTGTAGTGTTGCTGTGGGGGGAGGGGGGCCCCAGAATGGCCCCCACCCCTGGCATCCTGGGCCTCAGGAAGGCTGGGGGGAAGGTGAGCAGATTCTCATGGCTCTGGCCTCAGCTCATCGCAGACCGACCGGAAAAAGGGAACTTGGGGAGGAGAGATTGCGGGAAAGACTGTCAGAGCTGGGGACTCTCTCAGCTCCTCCCCAGTGCCCTGGGCCCCGGGCCTAGCCTCACCTAAAGTGTCACAGTGTCTCCTGCCCGGATTCCTGACTGGCTTCCAGAAGCAGCTCCTCAAGCTCCTTCTCATTCTTGGAGCAGCTCAGTTCTGTGTAGGAGGATGGGCCAGCAGCCCCGTCAGGCGGGTGGGGCAAATACAACCTGTCCCCAGCCAGACCCTCGGGGCCTGCAGAGGGCCCAGAGACCGCTGAGATGGTCAGGCTCAAGGCAACACACCTTACATGCCCCACCCCAGGAAGAGCTCCCAGGACCCAAGGGAAGTGCGGTGTACATGAAAACCAAGCCCCACTTGTGCTGGCCCCTGTGAGAACCATTTTAAAGAGGGGAAACTGAGGCCCACAACAGACAGAGGCTTGCCTGAGGTCACACACAGCACCCAGGGCCCCTCATCACTTGCCCTAGGGCCCCTCTCACCGTGCTCCAGGCCGCAGCTGCCCCCCTTGACCTCAGGCCCCGGGGGTGGCTCAGGGGGCAGTGCCAGGGCGAACTCGGGCTTCAGGCCGTTGGGCAGCGATGGCCCTGACTGAGGCGGCTCCGGTGGTTGCTGAGACTCAGAGGACCCTGTGTCCCGGGTGACAATGGCCCCGGCGGGTGGTAGGGAAGGTGAGGCGGGTGGGGAGGGAGGGGGCGGGGGAGAAGGAGGGATTGGGGACGAAGGGGGCTCTGCCCTCTCGGGTGGGCTCTCCACCCGAGTCACCACAAACACCTTGTGGCCCCGGCCTGGGCTGGACACGGAAATCCGCTGCTCAGTGGGTGTGGAGGGGCTGCCTGGGGGACTCCTGTCCCCAGGGCCCAGGGAGTCCGTGGGGGGCACCAGGGCAGGACAGGGGGTCTCATCCCTCTCCCCTTCCTCTTCCTCCTCATCCTCCCCATCCGAGTCCGAGTCTGAGTCTGAGTCCGGGCTGGGTGCGGGGCTGGGGGCCCCGTTCTGCACCCCAGCAGCGGGCTCGTCGTCGGGCTGGGGCTCGGTGGCGGTGGTCTCAGGCACGGAGGCCAACAGCTGCGGCGGCTGCTCCTTCTCCTCCCGCTCCCGCGCCAGCACCAAGTTGCGCTTGCAGCCGTTCTGGATCTCGGCCAACAACGCCTTCTGCGTCTCGATGAAGCTCTTCACCTGTGGCGGGAGCGCCTGGCTAGGGCTCTCAGGCCGGCCCCACCACCCGGCCTTCCACCCGACCCCCGCCCGCCCCAGGGCTGCAGGGCCGTCCCCTGCTTACCGCCTCCTTCTTGGGCTCACGGTCGAGGTCCAGGCGCAGCAGTGAGTGGTTCACCTTGAGGGCCAACGACAGTGCCATGAGCCCGCCTGTCTTGATCTCGTTCTCCCGAAGGTCCAGTCTCAGGAGGCGGGGGCTCTCAGCGATGAACTCGGCCACCGCCACCGCGCCTGGGGGGGCACCGCAGGGGCTGGCCACGGGCCCCACACCCGGCTGGCCGCCCCGCTGAGCCCAGCAGCCCGCACCCGGGCGGCCCCGTACCCTACCCTCGCACGTGAGCTTGGTGGAGGCCAGCCCCAGGCGCAGCACGCTGCGGTTGCTGATGAGCCCGTTCTTGAGGTGCCGCACACCCTCGTTCCCGATGGGGTTGTGGCCCAGGTTCAGCGTCTCCAGGCTCTGAGTGTGCGGCTGGAGGGAGGGGGCGTAAGGGTGAGGAGGGAGCCGTGGTGGCGGAGGAGGGCCCAGGATGCCGAGTCAGGAAAAGCGTGAAGAGAGCCAGGGTCGGGCGTTCCTTTTCCTTGGCGCGCCTGCGCGTTGAGCACCGGCGTCGTCCTGCCCTGCCTCAGGCCTGGCCTGAAGTCCCTTCTGTGCCTGAAGTCTTCCCAAATGCCAGGTCCTCTGTCCACTCCCAGGCACCCAGTCAGTCCCTACCCCCCACAGCCTGAGCCCCTGGCCAGGGCCTGGACCTTGAGCGCCCTGAAGCCCCTAAGGCGGGCGACTCTTACCCAGGGTTTGGGCACACCAGTGCTCACCCTGAGAGTCTCTGTGCCTGCTTGGCTTGCTTTAAGCACCGCGTAAAAACTGAAACCCCGGTGCGGTGACTTACACTCATAATTCCAGCACTTTCGGAGGCCAAGGCAGGGGGAATCACTTGAGGTCAGGACTTCAAGACCGGCCTGGCCAACATGGTGAAACTCCATCTCTACTAAAAATATAAAAATTAGCTAGGTGTGGTGGCGGGCACCTGTAGTCCCAGCTACTTGGGAGGCTGAGGCAGGAGAATCGCTTGAACCCGGGAGGTGGAGGCTGAAGTGGCTGCAGTGAGCCTAGATGGCACCAGTGCACTCCAGCCTGGGTGACAGGGTAAGACTCAGTCTCAAAAAAAAAAAAAAAAAGATAAAGCAGCGCTGCTCCTCAGGGAAAACAGGCACAGAGGTTGAATGAGGAAGCAGGTGGGGCTGAATTTAAATCGTCGTGAACCTGCAGGGTGGGCAGGACAGGAGCCGTCAGCTGTAGACAACTGTGCTGAGAGCTGGGATGGGAGGCGGCAGCGGGGACCGAGGTGCCTCCCTCCCCTGCCAGCCTGACTCACCAGTGTCATGCCCAGGAAGGCCATGCCCGTGTGCGTTAGCTGGTTGTTCCACAGCACCAGGGTCACCAGCCCCTTCCTCTGCTCCTTGAGGCCCTCGCAGATGTAGGCCAGACCTGCGGAAGGCCGGCAGTCAGAGCCCTGTCTGGGGCCGGGGTGCTTCCCCGGGAGGGGGCTGTGGGGTGGGAGCAACCCCTTCTGCTTAGGACCTCCGTGGAGGTCCCACAGGCCCAGGCCCTGCCCTGCAGCCCTGCCTCGGCCTGGCACCCTTGGGCACACATCTGTGACCCCTGGGCCCGGGTGCCCGGATGACAGCCTCCCCCAGATGCTTCTGTTCTTTGCTCAAATGTGACCACCTCCAGCCCACCTCACCTCGAAGCCGGCTCACTCCCACCCACAGTCAGCACTGTCTCCCTCCAATGCAGATCCCACCATCTGACGGGCTGCAGGTTTCACTCATCTTCTCTTTGTCTCTAGACTGGAGTACAGGCTCCCGAGGGCAGAGCCCTGTGTCTCCCTCCCGGCTGAGCCCAGAGGCCTACAGCCATGGTCCTGGACAGGTGCTCAGCAGAGTGCGGTCTGGGCCTGCCACCTGGGGACACAGTGACCCTCCCCCCACCCCTCCAGGATGCAACAGGAATGCCTCCTTTGACGGATCCCCATTCTCTGCTCAACCCCCCAACATCAAACACCAGAGCTCCTCCCACTGCACTCGTGGCTCCCTCCATCTGGACCCTTTCCCAGGCTTCTCACAAGGCTGGTTCTGCTTCCAGCCTCCAGATGGAAACCCAGAGGCCCCGACCCACGGTGGTCTTCCCTCTTCCACCATCTGAAAGCAGCCTCCAGCTGAGCCCGTTATCGCAGCAACACTGCTTTCTCTTCAGATTGTAATTATTCACTTCACCTCATCCTGCGGCTGTCAGCTGAGGTGTCTCCTCCTCCAGGAAGCCCTCCCTGGGCCCAGACTGATCAGACCCTGCCTCTGGGCTCCATCAGCCCAGTCCTGTCCAGTCTAGGTTGTCAGTGGGTCTAGTCTTGACCACATCTGTGTCCCCAGCACCACCCAGCGCAGGGCCACCCAGCGCAGGGCCGGGCAGAGTGGGTGCTGGGTGACAGGTGTGGGGAGGGGTGGGCCCCTGCACCCACCCGAGTCCAGCACGTGGTTGTTCCGGAGGTCCAGGATCTGCAGGGAGCAGTTGAACTTGAGCAGGTTACCCAGCTGGGCCGAGTCCTGCAGGCCATTGAGCTTGTTGTCCGCCAGGTACAGCTCCCGCAGGTTCATGTTCATCTTCAGGGCCGTGGCTGGGGATGGGGGGCACGGTGACTGGGCAGGCCCTGCCCAGATCTGGTACACGGCCCCTGCCCCCAGCAGGCCGCACGTCCCACTCACCCTCCCGGGCTTGGGGCTCACCAAGCAGCATGAGGGGCCGCCCCGACAGGCTGGCATTCTCCAGGTGCAGCACTGCCAGGCTGCTGCGGATGCGCAGGGCACGGGCCACGAAGGGCGCCGAGTGGTCCAGCAGGGGCGTGTTGCGGGCGTCCAGGTACTGCAGGCAGCTCGTCTGCAGGGGACGAGGGGACAGGGGTGAGGCACTGGCTCAGGCCTGCCCCAGTGCTCCTGGCGCCAGCCCAGGACCTGTGGCCCCACATCTCAACGAGCAACGAAGCCACAGCTGTTGTCTGGCTATGTCGCCTCGTTTTACAATAGGGGAAACTGTGGCTGGGGAGGGAAGGCTCAGTCTGGGGTCTCATGGGTGAGCGAGGCAGGGCTGGTGGCAGCCAGGATCCCCAACTCCTGTGTGGCTGGGAGGTTCCCAGATAGCCCCGACCCTTCCCTGCACCCAGCCTTCACACAGGAGTGACGTGGGAATGGCGACCATGGCCACCTCCAAGAAATGACTTCACGGAGGGATGACATTGTGGATGGGAGAAAGTGGAGGTCACGAAACGCCTCGCAATGAGAGAAGGGGCTGGGGGCCTGGGGGCCAGGACACCTCTCAGCCCTGTTCTCCTCCTGGCCTGAGGGCCAGGCCCAGCATCCCCACAACAGCCCACACTAAAGAGCTCATGCAGTCAGAGCCTACGGGCCATGCCCTGAGACAGTGCCTCCCTGTGCCAGGAGCCTGAGCTGCCTCTTCCTGGAAGCCGAGAGGCGCCCACCTTGCGCATCATGTGGGCGGCCGCCTGCCAGCCCCGGGTGCCTATGTGCTTGTTGAAGGAGATGTTGAGGTGGGTGGCCGACTCGTAGTACTCGATCATGTCGAAGAGGGCCGAGGCACCCTGCAGGTAGAGATTCGGGGGCTCAGCTCTGGCTGCCCTGGGGGAGAGGCGTGGGCCCTGACACTGGGCCCACTGAGAGATGAGGGGTCCAGGGTCTGGAGAGAGCCTCACGGGAGAGGAGGACAAGCATAGACAGGGCCCCGTGGGCCACGGGGACAAACCCTTTCCTTCTCTGCTGTAGCCAGTCTGTTTTTTGTCACTTGCCCTCCAGAGTCCTTGACTGATGTGCTGAGTGACCAGGACAGGCCTTGGTGTTCCTGAGCCTGGGCCTCAGGATCCGGACATCAGGGGTGCCTGGGGACTTCCAAGGCTGGGGAGGGGAGGGCCCTTGGCCCTTGATGGGAGGCTGCTCTCAGAATGCTTTCCAAGCCCATCCCATAGGAGCTGGACCCGCCAGCGTGGTTCCTGAAAGGGCTCCTGGGGGCCACACGCCTGCCCCTCAGCTCAGCGCCCCAAGGCTCTCCTTGCTTATGAGGGTGGGCCATAGGGGCCCCAACGCACCCTCCACATCCACTCTGGTCATACTGGATGTCTCTCTCTTGCCCTGCCAGAGGTCCCGCCCTTGCACCACCCCTCAGCCTTTGTCTAGGGGACCCCCTCCTCCTGCAGTGTCCTCTCCCCACCCAAACCTCGAAGGGGCCCGGGAGCTCAGGGAGCCGAGTGGGCGGTGGCAGGGCTGCTCACATCTTCATCCAGGTTTGTCTGCTCCAGGTCCACGACCTTGAACTGCAGCCTCTTGAAGACCTCTTCCAGGGCCTCGCAGGTCTTGTAGTCAAGCTTCTCACCTGGGGGGAGTCAGCAGCCGTGCGCATGTCTGAGACAGCGCACCTCCGCATGGCGGGAGCATGGCCAGGGGAGGCTGGAAGGGCCCTCTGCCCCCACCCTCCCACCCCACACCAGGCCCAGCCCCTGCCCTGGCTCAACTCAGCTCCAGAAGCTGCTGACCCCAGGCAGGTCCTCAGACTCACCTCTAGGGAGCCCCCGACCTGCCCATGACCCAAGGGCTCCCAGTCCCTGGCCAGACACACACCTTTCAGGTCCAGACAGTCGAGGCGGTGCCCGAGGTCTGTGAATTCCTGAGAAAGCAGAGTGGATGGGGGTTAAGGCAGAACGACACTTGAACAGGGAGGCAGTTGAGGCCCCAAATGGCTGCTATGCCAGAGGTCAGGCAGGGTTCCGGGGTGGGGTTTCTGCAAAGGCACTGAACAGAGGCTCAGATGCCACCCACCAGCTGGAACCTGGGGTACAGGGCCTTAGATAGCGAGAGAACTCTGCACCCACACGACTGAGGACCAGCCAGCCCTGCAGCCAGGCAGGCGTCGGCAAAGCGCCTCTGCCCCAGTGGGACCAAGCGAGGGAGTAGGCCCAGCATCTCTGGGGGATGTCCCGACAGAGGGAGTCTGTGCAAAGGCTGTGAGGCAGGAAATGAGCCTGGGAAGCTGGCAGGGCTGGGCTCAGGAGGCCTCTTGGTGAAGGCAGAGCCTGGGGCCCAGCACCCAGTTAGAGCCCACCGCCCTGCAGACACCAGCTCCCGCCCTCTGGGCTTACACACATCACCTGTAGGGTGGATGCTGCACGGCTGGTCTGAACTAGGCCGTCGGGCTCCAAGGACCCACCCTCTCAGCTGCCACACAGAGCAGCCACCCTTCTTGAGACCTGGCAAGCCCCTCTTCTGGAATGTTCCAGAGAACCTACCCTAACCCCAGTGAACAGTGATGGACAAGGAGCGTGGTTGCTTCCAGCACAGCTGAGGGTCAACAGCCCGAGGACAGGCAACCCTGGAACCCTTGGGACCAGCGGTGCTTCACTGACTAGGCGTCAAGCTGGGGCCCACAGGAGAGGCGCCGAGGGAGGGGGCTGGGGGAGTGGCACGGTGGGAGAGCCACCTCTGTGGAAATGGAAAACCAGCAGGTAGCTCTCAATAGCCACCTTACCAACGCACAGAAAAGGTCAGGAAATGCCGAGTGGCCAACAACGGGGGTTCCCGAGGAGGGGGCCTTGGGGCAGGAGATAAGAGGTGGATTTGGTTTTTCAGATCTGTAGTATTTTAATTTTTTTTTTAACCTGAGGATATATGTTATTTCTGTAATTCTGACTTTTATGAATATGCTGGGCGTGGTGGCTCATGCCTGTAACCCCAGCATTTTAGGAGGCCGAGGTGGGCAGATCACCTGAGGTCAGGAGTTCGAGACCAGCCTGGCCAACATGGCGAAACCCCACCTGTACTAAAAATACAAAAAAAATTAGCTGGGCGTGGTGGCGTGCACCTGTAATCCCAGCTACTTGGGAGGCTGAGGCAGGAGAATCGCTTGAGCCCAGGAGGCAGAGGTTGCAGTGAGCCGAGATCGTGCCACTGCATCCAGCCTGGACAACAAAAGCAAGACTCTGTCTCAAAAAAAAAGAAAGAAAGAAATTTTGTAATTCAGACTTACAAGAATCGTATATATGTCTCTTCCCCAGGGAACAGCGTTTCTTTTGGGGCTGACGGATACCTGAATGTCTTACTTTATAGAATTCTGTGCTCTTCATATTTATGAAGAAACTGATTAGTTCTCTAGCTGAGCAGCAGGCTTTCAAAGATGTATTCATGATCGCCTGGGGCTGGGGAGTGGGAGGCCCTCTCCTGCTGGGGTGGCTCCACCCTAGGGCCCCCCGACACCCACACTGGATGCACCCACCCCGCCCCTCCTGTACCTGCAGCTGTCTGAGGAGCTTGGGGATCTGCCTGCAGCTCAGCTTCTGGCAGGCCTGCTTGTAGGCGCCGATGACCTCATCCACGGTCACGTTCTGGGCTGCAGGGACAGGGGACCCAGGCCTGTGACTGTCCACACCCCGAGTCCCTCATGGGGCTCCACCCACTCCTGCCCCAAGGCCTCTGCCCCTACTGCCCTCTTCAGCCCTCCCCCAACAACAGGCTGCCTGAGCTCTGTACTCCCTTTCAGGCCCCCGGCTGGCCACTGCCCGGGGTAAGGTGCCCTTGGGCACCCCCACCCCAAGTCAGCACCGCCCTCCACGCCTCACCTTGGCTCTAAGCACCTTCACAGAAATACACAAGGAAGAGCACACAATCTTTCTACACATCAGCCACCTCCCCTACTAGACTGGGAGCCCAGGAGGACAGGACCGGGGCCGTCTTGGTCACCACCACGTCTCCAACACTGTCTCGGTGTTTTGTTTGTTTTTGAGATGGGGTCTCACACTGTCGCTCAGGCTGGAGTAAAGCGGTGAAAACACGGCTCACTGCAGCCTTGACCTCCCAGGCTCAAGCATCCTCCTGACTAGCAGAGACCAAAGGCGTGCACTGTCACGCCCAGGTCATTTTTATTTCTGGTGGGGATGGGGTCTCACTATGTTGCCCAGGCTGGTCTCAAACTCCTGGGCTCCAGCAATCCTTCTGCCTCAGCCTCCCAGAGTGCTGGGATTACAGGTATGAGCCACTGTACTTGGTCCTTGGTTTTTGGGGTTTTTTTTGTGCTTTATTTGGGTGAAAGAACGAATCCTCACTTTAACCCTATAAGGAAACCAAGCTCAGAGAAACAGCCTTGCCCAAGATCACACAGCTGGTATACATGGGAGCCGGGCTTTGAACTCAGCTCTCAACTACAATGCCACGTGCCTCTCAGAATCCCCACTCCCAAAATACTCTCAATAGCTACACAGACCCGTACAGCTATTCAGGGCCCGGCTCCCTGACCCAGGACACAGAAGCAGGTGGAAGGGACAGGCCTGGTCCCGGGTGTTCCCAGGCTAACAGGCAGTGGCTCCCAGCATGAATGAAGGGACGTAGCCCAAACCCAACAGCTGCAGCCCCCGTCCCTGAGAGGCCCACAGCCGCCACCACGCGGAAGCGAGGACTGGGCTTTCCATCTGCACAGACTTGCCTTTTCTGGACATTTGATTAAAATGGAATTGAAGCTGTGTGGCCTTCTGCGGTTGGCTTCCCTTACTGAGCATAATGAGCCCCAGTTTCAGTCCCTTTATACTGCTGAAGAGTAATTATAGGATGTGCTGCGTTTTATTTGCCCATTCACCAGCTGACAAGAATTTGTACTGTTTCCAGTTTCTGGCTATTAGAGCTTGGATTTTACCCCAGGGTGACCAGGGGAGCAGGAAGGAAAGGCTAGGAGCAGAAGAGGGAGAGGTCAGGCCTGAACCATTAGAAAGCCCTTCTTTGGGCCAGCAGATCCTGGGAATGGAGACGACAGGACGGGAAGGGAAGGGGGCCAGGAAGAGGGCTTGCTGGCAGCTTCTTGGGGCCCCCTCCCGCCCTGCTGCCATTCCCCTGCTGCTGGAGGCAGTGGGAGTCCCCGAGAGCTTCCAGTCCAGTAATATCTCCGTGTGGACTCCTCCTCCTGCCACCCTGCGAGGCCAGGGGCTCTGTACCCCTGGTCTCATCAAGCACTGCCCCATTTTCTAGGGGAAGAAACTGAGGTCCAGGTAAAGTATGGTGTCACCCTGGGACCAGGTGGCTGTTCCCGGGCAGAGTCTAACATCAGACCCCGGGACTCCTCTCTGGCCACTATGCTGGGTGGCGATGGGTTGCTGAACTGCGGTGTTAGAGGAAAGAAGCCGACAGAGGTCAGTTCCGGCCTCCCCAGAGGTCAGGCCCGGTTCCTGCCTGGGCACTTCCTCCTCCTTGCGGGTGGAGGCCTGGGAGGAGCTGCAGGTGGTCAGCAGACGGCAGGTGTCCCTCCTGCAGACAGAGAAGGAGCTGTCTGACAAAGGCCCATGTGCTTGCTGACCCTGGAGCTCTAGTGGGGACCGGAGCTGGCCCTGCCTGGGAAGGCAGCCCCCAGGACTCCAGCAGCTACCCCAAGTCATGGACAAGCCCATGCATGCCCCGGTCTTAACCAGTCGGGGTCATGAACTTGAGGGGAGAAACTTATTATCTCTTTATTTTCATGAATGGAACTGAAATTTAGCATTTCCTTCTTATTAACAGAGGCCAAAAAAGAGACAGAGAAAAGAAACAGTGTTTAGCAGACCTTGAGGCTGCCATGAAAAGAAACAACAGATCCTTTCCCATTGCATCAAGTTACAGTAGATTCTGAATGCCCATCACTACTCTGAGACTGAAAGCCTTATGACAGCTGCTGCTACATCCTCTCACTTCACGTGTCAGCGAGGAAAAGCATTCAGCCTGGCATCCTTTGCAATCCTATTTAATGTTCCGCCTTAAAAATCATCATCCTGGGCCGGGCATGGTGGCTCACGTCTGTAATCCCAGCACTTTGGAAGGCTGAGGTGGACGGATCACTTAAGGTCAGGATTTCAAGACCAGCTGGGAAACACGGCGAAACCTGGCCTCTACTAAAAATACAAACATTAGCTGGGTGTGGTAGCACGCTCCTGTAGTCTCAGTTACTCGGGTGGCTGAGGCAGAAGAATCGCTTGAACCTGGGAGATGGAGGTTGCTGTGAGCCAAGATCACGCCATTGCACTCTAGCCTGGGTGACAAGAGCCAAACTCCGTCTCAAAAAAAAAAAAAAAGAAAAAGGAAATGCAAATTGGAGGAACCATCAGAAGCATAAGAAGAATTCACATGACATACACAGCACTGCTGCCCACGGACTCTGCCAGGCGCTTCATCCAGGAGCGAGCGCATCGACTCTGTGAAGCCAGGAGTCATGCCAGGCCCACCCTAAGCTGTCCTGTGTGGCGGCTGAAGCCAGGGTTAAAGTCCTAGCCCCTGGCTCGGGAGCTCTGGATACACTCTCTCAACTCTCCACATTTCAGCTTCCTCAAGCTTTAAATGGGGAAGGGAAGAGTAGCTGTTTTACAGCGGGGGTGGACTAACAGAACTAAATCATTTGTGGAAAAAGTCCGGACCAGCCTAGCACTGCAAATGCTTAGTAGCGGCTCATGTCACAGCATTGCCAGCGTCCAGGATCAGGCTGGGGGTGGGCACTGCTGGGGCGAGGAGGCTGGCCCAGAGCTGGCTGTGGCATCAGGCTAGATACCACCATAACCCCTGACACAATGGCAGCCGGTCTCATGCACATAAAGTGCTTGAGGTGGCACCTCTTCGTTTTTTTTTGAGACTGTTTTGCTGTCACCCAGGCTGGAGTGCGGTGGCACGATCTCAAGCCACTGCAACCTCTGCCTCCCTAGTTCAAGCGATTCTCCTGCCTTAGCCTCCCGAGTAGCTGGGATTACAGGCACGTGCCACCACACCCGGCTAATTTTTGTAATTTTAGTAGAGATGGGGTTTCCTCATGTTGGTCAGGCTGGTCTTGAACTCCTGACCTCGTAATCCACCCGCTTCAGTCTCCCAAAGTGCTGGGATTACAGGTGTGAGCCACTGCAGCTGGCCAAGATGGCGCCTGTTCTTTGTACCAAGAGCCTCTGGGTGAGCCTGAGGCCCAGTTTCTAGGCTGGCAACCTTCACTCCCCACACAGCAATCAGACCACACCTTCAGCTGGGCACCTACAGGGTCTGGAACCAGGCCCGGCCTTGCAGGAGTCACCACCAGAGCCAGAGCCTGAGGAGGTCACATCCGCCCAAGTGCTTACAGAAGTGCAGTAGAAATGCACTTCTACTAAAAATACAAAAATTAGCCGGACGTGGTGGCGAGCTCCTGTAGTTCCACCTACTCAGGAGGCTGAGGCACTGTCAAGTAGAACCGCTTGAGCCTGGGAGGTGAAGGATGCGGTGAGCCAAGATCGTGCCGCTGTACTCCAGCCTGGGCGACAGAGTGACTCTGTCTAAAAAAAAAAAAGGAATGAACACACCAAAACTAAGATTTTACAAATACCATTGCTTAGAAATAAGGCTAAATATATCCAAATAAAAAAGAAACCAATCTATTAATAAGAAAAAAGAAAGAGCAGCATGGGCAGATCAGAATGTCACACCGACACGGTACTCACACCCGCCAGGCCCATCCCCAGCACTTCCAATGCCAATAAACACAGCTTCAATTCCCTGATCAGCGCCATGACGGGAGTATTAGTGCTCTCCCACTTTAGAGAGGAGACAGGGCATGTGGCTCACGCCTGCAATCCCAGCACGATGTGAGGCCCAGAGAGGAGGATTGCTTGAGGCCAAGAGTTTGAGACTGGCCGGCCTTGCCAACAAAGCCAGTCTCTACCAAATAATTTCAGGAAAAAAAAAAAAAACGAGAGAGGAGAAAACTGCGGCATGGGCAGAGTGTGATGACTTGTCCAAGGCTGCATGGAGAGCGGCTGGCTGGCCCAGGACGAGCCCTACACACAACTTTCCATTTAAAATGGTGTGAGGAGGTGGCTGAAAAGAAAGCGGCAGCGTGACACTTCATGAGCAGGTGTGGGTCAAAATAACTGACTCTGGCGTACTGAGCACTAACCACATGAGACGTGCTATCCGGGGCATTTCACACCCAGTTCGTCAGTATCTGCACTCAATGTGGACTCAAGCGGGGAGGTGATAGGCCCACCAGGTCTGACCACAGGGCCAGCTTGGACCCACCAGACTACGCCATGTCACAGCCCACATGACCCCATGATGGGCATGGAAAAGGTCATGCGATGCCCACTGTCTCAATTAAGGCGGCAGGAAGCAGGTGATCTTTGTCAGTCACGGTCTCCAGGCAAAGTGACTGAAGTCTCATAAAGGGGTGCGTCCCCAGGATCCAGGGGAGCACAGCCACAGGACCCCCATTCCACGGGCAGGGCCAAACAGCCATGGCAGGACTGCAGTTCTTGCAAAGGCCCGGGCTGGAACTCAGAGCCAGGTTCCAAAGGGAAGGGCTGCGCAATGGTTAGGGCACAGCTGTGGCCCTCAGGGATGGGGCTGGGATCTTTGCTGTCTCTCTCACACACTCAGTGACCTTAGGCAGGCTTCACAGCATCTCATAGGTCCCACCTGAGATAGTGTCTTGCAATATGGTTAAGAACATGAGTTCTGGGCCGGGCGCGGTGGCTCACGCCTGTAATCCCAGCACTCTGGGAGGCCGAGGAGGGCAGATCATCTGAGGCCAGGAGGTCAAGACGAGCCTGGCCAACATGGTGAAACCCCGTCTCTACTAAAAATACAAAAATTAACTGGGTGTTGTGGCGCATGCCTATAACCCCAGCTACTCGGGAGGCTGAGGCGAGAGGATCACTTGAAACCAGGAGTTTGAGACCAGCCTGAGCAACAAAGTGAGACTCTGTCTCTACAAAACAAACAAAAAATACAAAAATTAGCCTGTGCCTGTGGTCGCAGTGACTTGGGAGGCTGAGGTGGGAGGATAGCTTGAGCCTGGGAGTTTGAGGCTGCAGTGAGTTGCGATTGTGTCATTGTACTCCAGCCTGGGCAATACAGGGAGACTCTGTCTCTTAAAAAAAAAAAAAAAGAAAAAAAAAGAAAAAACATGTAAGTGCTCTTTAGCTTTTACATTCCTGTTGTTTCTCCAGCATGCAGTAAATCCACCACGTGCACACGTGTATGTGGGGTGGGCATGTATATGAGTGTGGGTCTCAAGGTCAGGGCTCAGATGCATTTGCTCAAGTCCGAGGCTCTGAAGGCCTGTTAAGCAGGGACCAGAATTCAAGTGGATGTCAGAGAGGAGGAGAGGTATGTTCAGAACACATGTGTTTGGGTGTGTGTGTATTCTCTTTTTTTTTTTTCTGAGACAGAGTCTTGCTCTGTCGCCCAGGCTGGAGTGCAGTGGCGTGATCTCGGCTCACTGCAAGCTTCGCCTCCCGGGTTTACGCCATTCTCCTGCCTCAGCCTCCCAAGTAGCTGGGACTGCAGGCGCCCGCCGCCACACCCGGCTAATTTTTTTTTGTATTTTTAGTAGAGACGGGGTTTCACTGTGTTAGCCAAGATGTTCTTGATCTCCTGACCTCGTGATCTGCCCACCTCGGCCTCCCAAAGTGCTGGGATGACAGGTGTGAGCCACCGCGCCCGGTCATGTGTGTGTATTTTCTACAAAGCAAGCGTGTGTTGGGGATGGATCTGCAGAGGTAATGGCTTGGAATAAGAAGACCTGAGTTCCATCCCTGGCCTGCCAAGGCTATGATAAACGATCACAAAAACCTCTTTCTTTCCCTCCCTGAAAGGGATACCTGTGGGGTCGCAGGCAACAAGGGCCGTGAGCCCGTGAGCGCATCATGAAGTAGTGGCACCAGTGTCACAGTGCTGGCTTAGTCAGCAGGAGACACAAATGGGGAAAAAGATGATGGTGGTGGTGATGGTGGCAGCCGCTTCCCGGTATCAGAAACTTACTCTGTGTAATGCATAGTGCTAAGCACTCTCTTTCTTTCTTTTTTTTTTTTTTTTTTTTTTTTTGAGACGGAGTCTCACTCTGTTGCCCAGGCTGGAGTGCAGTGACAACGATGGGTTCACGCCATTCTCCTGCCTCAGCCTCCCAAGTAGCTGGGACTACAGGCGCCCGCCACCACGCCCGGCTAATCTTTTTGTACTTTTAGTAGAGACGGGGTTTCACCGTGTTAGCCAGGATGGTCTTGATCTCCTGACCACCGTGTTAGCCTGGATGGTCTCAGCCTCCCATAGTGCTGGGATTATAGGTGTGAGCCACCGTGCCTGGCCTCTTTTTCTTTTTAAACAGTCAAGGTCTTGCTATATTGCCCAGGCTGGTCTTGAACTCCCAGCATCCAGCAATCCTTCCACCTCAGCCTCCCAAAGTGCTGGAATTACAGGCCTGAGCTGCCTCACCTAGCTCCCAAGTACTTCCCACGCACAATTTCACTTGGCCAGAGCAGCACCCCTATGATGCTGGCATAACTAGACCTCCATCTTATCAGGGAAGCAATCTGGGAGAAGAAAAGACACCTGCCCAAGTCATGGAGCCTGGAAGTGGCAGGACTGGAACACACCCCAGGACTGTCTTGCTCTGAAACCAGAGCACAGCTTAACTCTCGGCTCCCTTGTCTGGCCTGAGGAGGAGGAAGGGCCGGAGTGGAGGCGGGGTGTGGGGAGCCCTGGGTGGGATGGTGAAAGGCATGAGCTCCAAGGAGAGACACTGGTGTGCAGCAGCTGGTGGGCAGGGCCTTGCTGCCGCAGGGATGGGGCTCTGCTGCTCGCCCAGCAGGTGGTAGCCAGCTCCCCAGGGAGAGGGTGAAGGTCAAACAGAGCTTATCTCCCTCTCCGCCGGCTGTGGCCCTCACAAAGGGACAGGGAGAAACCTGATGCCAGGCATCAGGTGACAGGCAGAGAGATGTCTGGCATTTGCACACAGGTACAATGGTACCCACGAGATGCAAGGACAGGTTGGGCATCAGGGGGCGGTGATGACTCACACCATCCGTGCCAGCCTGGAGCAGGGCGGGGGAAACAGACACAGTCATCCAAGTGGGAGTCAAAACACCAGGAAGCAACGCTGTGCGGGGCCGGGGACACGGTGGGAGGGCGTCAGCTCTCAGAGGAGGGATGGGGAGGGAGGACGTCCAGACAAGCCTGAAGGAGGAGTATTTAGGGCTGCTCCCTAACGACCATGCTGACCTCTGGCTGGAGACAACCTTCCCATGTCCCGGTGTCCACCACATGAAATTGGGATGTCTGTGAGCTGGGTTCACAGAGCACCAGAGTCAGGAGGTCCTAGCTAGGGCCCAGGGGCCCAGATTTTAACAGGCCCCCATATGACTGTGATGGCAACCAGCCTCAGAATAACCATGCTTTGCAATGCAGGTGTTACTTTGCTATTTTGGAATGAACAGAAAGGAGCCAAGGGTGAGCTGGCCTTGAAAGGAGCGTTCCCAGAGGCTCAACCGGGCTCAGGTCTGGGTCTTCATTCAGGAGTCCCTGTGCAAACCCCGCAGCAGGCAGCAACCACTGGGGCAGGCTTAAGTGTGGCAGTGGGAGCAGGCCCGGCACCAATGCACACTGGGAGGGGAGCACTGGGGATGACACGGGATGGCGACCCAGTAGACCCTGGTGAGGACTTCACTCATTCTGCGGGAGACCGGAGCCACTGGGGGCGGGGGTCAGAGCAGCGACAGGATGGATTCGGGCTCATGGGAGGCTTGTTTTCTGCAGGAGTAGGGTACCCTGCAGTACTCACGGGGAGGGGCCTGGTCGTGCACGTGGGCAACCAGGAATGACACACCAGATTTCCTGTAAGTGCTCTTCCATCTTGGATGGTGACAGCCTCACCTGTCCCTGGATTTTGGCGGCTGAGCCCCTGCTAGTGCTCCAGTTCCAAGAGGGGTTGTGGGACACACGCGAGTCAATGCCCGCAGCCCAGGCACTGACACCCTGCTGGTTAGGTCCTGTGCTGCCCGGACCCCACAGAAGCCCCCGAGCGACCCCAAGAGACATCCTTTTACTATCCCCTTTTCAGAGTCAAGGCTCACAGAGGCAGGAGTACAGACTAAAAGGCCCAGGTCTGCCTCAACTTTATTATTGTTTTTCTCCATATTAAACTTGTAGTTTTATTCAGGTTTGATCTTAACAAATGTGTTGGGGAGAGAGACTGCAGGGAAGGGTAAAGCCCATGGGGGCAGGACCCCTCCCCTCTCTTCCTCTTCCCTCCCCATCTTAGGTAGGGCAGGGGGCTGGCTCCAGTCTGTGGGGATGGTGCTTAGGGTAAAGGGCCATGGCGAATAGGGGACCAGACCAGGGATGAGTGGGGAGGGCACAAGGACCATGTGCCAGAATCCACCACTTTCTGATTCCAGGTTGAATTTAAAAAAATAAGTAAGGCTGGGTGCAGTGGCTCACACCTGTAATCTCAGTACTTTGGGAGGCCGAGGCGGGCGGATCACCTGAGGTTAGGAGTTCAAGACCAGCCTGGCCAACATGGTGAAACCCTGTCTCTACTAAAAATACAAAAATTAGCCTGGCATGTTGGCGCGTGCCTGTAATCCTAGCTACTCCGGAGGCTGAGGCAGGAGAATCGCTTGAACCCGGAGGTGGAGGTTGCAGTAAGCTGAGATGGTGTCACTGCACTCTAGCTTAGGCAACAGAGTGAGACTCTGTCTCAAAATAAATAAATAGACCACAAGCATCACCCACCTTCTCCCCTGACCAGGGCTGTAGTGCAAGCAGGGAAAAGGATGGCAGCTTCACCAAGGCCATGGCTTTGCTAGCACCTGGCCAAAGGAGCTAGACGAAGGGCAGGGGCTCCCCGACAGATTGAGGGGGTGGGAAAAACCAAACTAAAACATCAAACATATTGTGTAGGAGGAGTCCAGCCTAGGGAAGGCCAGGGGAGGGGCCTCTGCAGGCTCGGAGGATCACTGCTGCCACCGCCGCCAGTCACCCTGGGAGCCAGTTCTTTTGCCATGGCCTTGACTGCAACAGCTGCCTCCTATGTCATGGCAGACAGCACGGTGATCAGGGGCCCTTCTCCACAGTTGTACTTTTGCTCGATCTCCTTGCCAAGGTCTCCTCAGGCAGAAGAAGGTCCTCTTGCACCTCCCTGATGTCCTGGAGCAGTGAGGGGTACCCACCCTGGATGCCAATCAGCTGGAAGTCATTCCTTTTGATGTTGGGGACATCCACATTATAAGTTGATAGGCAATTATCTTTATATTTCTTCCTAGTAAAGATGTCAGTGACAACCAGCTGGACCTTGGCATGGCTGTGCTTGCCAGTCTTACAAGTAGACATCTCGACCATCTTACAAGTAAGGCCAGCCTTTGAGCACCACGAAGCCATTGTTACATAATGCTGAGCACCGCATTGGGAAGGAGGCCGAGGCCCCTGCCTCTCTTGTCTCGAAGTCCAAATCATCTGCCATTTTAAGAGGCTTCAATTCCAACTCTCGCAAACACACTGACTCAACCCTGTCTTCTTGCTGCCTCTGGGCCTTCTGCTGCCGCTGCCTCTACCACCTTGCCTTGACTTTAAACACAGCTGCAGGCATCACACTATCTTGCTTAAATGATCAGACTAGGCTCTGCAGCAACTATCAACTCTGCCTTGTAGCATGAAAAGAGTAACAGACAGTATATAAACAAATGAGCCTGGACATGTGCAAATAAAACTTTATTTACAAACTCTGTCCGCTGGCCTAGGCTGTGGCTGCTGTGGACTGTTAGCTAAGCTCCATCAGAGATCCTTCTGGAAGGACATACAATAAACTAGGTGGATGCTTTTAGGAAGGCAAAGCTGAAGGAGGACAGGGAGAGAAACTTACTTCTCTCTATATACCTTTTTAAAAATGTTTAATTTTATTGATACATAATTATTATACATATTTATGGGGTATATGTGATATTTTGATAAATGCATACAAGGATTGAGTCAGGGTAATTATCATATCACCTCAAACATTTATCTTTTTTTTTTTTTTTTTTGAGATGGAGTCTTGCTCTGTTGCCCAGACTGGAGGGTAGTGGCACGATCTTGGCTCACTGCAACCTCCGCCTCCCGGGTTCAAGGGATTCTCCTGCCTCAGCCTCCCTAGTAGCTGGGACTACAGGCGCCGCCACCACACCCGGCTAATTTTTTTGTAGTTTTAGTGGAGACGGGGTTTCATTGTGTTAGCCAGGATGGTCTCGATCTCCTGACCTCGTGATCCGCCCGTCTCGGCCTCCCAAAGTGCTGGGATTACAGGCTTGAGCCACCGCGCCCGGCCCCGGCCTATCATTTCTTTACGTTGAATCTCTGTCCACCTTTTCACATCTTTTGAATACTGAGGCACATACACGTCTAGTCATAAGCCGCATAAAGCCATTTCAGTCAATGATGGACTGCGTATGCAGGCGGTGGTCCCATAAGATTTCCCACTATATGTTTACCGTCCGTTGTCTATGTTCATATACACAAATACCTACACTGTGTTACAGTTGCCGAGGGTACTCAGCACAGCCACGTGCTATGCAGGTGTGGAGCCCAGGAGCACTAGGCTATTCCAGGTAGCCCAGGTGTGCAGTAGGCTATGCCACCTAAGTTTTTTTTTTGTTTTTTGAGACGTAGTTTCGCTCTTCTTGCCCAGGCTGGAGTATAATAGCATGATTTTGGCTCAATGCAACCCTCTGCCTCCCCGTTTCAAATGATTCTCCTTCTGCCTCAGCCTCCCGAGTAGCTGAGATTACAGATGCCCACCACCACACCTGGCTAACTTTGTATTTTTAGTAGAGATGGGGTTTCATCATGTTGGTCAGGCTGGTCTTGAACTCCCGACCTCAGGTGATTCCGCCCGCCTCGGCCTCCCAAAGTGCTGGGATTACAGGCGTGAGCCACCGGGCCTGGCCTATGCCACCTAGGTTTGTGTAAGTCCACTAGGATGTTCACACAACCATGCAATCACCTAATGACGCAGTTCTCGGAATGTGTCGTCATTAAGTGATATAGGACCGTATTACTACACAACTCACACGTTAAGGTGAGAGAAACCAACATCACCAGCCCCTGTGCAGCCTGGCCACAGGCTGTGCTCCTAGTGCCTGTGCTAACTCAGAAGGCTGCCATTCCTGAGGCTTCCAGCAGATAATCAGATACTCAATAGGACTTGGTCACCGCTACATGCACAGGGATGGGCAGGGTGGGGAGAGAAGCTAGGAAGAACCTGGCTTCAAGCCTGGGTGACTGGGAAGCTGGTGGGGTCCCAAGCCAGGAAATACCGCAACACGTGGAAATAGACAGAGATGTTATTTTCTTCTGACAGCACGCAGGCAAATGTTATTTACAAAATTTCGAGAGAGAAGAAACACTTATTGTGGTATTTTCCAGAATTCTCAAGCCACGGAGGTAGGGCAAGGGTGCAGTAAAGTCACACCTGGAAACCAGGTCTGAGCTCTTGTTCACAACAATAAATAACCACCAACATGGCAGAGCCCCATTCCGCCACAGCGCGGGGGACTTGAAGCCAGGTGCCTAGGTTCCGATCCCTGCTCCATCGCCAACAGCACAGAGCGGTGACCGCCCTGGGCCTCCCCGCTGCATCAACAGCACCTTCCCAAGGAGGGCTTGGTGAGCTCACCCAGTCTGGCACTCAGCACCACAGGGCGCACAGGAAGGGCCCCTGTCCCCGACCCCCCCAGAACCGTGTGTTACAGTTGCTGCCACCACTCTGTGCCTGCCACATGCACCTACCCCACAAGGGGGCACCATCACCATCGTTCCACCTCACAGGCTCTGCAGGGAAGGTCCCAGCTGGGAGTCTCATGGCAGGTGGGTGACCGGCCCATGTGGGACAGCATCTCCAGGAGCAGCCTGGGAACCTGGTGCTGGGCCTCTCTGCAGGACTCTCCATGCTTGTCTGAGCCCCCATGACTTGAGCACCATCCTCCCCTATCTGGGTGGTTGGGCTGCACACCCGCAGGCAGGAGGCTGGGGCGCGGGGGTTGTGGGCCACCTGCCCTGAAGCCTGCACACTTGCGGCAGCCCCACAGGGAAAGATTTCAGGTCAAGTGAGAAACTCATCCTACAGGGAGCTCTGCCTTGGCGTGGGGTCTGGGAAAGGACGAAGTGGTCTGAGGCCAGAATGGCCCACTTCTCTTCCTATCTTCCCAGCTTTGGTCACCCAATCTCTCTCACCCCAGGACTCTGGGCAGGCCTCTTCACATTACCTTGACTTCCCGCTGTCCTCCCCAAAGGTCCTACGAGTGGATACGAGTGGATAGGTGCCCTGTCCCCAACCTCTGTTACAGTGATTGGTCAGGGACAGGAAGGTTACAGAGCCAGCCACAGCCGGTCCTAAGGCCTGAGATGGAACTCTCAGGAGAGAGGAGCTCTCTTCCCGCTAGGGTGGTTAAGACTGCATCCCATTTCTAGAGCTACTGGCAGCCATTCCTGCACCCGTCAGGAGGGAACAGCCTCCCGAGAATGAAGCCAGCTCAGAGGAAAGCCAAGCTCAGATATTTTTTTTAGATGGAGTCTTGCTCTGTTGCCAGGCTGGAGTGCAGTGGTGCGATCTTGGCTCACTGCAACCTCTGCCTCCTGGGTTCAAGCAATTCTCCTGCCTTAGCCTCCTGAGTAGCTGGGACTATAGGCGCGTGCTACCACGCCCAGCTAATTTTTATATTTTTAGTAGAGATGGGGTTTCACCATGTTAGCCAGGATGGTCTCCATCTCTTGACCTTATCATCCACCCGCCTCGGCCTCCCAAAGTGCTGGGATTACAGGCGTGAGCCACTGTGCCTGGCCAAGCTCAGAGATTAAAGAGATATCGTCTGATAAAGAGATATTGTGTCTGATGCCACACTATTCAGGACCCTTCAGATCCATAAGTCAACAGATCTTTGCTTTTTGCTTCAACCATTCTGTGTCAGGCTTCGAATTTAGGAGAATTCCAGGCTTCCAATTTAGGAGAATTCCGTCTTGCCTCTCATCTGGTAAACATTTCCCAAAACCTATATTTTTGGGGGTCCCCATCTGTCGCCCAGGTGGGAGTTCAGCGGCGCAATCATAGCTCACTGCAGCCTTGCACTCCTGGGCTCAAGTGGTCCTCCCACTTCAACCTCCAAAGTAGCTGGGACTACAGGCACACCCTACCATGCTTGGCTAGTTTTCCTTTTTTTATGTAGAGACCGGGTCTCACTATGTTGTACAGGTTGGTCTTGAACTCCTGGGCTCAGGTGATCCTCCTGCCCCAGCCTCCCAAAATGTTGGGATTACAGGTGTGAGTCACCAAGCCCAGCACCCAAAACCTACTCAGGCCAAGCTCTGTGCTGGCACTGGGGAGACAGGGATGGCTCTGAACTGGTCCCTGCCCTCCAGGGATTCTTGTCTGGCGGGGAAGGAGCACACAGATGATGCCTGAGAGCGAGGAGGGGGCTGTGCACGCACTAGACTGAGCAAAGGCCAGGCAGACAGGTACAGTCAGGTCTCAGGGGCCACCTTTCAGCCTTGTCAAAAATCTGGACCTCTCTTGGGAGGATTTCTAGGATCACTGGGGGAAAAAAAAGAAAAGAAAAATAGAAAAATCTGGACCTCTCCACTCACGGGGCATTGTGCTCTGGCCACATCCCAAATTCTTCCCTTCCCCAGAGGGCCTAGTGCTTCCCAGCACCTCACATTCTCCCTCCCCTTTACATATTACATGGTACATGCTCTCATTGCTTACTACTTCAATTCTCAGCTTAGGGGTGCCTTCTCCAGGAAGCCCTCCCTGACCCCCACGGTAGGACAGGCCCCACTCTCTGGCCTCCCCACCTCAGCCCCATCCCCTCTGAGCTGTCACCATCTGGAGACCTGTGTGTCTCCCCCACTGGACTATGAGCCCTAGGAAGACAGTATGGGGTAGTCTGTGGTCCACACTGTTTCCCCAACATTGCCCCACATGGGGCCAGGCACAAAGAAGGTGAGTGAGCAGACAGGGGAAAAGCTCACATCTGGCCGCTGCAGCAGACCCTGAAGGTAGATGGGGATGTTCTGGCCAGGAAGGGCCCGGTCTGCTCCATGCTTAGGAAGATTACTGCAGGGACTTGGCCCAGTGAACAAGGAAGCCTGCAGGCAGGGGAGAGGGATGCCAGGGCCTCGAAGCTGCAAGAAGCTACTCATGTAGTGAAATACACTCTAAAATTCTAAAACATGCCCTAAAGCAACCCCTGCACAGAATGGTGCGAGCAGCTCTGCCTCTACCACGCTACAGACGCGATGGTCTTCTCAGGTCACACCTCTGGGAGCGGACAGAGGGAGGCTTGAACCAGAGCTGTCTCTGTCCTGCATCAGCTCCCTGAAGCTCTCAGGCCCCTGGCTTCAAACCGGACAGACAGGTTGTGGGGAACTAGAAATGCAGCCTTCTCAAGAACTTCAAGACAAGGAGGCTGCCAGAGACTGTCTTTCTCTGTTGGGTTTCCAGGATGTGGAGAGCAGGTCCTACCCTCAGTAGAGATGCCCTCATAGGTTTCTTCCTGGTGCCTATAGGAAGACCCAGCCGCCAGAGGCCCTTCACAGGTGCCAGTGCTGGGTGGGAGAGGTATGGACACCTGGCCCAGCCTGGGGTGCACCCACCCCTGGGACAGCCCCCCAAATGCCTCCAATAGGCAGTGGCCCAATCCCCCACAAGCCAGCTCTGTCCCAGAGCCTTCTGCACAATCAGCGAGACAAATCCAGGGGCAGTGGCAGAACAGCATCAAGGCTATGATGGAGGGAGGGAGGGAGGGAGGGGACACGGAAGCAGGGAGGATGGCCAGGCTGGGATCAGCTGCCTCCATCTGGAAAAGTCTCAGAGATGGCAAAGATGCAAAAGGCGTCCCTGGCAAAGAGAACTTTGTGAAGAAAGTGCAGGTGCAGGAGGCTGCCTGATGCATCTGGCAGTGAGTTGCACAGATCAGGACCTGGAGTGTGAGACGAGAGGGGTCAGCAAGGAGACTGGAGGGGTCGGGGTCCTGCTTATGGAGCACGGGAGGCAAAGCGTACACATGGAAGAGCTGCATGGCCAGACCTCACTTGGGGGCGCTGGGGAGGGGCTGCTGTAGTCATTGAGGTCCTGATCCTTGCCAGTGGCAGAACCATCTGAACACAGTGCCCCAGGGCCTTTGCACCTGTTACCCCCTGCCCCTGACCACCCCTCTTCCTCACATCCCAATGGCTCCTTCCCTCCTTGCCTGCAGGTCTACACTCTCAAGTCACCTCCTCAAAGGCCTTCCCTGGTCACCCTCCAAAAAGTCAGCCCCTTTATCACTGTGAATCCCTGCTTCCTTCTCTAGGTAGCACTTCTTATGACCTAGCAGGAAGCGTAGTAATCTGTGCATTTATGCTATAATGAGGGGAGAACTCTTACCCCTTTTGTTCACTGAAATATCCCCAGAAAGGTCTTCACTGGGCACACAGTAAGTGCTCAATAAATATATGTTGACTGAAGCAACACGAAGGTGGGGCTGGGGTGGGTCTCTGGAGTCAGCGCAGGTGTGAGTCCCCAACTCAGACAGGGCCAGCTGGGTGAACTCAGGGAAGGTCCCTTCTTGTCTATGGCAGGATGTTGGGTATCCCGCACTCAGGAAGTGAAGGGATGCATGTGACGAGGTCATCAACCGATGTGCTCAGCCCAGAGCCAGCCTGGGGCAAATGCCTTCTACACACCTTCACTGGGTGTCCAGTTGCTTCCTGCGCTCCCACAATGCCACAGCCTCAGTTGGGGAGCAGGGGAGGGACAGAACCACACAAGGCCTCCTGGGGCCTGAAATAGGGAGGAGGAGGCAGAAAAGCACCCACAGAGCTTTCTGTGGGAGCCCCACGCCCTCAAGGCCTCGCTACCTCTGCGGATACGCTGCTGCACAGTCTCTGTCCCTGCAAAACCACACGTCTACGCTGCCCACGTGGAGACCATCCTCACTCCCGCCTCCAAGCCCTTCCCCAGGCTGCTCCACCCAGAATCAGTCTGATCACTCATGTAAGTCCAATGCAGCGGGCTTCCCAAGGGCAGGCATTTCTCAGGGGAGTATCTTTACTGAAGGGGGCCCCAGGGCAGGCTGATGTGCTCAAACCCAGATCTCTAAGTCCAATCCTGGAGCAACCACAGAATGACGCCCGTGGAGGCCCCGGCACCCCATTGCAGGCATCCAGAGGCCCCTCAAGAGCAGGGCTCACACCAGCCTCTGGACTCCCTGTATAGACTGCACACAGCTGCCTACACACCTCTCGGGTCCTTGCGTGAGGACGCTGTATATTCACTGTGTGGCACTGGTCAGATTTCCTGGGTGGAGAAGGCTCTTCCTGTATTTGGTGAGCTCCCTACCTAGGGAATCCAGTGGCCTCACTCCCGCCCATCCAAGGGCCCAGGTGTCCTCCTGCCTGGTGACATCCTCCCCACACATTCCCTTGCTATGAATCCTGCAAGGGTCTGTTTCTGGGCTTACAGCTGAGAGCCGCGGCTGACACACGCACTGCCTCCCATGGCAGGGAGACAGACGCTGTAAGAAGGAAAGTCCCTCATCCCAGAGTGTGAGTGTGAATGCAGGTCTGTGCTTCTGACCCCCTCCTTCCAGCCACTGTCCCGCATTTCCCAACAGTGATCATCTCTACCCTCTTCCACCACCCCCATAACCCCTGGTGGCACTCAGCAGAGAGGGATGCGGGAAGAGAACAAACACCGCGTAGGGCCCTTCTACTGCGCTTTACCACTGCAGCCGTAACTTTGCGCCTACTCCCAAAACTAAGCGACTGACAAACTTGATCTCATTTCCACTTCCTAACAGCCCTGAGAAATAGAAATTATCTCCCCAACTTTCCAGAGGAGGCTCAGAGAGGAGAAAGGACCTGACCAAGGACATTGTTCCCTCTCCAAGGCAATTTGGCAAGACCAGTCAAAAGTACAAATGGGTGGGGCGCGGTGGGTCATGCCTGTAATCCCAACACTTTGAGAGGCCAAGGCTGAGGCAGGCAGATCACCTGAGGTCAGGAGTTGGAGACCAGCCTGGCGAACATGGTGAAACCTTGTCTCTACTAAGAATACAAAAATTAGCCAGGTAATCCCTGCCTATAATCCCAGCTACTTGGGAGGAGAATCGCTTGAACCTGGGAGGAGGATGTTGCAATGAGATAGGTCCAGCCTGGGCAACAGAGCAAGACTCCAGCTCAAAAAAAAAAAAAAAAAAAAGTACAGATGCCATGCATATACCTTTTGATTAGCAATTCCACACCTGGAGATTAATCCTACAGACATACTTGCAAAGATGGAAAATCATACATGTAAGGACAGTCACTGCAGCAGCTTGAGAATGCAGAACTGGAACCAACCACAACATCCACCATCAGGAGCCGGCCAGTTCCCCAAAGTTCATCCAGGCAGTGGAGCCCTGCCGCCACCGAGAATGAGTGTGCGCTCTCTCAGCCAACAGGGAATAGTTTTCAAGACACAAACAAAAAAGGAAGGCGCAGAACGGTACGCTCATGAACGCTACCCTTTACACAAGAAATGGGGGGGTAGGCCGGGCGCGGTGGCTCAAGCCTGTAATCCCAGCACTTTGGGAGGCCGAGACGGGCGGATCACGAGGTCAGGAGATCGAGACCATCCTGGCTAACACAATGAAACCCCGTCTCTACTAAAAATACAAAAAAAAAATTAGCCGGGCGAGGTGGCGGGCGCCTGTAGTCCCAGCTACTCGGGAGGCTGAGGCAGGAGAATGGCGTAAACCCGGGAGGCGGAGCTTGCAGTGAGCCGAGATAGCGCCACTGCACTCCAGCCTGGGCAACAGAGCGAGACTCCGTCTCAAAAATAAAAAAAATAAAAAAAAAGAAATGGGGGGGGAATAAAAAATCTGTGCACATCATTTAAAAGCTAATGAACACAGAGATGGAGCAGCCAGTGAAGCAGCCAGGAAGCAGGAACAAACAGGACCCCAGTCCCTTCTCTGGGCTTACTGGCAGTCCCTAAAGCCCCTCCTGGGGCAGCAGCCTCCCTCAAACAGAAAGGCTGTGCCGGGGGCTGGTGGGTGGAGCTGGCTCTTCTCTGAGCACCACACCCAGCTACCTCTCATGTGTGCAGAGCCACAGAGAGCCCAGGCCTAGCTGGCCACTTTTCCAGTGGTCTGATCCTGGGCCTGGGCAGATGACAGTGGAGGACAGAGAGTGCTGGCTTGGGGTGGAGTGTTCCCACTGTTTCAGAAGCAATGTATAGGTAAAATGATAGCTATGTTAGAGCTGCTGCAAAATAATGCGGGTGAGAGTGGCATGGGGATAGATGGGAACAGACTGACCACACAGTCATCAATTCTGAAGCCGGAAAGTGGGTCGTCCATCAGGCTCATTATACTCCTACTTTGTTGTGTCTGAAAATGTCCATCAAAAAACAGTTAAATGGGCCAGGCACAGTGGCTCATGCCTGTGATCCCAGCACTTTGGGAGGCCAAGGTGGGCGGATCACTTGAGGTCAGGAGTTGGAGACCAGCCTGGCCAGCAGGGCAAAACCCCATCTCTACAAAACACAAAAATTAGCCAGGTGTGGTGACACATGCCTGTAATCCCAGCCACTCAGGAGGCTGAGGCAGGAGAATCGCTTGAACCTGGGAAGCAGAGGCTGCAGTGAGCCGAGATCACGCCACTGCACTCCAGCCTGGGTGACAGAGAGCAAGACTCTGTCTCAAAAAAAAAAAAAGAAAAAAAAATTAGACAGGCATTCTGGCATGTGCCTGTAATCCCAGCTTCTCGGGAGGCTGGGGCGGGACAATCACTTGAACCCAGGAGGTGGAGGCTGCCGTGAGTGAGATCACACCACTGCACTCCAGCCTGGGTGACAGAATGAGACTCCATCTCAAAAACCCAAAAAACAAAACAAAAAGTTAAATGAGAAAAAAAAAAAAAAGGCAGCAGCTGCTCAGAGGTGGTGGCCCACAAGAAGCCCAGAGGCGGCAGCTGGGCCGGGAGGGAGGTCTGGCACCAAGGCCAGTCTCTCATGACAGCATCAGTTATAAAGCCCAGTCCGGCTGTGGGGCAGCCACCTGGGTGGCTCCCTGGGGCCCGGCCAGCAGGTGCTCAGTGAACGTGGGCTAAAGGAAGGAAGGAACTTGGGCCTCATGCCCACCCCTGAGGGACAGGACAGCCAGATGGAGGCTTGTCAAAGGAGAACTCTGAGGCACATGGTGAGGGGTGGCAGGAAGCTGGGGCTCCTGGCACAAGTCCGTAACTGTGGTGTCCCAACGTTCGCCAGGGAGCCCACCAACAGCTGTCATTTACTACGCAGTTACCTCAGGCAACCCCTTGACATGCCTGAGCTCACCGAAACCTTAGTGCATCCCTGGGAAGGGGACACGGCCGGGACCCCCAACCCAAGACAAAGAAGAGGAGAGTCAGAGAGGCCACAGCCCTGGGTGACCACACAGGCCACACACCGTGGGGATCCTCCTCTTGCACTGCCGAGCCACTAGGACCTTCCGAGTCAGCCTCCTAAATAAGACCCCGAAGTCACCTCTGTGGCCACGCACCTACCTTCCAGGAGCAACGTCCTCAGATGCCCTGTGACACAGGTCACAGGTCCCGGGCTCCTCGCCCACTCTGCACTGGGGAACCCTCTCCCCTGCTAAACTGGGAGTTCCTCCGGGCACTCGTGGGGACAGCGGCTGGGTGCCGGGAGGCCTGGACATAGAATGGGGCAGTGACACCGGCCAGCCTGAGGGGAGGGCTGCAGCTGCCTGTGTAGGCAGTCGGAAGCCCAGGCAGGGACTTCTGACTGCTGAGCCTGTTCGGAAAAACCTCTGCCTGCGACTCCTTGAGAAAAACGAAGGGACACTGGTGGTGAGTTCTTCTTCCCAGTGAACAACCGTCAGGCACCTCCACCCCCACCAGCCTCTCAGTAACCCAGAGGCCTGTGAAACGCGGATCACGCGGGGGCTGGAGCTGTAAGGCTGTGGAGGGCACCTTCCCCAGCAGCTTTGGGCTCATCAGCTGAGCCACTGAGTCAACAATGCCAAGGACGAGCACTGGCTTACGAAGCCAGGCTCCTGCCAGGTGCTGCTCTAGGACTAACTCCACGGCCTCACTCTTGCAGCCCGGTCTACCAGCTGCCCTAAGCCTTTGCTCAGGTGGCCCCACTGGCCTGTCCCTGCCTCGGGCGGGATGGCTGGGACAATCTCCAGGCTGGGTTTCCCACCACCAGTCAGTCCTTCAGAACTGCATGCCCATGGCAGGCACACAGGAGACCTGGTGGAGACCTGCAGGGAGACTCCCTGAGATCACCTCCCACCATGGAAGGAAAACCCACATCCTGTGCCTTCCCTGCCATTCAGACCCAAAGCAGGCGCACAATCAGCTTAGGAGACCGTGCCAAGGAGCAGGCCAATGGCTGCCACAGGTTTTCACTCGGCACCGCCTGTCCCTGCACTGAGAGTAAAACCTCAACTCCTCAGCCCTGGACAAGGCCCCCTGACGCCAGCCCTCCGCCTGGGCTCACCCTCGGCTCGTGCACACCTCCTCAGCCCCTCTGCAGGCCCTGTGACCTGTTCCTGCCTCCTGTCTGCAACTGTTCTTCCCTCCCTCTGAGCGCTTCCCTCCCTCCTGCAGCTTAACCCGCAGCTGACTTGCCATTCAGGTCTCAACTCAAAAGTCACCTCCTGGCCGGGCGTGATGGCTCACGCCTGTAATCCCAGCACTTTGAGAGGCTGAGGCGGGTGCATCACTTGAGGTCAGGAGTTCGAGAAACAGCCTGACCAACATGGGGAAACCCCATCTCTATTAAAAATACAAAAATTAGCCAGATGTGGTGCCACGTGCCTGTAATCCCAGGTACTCAGGAGGCTGAGACAGGAGAATTGCTTGAGCTGGGAGATGGAGGTTGCAGTGAGCCGAGATCGCGCCACTGCACTCCCGTCTGGGCAAAAAGAGCAAAACCCCGCCTCAAAAAAAAAAAAAAAAAAAAAAGTCACCTCTGAGTAGCCTCTCCTGACCCCTTTCTGTAGCAGCACCCCCACCCCCCTCCCCCACACACACCCAGGCAACGCTCTGCCTCCTCACTGGACACATCCCAATCTCTACGGATCTACTTGCTGGTTTTCTGTCCTAGACCAAGGGCTCCCTGAGTCTAGGGACATCACTGTGGTGTCTGTCGCTGTGAGTCTGTGAATGAATGAATGCACTGACTCACTCTGGGAAACAAAGACAACGTCCACCCTTCCCTTCTCCCCAGAGAACCACGGGCCGGAAGGAAGGGAGCCCGCAATGCGTCCTGGAAAGTCAGCCTGCTCAGGAGAGGCTGGGATGGCTGGTCCTTTCCTCTCAGACCCCCATGCCCTCCTCAGGCCTGCTGAGGGGCCATGAGTCCTGCAGTTTCCTGGGTGAGAGGAGTTGTTCTCTGCCCTTCCTGGCAGGGAGACACTACCATCCAGCCGGCAGGTGCCATGGCCACGTGCTGCAGGACGGCCAGCTGCAGGGGGCGGGCTGGGCTTACATAACCAACAAGGAGCCAGGCCTCTAGACCCCAGGCCTCAGGCAGGGATGTGGGCAGGGCCTGCCCACTCTAGTGAAGGGTGCAGATGGCAGGTGCCACAGGCCTGTCTTCCCTTCCCCTCATCCTGACCTTCCCAGCTGCCTGCCCCAGCTGAAGATCCTGTTACAGAAACAGATGTGGTCAGAACACACCCACAGCTTTCCAAGTCTCTTGGGATGGAAGGAACAAGGCAGATCGGGCGCAACTTCCCTCATGCCACAGTGCCTCACATACAGCAGGTGCATGGTAAGGCCAATGGCAGGCTTGGATGAAAGGGAAAGTCAAGGCCTTAATCCCTGGGTCCCCAGTCAAACAGTGTGCTAAGCACTCGAGTCTCCCCGTGTGACACGCAACTTTTTTTTTGAGACGGAGTCTCACTCTTGTCACCCAGGCTGGAGTGAGGTGGCACAATCTCAGCTCACTGCAACTTCCGCTTCCTGGGTTCATGCGATTCTCCTCCCTCAGCCTCCCGAGTAGCTGGGATTATAGGTGCCCACCACCACGCCAGGCTAATTTTGTACTTTTAGTGGGGTTTCACCATGTTGGCCGGGCTGGTCTCGAACTCCTGACCTCAAGTGATCCACCCGCCTCAGCCTCCCGAAGTGCTGGGATTACAGGCGTGAGCCACCGCGCGTAGCCGCAACTTTTAACAATAAATAATTATTACGAGCAATGGCAAGCACTTACATATACTACCTCATTTACTCTCTTCAACAACCCTAAGACAGGTAGGGTTTATTATCCCCATTCCAAATGAGGAAACTGAGGAACCTACCTAAGGCCACAGAACCAGTAAAAGTCAGAGCTGGGATTTGAGCCTGAGCAGTCTATGGCTCCACAATCCTTACTCTTAGCCAAACCCTTGACCTTTCCGTTCACGCCATGGTTTGGGGTACAGCTATCCCTCCCCCACCCTTTCCAAAGGAGGAAACTGAGGCGCAGGGAGATGGAGCACATGCCAAGGACACATATCACAGGCAGGCCCGACTTCAAAGTCCACCTCATCTGGCTGATGGACCCCGTGCCTCACCCAATAGTTTAAGGCATCCAATATCCTGACCCAAGCCAGGTACCTATCCACCAGCCTCACCACTGTCTCCTCTGTTCCAGCCTTGGTTTATTTCCTTCCAGACCCTTCTCTCGATCTGCAGTGGCACTGTTTGCTGGTTGGCCAACTTGTCTCCCACACCTCCCTCTCTCTGGACAGTAAGCCTGGAAGGCAGGGCTAGGTTTGTCTTGCCACTGCTGTGTCCCCAGTACAGGACTGGGCACTGAGCTCAATACTGGCTGAATGCATGCCTGAACCAGTAAGAAAACACAACCAATCCTGTGGTGGAGACTAATAACACCCCCAGAACACAAGTGCCCAAGAGTGTCCCCTAGCCCAGGACTTTCTGCTGGGATGTGCAGGGGGAATTAGGGGGGGTCCTCTGTGGCCTCCACAAGCCCCCAACTTGGAAGGAGCTTCCCAAAGGGATGTATACATCTGAGGACACTGGTGACTTTCTGCCTTGCAGTGTGAATGCACCTTTTGAAAATTTAATTTTTTACTTTTTGTGGAGATGAAAGGTCTCACTTGTTGCCCAGGGTGGTCTTGAACTCCTGGCCTCAAGCGATCCTCCTGCCTCGACTCCCAAAGTGCTGGAATTATAGGTGTGAGCCACTATGCCCAGCCTGTGAATGCACCTTCTTTTTTTTTTTTTTTTTTTTGAGACGGAGTCTCGCTCTGTCGCCCAGGCTGGAGTGCAGTGGCGCGATCTCGGCTCACTGCAAGCTCCGCCTCCCGGGTTCACGCCATTCTCCTGCCTCAGCCTCCCGAGTAGCTGGGACTACAGGCGCCCACAACCGCGCCCGGCTAATTTTTTGTATTTTTAGTAGAGACGGGGTTTCACCGTGGTCTCGATCTCCTGACCTTGTGATCCGCCCGCCTCGGCCTCCCAAAGTGCTGGGATTACAGGCGTGAGCCACCGTGCCCGGCGAATGCACCTTCTAAATACATGAAACAGCAACCTAGTGAGGGCATGGCCTTTGCAGTCAGACCTTGTACTTGGGGGTGCCTATTTGGGGGTGTCTGCAGAGCCTCCTTCTCTAAAAACTGCCCTCCACCCCAACAAGTGTGGGCTGGCCCTCTACCGCCCATTTGACAGGGAGGATGTGGGGGTCCTAGCTAAGCTTGCATGAGCTGCCCGGGTCAGGGGGCTGGACTGGGGGATCCTGTTCCAGACACCAGGAGGGCTGGGCTTGTGTGGCCCATGGCCAGCCCAGTGGAAGAAGTTCTGAAGAGAGAAAGAGGAACAAGGAGTGCATGTGGTCCAGAGAGCAGGTGGCAGACCTGGTTCCTGCCGGCTTTCAGGATCCCTGGGAACAGGCAGAGGCCTGGCCTCCATCCAATGAACACCCTCATTCACCTCCTGTGGCCCCAAGTAGATTCTGGCCCTGATAACTGAACAGACTCCAACTGTCACGAGCAATGGCTCTCAACTCTTCATGGCTGAGTCTCCTCATCTGCAAAATGGAGCCAATGAGACTGAGACTGACACACAAAGCCTTCTCTAAAAGCAGCCACTGAGCTCTTTTGTGTAAAGCGTCTAGTGCTTTACAAGAGGCTGGCGCGTGGCAAACGGAAGTCCCTGTTATTGCAGGGCCCAACGTCTCAGCAGCGCCCGGGAGAGCAGGTGCTGGATGAGCAAAGAGCAAGCAGAGCCAGTTGCAGCCAGGGGCCCGCCAATCACCACCCCACCTGCTACCTCCACCTGCCCCCGGGCTCAGAAACAGTGGCCACACCCACTCCTGTCTGCCCTGAGACAAATATTTACCCAGGGCTGGGCACCTGAGGGTGCCGAAGTGAAGACCTGGGGATAAATAAGCACCAAGAGTGGTGAGGGGGCGGAGAGAACTCTCTGAGGGAGCTCGCAGGGTGGAGGGGAATGCAGACTCAGGGACAAAGGGAGCGACGGCCCAGGGCTGACCCTGCCTCCTCAAATCAGAGGCGGCACTGGGGCCAAGTAACTCTGTTCCTCCATCTACCCATTTCCAGCCTTGCCATGAAGAGTCAAGAGGACAGGAGGCAAAGCTCTCTGGATGCACGGTGCCTGCAGACAGGCTCTGTACCATTGTGCAGGGCAGGGGCTGGGCTCTGGCTGCCTAGGAGGGAAGTTCAGATTTGCCACTGACTAGCTGTGGGGAGCTGGATCTCTCCTTCATTGGTAAAATGGGGCAGCAATTCCATCTACCTCGTGGGATATGGATGGGATAAAACTAGCTGATGCACGGAGGGCTCAACGCCATGCGTGTCACCCAGTGGGCGTTCCACCAACGCTAGCTATTATGATTCCTGTTATGGATCTACGGGCCCACGGTGGCCCCTATACAGCCCTAAGTGCTCTGGGACTGCAGGAGAAGGCTGGCCTTTTCTACTTTTTTGTAAGGGTAATGCACATCTTCCTGCCCTTACCCGCTTCAGAAAAAACACGCCAACACTCGAGCTCCCAGAGGGCCGGGTGGGCCTCACATCAGCCCTGCACACTATGGAAGGGGTGTGTAGTTAGGCACTGACTCTTCTCTAAGCTGTCGAGGGCAGGAGCCGTGACCCCTCCCTCTGCCACAGAGCCCAGCACAGGTAAAGGAATCTTGGACACTCAGGCATTAGGGAAAGTATGAGGCTTTGGGCTCACATGGCCTTGGGGTTCAGATCCTGGATACTGGAATCCATTTCTTCCTCTTGATCCCAACTGCCTCAAGCTCAACAGTACCTGCTTCACCCAGCACCTGCTCTGTGACCCGGGCAGGGTCACGCTGGAAACAGCGTCCAAGATAACCCTAACCCTGGTCTCTGTCCACAAGGGGGTCCTAGTCCAGTCGGGAAGGCAGACTCATCCCCAGACAGTGACAAGCCAGAGTAGGCAGAGCTGGGGCAAAGGAAACCCTAACCCAGACTAGGGGTTGGGGCTTCCTGAAAGAGGGACCATCTAACACCACTGGCCACTGGAGGGCAGGGACTGTGAGTCTCGTTCGCATTGCCCCCTAGAACATAACTACACCAGGCACACAGCAGGCACTCCCCTAAGCAGGTGCTGAAAGACAGACAGCCAGGAAGGAGACTCTTGGAATCAGTCAGGCAAAAGGAGGTGAGAGCCATTTCAGAAAGACTGGCATTACCTTGAAAAGCCAAACATACTCATCAATTATGACCGGCAATTCTGCTTCTAGCTCCAGACTCTAGCGAAAGTCTTGCTCACGCCCCAGGTGAAATGTATCAGAAGGTAATGCCAGGCCTGTAATCCCAGCACCCCAGGTAAAATGTATCAGATGGAATCGATGCCTGTAATCCCAGCACTCTGGGAGGCCGAGGCGGGTGGATCACTTAAGATTAGGAGTTCGCAACCAGCCTGACCGACATGGTGAAACCCGTCTCTACTAAAAATACAAAAAAATTAGCCAGGCCTCGTGGCAGGAGCCTGTAATCCCAGCTACTCGGGAGGCTGAGGCAGGAGTATAGCCTGAATTCGGGATGCAGAGGTGCAGTGAGCAGAGATTGTGCCACGGCACAGTAGCCTGGGTGACAGAGCGAGACTGTCTCAAAAGAAAAAAAAAAAAGAAAAGAAAAAGCAAGACCCAGGAATTTACTCACAACACAATACCATGTTTATGAAACTCAAAAACAGGCAGAACTAAACACCATGCTTTTCAGCATGCAGACATGGTTGATAAAACTCTTAAAAAGGCCACCTGATGACCCTTTCCCTTTTTACTAAACCTGATACACCTGTTCCCCTCCCCTCAAAAAATAAAACACACAGAATGACAATGACGACAGTCAGGACAGTGGGCTCCCTCTACCCACCCAGAGGCAGTGGTGAGTTAATGGCAATGTTCTCACTCTGAAATTGGGAAGAAGGCTCACAGGTCTTCAACATATTACACTTCAATAACTTACATGTACATTACATACACATTCCATATGCCAAGAAGATAAATGGGCCGGGCAAGGTGGCCCATGCCTGTAATCCCAGTACTTTGGGAGACTGAGGCAGGCGGATCACATGAGGTTAGGAGTTCGAGACCAGCCTGGCCAACAAGGCAAAACCCCATCTCTACTAAAAAAATACAAAAGTCAGCCGGGCATGGTGGTGCGCACTTCTAATCCCAGCTACTCAGGAGGCTGTGGCAGGAGAATCACTTGAACCTGGGAGGCAGAAGTTGTGGTGAGCCGAGATTGCACCACTGTACTCCAGTCTGGACGACAGAGTGAGACTCTGTCTAAATTAAAAAAAAAAAAAAAAAAAAAAAAAACTAATAATAATAATTAAAAAGCAGAAGGGAGGGAGAAGAGTGTTGCAACAGAGAGAACAGCATATGCAAAGGTTCAGAGGAGAAAGAGCCCTCGGAGCCTTGGGGAACTGAAGATCACTGTCAGGGTCAAATGAAGCAGGCAAGACAATCCGGCAGAGGACTCAGCAGAGCTGGGGGCATCAAGGTGCTTGACAAGGGTTTGCTGAGTCATTTAGTGGATCAACGCTTCCTAGCACTGCCACCCACCCAAGTCCTCAGTAGGTGACAGGGCCAGGCTGGGGAAAGGGGGCCTCTGAGGAAAGCCCAGTGCTCATCGGGAGACATTCAGTCCTGCCAGAACCAAGCAGGCTATTTCAGGCCACCTGCCTCAGGCTTCTGGTCATGGGTACCAGATGGCCATCTGAATTCAGAGGCTTTGGGAGTGCTTTAGTTTGGAATTTTAGAAACTGTAAGCTGTTTACTGGTCCAGCAAAGCCTCCAGTGATGGAAATCAGGTGCTTGGGATTTCTTACTGCCCATCCTCACCTTCCTCATCCATAACAAGAGGGTAATGCCACCAACTCTCAGAGGTCTGTTTGGGAACTAATGAACACATTCATTCATTCTTTACGCAACAACCTGGGCTAGGCAGACAGCCGTGAACAGAACAGGGCTGGTCCCTGCCCTCAAGGACTGACTGTGAGGAAGGCAAACAAATCACACAAAAATTTACCAGTTATAAGAAGAAAGCGTATATTACAGGGAAAAACAGAGGGGATACAAATTCAGATTTGGAGGAATAGTTAGAAAAGACCCATAAGAGAAAGGAACATTTCAACTGAGACCTAAAAGCTGAGTAAAAGTAAGAAATGCGGCCAGATGGGATGGCTCACGGCTGTAATTCCAGCACTCTGGGAAGCCAAGGCAGGAAGATCACTTGAGCCCAGGAATTTGAGACCAGCCTAGGCAACACAGGGAAACCCTGTCTCTACAAAAAATCCAAAAATTAGCCAGGTGTGGTGGTATGTGCCTGTGGTCCCAGCTACTAAGAAGGCTGAGGCAGGAGTATCACTTGGGTCCAGGAGATCTAGGCTGCAGTGAGCCATGACTGCGCCACTGCATTGCAACCTGGGAGACAAGACTGTCCCCAACAAAAAAAAAAGAAAAAAAGGACATTAATTCCTTCAAATATTTATCTAGTGTCTATTCTATGCCAGGCTCTATTCTAGGTGCCAGGCTACATAAGTGAACAAAATAGCCAGACATCCCATCTCAAGAAGCTTACACTGGAGGGGGACACGAGGTCATAAGCCAACAGGAGCCACACAAAAGTCCAGGCCACCCTTCCAGACAGAGGGAAGAGTCAGCTCTGAGGACCCTCCATGGGGCAGAGGGGCAGCAGAGCTGAGGCTGCAAGTGGGCGACAGATCCTCAGGGCAAAGAATGGTATTACTGAAGGATCAGGAAGCTACTGGAAGGAAACAGTACATGACACATGGGACCGTCATACAGAGGGTACTGACGATGTGGTGGCCATGGCCGTGGGACATGAGGGAGTCTGGGCTCCTGCTGAAACTTGAGGCTCCTGGGACGTGCTGAGCCTCCATAGCTATGGTGGGCTGGATGTGTCCAGGGACCCAGGCAGGACTGCTCTGGCTTCTGCCATCTTCTGCAAAGGAGTATGACCTCAGCAAGTGACCAATGACCCCAAGTAGCAGTTTTCTTATCTACAAAAATGTGGGGCACCAACAGGTTCACCGGGTTGCTCAGTCTGGTGCTCAGCAAACGGGGCTGGAGTTGTGGTTACAGTGGACCCACTAACCTGCTAACCCTTTTCCCAGGCTGGGCCTCCACTAAAGCACCCTCTCTCCTACACTGCAGGGCTTCCAAGGCCTATGCTGCCACTGTCTCCTCTGCCCTCTCTGAAGCCCCCAGCCCTGTGTTCCTCCATCCCAAGCTGTTCACACTGAGATAGGGCTTTCCTATGAAGACTCAGTGAAATAGCAGAGAAGAGAAAGTGCTTCTTTTTAGTGTCCTGCCCCCCTGCCCCCCACGTTTCCTGCAAGACAAATGATAAATGAGGACAAATATATGTGCACAATACAATTATATCTATCTTCAATAGAGAAGGAGTCCTCATAAAAGGTCCGAAAACAAAAATAGGCAAAGGTCATGAAGAACCAATTCCCAAAACCATGTAACATGTTAACAATAAACAGGTTAGGTCACGCACAGTGGCTCATGCCTGCAATCCCAGCACTTTGGGAGGCCGAGACAGGAGGATCACTTGAGGCCAGGAGTTCGAGACCATCCTGGGCAACACAGCGAGACCTCATCTCTACAAAAAACACAAAAAGGCTGGGAGCGGTGGCACACACCTGTCATCCCAGACTTTGGGAGGCCAAGGCAGGTGGATCACCTGAGGTCAGGAGTTTGAGACCAGCCTGACCAACATGGAGAAACCCTGTCTCTACAAAAAATGCAAAATTAGCTGGGTGTGGTGGTGCATGCCTGTAATCCTAGCTACTCAGGAGGCTGAGGCAGGAGAATTGCTTGAACCCGGGAGGCTGAGGTTGTGATGAGCGGAGATCGTGACACTGCACTCCAGCCTGGGCCACAGGAGTGAAACTCCACTAAAAAAAACCAAAAAACAACAACAACAACAACAAAAAAAAACAAAACCGAAGTTAACTGATAGTCAAAAGAACGCTCACTAAAACAAGACACCATCTTAACATCAAGGCACCCACATGCAAATAGTATTCATTCAATCATTTAAAAAACAAATCTGGCCAGGCGCAGTGACTCACGCCTATAATCCCAGCACTTTGGGAGGCTGAGGCAGGTAGATCACCTGAGGTCAGGAGTTTGAGTCCAACCTGGCCAACAGTGAAACCCTGTCTCTACTAAAACTACAACAATTAGCCGGGTGTGGTGGTGCGCGCCTATAATCCCAGCTACTTGGGAGGCTGAGGCAGGAGAATGGCTTGAGCCTGGGAAGTGGGGGATGCAGTGAGCCAAGATCGCGCCACTGCACTCCAGCCTGAGTGACAGATTGAGACCCTGTCTCTGGCCATGGTTTAAACCAAGCAGAAAAAAAGAGAGAGACCCTCTCTCATAAAAAAATCTAAAGCTACAGTGGTGACTATAACGACAGAACCCTAGCCCTCAACACTCACTATCCAACGTGGGCACAGTCGGTATCTGAGACTTCCAATGTTCCTTCCCTTTGACCTGGTAAAATCACCTTCTAAGAATTTTTTCTGAGAAGGCTACCCATGTGATGAACATGAAGATTTATGGACAAGGACGAACATCATTGCATTATTGATGCAACTAAAAACTGGAAAAGACCTAATTGCTCAGCAATGCAGAAATGGCTAGAATGAATTACAACAGCCCAATGATGTACTTTAAATCATGCTTTCTAAAAAAACAGAAAAATGAAGTGCAAAAGCAGGATATTCAACTGTATCTACAGTATCCTCACAGCTTTATTTTTATCTAGCTGTGGCTGTGAATGTAGCCAGAGAGAAGAGACGGGAAGGAAATGCACTGGCATTACACACTGAAAACATCCCAGGTGGTGCAAATCGCTCAGCTAAGAAGTCCTGCATCCGGGATACATATATGTAGAACTCTCACAACTCAATAATAAAGGGACAAACTATTTATTTATTTATTTATTTATTTATTTATTTATTTATTTTTGAGACAGGGTCTCCCTCTGTCACCTAGGCTGGAGTCCAGTGGCAAGATAACAGCTCACTGCAGCCTCAACCTCCAGGGCTCAAGCAATCCTCCCACATTAGACTCCAAGGTAGCTGGGACTACAGGCATGAGCCACCAGGCCTGGCTAATTTTATAATTTTTTTTTTATAGAGATGGGGTCTCACCATGTTGTCCAGGCTGGTCTTGAACTCCTGGGCTCAAATGATCTGTACACCTTGACCTCCCAAAGTGCTGGGATTACAATTGTGAGCCACTGTGCCTGGCCCCCCCTTTTTTAATAGAGACCAGGTCTTGCTATGTTGCCCAGGCTGGTCTCGAACTCTTCGGCCTCCCAAAGTGCTGGAATTACAGGCATGAATCACTGTGCCTGGCTGGCTCAATTTAAAAATGGGCAAAAGAACTAAAAAGACATTTCTCCAAAGAAGATACACAAGTGTTCAGTAGGCATATAAAAAGATGCTCAACATCGTCAGCCATAAGGAAATGCAAATCAAAAGCACAATGAAGCCTCAGCAACATAGTGCAACCCCATCTCTACAAAACAATTAAAAGTAAGAAAATCAGCCAGGTGTAGTGGCTTGTGCCTGTGGTTCTAGCTAATTTGGAGGCTGAGGCAAGAGGATCACTTGAGCCTGGGAGGTGGAGGCTGCAGTGAGCTAGGATTACATTACTGCACTCCAGCCAGGGCGACAGAGCAAGACCTCATCTCAAAACAAACAGGCTGGGTGCTCACGCCTGTAATCCCAACGCTTTGGGAAGCCGAGATGGGTGGATCATTTGAGGTCAGGAGTTCAAGACCAGCCTGGCCAACATGGTGAAACCCTGTCTCTACTAAAGATACAAAAATTTAGCTGGGCGTGGCAGCGCATGCCTGTAATCCCAGCTATTTGGGAGGCTGAGGCATGAGAATTGCTTGAACTTGCGAGGCAGAGGTTTCAGTAAGCCAAGATCCTGCCACTGTATTCCAGTCTGGGCAACAAGAGCGAAACTCCATCTCAAAAAAAAAAAAAACACAAAAAACCAAAAACAAAACAAAACAAAAAAACAGCTGGAGAGGTGGCCGAGGAGAGCAGCAGGAGCCTGGATCCCAGTGTCAAGGCATCCTTGGGTAAGTGCCACCCCTCTCTGGTTACCCCTCCACCCGAGATGAGGAAAGGGCCGGTGCCAGCCCTGGATTCTTTTGACTGCGCCAGAAGGCTGTAAGCACAAGCACCTGGACCTAAGAGCTGGTGGTAGGACATTCAGTCAGATGGCCCCGCCTGCCGGTGCCTGCTCCACCTCAGGACTAGACAGGATCAGGCCACTGTCAGACTTGGGCACTCTAAGCTGGGCTCCATGAGGGCGTCATCCCTCGGCTCTGCCAGCACCAGCCCCAACTCCATTTTAATGGAACAACATTCACTGAACTGCTCTGTGCCTGGAGCTGTGCAAGGGACACAGCAGGGACCAAGACAGCCCCGGCCCTGACCCCCTGGGACTTGTAGTCCAGTGGGGAACACAGGTCCAGGCACAGCAAGGAAGGTGGCCCTCCAGGGAAATGGAGCACTGGCTGTTCATTGTGATCACAGCAGACAGAACCAGGCCAGGAAGCAAGGATCCCAAGCCTGAGACAGAAGGGGAGTGAGAACGGAGTCATGGAGGCTTGGCTGGGTGGCCAGTTGCCCCTGACACCTGGGACACGCGGGTCACAGGGAATGGCGAAGTAGGTCACCTGCCACAAAGGTAGAAGGCAGATCAGTTACCAGAACCTTGCCTGCCATCCCATGACCGGGAGGAGGTCCTGGGGTCCAATCACTTCCTAAATGGTGCGGCGTCCTACGAAGGCAAGTGTCCTGGCCTATGACCCCCAGCAAGTCAACAGAAAAGACAGGCCTGTTTGCCAGTCCTGCGCTGCCATTCCCACCAGGCTGGCAGGGGGGACACCAAAGGCAGGCTTGGTACTCCCCTCCATAAAGCTCCTCCTCCTCTCTGCCCACCTCCTTTTCTCGACCAGGGACTCTCCGAGCTGCTCATGGCAAGGACTAAGACCCAGCATTGTATGCCACTTCCTTCTCCACCTGCCATATTGTGTGGCTGCCCAGAGCCAAGCCCAGTGCCACGTGGTCTGGGCACTGGGGAATACACTGGCACCAAACCCAAGCCACCACTGCCTGGTGATGCTTCCAGTCCGGGGCTGAGAGTTTCAGCAGGCCCACAGATAAGCAGATCGCTGGCCACCTGATGGAGAGCCCATTAGGAGGGCCAGGAAGGAAGGGTTTGCTGGCACCTGAAAGATTAGCCAGAGCCAGCTGTGTGGGTGGGGCCAGCCTTCCAGGAGAGGATGTGGGGAGCTGCCTCCATGTTCTAGGACTGAAAGGAATCCACAATGGCTTGAACCCAGTGAGTGCATGGCAAGGTGATCTTGGTCATGGCTGGCGATGGTGGCAGGAGCCAGGTTATACCTGAGCTTCCTAACCTGCTGCAGGGACGTTGGATCAGAGGGAAAGGCAGCAGGAGTGTGATGTGAAACAGGAATAGCAAAGTCTGCTTTTTCAAGAATGCTGTGGCTGCTAGGTGGGAAGCAGGCTGGAGAGGCAGCAGGAGAGCCGTCGGGAGACCCCTCCACCTGGCATGGCGGGGACAGCAAAGTGGAGGCAAAATAGATGCTGGTTGGCAAGGAATGAAGAAATGAATGCAGGAAAAAGTGACTCAGTGAACAAAATCTTCCTTCCCCACACCCTATGCTCCCCGACTGTCCTGAGCCCCGTGCCTGGGTTACAAGGGCTTTGCGGCGTCCGGCCTGGGTGCCCAACAGCAGCCCCACTTTGCCCAGAGTCCCTAAGGTTCCTGGAGGCGTTCAGTGGTTCCAGTCCTCCCGGGAGCCAGACGGACAGGATGCAGCCCTCTGCAGCGCTGGTCCAGGGAGGGGAGATGGGCCCGAACAAGTAACAACAGAGCGAGGAGGCACCATGGGAACCCAGAGAGCAGAGCAGAGCTTTGTCAGGGGATTAGAGAAGGGCTTGCCCGGAGGCAGCGTGGAACGGGTAACGGGAGTTGGTCGGGAAGGGCAGGGGGACTAGCGAGGGGCATGCTAGGCAGAGGAGGCCGCATCTAGGCGTGGGAGGGGTAATGGGAGTTGGTCAGGAAGGGCAGGGGACTAGTGAGGGGCATGCTAGGCAGAGGAGCCTGCGTCTAGGCGTGGGAGGGTAACAGGAGTTGGTCAGGAAGGGCAGGGGACTAGTGAGGGGCCTGGCGCCTGAGCTAGGAGGCTGGATATTCTTTGGGAAAGGCCTCCCACACCAGGCCCAGGGGTGTGGACTTTGTCCTGTAGTTACGGTGGAGCCCTGGGGGCTTTTTGAAATAGGACAGAGGATCAGAACCATTCAAGCTGCCAGGCTAGAACCCAGCTCCTCCTCTACTACCTGTGTGGCCTTGGCACCTCTGTGAGCTTGTTTCCTCCTCCAAGATTAACGATGCGTTTAAAGAGCTTAGCCCTGGTAAGTGCTCCATAAATGGGAGCTGTGAGTACCAACACCTCCATCACCACCACCAGGAGGCATGACCCCTGCAGAGAGTCACTTTCACCTTTTGGCAGCCCCACTCTCCCACCCTCCCTCTCTGTTGTCCCGGGGAACCAAGCGAGTTCAGCTTTGACAGTCCTTTGCTTTGCAAAAGGGAAGGCTGCACAGGACGCGAGCAGTTCACTACATCACTGACGGCAGCTGGTGAAAGCCTCGGAGACCATGGAGAGAGGGAGGGGTGGGTGTGAAGGTGGCACACGAGTCCGACCCCGGTGGGTCTCAAGCGCCAGCTTGCTAGAGGAGCCCGCCCACCTAACCAGGGAACACATTCCCAGCTGGAACCCAACCAGCCCTGAGGGGAGCATCTGACTGCAGGGCTCCCGACCCAGGCTTCCGCTGCGAAGGGAGATGGGGGCTCGGCAAGTCACATGAGCTGTGCGGCTGTCAGCAGACACTTCCAAACCTCCACCCCCACCTTGAGGCAACCGCTCAGTGCCAGCTGCCTAGAGGAAGGGAAAGGGTGAGAACAACTTTCGAGTGCCTACTGTGTACCTCCATCCACCACCAATTCATCCAGTGTGAGAGCCTGCGGAGGGCCAGGCACCATAGAGGGTGCTGGAGACACAGGTGAGCCAAGACAAAGATGGGTCCTGCCTTCACGGACCTTCCTACTCAATGTAGGAAACAGCCAAGCATGATGGATCCCTCGCATTCCTTTTGGCACCCAGCCTCTGAACCCCCTTCCTGCAATTAGGGAACCCCCTCCACATCTCCCACCTCCTCTAAGCTGAAACAGCAGACCCCAGCCTCCTGTGTGGCTCCAGTCCAGGAGTCTAACGTGGGCGCAGCCCCAGAGGAGCTGATGTAACAGGAGTGGCATCAGCTAGACACTGGATGTACGGTGTGCTCCTGCTGGCGTGGGCCCCAGGCCTGGCTCTCTGGTCTTCCCAGAGAGTCTAAAACCTTTGAAAGAGAGTCCTCATCTGGAAAAATGGCTTCACAAATGGGGAAAGTGGTCCAGGGAGGTCAAGGGACTTGCCCAAGGCCACACAGCCCAAGCGTGGAGGAGCCGAAATCATACTCAGGCAGACGATCCTACCCAGATGAGGCAGGTTGGCCCCACCTGCCTAACCCTTACAGCCCGGGGAGGCAGGAACCAGTCAAGGTCAGGGCAGCGGCCACCTCATTCAACTTCCCCATGTCCTCACGAACGCCTGCAACAGCCAGCTACTGTTCCAGCTGCTTTCCAAGTAGAGGCTAATTTAATCATCAATCCCCATACAAATGGGGACACTGAGGCAAGGAAGCTGGGTGATTCGCCCAAGGGCAGAGCTGGGACTGGCACCCAGGGGGCTCCCGCGCTGCCTCCTGGGTCACTGCCATTTCAGACACGGAACGAGGCCCGCTGCGGGCTCCAGTCTCCTCCTGGAACCCTTAGGCCAGATGCGATTTAGAATCAGAACTTTCTGGATTTTGTAAGACCGAAGGACACTGATATTGCACTAAGCCACCAGAGGGGTCTGGGATGGTCTGTAGAGCTTTCTGGATCTGGGTACTGTGAGACCTGAAGGGACTGTGAAAGTGAAGTCACTGGAGGAGGTCACTGGACTTCACAGCCCACACGCCTCCCAGAGCTCATGCAGGGGCAGGATGCCCCAAGCAGGCCAAGGACAAACTGGCTTGGGGAGCACGAGGGAAGGGACTCAGAGATCCAAGGAGAGAAGGGAAGGGGAAAAACAGTCATCTCAGAGGTGCTATAGGAAACAGTGGCAACGGCAAACCTGTTGGTGGAGGGAGGGTTCAGAGCAATCTGAAGAAGAATCAGTGAAGTCAAGTGTCAGCTATTAGCCAACATGAGGCTAGGCTAAGCCTACAGCCTCTGGGCTCCTGGCTCACGGCCCCTCCCTGGTCTCCCTGTCTCAGTCTCACCCCATTCATGTCACCCCCACCCAGAGTTCTGTTAAAAACACTCACTATGCCCCTCCTTTTTTCTTTTGAGACAGGGTCTTGCTCTGTCACATAGGCTGGAGGGGAGTGGTGTGACCACAGCTCACTAAAGCCTCAACCTCCTGGGCTCAAGTGATCCTCCCACTTCAGCCTCCTGAGTAGCTGGGACTATAGGCACACACCACCATGCCCGGCTAATTTTTGTCTTTTTTATAGAGACAAGGTCTCGCCATATTGCCCAGGCTGGTCTTAAACTCCTGGGCTTCAGCAATCATCCCGCCTGGGCCTCCCAAAGGGCTAGGATGACAGGCGTGAGCCCCCCACACCCAGCCCAGGCCCCTTCTTAAGCCCTCTGGGGCTCCCTGCTAGCACAGCCCATAAGGCCCCACACAGCAGTCTCTCCTGCCTCCTCCAACCTCACCTCTGACCTGCCTGCCTCCACCTCAACTAAGTCTGGCTTTTTTCTGTTCTTCAGACGTACCAGGCTGGTTCTCTCTGCCTTCCACCCCTGGTGCACACCTCCCGCTGCTCCTCACCTGGCTAACTGTTGGATTGCCTTGTTGATGTCCCTTCTAGGGAGCTGCCTCTGCCCTGCCCTCCTGCACACCCTGTGAACCCTCCCTAATCTGAGTCCTCGGCAGCCTGGTTTGCTGAGAATTCTTTACTCTGTGTCTCCCTCACTTGACCGTGAACCCCACAGAAGCACGGACGGGGCCTGTCTTCTGCCCTGACTCGTAACACGTGTCACGGCCACACCATGCTGAATGCATGACTAGTTACAGGGTCACCAAGTCACTCATGCAGCAAGAATATATTGAGCGCCTACTACGTACCAGACACTGTGTAGCACAGGAAGAACATGTCCCAGAGGCCAAGGGTCAGAACAGCAGGCAATGCCGAAGACAGAGGAGCAGCACAAATCTCCAGGGACTCAAGCTGTCCACGAACCACAGGGACCCCCTCCTGCATGCCCACCAGGCTGGGCCCTTACCCCACCTGTTTCTATTTCTCATCCCTGCCACAACACCACAAAGCCAGCACTGTCACCTCTATCTTATAAACAATTCTGGGTTACAGATGAAGAGACTATGCACCCTGCACTGAATGCGGCCACTTGCCTCCAAGCACTCAGCCGCCACACAGGGGTTACTGCGCAGGCTTCGGCGCCAGGCTGGCTGCCTGGGTTTGAATCCCAGCTCCACCACTTACCGGCTGTGTGACCTCAGGAAAATTACTTTACCTCTATGGGCCCCATTTCCTCATCTATAAATTGGGGCACACAGCACCTGCCTCCTGGGGTGGCTGTGATATCTAAATGTGATAATACAGGAAAGGCACTTAGACCAGTGCCTGGTACAGGCACATGGAAGGCAAGGACTGATGACGACTAAGGTCAGCCAGAGGGCAGGGATTTAACCTGCCCTGCCCCCATGCCCCACTGCAGCAGGCCGCCTGCCCAGCTTGAATTTCTGCAGTTACCTTAAGGCAAGCATTTCAATGCTCACCTATTAATTTGCTCCAAAACAGGTCTTTGAGGTCAATGCCAGCCACCCCTGAACTGAGGTCTGAAGGCAGGCTTGGGACTGAGTGATGGATGGCGGAGCAAAGCACACAGACAGCCAAGCGAGGTTGTCAGAACCACCCGGGGAGCTTTTTGTAAAAACAGGTTTCTGGCCTTCATGCCCAGTGACTGCTCCAGCTGCAGGCCGTCCAACACAGGGCATTTGGCCCCACGGTTCTTAATCCTCTTGGAGCCGGATGCCTATGAAGGTTCGCAGAGCCCCAGTACTCGCTCCCAGAAACACATGCACAGGCACTCCCGCTGACGCACTCAATGCTGGTTACTGAGTGCCAGCTGGGGGCCAGCTTCGCGTACTCTTCCAGGAGTCAGAATGGGCGCTAAAGCCTGTCTGTAAGTCCCTGAGGAAGAGCCCTCGTCCTGGCACCAACTGGATTAACTACCACAAAAAAGTTTCCTGTAAATCCCACCATAGGGTGTGTGATCAGAGGAGAGCACCCCATTCCTTCGGACATGTGTCCCGTGCCCGAGCCTCCTGTGTGCTAGACTAGGGTCACAGAGGTGACTCACACACAGTCTTTGCCCTCGAAGGGGGAAACAGATGCGAGCACAGGCACAAGGAATCAGGCAGCCCACCTGCATGTGCAGGCACAACAAGTGGCGAGTCACAGTGTGCAAAGGGCCTGGGAGGGCAGAGGACAGGCACCAGCACAACAGTACCACTAACCCGATCGTGTTCCAACAGGGCGGGGGCTGGGGTGGTGGAGCCCCCACTCCAGAGGAGACTCAGGCTTAGGGAGGAGCTGCAACTTGTCCAAAGTCATCAGCCAATGTAGGCAGAGGCTGGGACTAAAACGGCCAGTGTGGAATCTTGGTACCCCTGCTGCCTCTCCTGCTAGTGAGCTGAAACATGCTGATTTAGTTTTAGCTCAGAGAGGTTGGGCAACTTGTCCATGGTCACACAGCTTGGCAGACACAGAGTCAGGCCTGGAGGTCAGGGACTGCTGAGGCACCCAGCCTGGAGGAGAGGGCCCCTGAGAGAAAGCAGGGATGCTGAGGCGGGAGACTGTAGGGTAAAGAGGAGTACAAACACACAACACAGGCAGGAAACAGAAACGAAAGGTTAGGGTTATAGGTGCGGGCAGAGGAGCGGTGATGACGGGAATAACAAGGGAGGCATTTGCTGAGCATTTACTATGGATCAGGCACTGTGTTCTCTCACTTAATCCTCCCAATCACCCTATGAGGACATACTTCTGTCAGCTGCATTTTAGACACAGAAAAATCGAGGCAGAGAGAACAATCGCCAAAGTCACGTGGCTGTTCAGTGGCAGGGTCTACTTGCCAACTCCAGCAGCAGGAGGTGGAGCTGGGCCCAGATGGAAATCTGAGCAGATGCATCAACCCCCCTCGACCCCATTCCCTGCTCCCTAGCAGCTCCACCACGAATGCTAAAGCGAGCCGGTTCCCTAACCCAGGGCCTCTTTCCACCACTGACAGATGCGTGTCTACCTGTCCAGCCTGTTTCTAGGGCTAAATCTGCAGCACGGGTTTCAATAGCAAACAGTATGGCATTTCAATGCCCTAGGATCCGCATTTAAGAACGCCCTGCCCCCACCGCTACCTCTGCCCTCCAAAGCTCAGGTGGCCAGACATGGTAGCATGCCTGGACCCCCTCACCCTGCCCTGCAGACACCTTGACTTCATGCGACGACCTTCCTGGTGGGCAAACCCCCAACGCACACACACTGGAGGACTGATGGTCAGGGAGCAGGGAGTGAGTCACCGGCAGGACTGGAGGAGGGGAGATGAGTCTCCCGGACTGTGGCTGGTGTCATGTGCTCTCATCACAAGTCCCTCTCACATGCCTATCTTTCCAACCCCACAGAGTTCGGCTGGGGCTGGGGAGACCAGCCGAGTCTCAGGTCATTCCTGCAGTTTGGCCTGATGGGTTCCTTGTGTAAGTCTGGCCTTGGCCTTCAGAATTGCTGAAGGGTCTGCCACAACATGACGGGGTGCAGTGCAGCCAGCTAGCCCCGCTCCCCACCAGCCTGACAGTGCTGAAGCAGCCTCTTTCACTCACGATTCCCAGCCTGCCTCGTCCCGGAGCTTCCCTGCCCATCTCCACACACCTGACTATGGCTTGCTGAGGGTGCAGGTTCACCCTATCCTCTGATGTCCTGGTGGTCTGCAGGGCAGGATCACTGGCCCTGTTTTACAGGTGAGGAAACGCAATGCTCTGCAAGAACCCATGCTTGCCAGAGGCCACAGAGCACGTTGCTGCCCCGCTGGTGTCACCATGCCAGGCTGCTCGGGCCCCTGACATACGGCTACATGTCACTCTGCTAGGTGGCTCCCAGATACCACCAGGCCTCACAGGCCCACAGGCGCTCATTCAACAACTGAGTGTCCTTGAGGAAAGCGGAGAAGGGGATGGACTCGGCCTCTGCTCTCCCATTCCAGCGTGGAAGAGAGACCACCACCAAGAAAACAAGCACGCGCGGCCGGGCGCGGTGGCTCACGCCTGTAATCCCAGCACTTTGGGAGGCCGAGACGGGCGGATCACGAGGTCAGGAGATCGAGACCATCCTGGCTAACACCGTGAAACCCCGTCTCTACTAAAAAATACAAAAAACTAGCCGGGCGAGGTGGCGGGCGCCTATAGTCCCAGCTACTTGGGAGGCTGAGGCAGGAGAATGGCGTGAACCCGGGGGGCGGAGCTTGCAGTGAGCTGAGATCCGGCCACTGCACTCCAGCCTGGGTGACAGAGCGAGACTCCGTCTCAAAAAAAAAAAAAAAAAAAAAAAAGAAAACAAGCACGCAACAGAACATCAGATGTGTTCACGTAACGAGGAAACAGCAGCCCCAGCAGGTGGAACCCCACTGCGGGAGATGGGAATCCGGAAAGGCTGAGCCTGCGCAGGCTCGAGACCCTCCCTCACAATCCGCCTCCTCCAGATCACCTATCTCCAGGAATCCCCAAACCCTGGGCCCCTGAAGGGCCTGAGGGAGCTCTCACCCTCAGGTAGACACCCCCAACAACTCCCACCCGGGTGGGTCACCACTCTAGCCCCAGGGGTGAGGCTCTGCTGGAGGAGACCCCTGCATGGGGGCGCCCCCAGTGCTGCCTTCTCCTCACCCAGGGGCGCTCCTGCACCCCTGGCCTGGGCAGCACTCCATCGCTAGCACGGCACAACAGCTTCCGGATGACTGAGTCTCCCCAATTCAGACCCGTCAGCTCTTCTGTCACCCCTTGGCCTTGGGGTTATGCCACCCTTGCACTAGGTTCACAGCTCAAATGACACCCCCCATCACTCCCCAGTTTACCAGATTGATGCCAACGAATCTCCCACCTTTGTTCCAAGACCAAGTAACTCCTCCCTGCAGTCCCCCAGCCCCAGACCCTCTGGCCTCTCACCTGGGTCTCTCCTTACACCCACTTTCTGTACCACAATTCCTCTTCTACACCCTGGCGACCCTCCACCTCCCACAGCCTCATGGCCAGTGAACCACTCCACTGTCCTCCCCAGCACGGAGCCTATCCCGTGTTCCTTGCTGTTCCCAGGCCCTTGGGTTTTCTGTTCTGCAAATCCCATTGTCCAAACTCACCAACTTCACCAGTGACCCCTCCTCTGCCCAGGCCCAAGATCACCCAACTCCTTACTGCCAGGGCAACTCCTCAAGCCCCCTCCCAACCAGGATGGACCAATTCTTCCAGTCCAGTTCACGTCATCACTTCTGCAGCTCAGACGCATGGACTCCTCCGGAGTGTGAGTCCCGACCAGGCCTTACTGCCCCTCTCTCAACCGCTGGAATGAGAGACTCCCCCCGCCTGGAGAGTGTTACCTGCTCTACCCCTTACCCAGGATAGACCAACCGGCACCCCTCCTCTAAACTCCTCTCAGCCAGGCTCCAACTGCCCCTCTTTTCTTGACAGACAGCCTTCTGACTCTCCAATTCTTTCACTGTCTCTTCGAGACTGCACGTGAAAACAGACAAACACACAAGCAAAAAACAAATCTGCCTGGATGATAGCTGCTATTTATGTGGCAGAAATTTATGAGGACTATCTTACCTCATCCTCACAACTACCCCATGGTAAAAAGTAGCACCTCCATTTGCAAAGAAAGAAACAGAGCCTTGGAGAGGAAAAGTGGTTTACTGAATGAAAGCCAAACCTTTTCTGGGAAACTGCGGACCAGGAACTTTACCCCCCAATGCCCAATCTGTGCCAGACTCTCTTGCTGCCCTCACCCCTGACCCTTCAGCCCACAAACTGACCATCTTCCTCCTCACCCCTCACTCCAGGCCCATGCACTGACTGCCGGCTCTCTTCTCTCCTGGAAGCCTCCGAAGCAGCCACATCCAGGCCCTACCCTATGCATAAACTCCTCTACACCAGCCTAAGATGACCAACACTGTCTTAATAACAATGACTGCCAACGAGAACGCTCACCCTATCTGATTCCTTTCCATATGTGACCTCATCCAGTCCTTGCCTAAATTCCGTGGCAAGAGTATTGCCACCTACTTCACAGACGGGAAGACTGAGGCTCAGAAGTCAGGTAACCAGTCCGAGGTCTCAAAGGACATGACCTGGAGCCTCTGCTTTTGAAACACCCTGCTCTGCCTCTCCAGGTCTTCCCGGTTCCTGCTCTGACTGGATATCACGCTATAGCCAGGGGCCATTCTGACTGTGGCCCGGTCCCAAACTAACCACCTATGCCTGGGGCCCAGAGCCCAAGGAGTTGGCTGGCTCCCAGTGACAAAAGTCTTTTTTTTTTTTTTTTTAAGACAGGGTCTTTGTCACCCAGGCTGCAGTTCAGTGATGCAATCACAGTTTACTGCACTGTTGACCTCCTGGGCTCAAGTGATCCTCCCACTTCAGCCTCCTGAGTATCTGGGACTACAGGCATGTACCACCACACCTGGCTAATTTTTGTATATTTTGTAGAGACACGGTTTCACCTTGTTGCCCAAGCTGGTCTTGAACTCCTGGGCTCAGGTGATCCGCCTACCTTGGCCTGACAAAGGGCTGGGGTTACAGGCATGAACCATGGCGCCCGGCCCAAAAGTCTTACTTTAACCACTGTCTCTTTAAGAGTAACTAGCCAGCTGGACACGGTGGCTCATGCCTGTAATCCCAGCACTTTGGAAGGCTGAAGTGGGCAGATCACCTGAGATCAAGAGTTCGAGACCAGCCTGGCTAACTTGGTGAAACCCCATCTCTACTAAAAATACAGACATTTTTAGCCAGGTGTGATGACAGGTGCCTGTAATCCCAGATACTCAGGACGCTGAGGCAGGAGAATCAGCCTAAGCAACAGAGGGAGACTCCGTCTAAAAAATAATAAGTAGTAATAAGTAGCCAAACTGTCATTCATGATGGACTCACTGTGTGTTCGGTTTCCAGTTACCATGTTTCCCACCCTCACATCAAAGCCACCAATTCCTCCACTGTCCACAGACTGGCAACAGTTTCTCCCCTTAGGCAGGGCTGGCAGATCAGCTTCTACAGAACCATGACCAGTCTGATCCCTCACTTCATGGGCTCCACCCCAGGAGGACTGATAGACTTCTCCAGCATGAAATAGACTCAACACTGCCCTGCATGTCCCAAGCGACTTTCCACCTTCCCAGCCCTATGACTCCAACACACTCCTTTCAGCTCCAACACTCACCTGACCCTCTCCAGTGGGCCGGCCCCCTCTCCCAACACTTCAAGCCGCCAAACTTCCTCAGTTCTCTCACCTGCTACTGGCCAGCAACTCCAATTCCTGACTTGATAACATCCCCAATTCTTTTTTTTTCTTTCTTTGAGATGGAGTTTTGCTCTTGTCACCCAGGCTGTACAAGGTCATGATCTTAGCTCACTGCAATCTCCACCTCCTGAGTTCAAGCGATTCTCCCTGCCTCAGTCTCCTGAGTAGATGGGATGACAGGCGAGCACCACCATGCCCGGCCGGTTTTTGTATTTTTGGTAGAGACGGGGTTTCCCCATGTTGGCCAGGCTGGTTTTAAACTCCTGACCTTAGGTGATCCACCCATCTTGGCCTCCCAAAGTGCTGGGATTACACGCATGAGCCAATGCACCCGGCCATCCCCCAATTCTTTCTCAGGAAGGAACAAGAGGACCCTTCCGTAGCCATGCCCCAAACATCCTCTGCTCCTGAATGACTGAGAACCTTCCTTCTGCTTCTCTTTTTGTTGGAGGAGGAGGCGGCGGTAGGCGTTGGCTTTTCTTCTTAATACCACATTGCAGCCGGGGGCGGTGGCTCACGCCTGTAATCCCAACACTCTGGGAGGCCAAGGAGGGAGGATAGCTTGAACCCAGAAGTTCGAGACCAGCCTGGGCAACGTAGTAAGACCTCCTCTCAATAAAAATGAAAACATAAAAACCACACTGCCTCTGACTCAACCAACCACAAATGGACCACCACCTGTGCTCCTCTTCTGAGACCTTACCTTGACTCCCTTTTCACCAAATCTTCTATAGCCACAGTCCAAGTTTATATTTCTCCCTCTTTCCAGCCAAGAAAGTGGCCAACACGACCACTCCTTGACCCGAGACTTGCAGACCAGCAACTGAACTTTTTTTTACCCCCACAGACCCATCAAACTCTTTCAACTGCCCTTTAGGGGCCAGCGTTGACCCGCTCCTCCTCCCGACTGCTCTTTCTCTCCTTCTCTGGTGGAACTACGAACGCAAAGGCTGCCACACTCTACAAATCACCAAACTTTCTTTAATTGCTCATCGTTTTAAACCCTAAAACGATCACCATCTTTGTCTCGGGTGGGTGGGGTGCGGCAGAAAGCACATACTTTTCACCTTCCCAACTCCATAGTCACCTCCTCTCTAACAGACTCCGGTTCTAAACTGACGACTGTCCCCTTATTCACCATTAGGTGCAATCTATTGAACGCCACCTCTGAGCCGGGCCCTGCACCGATCCCTCCCGACTCCCGGGTCCCCCTCGAGCCCGCCCCCGCTTCACCCGCGGTAGCTACCATGTCTCCAGGGGTCTTTGGGCTCCACTGCTCCAGACACGATATCCTCGTCGGACGGGAACGTGACGCGCTTGGCTGCAGCCTTGAGGCGCCCATCGGCGGGGGGCGATGCGGGGCTGGGAGACACGGCCTCGGCGGGGGCCTCTTCAACGTCGCCGTCCGCGCCCGGCACGGGCGGCGCCTCCTGCGGCGGGATCTCCATAGCCGCCGCCGCCTCCTCACGGGGGCCCCGGGGACATGCCCCGGGCCCCGGATTTGTCTCTCCGGGCCCGCCCGCCGTCCCGGGGCATGGGCTCCGCCACTGCTTCAGGCGCCGCCTCCGTCCGCTCTCCTAGTCGTCGTAATCGTCGCCGCCGGGAGCCCAAGCGCGCCTCCGCCGAGCCCCGCGCGCGCCTGCCCGTTCGCAGTCACACTTTCGCTCTAGGCTGGCGAGCCCGCCGCTTACTATAAGAAACAGAAAATCGATTTCAGCGACTTGTAGGTAGAGCTGTCCCGCGGGTGACATGAAGAGAGAAACAAAGGGCAGGAAGGGCCACGGAAAAAAGAAACGTGAGCAGCGAATCTGCAGAGCCGGAACTGCAGACTATGAGGGGCGGGGCGAGGTAGACGCCTTCTCCAAGAGCAGCGCGCAAGCGCGAAGCTGAGCCCACGCCTCCCCGCCTGAGTCCAGATAACAAATATTCAGCTCCCGCACATTCGTCTAGAGCCCAGGGAAATGGAGTGCTTAGAAATGAAAACACCTGGCGGGGCGCGGCGGCTCACGCCTATAATCCCAGCACTTTGGGAGGCTGAGGCAGGAAGATCGCGTGAGTCCGGAGTTCGAGACTAGCCTGGGCAACATAGCAAGGCCCCGTCTCTACAAAAAATTTAAAAATTAGCAGGGTCTGGTTACGGGAGACTGTAGTTCCAGCTACTTGGGAGGTGGGAAGATCACTTGAGCCCGGCAGGTTGACGCTGCACTGATCGCGCCCCTGCACTACGACCTGGTAGACATAGCGAGACCCTGTGTCAACGAAAGGAAAGAAATGGGCCGGGCGCGGGGGCTCACGCCTGCAATCCCAGCACTTCGGGAGGCCAAGGCGGGCGGAACACGAGGTCAGAAGATCGAGACCATCCTGGCTAACACGATGAAACCCCGTCTCCACTAAAATTACAAAAAATTAGCCAGGCGTGGTGGCGGTCGCCTGTAGTCCCAGCTACTCGGGAGGCTGAGGCAGGAGAATGGCGTGAACCCGGGAGACGACGGAGCTTGCAGTGAGCCGAGATTGTGCCGCTGCACTCCGGTCTGGGCGACAGAGCAAGACGCTGTCTCAAAAAAAAAAAAAAAAAAGGAAAGAATGAAAACACTGAGGTTAGACTAACTGATGAAGAGTGGTAACGGCATAAAGAAGTCGAAAAGAAAGGCGGATAGGAGCTGCATTCAATATATGAGTACAGCTGATGGATGCTGACAGAGAGGGTTCCTCTGGAGACGAAGCCTCGGCCTCTTCGGTAGTCTCCAGTCTTCCATTTGCTCGCTGCAGTTACATCAACAGCTCTCTGTATAGGGGTAGTTGCATAAAATACAACTTAAATCACAATACTAAAATAAATATGAGCCCATGAGCAATGCTAAAATAAATACGAGCCCATGAACGGTATCATAGGCCTGATTTTAAAAAACAAAACCTAGGAGAAGATAGAAATTCCAAAGGCGAGAGACGAATCTGCCAACCCAAATCCTGGGTGACAAGGCTGGTGGGTCACCGAGGCAAGAACAAACCAGCGCGAGCTCAAGCCACACCCCTACGCTCAGACCCAACGCTTGACATTCGCCGCCGCACTTTCGCCACGCTTTCCCAAGCGCACCCGGCAAACTGAAGGAGGCGGGGCTGAAACCATAAAAGGGGACTGCGCGGAGCGAGCCGCGTCGTCGCCAAGGCAACTCGAGAGCTAGGCGTAGCGAACCGACTGAAGGCAGCTGAGGTTGCTCCTGGCGCGGTTCATCATCGGCCGCCGCACTTTCGCGACTGAGACAAAACGACGCTCACCTTTACTTAGTGGAAGGCTTCGCTTACATCCTGAATTTAAGGGAACTACAGAAGGGGACAGAAACTGCTTTCTTTTTAAACAATGCCCTGAAAGGTTACTAGTGACAGGGGGCTTAGTGAAGCGCGTGATGTGAACGGCCAAGCTACAAGGCTGGAGAGAAAAGAGGAGGGGGATGAAGTTGCACCCTGATCGCGATTCCTCGGCCTTTTGTCAGGGGCGCCGCCACTCGGGATCCGACCATTCGCCTCCAACGAGGGGACAGCGAATCTGCTGTCGTGTGCAGTCCACAGCAACCACAGGTGGGGCAACAGGAGGAGCGCTTGGGCACGACCACGTGACCCAACACGAGCCACCGCCCGCCCCAAAATGAAATCAAATCCTAATCTCCCAATCCCGGCATTCCGGTCACTCCAGCATTTCCAGGAGACTTGCGGCCCTGCAGCCCCTACACCTTTATCTGGGCTCCTGTCCTACTTGGCCCAGCTCCACTGGATTCAGCTCTGGGATAACCATCCTACCAGCTCCTAAAGATTATTCCATCCCCGTGGGTATACTTAATTAAAGAAAGAAAAACAGGAGTCGAATTTTCCTGGGGTAACTGGTTCTTTAGCAGGGGGAGTATCTTCAGGGTGGCTGAACTTTGCAGCCTCTTTAATAACGCCCCCCTGTGCAGGTTGTCTCCTTTATCACCCTACCCAGATGCCCTGGTCTTCAAGAAATGGCAGCAGGCCCATCTTTCTGTAGGGTTCAGAGTTCTGTGAAGTAGAGCATTCCTTCCAGTGGGATCTTAGAATTCCTAGAGTTGCAGAATTTTACTGACTAGACCCAGGAGGTCTCAGGAGTCCAGACTTGCTTAAAGCTTGGCTGAAAATTCCAAGGGAGCTCATAACTCCGTGGGGCCCAGAGTTCCTGGCTTGGGAACATTGGGAGGCCTGGGATACAGTGGCTCAGCCTCAAGCAGAAAAGTGAACACAATGTCTCTATGGCTTGAAGGTGTATGAAATAATGTCACTACATCGGAGCAGCGCCTCTGCTTGCACACCTATGGGAGTCTGCAGCTGTGACACGTAGAAGTTGGCCACATCCAGGTCGGTGGCTCCGAAGTGGGCGGCCACACGCACACCCTCGTGCAACGTGAAGCTCACCTGACGACCCACCATGGCCAGCAGGCTGCGGAGGTAACGCTCCCGAAGGGCGGCTCGGGCCCGCTGCTCCTGGAATTCCAGGGATTCTTGAGCTATGGGACACTCCTGGATTTCAGGAACCTCTGGCCTCAGGGGGGCTCTGCGTCCATCAGGGGCAAAGCCACGGCTGAAGCCATCAGGGCCCCGGGGCAGCCGGAGCACAGGTACAGGAATGGTCACTGGAGTTTGCATTGTCTTGGCTGTTGAGTGAAGAAAAAGGGCAGGAAGTCATTACATGGTAAGCAAGGGGCTAATGGAGGAGGGAGGAGTGGAAGCAGAGGCTGGTCTACCTAGGCAGCTCCACTTCACCTGTCCCAAACCGATCCGCCTCGCTAAAATCTGTGCCATCAATCCCCAGTGGCTTGGATCAGAAACAAAGTGTCACATGCACAAAAACATGAGTCCCATGAAGGTAAAGACCTTTGTCTGCTTTTTTTTTTTTTTTTTTGAGACGGAGTCTCGCTCTGTCACCCAGGCTGGAGTGCAGTGGCGCGATCTCGGCTCACTGCAAGCTCCGCCTCCCGGGTTCACGCCATTCTCCCGCCTCAGCCTCCGAGTAGCTGGGACTACAGGCGCCCGCCACCTCGCCCGGCTAGTTTTTTGTATTTTTAGTAGAGACAGGGTTTCACCATGTTAGCCAGGATGGTCTCGATCTCCTGACCTCGTGATCCACCCGCCTCGGCCTCCCAAAGTGCTGGGATTACAGGCTTGAGCCACCGCGCCCGGCCCTTTGTCTGCTTTTAAAACAGCTTTATCTCAACTTCCAGGCAATAAATATTTGCCAAAAGATGAACCCGGCCAGGCATGGTGGCTCATGCCTGTAATCCCAGCACTTTGGGAGGCCAAGGCAGGAGGATCACTTTGGAGCTGGGAGTTTGAGACCAGGCTGGGCAATATAGTGAAATCACATTTCTACAAAAAAAAAAAAAAAATTATTTTACATTAGTTGGGCTACTCAGGAGGCTGAGGGAGAAGGATTAGTTGAGCCCAGGAGATGGAGACTGCAATGAGCCGTAATCGTGCAACTGCACTCCAGCTTGGGTGACAGAGTGAGACGCTGTCTCTTAAAAAAAAGAACAAACCCCACCTTTCTCTCACACACAACCCATCCAATCCATCAGGAAATTCTATATTCTAGATAGACTCCCACTCACACAGGAGCTAGCTTGAAAGGTTTCCAAGTGGCCAAATCTGGAATTATTTGAATACAATAATGATAGTGACAGATTATAACCCACTGGGTAAAACAGAAATCCATAATCCATACTGATAATAAATAAATGAATAAGGAAGAGAAGAAAAATATAATCCTTACTGTAGACTGGCAAGTAAATAAATATAAAAGGAATAGATGTAAAAATGTGTGGATAGGGCCGGGTGCAGTGGCTCACACCTGTAATCCCAGAACTTTGGGAGGCCAAGGTGGGCGAATCACTTGAGGTCAGGAATTCCAGACCAGCCTGGCCAACATGCTGGTAGAGGCGAAACGCCGCCTCTACCAAAAATACAAAAATTAGCTGGGTGTGGTGGCGTGTGCCTGTAGTCCCAGCTACTTGGGAGGTTAAGGCAGGAGAATCATTTGAACCCAAAAGGCAGAGGCTGCAGTGGGCGGAGATCGCACCACAGCACTCCAGCCTGGGTGACAGAGTGAGACTCTGTGTCAAAAAAAAAAAAAAAAAACACGGATGGGAGTTAGATGAAGTATAAGGTAGCTACATAGTATTAACAGACTCATAAGATATTCATTCACTGTAAGGGGCAAACACAAATTTATAGTGGAGGAACCTGGTACGCACCCCCTTAACTTAGTGATCAAAGCCAACATCTCCAGGAATGGGACACTAAGAAGGACAGGGCACTACTTCTGTGTTATTCCTTTTTTTCTTCTTAAAGAGACAGGGTCTCACTATGTTGCCGAGGCTGTTCTCCAACTCCTGGCCTCAAGTGATCTTCCAGCCTCTGGGCCAAACAAGGACAACGGGGACAGGCATGGTGGCTCACACCTATAATCCCAGCACTTCGGGAGGCCGAGGTGAGAGGATTGCTTGCGTTCAGGAGTTCAAGACCAGCCTGGGCAACATGGTAAGACCTTGTCTCTACTAAAAATAAAAACTATTAGCCAGGCATGACAATGTACTCATGTAAGTCCCAGCTACTCAGAAGACTGAGGTAAGAGAATCACTGGAGCCCTGTAAGGTTGAAGCTGCAGTGAGCTATGATCGCGCCACTGCACTCCAGCCTGGGCAAGAGTGAGACTTTTGTCTTAGAAAAAACAAAAACAGCCCAACTAACCTGGGCTTTTCAAAAATATTAAAGTCATGGCCAGGCACGGTGGCTCACGCCTGTAATCCCAGCACTTTGGGAGGCCAAGGCGGCTGGATCACGAGGTCAGGAGATCGAGACCATCTTGGCTAACAAGGTGAAACCCCGTCTCTACCAAAAATACAAAAAATTAGACGGGTGTGGTGGCAGGGCCTGTAATCCCAGCTACTCAGGAGGCTAAGGCAGGAGAATGGCGTGAACCCGGGAGGTGGAGCTTGCAGTGAGCCGAAATTGTACCACAGCACTCCAGCCTGGGCAACAAAGCAAGACTCTGTCTCAAAAATATATATATATATATTAAAGTCATAAAAGACAAAGGCTGAGAAAAAAAATGTATAAGGCTGGAAGGAGTGTCTCACACCTGTAATCCCAGCACTTTGGGAGGCAGAGGTGGGCAGATCACTTGAAGTCAAGAGTTCAAGACCAGCCTGGCCAACATGGCAAAACCCCATCTCTACTAAAACTACAAAAATTAGTCAAGCATGGTGGCAGGCACCTGTAATCCCAGCTATTCAGGAGGCTGAGGCAGGAGAATCGCTTGAACCTGGGAGGCGGATGTTGCAGTGAGCCCAGATGGCGCCATTGTACTCCAGCCTGGGTGACAGAGCAAGACTTTGTCTCAAAAAAAAAAAAAAAAAAAAAAAAAGAAAGAAAGAAAAAAAAAATATACACACACACACATTTATTTATTCACAACCTAACACTTCTCACTTCTTCCAGTGCCAGCATTCTGCTGCCGTCACAGACGCTTCCTGCCTAGAGTACTGTAGTGAACTCCCCTCTGGGACCCTGGCTTCCACCTTCACCACCCCCAGTCTACAACCCACAGCCTGTTTGTCAATGCCCGAGTCAGATCACATGTCTTCTCTGCTCAGAGCCCTCTTGTGGCTTCTGTCTTGCTCAGAGACAAAGTCAAAGTCCTCACCACAGCCCTGCTGACCCTGTGAGCTCTGGATCCTGCCGGCAACCTCGTGGTGTACCACGCTTGCTCTCCCCACCCCAGCCACACAGGCCTCCTCGCTGATTCTCAGGCACGATGCCTGGCAGTCCCTTCTTGGGCCCTTGCACTTTCAGTTCCCTGTATCTGCCTGCATCGCCTTTCCCTCCGTAAGCTTCAAGGTGGCCACCTTGCTTTTCCCACTGCTGGATCTCCAGCCCCCAGAAAACTGCCTGCCATAGAGACCAATGAGAATTCATGAATGGGCCGGGCATGGTGGTTCACGCCTGTAATCCCAGCACTTTAGGGGCTGAGGCTAGAGGATCACTAGAGGTCAGGAGTTCGAGAGCAGCCTGGCCAACATAGTAAAACCCTGTCTCTACTAAAATACAAAAATTAGCCGGATGTGGTGGCGCATGCCTGTAATCCCAGCTACTTGGGGAGCCTGAGGCAGGAGAATCACTTGAACCCGGGAGGCAGAGGTTGCAGTGATCAGAGGTCATGCCGCTATACTACAGCCTGGGCAACAGAGCAATACTCTGTCTCAAAAACAAACAAACATTGGCCAGGCGCGATGGCTCACGCCTGTAATCCCAGCACTTTGAGAGTCTAAAGCAGGTGGATCACAAGGTCAAGAGTTCGAGACCAGCCTGGTCAACATGGTGAAATCCCATCTCTACTAAGAATACGAAACTTAGCTAGGCATAGTGGCACATGCCTGTAATCCCACCTACTCAGGAGGCTGAGGCAGGAGAATTGCTTGAACCCGGGAGGCAGGGGTTGCAGTGAGCCGAGATCTCACCACTGCATTCCAACCTGGGTGACAGAGCAAGACTCCTCTCAAAAAACACAAACAAAAAACAAATAAATGAAGAGTGGAGATCCCAGGCTGGTTTGGCTATGAGACCTCAGTAAGAGACAGCTTTCTCTTCCATTGTATGGAAAAATAGCCCCAATTGCTGCCTATCCTGTTACTAGGATTCAACAGGCTCCTGCTAGACAGGGCCTGGCACATACTAGGTTCTCCATAATAGTGAACTGCTCTTATTGTTAGTATTGCTGTGTGACCTGGGGTTAAACAGCTTGACTAATCTGTGTTCTGTTTCCCCATCTGTAAAACAGAGCTCTAACTCACAGGGCTGGCATGGGGACTCAATGACCTAACTAACCTATGATGTCTGGCACATGTCTGCGACATATGAAGCACTATGCTATGATGTCAAACACATATAGGGAAATGCCAGCCTTGTGGGTACAGACCTGAGAGAGGAGGACCTACGTTTTAGCAGCTGTACCACTCCCTGTGGCTCTCCTCCCCACTCCCTGTGGTGGTCCTCTCCTCTCTAAAGCCTAGTGAGGACTAACTGAGCTGAGTGACAAGCGTTGGGTACCCAGGACCCTGGGGCCAGGCACAGAAGGGAGGTGACTGAAATTGTCCTTTTTCTTTCTTTTTTGGAGACAGTCTCACTCTGTCGCCCAGGCTGGAGTGCAGTGGCGCCACCTTGGCTAACTGCAACCTCTGTCTCCCGGGTTCAAGAGATTCTTGTGCCTCAGTCTCCCGAGAAGCTGGGACTACAGACACACACTACCATGTCTAGCTACTTTTTGTATTTTTAGTAGAGACAGGGTTTCACCATGTTGGTCAGGCTGGTCTCCAACTCCTGACCTCAAGTGATCCGCCCACCTCAGCCTCCCAAAGTGGTGGGATTACAGGTGTGAGTCACTGTGCCTGGCCTAAATTGTCCTTTTTCTTATTAGGCTCTTCCTGTCTCTGCACATGAACTATGAGCTCCTTGCAAGACAGGACCCTGCAGATAGGCCAAGGATGTGAACCAGGGCTACTCAATCTGGACACTATTGACATTTGGGGCTAGATAATTATCTGCTGTGTTGTGGGGCCTGTCCAATGCATAGGTGTAGGGTTTAAGCAGCATCCTGGCCTCTGCCCCCTATTAATAGATACCAGTAGCATCCCCTCTTCAAGTTATGACAGCCAAAAATGTCACCACTGGTGAACAGTGAACTGGTGAATGTGAATTGCATCTCAATACAATGTTTTTTAAAAAACGTCTCCATGAACTGTCAGACGTCTCCTGATAGCCCCAGATGAAACACTGATGCAGACAAACAGGTCACAAAGAGGGAGGAAGGAATAAAGATGGCTATAGAAGACATGAACATAGGCTGGGTGCAGTGGTTCCCGCCCGTAAGCCCAGCACTTTGGGAGGCCAAGGTGGGTAGATCACCTGAGGTCAAGACTAGCCTGACCAACATGGAGAAACCCCAACTCTACTAAAAATATAAAATTAGCCTGGTGGTGCATGCCTGTAATCCCAGCTACTTGGGAGGCTGAAGCAGGAGAATCACTTGAACTTGGGAAGCAGAGGTTGTGGTGAGCTGAGATTGCGCCATTGCACTCCAGCCTAGGCAACAAGAGTGAAATGCTGTCTCAAAAAATAAATAAATAAATAAAATTAGCTGGGCCGGGCATGGTGGTGGGCTCCTGTAATCCCGCCTACTCAGGAGGCTGAGGCAGGAGACTCGCTTGAACCCGGGAGGCAGAGGTTGCAGTGAGCTGAGATATTGCGCCACTGCACTCCAGTCTGGGCAACAACCGTGACCCCATCTCAAAAACAAACAAATGCCCCAAAAATAGCCAGGCATGGTGGCACATGCCTGTAATCCCAGTTACTCAGGAGGCTGAGGCATAAGAATCACTTGAACCTGCGAGCCAGAGGCTGCAGTCAAGGTCATGCCACTGCACTCCAGCCTGGACAGCAGAGCAAGACTCTGTCTCAAATAAATAAATAAACAAATAAATAAAAATTTTAATTAACTTTATTTTATAGAGATGAAGTCTCACTATATTGCCAAGGCTGGTCTCCAGTCTGGGCTCAAGCGATCCTCTTGCCTCGGCCTCCCAAAGTGCTGGGATTACAGGCCCTGAGCCACCACGCCCGGCCACTAAATTTTAATTTTAGAAAGGAAGAGGCAGCTGGGCACGAGGTGGCTCATGCCTGTAATTCCAGCACTTTGGGAGGCTAAGGCAGGTGGATCACTTCAGCCCAGGAGTTTGAGACCAGCCTAGGCAACATAGCAAAATCCCATCTCTAGAAAAAATAGAAAAATTAGCCGGGCAAAGGGTACGCTCCTGTAGTCCTAGCTACTCAGGAGGCTGAGATGGGAGGATCTAGTGCGCCCAAGGAGGTTGAGGCTGCAGTGAGATATGATTGCACCACTGTACTCCAGCCTGAGAAGAGTGAGACCCTGTCTCACAAAAAAAAAAAAAGAAAGGAAAGAAAATGTTAAAAAGAGCGCTCCCTGTGAGGTATCTAAACCTCATCACCCACTCTGCATAATTAGCTGCCATATCTTACTGATCTCACATGCCCACAGGTGGCCCAAATAGAATCTTCCTTGGCAAAATTCTTTTTGAGACAGAGTCTCACTCTATCACCGAGACTGGAGTGCAGTGGGGCGATCTTGGCTCACTGCAACCTCTACCTCCCGGGTTCAAGCGATTCTCCTGCCTCAGCCTTCTGAGTAGCTGGGGTTACAGGCACACGCCACCACGCCTGGCTAATTTTTGTATTTTAGTAGAGATGGGGCTTCACCATGTTGGCCAGGCTGGTCTCCATCTCCTGGTCTCAGGTGGCCCGCCCTGCCCACCCCGCTTGGCCTCCCAAAGTGCTGGGATTAGAAGTGTAAGCTGCCGCGCCCGGCCAGCAAAATTGTTTTTATTTTAACTTTATTTTATTTTTCTTCTTGGCAAAATATATAGCAGAGGTCTGTGAACCTTGTCTGTATTTTACTGTCACTGCTCAGCTCTGCCAAGTAGCACAATAGCACTCATAGAGAATATGGAAACAAATGAACATGGCTGTTCTCCAACAAAACCTTACTTACTGGGACTGAAATTTGAATTTTCTATCATTTTTATGCACCAAAGGAAAGTTTTCTAGCCAGGTGCGGTGGCTTACAACTATAATCCCAGCACTTTGGGAGGCTGAGGCTGGAAAACTGCTTTAGCACAGAAGTTCAAGACCAGCCTGGGCAATGGAGCAAAACCCCATCTCTACAAAAAAAAAAAAAAAAATTAGCTGGGCATGGGTGGTGTGCGACTGGAGTCCCAGCTACTAAGGAGACAGAGGTGAGGGGATCGCTTGAGCCCAGTAGGTGGAGGCTGTAGTGAGCCGTAACTGTGCCACTGCACTCCAGCTTGACTGACAGAGTATGAGACCCTGTCTCAAAAAAAAAAAAAAAAAAAAATTCACTCATCCACATTATCCAGCATTATCAGCACATCATGTGAGTGCCTGCTGTGTGCATGACCCACGTTGGGCAGTCTTGGAAACACATCTAGGACTGACAGAGCACAGTTCCGCCCTTGTGGGCTCATAGTCCAATAGGGGACACAGACCTGTCCTCAGGCAGTGATGACCCAGAGTGAGCAGGGCTGGAATAAAGGAGTCCAGAGGAGACATCTGACCAGCCTGGGGGACATGGGGTAGTTTCAAGGGAGCCCAAGAAAGATCCCTAGGATGAGATTACATTTGAGCATAGACCTGAATGAAATTAGGAATAGAGCCATGTGGAGATTCCAATCAGAGCGAAAAGCAAAATGCAAAGATCATGGAAAGGGTGGCTTTGGGGCGTAGCAAGGAGGCCAGTGTGGAGGAGGTGGCGACAGGAACAGAGAGCGCCTTGTGGGCTGTGATGACAATTCGGGTCTCTACTCTGAGACTGAAGCTACTGGACAGTTCTGAGTGAAGGACGGACAGGATCTGGCTTAGGGTCCTCAGGATCCTCTGCCTGCTGCATGGACAATAAACAAGGAGACTGAAGGGAGACACTAGGAGTGCAATGAGGAGGTCACTGTAGGGGTCCAGGTGGAAGAAGGTGGTGTCTAGGATGGGCTGGGGACAGTGGGAATGGGGAGAAGTGGTCAGATTGGGCTATGTTTGAAAGGTCGAGGCTGGGCACAGTGGGTCACGCCTGTAATCCCAGCACTTTTGGAGGCTGAGGTGGGTGGATCACCTGAGGTCAGGATGAGACCAGCCTGGTCAACATGGTGAAACCTGCCTCTACTAAAAATACAAGTTAGCCGGGCATGGTGGCGCATTCCTGTAATCCCAGCTACTCGGGAGGCTGAGGCAGAAGAATCGCTTGAACCAGGGGGTGGAGGTTGAAGTGAGCGGAGATCGTGCCACTGTACTCCAGCCTGGGTGTCAGAGTGAGACTCTGTCTCCAAAAAAACAAAAACAAAAAAAAGGTCAAGAGCCCTCACTGATGGACAGGATGAGGGATATATAATTTGAGGAAAGAGCAGCCAAAGGAGACTCCAAGGATTTTTTTGTTTTGTTTTGTTTTTTCCCTGACAGGTAAGACCACATGAATAGAATTAAGGGATATTTGCATTTTCTAATTTTTTTTTTTTTTTTTTTTTTGAGACGGAGTCTCGCTCTGTCGCCCAGGCTGGAGCGCAGTGGCCGGATCTCAGCTCACTGCAAGCTCCACCTCCCAGGTTTACGCCATTCTCCTGCCTCAGCCTCCCAAGTAACTGGGACTACAGGCACCTGCCACCTCACCCGGCTAGTTTTTTGTATTTTTTAGTAGAGACGGGGTTTCACCGTGTTAGCCAGGATGGTCTCGATCTCCTGACTTCGTGATTCACCCTTCTCGGCCTCCCAAAGTGCTGGGATTACAGGCTTGAGCCACTGCGCCCGGCCTAATTTTTTTTTTTTTTTTTTTAAGAGTCTCGCTCTTGTTACCCAGGCTGGAGTGCAGTGGCATGATCTCGGCTCACTGCAACCTCCGCCTCCCGGGTTCAAGTAATTCTCCTGCCTCAGCCTCCCGAGTAACTAGGACTATAGGCACGCACCACCACACCCGGCTAATTTTGTATTTTTAGTAGAGATAGGGTTTGGCCATGTTGGCCAGGCTAGTCTCGAACTCCTGATCCACCTGCTTCAGCCACCCAAAGTGCTGGGATTACAGGCATGAGCCACCGTGCCCGGCCTTGCATTTTCTAATTTTTTAAAAAGCACATTTACTTATTTATTTACTTTGAGGTGAGGTCTCACTACATTGCCCACACTAATCTCCAACTCCTGGACTCAAGATATCCTCCCACCTCAGCCTTCCGAGAAGCTGGGATTACAGTCCCACGCCACCACGCCCTGCTTGCATTTTTTAATTTCTCTGACCACTGTCACTCCAATTTAGTCAGGCCTCACTAGCCCCTAGGGTCTTTCCTGAGCCTAGGTTAACACTTGAGTTTCAAGAGAAACACCCTAGTCTCCAGGGTGAGTACTTACTAAATGAATTAGATGAGGATTACAGTGGCCAAAGAATTCTGTTAAATCCCTGGATAAAATGAAATTAAGGGAGGGTCAGTATGGGGCCTTGTATTCTCCATTAAGAAAAAAAACAAGGGAGATTTGGTCATATTGATGCAATCCCCATTTTCGTAAAGTGGCCAGTGAAGCTGGCAGGTCTTATCTTTCCTTGGGCTGGGTGCAGTGGTTCACACCTGTAATCCCAGCACTTTGGGAGGCTGGGGGTGGGGGGCGGATCACCTGAGGTTAGGAGTTTGAGACCAGCCTGACCAACATGGCAAAACCCTGTCTCTACTAAAAATACAAAAAAAATAGCTGGGTGTGGTGGCACATGCCTGTAATCCAAGCTACGCGGGAGGCTGAGGCAGGAGAATCACTTGAACCAGGGAGACGGAGGTTGCAGTGAGCGGAGACCGCCCCTCTGCACTCCAGCCTGGGCAACAGAGACTCTGTTTCAAAAAAAAAAAAAAAAATCATTTCCTTGGTGCGAGCTAGAGGGTGGAGGAAGAGGGAGCAAACTCAGGCCCTCCCCTGTGCCCCATGCAGAAAGACAGACTGTGGAGCCAAGGTGTAACCTGATAAGAAACTGGTTAAAGAAAGGTCACACAGGGTGTGCCCAGGAGGGCAGAGGCAGGCATTATCCATTCTCCCTGGTGACCTGGCCCCAGAGGCCTTTATCCTTTCAGTCTCCAAGGCAAGGATTTCCGAAGGTTTCAGGGAAAAATGCCCAAGCCCATCCCCCACGACTTGCAAAACTAGTCTTTTACATTCAAGAGCCCAAAACTTAGGTCAATGGCAGGGGCAAGGGTTTCATAGACCTCTCTCCTGGTAGCCTTGGTGATCCAGAGAAGAGATCAGCTCAGTGGACAAACATTTGGCCAACTCTTCACAATTGCCAGGGTGGGGAACCAGCTGAGTTGTCAACTGAGAAGCCACCAGACCTAATTAATTAACCAAGGTGCTGACGTGTCCACAGACACACACACATACACACACCATCGGCTGCTGAATCTTGATGCAAATTAGTTAAATGGGGCCACCCGAGAAGGTCAGAACCCCAAGCACAGAATCTCTCCCCTCCCCTTCTCCCCTGGGGTCGGTCAGTTTCCTTTGAATTCCGCCCTGACCACCCATTGCTCTCCTTTTCTTATACTAAGCAGGTCCTCCCGGCCCCCAGGCGTCCACTCCCCACACCGCCCTGGGCGTTCGGACTGGACGTTCTTCCCACCTCCTGGCTCAGACCGAGCGATTCCGCTCCAGGTAAAGCGGGATGACTGCCACCGATGCTGCTGTTATCGTGGCCATTTATTATTTTCCGGAGGAGGAGTTTTCCGCCTTCTCCCTTCTCCTCACCCCACCCGCGTGGGGCATTCCCGCAGCCGGCGATCGCCAAACAGTCCCTGATACTAGCGTCTGGGGACCAGAACGTCCCTCCAGCCGGCGCTGCAGGCGCGGTCCTGCCTCTTTCCGTTACTCCGGGCGTTGCACTGGGGTAGGCGTCCAGAGCTGGGGCCGGGGAGAGGGAACCTGCCGGCGACCCCCCACCACTCTGTACTCACCGAGGTCCGCGGCTACTGGCGCCCCCGCTTCCGCCGGCGTCCCAGCTGCAGAGGCCCGGGCAGGCCGCGAGCCGCGGAGCCTGGGTTCCGCCCGCGCCGCCGCTACTGCCCCACGTGGTCGCGGGCTGGCTCGCGGCTTTGCGGAGCACTTTGGTCCGATCTTCCTGCCTGCGAGTTGGGGGCGTCTGGGATGCCCATTTGCGGCAGGAAGAAACTGAGGCTCAGAGAGGGGAAGACTTCCTCCCTGTTGGGTTAAGGGCAGAGCTCGGTCTTTGCATCCCCATCCCCCTACACGCAGGCACTCCTACCCCTCGCTTCCAGTGGGAACCCCCGCTCCTCTACAGGAAACCTGGAGATCATGGTTTCAGATGCCGCATACGAAGAAAGTAGCTGGGCTGGATCAGAGGCGGTCATTTTGTCCTCCAGCTCTCCCTGCAGTATCATTTTACAAAGGGGGAAACTGAGGCCTTGAGTGGGAATATGAATCTCCCTATTCCAGGCCCAGTCAGAATTCACTTTCTCCATGCAGGGTCCTATTTACGCAGGGATCCTGTGGGCGTTTGCTTTCCACTAGATCACCAAGGCCTAGTGCCAGGTACACAATTTAATGCTTTGCAAATATCTGTTGAAAGAATATCAGGCACATAGTAGGTACTCAATAAATATTTGTTGACTTAACTATGAACGAGTAGGGGCTGTATTTATGAACAAAACAGACTCCCATCTTGCCTTCTAGAACCCATGTTCTAGTGGGGGTAGAAGGGACAGAATAGGGTAAAACGAGCAAATACGTAAACAAGATCCTTCAGGGTTTGATCAAAGTGATGTATGAAGAATAAAATAGGCCGGGCACGGTGGTTCACGCCTGTAATCCCAGCACTTTGGGAGGCTGAGGCAGGTGGATCACCTGAGGTCAGGAGTTGGAGACCAGCCTGGCCAACATGGTGAAACCCTGTCTCTACTAAAAATACAAAAATTAGCTGGGCGCCTGTAATCCCAGCTACTCCGGAGGCTCAGGCAGGAGAATCGCTTGAACCCGGAGGTGGAGGTTGCAGTGAGCTGAGATCGTGCCATTGCACTCCAGCCTGGGCAACAAGAGTAAAACTCCATCTCAAAAAAAAAAAAAAAAAAGTAAAATAAGGGCAATGGGATGGTGGGTGGCTGGGTTCCATGGAACTTAAAATTGGGTGGTCTGAGGCTGAGTGCAGTGTCTCACATCTGTAATCTCAGCACTTTGGGACGCTGAAGCAGGAGGATCGCTTCAAGCCATGAGTTTCAGACCAACCAGGGCAACAAAGCAAGTCCCTGTCTCTATTAAAAACAAAATTTTTTTGAAAATTTAAAAATTACTTTTTTTAAAAAAGGGTGATCAGAGGAGGCAGGATTGAAGAAACCACCTCAGATAACCCTCTAGTTCCAACCTGCCCTACCTCCTTTGACAGATGGAGAAGTGAGATCCAAGAGGGGACTGGGGACAGATGGAGGTCATGGAGTGTAATTTGCAAGGCCTTCAGCAGGGTGGGGCTACTTTAGATACTGTTGGTCAGGGCCCTCTGCTCTCAGGAGGACAATGGAGCCCCGACCTGAATAACAATGCAGAATTCCAAGAGATCAGCATCTGAAATCAGCATCTGGGCTGGGGACAGCTGGGGGAGAACAGATTCTGGCCCTGACCTCAGGGGGCTTGCATTGGGTGGGGGAGAGGACAGTCCACAAGCAGTTCCATACTGCCATGCGGTCGGTGCCAGGAAGGAAAGAATACTCATCAGGGATTGAGGGTGGGGCAGGGTGTTGATGCCACTTCAAACAGTGAGCAGAGAGAACTACTTAGGGGAGGGAAGTTCAAGGAGGCGGAGTGGAGGCAGGTGAACTGCTTGGCTATTTGGTTTTAATGGCGACTTCTGGTCTAGGAACAGAGTTGATGTGTATGATTACAGTCCTCCTCTGCTCAAAACCCTCCCAAGGCTCCAGTCTCAGGAAAACCAAAAGACCTTAAAGCGATCAAAAGATTGCTTGGATCTGCCCCCATTTTTTCACTGAACTCAATTCCCAACCCGTATTGCCTCTCCCTTTCCTTGTAATTCCTCAATGCCCAGGTCCACTGGCTGGCTTCCTTCCCTCCAACCTCAGATCCACCGTGCCCTTTCCCAGCACAGGGGAGAAAATTGAATCCCTCAACCCCAGTAACCCTCTCCGCCTTTCCAGCTTTCTTTTGCTCCATGGCACTGGTCATCATCAAAGGCCATCTATATTTTACATAATTATGTTTATAGTGTCTTCCCCCACCGTCTAAACTCCGTGCAGGCAAACGTCTGTTTGTTCCCTCCTGTATTCCCAGTGCTTCAAACAGAGTCTGGCGCACAGGAGGCACTCAGTGAATGCTTGCAAAATGAATTTTTATTGTAATGCATTAAATGAAATAGCCCAGATTACTATTAAGCACCTAATAACAAACGTGACCGACTATTTTCTCCCTTGGGGGGGTGTGTGGACATCCCGTGTCTCAGTTTCACCCGCCCTAAAATGGGATCAGGGATAGCTGTTTCAATGCCTTGTGGGAATTCGGTGTGATTAAATTTGGTCACTAAGCCAAGCGCAGGGGGCACTGCCTAGATTGAGTTAGGCCGCCGGCAGGGCCCCAGCTGCGCGGCTCGGTCCCCTCCCATCAGGCCCCGCCCTGGTAGGCGGAGCCACGGGCCCGGCCAGCACGTGTAAGAGTTCGCAGCGGGTCGCCGCAGTCACTCACCTGAGCGCGCACGGTCCGCGCGTCCTCCGCTCGTGCGTCCTCCGCCCGCCCGCCAGCCCGCTCGCCCGCTCGCCCGGCCCGCGACTCATGTCCCGCCGCAAGGCCGGCAGCGCGCCCCGCCGAGTAGAGCCCGCGCCCGCAGCCAACCCAGACGACGAGATGGAAATGCAGGACCTCGTCATCGAACTCAAGCCCGAGCCAGACGCGCGGTCCCAACAGGCCCCAAGACTGGGATCCTTCTCCCCGAAGGAGGTGTCCTCGGAGGGGCGGTTCGGCGGCGAACCCCACCACTCCTCTGGCCCCATGCCCTCCGGGGCCGCCCTTCTCGCCCTCGGCGCGCGGAACCCGTGGACTCTGTGGACACCGCTGACCCCGAACCTTCCCGGTGAGCGCCCCGGGCCCTGGGCCCAGCCTCCCTTACCTTTGACCCTCGGGTGGGACCCCTCCCTTTGGGCATGGGCCCCTCGCCCTGCCTTATCTTTTTCGCCCCGTCCTGCCCCCCAGGCTCCCTTCTGACCTTCGGTTTCCCCTCTCCTTCGGCACCCTCAGCCCCCATCCTGGCCCCACCCCACGCTCACCACCCGCTTCCTCCCTGCAGACCGCCAGCCCTGGACCGACAAACACCCAGATCTGTTGACCTGCGGCCGCTGCCTGCAGACGTTCCCGTTGGAGGCCATCACTGCCTTCATGGACCACAAGAAGCTGGGCTGTCAGCTCTTCAGAGGCCCCAGCCGCGGCCAGGGCTCAGGTGAGTAAAGCCGGGTGCAGTCCCCCTCTCAAGTTCAAGGGCTGGGCTTCCTGCTGGAGAGGGACTGGGCTGGACGGCAGGGCACTGAGCACTACTTCCCCTTTCTCGCTTCCCATCGGGTGCAGCCTAGGCGTGGCCAGGGCCTGCCCGTCCTGGGGCAGGGACTAGTGGTGGTGGTGGCAAGGGGGGGCAAGGGGGGTTGGGCAGGGAAAGAGGGCCGCCTACAGGGTGTGGCCAGCCCCAGAAGACTAGCCCGGGATTTTGCCCCCCACACACACACCCCAACCTGGTTTCACTTCTCCTTCCCCTTGGCCAGAAATAACTGGCCAGGTGGCTGGACCAGGGTGGCAGTAGGGGGGGACCTCTGGGGAGGGCAGTGGCCGGGGGGAGGGGGAGTGGAGGCCAGCTGGAATGGGGAGGTTGCCACCTCCTCCTGTCTGTCAATTCTGATTGAGGTGCTAGTACAGCTAACTGTTCCGAGCCAGGCAAGGGGCTTCTGGCTTCCCTCGGTGATGGAATCTCCCAGCACTGCACGGTGGGAATCCCCTGGTTTGAGCGAGCTGCCCGGTGCTGGACACCAGGGTTCCTCCTCTTGGGAGGGAATTAAAATCCTTCACGTGGCACTTGACCCTCGGTGAGCTTTTGGTCAGTGTTGGCTGCAGGGCTTAATCCAAACCTAATTTCCAGCCCCCACCCCTTGCCCTCCGGAGACTTTTGAGAAGGAATTATTTAGGGTTGGGCCAGGGAGGGTCTGGTGGTGGGAAAGAGGAGGGGCTTGTGACTGATTGAATCGGCTTTAGAGTTGGAGCATGGAGAGTGGCCTGGCGAGTGAGCGAGCGAGGGAGCGAGGGTCTGTGATAGAATTGCTGGAACAAAACACTGCAGGGCTTGGAGAATCGTGGGCACCTTGGTTTCACAGGCTCTGCAGTTTGAGCGCTTATGTGGACCTAAGCTCTCAACCATTCCCCAAGCGAGGTCACAACCACTCTTGAAAGGGAGGGGATCTCTAGGGTCCCTGAATTCTAGCAACTGAGGCACATAGAGGACTATGTCTTGCCCAAGGTCACACAACTAGGGAGCAGAGAAGTCTGAATTTGAGTGCAGGCCAGGCCTGTGTTCTTGACCCGGGACTGGTTGTATCACAAAGGTTGTCTCATCCAAGACTCTAGAATTTGAAAAATGGAAAGGCTAGTTCAGTTAGGAAGTGTCCTCTGAGAGTACCCCGAAGGTCCAGATAAAAATCCAAGTTCAGGTTTGGGGGCTCTCAATTTGAGATCTATGTAGAGGGTGGGGAACCCAGGTCACTACCACCTGTTTACTATGTGGCCACTAAGCTTTCTCTGTAGCTATCCCCATTATTATTATTATTATTATTATTTTGAGGCGGAGTCTTACTCTGTCACCCATGCTGGAGGCTGTGGCACAATCTCAGCTCACTGCAACCTCCGCCTCCCAGGTTCAAGTGATTCGGCCTCAGCCCTCCAGGTAGCTGGGACTACAGGCGTGCACCACCATGGCTGGCGAGTTTTTGTATTTTTGGTAGAGACAGGGTTTCACCATGTTGACCAGGCTTGTGTGTCAAAATCCTGACCTCAGGTGATCCGCCTGTCTCGGCCTCCTGAAGTGCTGGAATTACAGGCATGAGCCACCACGCCCAGCTATCTCAATTACTTTAAAAATTATTTTTATTAAACCAAAATTCCTTTTTTTTTTTTTTTTTTGAGACAGAATCTTGCTTTTGTCACCCAGGCTGGAGTGCAGTGGTAGGATCTTGGCTCACTGCAACCTCTGCCTCTTGGGTTCAAGCGATTCTCCTGCCTTAACCTCCCAAGTGGCTGGGATTACAGGTGCCCGTCACCACGCCTGGCTATTTTGTATTTTTAGTAGAGACAGGGTTTCATCGTGTTGGCCAGGCTGATTTCAAACCCCTGACCTCAAGAGATCCACCGGCTTCAGCCTCCCAAAGTGCTGGGATTACAGATGTGAGCCACTGCGCCCGGCCTAAACCAAAAATCTTATTAAAAAACCTCTGTTCCCAGCCGGACATGGTGGCTCATGCCTGTAATCCCAGCACTTTGAGGGGCTGGGGTGAAAGGATTACTTCAGGCCATAAGTTCAAGAATAGCCTGGGCAACGTGGCAGAGCCCCGTCTCTTTAAAAAATGCTAAATTAAAAATTTAAAGCAAATAAAAGCAAGCCTCTGTTCTGCCCTCTCCCCCTCCCCCAGCAGTCTGGATTGAAATCCCAGCTTTACCCCTTCCAAGCTGTGCCGCCCTGGGAAAATGCCTCTCTGTGCCTCAGTTTTCCTGTCTGGAAAATGGTGATCTTATTTTCCTGTCCTGAGGGAAAGCTGGGCTATGAGCCATGGCTCAGCCCCTAGCATGTAGGAAGCGCTCACTGAATTAACATAACTTTTTTTTTGAGACGGAGTGTCACTCTGTCGCCTGGGCTGGAGTGCAGTGGCGCGAACTCAGCTCACTGCAAGCTCCGCCTCCTGGGTTCACGCCATTCTCCTGCCTCAGCCTCCCAAGTAGCTGGGACTACAGGCCTGGCTAATTTTTTGTACTTTTAGTAGAGACGGGGTTTCACCATGTTAGCCAGGATGGTCTTGATCTCCTGACCTCGTGATCCGCTTGCCTCGGCCTCCCAAAGTATTGGGATTACAGGCTTGAACCACCGCGCCCGGCCAACCTAACTTTTCAAAAGGTTTTCAAACACATGGCCTAGTGCAGTGGCTCACGCCTGTAATCCCAGCACTTTGGGAGGCCAAGGTGGGAGGATCACTTGAGGCGGAGAGTTTGAGACCAGCCTGGCCAATATGGTGAAACCCCATCTCTACTAAAAATACAAAAATTAGCCAGGCGTGGTGGCGGGCACCTGTAATCCCAACTACTCGGGAGGCTGAGGCATGAGAATAGTTTGAGTCCGGGAGGTGGAGGTTGCAGTGAGCCGAGAGTGCACTACTGCACCCTAGTCTGGGTGACAGAGTGAGACTGTCTTAAAAAAAATGGTTTTCCCATCCTGGCTAACACGTTGAAACCCTGTCTCTAATAAAAATACAAAAATTAGCCGGGCATGGTGGCGGGCGCCTGTAATCCCAGCTACTCAGAAGGCCGAGGCGGGAGAATAGCGTGAACCCAGGAGGCAGAGCTTGCATTGAGCCATTGCACTCCAGCCGGGGTGACAGAGCGAGACTGTCTCCAAAAAAAAAAAAAATGGTTTTCAAACACAAAGCCTCAGGTACTCAGCACCCACTCCACAGATTTTTTCGTGTCCACTCCTCTGAGCATCAGCTTCCTGGTCCTTCCGGAGTGTGTGTGTCTTGTCACTGCCAAGTCCTTGGCCCCTGCAGGAGTGCCTGTCCCACAGAAGGTGTCCAGCTGGCAGCTGTGAACTGCAACCCCCATGACTCCTTCCTCTCCACACTAACACTCTGCCTCTTTTTCTTACCAGAACGAGAGGAGCTAAAGGCCTTGAGCTGCCTGCGCTGTGGCAAACAGTTCACAGTGGCCTGGAAGCTGCTGCGTCACGCCCAGTGGGACCATGGACTGTCCATCTACCAGACAGAATCAGAGGCCCCAGAGGCCCCACTCCTGGGCCTGGCCGAGGTGGCTGCAGCCGTGTCGGCAGTGGTGGGGCCAGCAGCTGAGGCCAAGAGCCCCCGTGCAAGTGGCAGCGGCCTCACCCGGCGGAGCCCCACCTGTCCCGTGTGCAAGAAGACCCTCAGCTCCTTCAGCAACCTCAAGGTGCACATGCGCTCGCACACAGGCGAGCGGCCCTATGCATGCGACCAGTGTCCCTATGCCTGCGCCCAAAGCAGCAAGCTCAACCGCCACAAGAAGACCCACCGGCAGGTGCCACCCCAGAGTCCCATCATGGCCGACACCAGCCAGGAGCAGGCCTCTGCGGCCCCTCCGGAGCCGGCTGCCCATGCCGCTGCCCCCGCCAGCACCCTCCCATGCAGCGGTGGTGAGGGGGCTGGAGCCGCCGCCACAGCAGGTGTCCAAGAACCCGGGGCTCCTGGCAGTGGGGCTCAAGCCGGCCCTGGTGGAGACACTTGGGGAGCCATCACCGCAGAACAGAGAACTGACCCTGCAAACAGCCAGAAGGCATCACCCAAAAAGATGCCCAAGTCAGGGGGCAAGAGCCGTGGGCCCGGGGGCAGCTGCGAGTTCTGTGGGAAGCATTTTACCAACAGCAGCAACCTGACGGTGCATCGGCGCTCGCACACCGGGGAGCGCCCCTACACCTGTGAGCTCTGCAACTACGCCTGCGCCCAGAGCAGCAAGCTCAACCGCCACCGCCGCATGCACGGCATGACGCCTGGCAGCACCCGCTTCGAGTGCCCTCACTGCCATGTGCCCTTTGGCCTGCGAGCCACCCTGGACAAACACCTCCGGCAGAAGCACCCTGAGGCGGCCGGGGAGACCTGAGCCCAGGAAAGGCCGCCACTGTGCCTGGCACCGCCACCAACACCTGTTGACCTCCTCGTTTTTGCCCCCTTTTCCAAGTAAATTTCCCCTTTTATTTACACCCGTTTGGACTCTGGCTTTCTTGGGGTGCTGAGGTGGGGCAGGAGGCTTCCCCTCCTTGGGGTGGACGGCTGGACAGACCGGTTTGGAGTGAGGGGGTGAGGGAACGGCCAGCCCCCAGTGCCTGCGGCGCCGCAGGATTGGCACAGAAAGCCGCGCTCCCAGTTCCTGGTGCGGGCGAGGCCAGGGCAGGGGCCAAGGCGAGGGCGGGGAGAGGCCTGGACCTGTCACCAGAGGCCCCAGGCAAAGGGGCCCATGTGGGACATGCTGGGCCGACACCCTGTGTCCACACCTGCGGGCAGGTCTGGGCCCTCTCCCTTGGGACTGTGCCCTGGCCTAAGCAGGCCTCACTGAGCCATGGCAGGTTCTGATGAACAGGGGCCTGCCACTTAGCCATCAGATGTGGGCAAGATGTGCCACACAGGAAGCAATGGCACCTGGCCGGTAAACCCAAGCGCCCTCCCAGCTGGCTCTGCTGGCCAGTGGGCCCTGGGGTGGGAGAGCCCTGCACCAACCACACAGATGACACTGAGGCAGGTGACGGGAATTAAATAACTTTTGACTTTATTTCACTAGAGATAAAACCAGCAGCATCACAGCTTAAGCCCCTTACCCCACCCCCTTGTCCTCCCCACCCCTCCCTCTTCTGCCTAATGTCGGTAATGGGGGCTTCGGGATCGGGACCTTGAGCGCCTGGAAAGAGAAAGGGAGGGGCCGTGAGAATGGGGTGTACACACATCAACACAGCTGGGGCCATGGAGGCTTCAGTGACCGGGGCACTTGTCTGTAGAGGAAGGGATGTTCCCCAAGGGATGAGACCAGCCCCTCCAACTAGAGGTGGGTACAGGGTGAGGCTGGAGGAATGAGAGCCAGGACCTCCCATCAAAGGACAAGTGTCACTTCCCAGAAAGTGGAGGGTCATGGGCTTCCTTACCTTCGAGAAGAGCTGTATTCTCGACCTGGAAAGAAAAGAGCAGATGAAGAGCGAGCAAACATCCAGGGTCAGGGCCTCTTCCTTGACCTGGGGTGAGGTCCTCAAAACTGAACTTCAGGGGTTGTCTCCAAATGAGGGGACATTTCCAGAGAGTCCAGTGGCTGCGATTTGTGCCCCTCACCAGCCCATGCCGGAATGAGCACTTCTAATTTCTGCAATCACCTTGTGACTAAAGCAATGTATGTGTACGCGTGTGTGTCTTAAGAGCTTTCATTTCTGGAAGGCTAATGTGGAACTATTTTTTTTTGTAACCCTGCTTGACACTTTTCTTTAAAGCCCCAGAGCCCTCCAGCCAGGTGGGGACACTCACTGTATCGGGGGGAGGGTGAGCGACTCTGCCGGCTGTACTGGCGCTCCCACTCTTCTCTCTCCTTCTCTCGGCGTTCCCGCTCCCTGCAAAGGCATGGCGTTAGCATCTGGCCGAGAACACTGGACACACTGAACTCAGGGAGGGCAGGTGCTTCCGACACCCTACTCTGAGAAAGACAATAAACCAAGGGGGCCGGTACTGCCACCAATCCCTGCTTGGAAAGGGGGCCCGAGGTTCAGAGGGACCCCAGCTGGCGGAGCTGACTGGAATCCCAGCCCCCTTCCTAGGAAAGCCTTGTGACAGAGGGAGGCAGGATAGTCCCATCGTTTCCTGCCGCACTGGGCCACCTGCACACACTGAGTGTTGAAATGGTCTCCGTCACAGTGGCCAGGCTTGGCAACCCAATGGCTACATCTACTGGGTGCCTTCTCCGTGCCTGGCCTTGATCTTGTCAAATCCCCCCAACAGCCTGTGAGGTGGGACAATGATTCAGTCTCCACTTAGGAGATGAACAAACAGGCTGGGACAGGAGAAAGACCCATGGCAGTGGGTGGGTGGGTAAGGGGTATCAGGAACAGCTTGCCAGGCCAACAGAACAGCAAAGGTGACTGGCACTTGGAGGCTGGAAGAGCTGGGACGAGGTTGCGGTGGCGGGAGGCAGGCCGAAATGGAGGGAGGAAATTCAGGAGGAGAGAGGCGGTGGGGCACAGCCCTGAGGGCCAGGCAGGGCTCTGCCTTTCATCCACCCACAGGGAGCTGGGCAGGGCTCGAGCCAAGAGCCCGTGGTGGGAAGGCCAGGAAGCCCAGGAGCAGGAGGTGTGGCTATGGGACAGGGAGGGGCAAGGTCTTACTTCATCCGGATCTTGCGGGCCATGGCTCGAAGCTCGTCTTCCCGCTCCTGCAGCAGACAGGGCTATGAGGACGTGGCCAGGCCAGCACCCACCCACCACCCCAGCCCTCCCTTCCCCACTTCACCTGCCGCTCATGCTCCTGCTGGATCATCTTCTCCTGTGCCGCCTTCTTATCCGCCTTGACTGTAGGGAGGAAGATACACGGTGGCTGAGGGGTGCCCTTAAGAGCCCCGCTCTCTTTTTTTTTTTTGAGATGGAGTCTCCCTCTGTCGCCCAGGCTGCGATCTCAGCTCACTGCAAGATCCGCCTCCCGGGTTCACACCATTTTCCTGCCTCATCCTCCCCAGTAGCTGGGATTACAGGAGCCCACCACCATGCCTGGCTAATTTTTTGTATTTTTAGTAGAGACGGGGTTTCACCGTGTTAGCCAGGATGGTCTTGATCTCCTGACTTTGTGATCCACCCACCTTGGCCTCCCAAAGTGCTGGGATTACAGGCGTGAGCCCACCGCGCCCGGCAAGAGCCCCACTCTCTAAAACGAGGAAGCTGAGCTCAGACAGGTCAACCTGACTGCAAAGGCCTCAGCATGGCGGCAGCGGAACTGATGCAAACCCACTCCTCCCCAGAGCACCTCCACGCCTGCACAGACTCTCCAGGGAAGGGCCAGGCCTCCCAAGGTGGTGCTGGGTCTCGTGCTCCCACTGCCAAGGGGAAGAGCTGTGAAACCCTGGAGGGACGGGGCAGAACATACACTGCCTGTTCAGCGCCTTCTGCATCCTCAGTTTCAGCTTCTCCTGAGGCGTCAGCTTGGGCTGGGGAGGGGGGAGAAGAGGTGGGAGAGGGGGTGGGTGTCCCAGAGCTCCCACAACCCACCTCAGCCAAGAGCCTGGGGCTTTTGGGGCGGGGGGGGGGGGAACGACATGGGGAGGAGGGGCAGGCTGTGGACAGCCCTGAAGCTCCCAGAGGCTCAGTGACAGATGGAGCCCCAGTGTACAGTGAGGAGGGAAGAGGGATATGGTTCTCATGGGGGCAGACCCTTCCCCCGTTCCCCTCCCAGTCCCTGGGGCTGGATCTCCCAGCCCACCCGGGCCCCCCTGCAGGCCCACCAGGCCCAGCTCTTGGGCACTGCTGCTGACGGGAATTAGACGGGCGAGTTCCAAATTCTTACTGACTTTGGCAGCTCCTGTCTCTTTACCAGCGGCAGGTTCGGTCCTGGGTGGGGGCAGGGCCAGAGGACATGGTTGGGAGGGGGAAAGGACAGCTGCCACCTCTGACCCCAGCCTCAGCACTGCCCTCAGATCAGGTGGCCAAGGCATGGGCCTTCTGAGGCCGCAGGGTGCAACCATGTCCCTCTCAGACCCCACAGAACCTGTAAGACCAGGCCCTGTTCCCTTCTGACCCTCATCAAGGACAAGGTTCTGACTGTGCAGATCCTCTAGGATTTGGTGTGTCCTCCTCAGACCCCCCAGGCCAGGGCTGTGTCCCCCTGAAATCCACCCCCCCAGGCCAGGGCCATACCCCGGCCCCCAGACCTCCTGGGGTAGGGCTGTTTCCCCAAAAACAAAACAGTGACATTCGCCCTCCCCACCTGAGGTTGGCAGCCCTCTTCCTCCAGACCCGCCCTGCTCACTTTTTCAGCTTCTCGCCCACAGCAGGGGACGCGGCCGGCCTGGTCAGCTTCTCTCTTGCGGGTGATGGCGAGGGGCTCTGGCTGCGGCTGCGGCTGCGGCTGCGGCTACGGCTCTGGCTGGGGCTGGGGCTGTGGCTGCAGCTGTGAGTCAGGCTGCGACTGCGGGACGGACTGAGGGACCAGCTGCTGCGGCTGCGGCTACTGCTGTGGTGCCTGGGGCCCCGGCCACCCCGCCTGTAGCGGTCCCCTGAGTGGGAGCGGCTCCTGGGGATGCAGCAGGGCGGAAGGAGGACTGTGAGGCTCCAGGGACCCCAACCGCACCCCACCCTGGCTTCAGATCCACAGTCCTCCTTCCTGCAAGGCCCGGGGTGACGAGCTTGACTCTCCTCTCCTGCTACTCTCTCTCAGAAATGTCCTGAAGCGGCACTCTGGCCTCCCTCTGGCTACAGAGATAGTGTTCTAGATACACTCAGCCTAAGGGCAGTCCTGCCATCATGAGCCCTGCCTGGCCCGTGTCACCTCTTCCTCACTAGATACCCACTTGCCAACTTCTCGGGAGGGGAGCTCTGGGAGGGATGGCTGGCTCCCCCTTTATGAGCCGTGTCCAGCTCAGGCACAATGGTGTTCCACGGTGACCTCATCTACACCCTCACCAACCTCCTCATCCTGCTTGTGTCCAGGGTCTTGACAGCAGTGGGGACCATCCCTTGTCCTCCACCATTCTCAGCACAGACCCACAAGTTCCAATCTGGGGATGTGGAACCCCATCCTCTCCCTGCTCCAGACACTCTCAGGCTGGCATGCAAGATGTGCCCAGGTCCCACCTGCCCTCCAAGTCTTTCTCCTGTCATTGCTCTGGGTAAGCTACAAGGAATATATGACCCGGAAGCCAATTCATGGCCACACACTAACTCTGCTTGGGCTTTTTTTTTTTTTTTTTTTGAGATGGAGTCTGTCACCCAGGCTAGAGTGCAGTGGTGCAACAGCTCGGCTCACCGCAACTTCCGCCTCCTGGGTTCAAGCAATTCTCCTGCCTCAGCCTCCCGAGCAGCTGAGATTACAGACGTGCACCACCATGCCCGGCTAATTTTTGAATGAAATTTTTATAAAATTAAAATTTGTTGTCATTATTAAGAAAACAAGGGCCAGGCGCGGTGGCTCACGCCTGTAATCCCAGCACTTTGGGAGGCCAAGGTGGGTGGATCACAAGGTCAGGAGTTCAAGACCAGCCCGGCCAACATAGTGAAACCCAGTCTCTACTAGAAATACAAAAATTAGCCGGGCGTGGTGGTGTGCGCCTGTAATTCCAGCTACTTGGGAGGCTGCGGCAGGAGAATCACTTGAACCCAAGAGGTGGAGGTTGCAGTGAGCCAAGATCACGCCACTGCACTCCAGCCTGGGTGACACAGCGAGACTCTGTCTCAAAACAAAGGAAAGAAAACAAGAGCTATCCTCTAAAAATCCAGACCCTCAACTTCTCCTGAGAACTAGAAAGACTAGGTGACACTAGACCTGCTGCTGAGCGATCAACGCCCCCACTGGAGGGAACACGTGCTTGCCAGGTCAGCAGGATCTCTACCTGGCCCCTCTACTTTACCTGTCAGACCCTACAGGCAGCTGACATGGTGATCAGTGCTACAATAATGCAAGTAATGATGCTGACGATATTAACGGCACTTAGACAGCACCAGCCCTGTCCTAAACACCTTACATGGGTTTACCTGTTACACCTCTAACAGCCCAGAGAAGCGGATGCTATTATTGCAATTTTACAGAAGCAGAGGCCCAGGGACTCTACACTTGGGCAGGTGCCCTGCAGGCTATGCTCCCACCGACCCAGCGTCGCTGCCCTTCCAAGAGCAGTCCTGACCCCAACAGGCAAGGAGACCGGAAGGGGGTGGACCAGTCTCCAGGTGACTTTTATTTTCTAAACCATCCCTAGAGCTGGCCTCTTATCGTGTGTTCTCCAAAATGAAATGTCTTTTTTTTTTGCCTTGAGACGCAGTCTCATTCTGTAGCCCAAGTTGGGGTGCAGTGGCACAATCTTAGTTCACTGCAACCTCCGCTTGCGGGGTTCAAGCAATTCTTGTGCCTCAGCCTCCTACATAGCTGGGACTACAGGCGCACGCCACCATGCCCAGCTATTTTTTTTTTTTTTTTTGAGACGGAGTCTCACTCTGTCACCAGGCTGAAGTGCAATAGCATGATCTCAGCTCATTGCAAACTCTGCTTCCTGGGTTCAAAGTTCTGGGATTACAGGCGTGAAACACCGCGCCTGGCCTAATTTTTTGTATTTTAGAAGAGACGGGTTTTCACCATGTTGCCCAGGGTGGTCTCGAACTCCTGAGCTCAGGAGATCTGTCTGCCTCAGCCTCCCGAAGTGCTGGGATTACAGGTGTGAGCCACCGCGCCAGGCCAATGAGCTGTCTTGATTTTTTCCACCCGCTTCCCCATCAGCTCCTGGCCACACAGGAACGCACCCCCACCAAGGGGTTTCCCAGCCCCCAAGACCCGGACCCGTCCCTTCAAGCTACAGAATACCCTGGAGCGTCCATGCGCTTCTATTCCCCTCCACCTGGAACCCCTGACAGCAAAGACAGTCTCCTGAGGAGGGAGAGATATGCAGTCTCCTCTCCATACCCTGCTGTGGAAAACGGGCTGGGATCCACCTCCACTGCCACCACAATGCGTACGCAAACACCCATGCCTTGCCCTTTCCAACCAAGGGCTTCCTGCCGAAGAGCAGTGGCCTGTGCCTGTCACCTCAGATGGGGTGTTCTCTGAGCCAGGTGGCCAGGTTTCCTCCCTCTGAGCACCTTCTCCCCAAGTTCGAAGCCTGCGCCCCCCAGCCTCTCCCGCCCACGCCCAGGCGCACATACCTGCTTCTGCGCCGGGGCCCGTAACCACCACGTCGGGCGGGCGAGCGGGAGTAGCGGTGTCCGTCTCGGGAGCCCCCACCTGAGTGCCGGCGGCCACGGCTACGGGACCGGGAGTAGCGCCGGGAGCGGGAACGGGAGCGGGACCAGGAGCGGGACCGGGAGCGCGCATGGCGGCCGGAACGGTAGTAGCCCCCGCCACGGCGTGAGCGGGAGCTGGAGCGAGAGCTGGAGCGGGAGCTGGAGGTCCTCGAGGCGGAAGAGGAGGAGGAGGAGGAGGAGGAGCGGCGGCTGCAGGCGGGGCACGGAGGGCCGGTCAGCGCGGGCCTGAGCCGCGGCCCCCCTCTGCCCCGGGTCCCCCCCATGGTGACCGGGGCGTAGGGCGGGCGGCGTGAGCGTTACCGACCGGGCGCTGGCATTACGTCCTGGGGCGGGGCCGCCAGGCTGGGGAGGTGCGGGGGGCTTCCCTGTGGCGACCCCTGATGCGGCTGCGGCAGCAGCAGCTGCGGCTGCCTCCTCATCGCTGCCTCCAAAACTGGTGATGAACGTGATCTTCTCCTCGCGGCCCGGGGTTGGGGAGCGGGAGCGGGAGCGGGACTCCGAGCTGGACTCTGAGGGTGACCTACGGGTAGGGAGGAGGAGGCTCACTAGCCCAGGTTCCCGGAGCCTCTCCGGGAACAGCACACACAGCAGAGCAACAGCAGCGCCAGCGCGGGCCAGAGCGACCCGGGAAGCCAGGCGGGTGGATGGAGCCTGGAGGGCACTGAAGACCCAGCTCTGGACAAGGACTTGACTCACAACCATGCAGCCTTTGCTAAATAACCAGGAAGGACAATGACAGACAACTGCTCTGATTTTATGTGGCTATGAAAAATGGATGAGCAGGCCGGGCGTGGTGGCTCACACCTGTAATCCCAGCACTCTCGGAGGCCCAGGCAGGCGGATCACTTGAGACCAGGAGTTTGAGACCAGCCTGGCCAACAAGGTGAAACCCCGTCTCTACAAAAAACACAAAAAAATTAGCTGGGCATGGTGGCACGCACCTGTAATTCCAGCTACTCAGGAGGCTGAGGGCACGATAACTGCTTGAACCTGGGAGGCAGAGGTTGCAGTGAGTCCAGATCACACTACTGCCCACCAGCCTGGGCAACACAGCGAGACTCTGGCCCCCCCCCCAAAAAAAAAGATAAGCAGATCTCTGCACAAACCACAGAAAAGTTTTACTCAAAAGAAACATGGATATCTGGGAGGAAAAAGCGAGTTCTAAAACACTGAGTGTGGTGCAATTCCATTTTAGTAAAATAAAAAAAGTGGCCAGGTGTGGTGGCTCACGCCTGTAATCCCAGCACTTTGGGAAGCCCAGGTGGGAGGACTGCTTGAGACCAGGAGTTCAAAACCAGCCTGGTCAGACCCTATCTCAATTTTTTTTTAAGGAAAAAAAAAAAAAAGTTTTTTAATACATAAAATTTTAAAAATAAAAAGAAGGTACCTGATATCCAACACTCCCATGTATGGAGCACTAACCTACACCTTTTATTTCCCCAGAAGCCATTCACACCTTATCTAATCTCGACCCACAGCCCCATGAGGAAGATCCCATTCCCACCCCCATTCCAAAGAGGGAACTGGGCTTCAGAGAGCTATAGAGCTTGGATGAGGGGGACTGGGATCACACTGAGCTTGGTCCCTCTCAAAATCCCTGCTCCAATCACTCTTTCACCCACGAGACAAGCACGTGTGCCCAGCGGTGCTACTGAGTGCCCGTTATTTCCCACTGGCCACTTCTGGAAATTGAGATTAAAGTGACTTGATTTCTCAGTCACACTGTTTTGCCATATTTGATCATTTTTTACCATAAGACTGCGTTGTATTTAAATCAGAAAAATAGGGCTGGGCACGGTGGCTCAAGCCTGTAATCCCAGCACTTTGGGAGGCCGAGACGGGCGGATCACGAGGTCAGGAGAGCGAGACCATCCTGGCTAACACGGTGAAACCCCATCTCTACTAAAAAATACAAAAAACTAGCCGGGCGAGGTGGCAGGCGCCTGTAGTCCCAGCTACTTGGGAGGCTGAGGCAGGAGAATGGCATAAACCCAGGAGGCGGAGCTTGCAGTGAGCCGAGTTCGCACCACTGCACTCTAGCCTGGGTGACAGAGCAAGATTCCGTCTCAAAAAAAAAAAAAATTAAAAATAAATACATAAATAAATCAGAAAAATAAAATAAAGAAGCTTCAAAATATAAAGAAAATTTTATTGGCCGGGCGTGGGGCTCACGCCTGTAATCCCAGTACTTTGGGAGGCCGAGGCGGGCAGATCACGAGGTCAGGAGATCGAGACCATCCTGGCTAACAACACGGTAAAACCCCATCTCTACTAAAAGTACAAAAAATTAGCTGGGCCTGGTGGCGGGCACCTGTAGTCCCAGAGAATGGTGTGAACCCGGGAGGCGGAGCTTGCAGTGAGTCGAGATCGGGCCACTGCACTCCAGCCTGGGTGACAGAGCGAGACTCCATCTCAAAAAAAAAAAAAAAAAAGCAAAATTTTATTTAAAACTGGGAAAACAAGACAGTGATCTGGAAAACACAAAAATGATTTAGACCCAGAACATATCATGCAGTCTGTGGTCTTGGGGTGGCCTAGTACGGTGAACCTCCCATCCCCTCCTCAGCACCCCTGTCCCCATCAGGGAGCTCCCTGTCTGCTACTCCCTGGTCCTCCGGAGGAACTTACCGCTTATAGGGGTCATAGGTGGGGCTGTCTCGGCGGGCATAGCTAGAGAGAAGAATGGGGTGGGACAAGTTGGGGCTTAAGATCTCAGTGGGCATGAATTTGGCATAAGTCCCCCAACCTGAGGACCCAAAGCTAGGCACCTGGCACAGTGAGGGGGCTGCTGACCAGGTTGGGGGCCTTCCCTTGATTCCTCCACCCACCCCCACCTCAGATCTGTCCAAAGCATGAACTTAGGCCCCACCCCACAATGTCCTAGACCCATGACGACTCTGAGGAACTTGGACTTCAGCAACCCTGGTTCCGCTTGGCCTCCTGACCCTAGAATGAAAGCATCCCTCCTCCCAATCCTCGTCTCTGGCTCTCACTGGGTCTGGGTTTACCAATGATGATGATGATAAGACAAAAACAGGCTGGGTGCGGTGGCTCACACCTGTAATCCCAGCACTTTGAGAGGCTGAAGTGGGAGGATCACTTGAACCCAGGAGTTTGAGACCAGCCTGGGCAACACAGCAAGACCCCATCTCTACAAAGCATATTTTATTTTAATTAGCTGGGAGTGGTGATGCATGCCAGTAATCTCAGCTACTAAGGAGACTGAGGTAGGAGGCTCGCCTGAGCCTAGGAATTTGAGGCTGCAGTAAGTCGTGATTGCACCACTGCACTCCAGCCTGGGTGACGGAACAAGACCCTGTCTCTGGAAAAAAAAAAAGAAGAGAAAAGACTATCACAGCTGAGGAAACTGAAGCCCAGAGAGGTGAATTCACTTGTCCAGCATCATGCAGCTCATAAAGGAGGAAACGGGGATCCACACCCAGGCCCTATAGCCACCCAGCCTGGGCTTTCCTGCACTACCCTCTATGTGCCTCTGTGCCACCACTGACAGCAGTGCCAACTGGTGCTATTCTTTAAGGAATATTTCGCACACCAACCCCTGAACCTACAAGTCGTTTAAGCCTTACAGGAACTCTCAATCACTCTCCTTTAAGAGATGTGGCAAAAAGAGGCATGGGTTTGCACCGGGCCTCTCCTCAAGGCCTCCTGACCCAGGCTGGGCTCTCTGCTCCAAGCCAGACTGCCTCATCCAAACCTGTCCCAAGACCTCCCTGTGGGGACTGCCCCAGCCCTCTCTCATGGTAGGTGATAATGCTTCATTTTCCAAAGGAAGAAACTGAAGCTCAGAGGGTTCAGGAAGTCACTTGTCCAAACTCCAACACAGGAAACAGCTAAGCAGCAGAACTGAGTGAGAGTCCAGGGCAAAGCCTGTGCCCTCTATTCCTCCGCCGCCCTGGTGACAGCCTAATGCCGCCTGTACATGGGCTCCTGGGAGTCTGGCAAGGGCCCCCAGTCCAGCAGGGTGAGGGGAGCGGCTGGCAAGGAAAGGAGTCCACATGGCCCTCAAGGCCGTTCCTACCTCTAAACCTTCACGCAGGCCATGCATCGCCCCACTAGAAAGACTCTTTCCTCAAGTCAAATGCCTGCCTCCAAAGAGCCTTCTCAGGCCCTAAGCCCCCGCTCCCCTCCCCCAGATGCCAGCAGGGTGGGGGTTCAGGGAGAAGCCCTACCTGGGTGGGCTGATCTTGCGACCCCTCAGCCGCTTCTCCCGAAACTCTCTCCGCTGGCGTCGAGAGCGGCGTCCCTGGAGTAGGGTGGGTGCCAGACTGGTGACGGGGTGCCCTCCCTGTGACACAACCCTGTCGCCTTCCACTCTAGCCCAGACCTCACCGAGTACATGGCCTTCTCCTCCTCAAGGGCCTTGGCGTGCTTGATGGCCTCTGCCTCCTCCTTATCTTTCCGGAGCATCCTATAGAGGGGGGTGAGAATTAGGGTGGAGGAGGGGGCACGCCACAGGACATGGAGGACACAGGCTGAGTCATCAGAGAAAGTGAGGGACCCGAGTCACCCCACACCAGCCTGAGGTGTCTTTCATTCAGTGCCACTTATTAAGCACCCTCTGTGTGCCAGGTCCTATCTTAGGCATCCAGAACTCAGCACTAAAAAAACCAGAAATCGGCTGGGCGCGGTGGCTCAAGCCTGTAATCCCAGCACTTTGGGAGGCCGAGACGGGCGGATCACGAGGTCAGGAGATCGAGACCATCCTGGCTGACACGGTGAAACCCTGTCTCTACTAAAAAAAATACAAAAACTTAGCCGGGCGAGGTGGCGGGCGCCTGTAGTCCCAGCTACTCGGGAGGCTGAGGCAGGAGAATGGCGTAAACCCGGGAGGCGGAGCTTGCAGTGAGCTGAGATCCGGCCAGTGCACTCCAGCCTGGGCGACAGAGCGAGACTCCGTCTCAAAAAAAAAAAAAAAAAAAAAAAAAAAAAAAAAAAAAAAAAAACCAGAAATCCTCACCTGCACGGGCTTACATTCTAGGGGAGAAGACAATGAGCAAGGGAATAAAACGCATGGTCCATTAGATGTTAGAGCAAAGGCAGAGGAAGCTGCATTTTTCAAGAGGAAGCTCAGGGAAGCCACACAGAACGGGGTATCTAGAGAGAAACCTGGGGGAGCAAGCTGCAGACGCCCGAAGCGAACAGCAGACAGACTGGCCCAGGTGCTGGGCCAGGCCTCTGCACTTGAGGAGCAAGGAGGCCATGGAGGCTGGGCAGGGGGGATGGGGGCAGTCAAGAGGACCAGATGGGTAAGACCTTTCAGCCATGGTGAGGACACTGGATGTGCCTGAGGGAGGTGGGAGCCACAAAGGGCCTGGGCAGAGGGTGCCGTGCTCAGGCTCTGCTTCGGGTTCACTGCCCAGTGAGCTGGGACCATTCTGTGTGGTCTTATGAGCTCAGCAGGGGGTATGGCTCAGGGTAGAGGTACAACCAGCAACTGCCAGAATAAATGACCAGGGAATGAGGCCTCTCCACTAGAGGGTGCTGTCCCCCAGCCTAGGAATCCCCTGAGCTTCAAAGAGTCAGATTCGCCCCAGGTCACACTAAGTAGGGCAGGCTGGGTGATTTGGGTGCAGCCTGTTCCTGCACAGATGAAGTGGGGCCACGACCACCATAGGCTCAGGGACCTGCATGTGTAAAGTCCTGGGCCCAGGGTCAGGCACACAAATGCTCACAAACAGGATGGCTGTCAGTATGGGGAGTAACAGTGAGATGCCAGGGTGGGGCCCACAGAATGGGGAGGAGTGTCAGCAGGCAGGCCTCACCTGACGAAGTCGCCGTCGGCCATGCCATAAGTCGTGGCCTGTTTGTTGAGATCTGCCACCTGCTCCTGGTTCAGTTCATCCACGTCCACCTCCACGTCTGCACCAAGAGAAAGGCTGTCAGGAGCCACGGCCGAGCGAGAGGACAGGGGAGAAGGGGCAGTGCTCCAGGAGGTGGGGGTGATAGGGCGCCTGCCAGACTGAAGCACTCTTCAGGAAGGGATGGCATCAAGTATGGCTCATCTTGGCATCCCCTAGGCTCGCACAGGGCTTGGCCAGAGGTGAGCGCAACACACGGTGGACAGAGGCAGCTGGGGGACGGGGCTTGGAAGGGGCAGATGAACGGAGGGAGGGAAAGAAGAAGGGAAAGATGGATGAATGGGTGGAGGGACGGATGAAGGGATGCAGGGAGGGCTGGAGGGCAGGAGGGATGGAGGGATGAATGGAATAGAGGCAGGGAAGGAAGGTGGATGGAGGGAGGGAGGAATGGATGAGACGTGTGGCGGGGTTGACGTGGGAGGGAGGACTGAATAGGGTCAGACAGATGGCGGCTGAAGATCATGGTGGGTGGCAGGCAGGGTACAGGTCACAGGTGTTTGGAAGCAGGGCGTGTGATGAGCCAGCAGAAGGAGGGCTGGGCGGAGGTCAATGTGTGGGAAAGTGTGAATAAAGAGCCGGCTGCTGTCTGAGTGCAGTGGCTCATGCCTGTAATCCCAGCACTTTGGGTGGCTGAGGCAAGTGGATCATGAGGTCAGGAGTTCAAGACCAGCCTGACCAATGTAGCGAAACCCTGTCTCTACTAAAAGTACAAAAATTAGCTGGGCATGGTGGCATGTGCCTGTAGTCCCAACTACTTGGGAAGCTGAGGCAGGAGAATCGCTTGAACCCAGGAGGTGGAGGTCACAGTGAGCCAAGAACACACCACTGCATTCCAGCCGGGGTGACAGAGCAGAACTCCATCCCAAAAAAATAAATAATACATAAAAAAATAAAAAGAGCCGGCTGCTGGAGTGAGAGCCAGGATGAGTAAAGCGGAGAGACTCGGGGGTGGTTTGATCAGTGGGAATCCAGAGGGGAGGTGAATGGCAGAGAGGGGGAGGGTGAACAGATGCCTGGAGGATGGGGGCTGGCTCTGTAAGAGGATGAACACTTGTTTTCCAGAGGAGGGAAGAGAGCAGGAGAGAGGGGCAGAGGCACAGAGAGGCCGGCCCAAGTGGACAAGAATGGAGCCAACACCTAGGAGGGGAAAAGATCGTAGAAACAGCACCCTAGAAACGAGAGATGAGTGAGACAGGGGTGGCAGGAGGCTGGCGTGCCCTGGGGCGGGGGAGGGAGAGCGACACAGCTCGTAAGCACGGGGTGCCCCACAGAGGGTGAGGGACGAGACACAGAAACGATGCCCAGGGACTGTGGGTGGGGAGGGCAGAGAGGGGACCCCACCGATGTCGGGGATGACCTCATCTTCATCCGAGTTGCTGTCCTCCTCGGCTGCTGACTCCTCCTCCTCTGGCTTTTCTGCCGCCTTCTCCACCTCAGCCACCGTGCTGTCCTCGTAGGTATAACCGATGGAAGCCTTCTTCTCTGCCAGCCTGGAAAGGGGAGCCGCTGAGCCAGGGCCGCGCCTGGCGGAGAGGAGGGCCCCAGGCTGGCCCCACACACCAGCTTCTCGAGTGCCACGGCCCCCTCCCCTCAGGCTGTCCCTCGGCCTAGGTCCCTCTGCTCCTGCCCACACCCAGCTCCTCCCTCTTCCTCCACATCTCAGCTCCAGGGCCCCACCTGCCAAGAAGTCCTTGACTGGCACCTATGGTGGGTCGGCACTGTCCTGAGCTCCCCAGCCCTGCCTTCCTTGGGTCATCTCTGTTGGGGAAGGTCTGTCTCCCGCCAGACCGTAAGTCCCACGAGGGCACAGCCCAGAGTCCTCCTGAGCAGTCAGGTGCCCCAGCTTTGCCCTGAACAGAGCAGTGCCTGAGGGGCCTGAGCAGGACCCTGAGGCTGGGGCTGTGGACGAGGGCTGAAGTCTCCAAGAAGCATCCAGGACAGTCCCATGGGACCCCTCCCAGTGGAGGAAGGCGGCAAGCAGTCAGGGGGAGCAGGAGGGAAGGTGTCACTGAGGGAGCCGCCCAGTCCCGAGCCAGGGCTCCAGTCTACCGTGCACCAGGGCAACAGCAGCTGGCCTGGAGGAGAGCTAAGCCCTGCAGAGGAACAGCATGTGTGAGGGTAGGGGCCTGTGCTCATCAGACTGAGGTGGAAAAGAGAGAAGTGAGACTGCCTGGCCGCTGCTCCTCAGAGGCAGCTGCTCCAGGATAAGGCTCAGGTCTCCCCAGCCACTCCTTGAGGGATGCAGCTTTGAGAAGCCTCTCTCCAGAGTGACATCAGTGAGGGCTGATTGCAAGCTCACTACACGGCAGGTGCTAGGACAGGTACTTCACAAGCTCTGTCTCCTGCATGCCTCCCAACTCCAGGCAGCGGGGCCCCCTGCCAGCCCCATTTTACAGGGAAGCACAGCAAGGCTCAGAGAATTCCCACGCAGGGTCTCACAGCCAGGACTCAAACCCAGAGCTGTCTGACCACAGGGACTGCACCTCCCACCACTCCCCAAGCTGAAAATGCAACGCAGAGCCGTCGGCAAGCCCTGGTACCCTGACAGGGCTTCTTCCTCTACACAGTTATTAAGTGAGCACTGACTGTGTGCTGAACACCATCCTTGGTTCTGGGGAGACCCTGGTGGACAGGATGGAAGAGGCCATGCCTGCCTGGGGCTCCCAGCCCTCCTGCCTCCTCAACCCCCTGCACCCCAGACCCCAACTCACTTCTTCTTCTCATCTTCACTGGGTCTCTGGAGGCCTCCGTACAACTCGTCAATGTAGATCTGGTACAGGCACTGCTCCTCTGAGACTGCAGCAAACAAGAGACTCCGAGTCAGAGTGGGTTGGGGACACTAGGAATTCAGTGGGAGAACATCAGAGTGCGGTGAAGCAGGAAGACAGGTGCAACCCCAGTGCACCTTGGGGCAATCGCCACTTCCAGATAATCAAACTGTGTCTGGTGGGACACAAGCAACTGCAGCAGAGCCTTGGACACACCACTCACTGGACACACGACCTTGGTCAAGTGACAGCACATCTGTGCCTCGGTTTCCTTTTCTGTAAAATGGGACCACAGGCAGAGTGAGTGCCTAGCCTGGTACTTGGACACTCTACCACCATTCTAACTGTTTCTGGAGGCCTCTGGCTGGACCCTTCAGAACCAAAACCTGCTCCTGAGCGCCACACGCCACTGACTGCACAGGTCACTCCACTGTAAGCCTCTTCATGACTCGTTTTAACACCCAGCTTAGAGGACTCAACAATGTACCAGAGCCTTCCTGATCTTCCCTGCAGTGAGACATGTGTGCCTGACTTGCTGTGGGACCGTGGGTGGTGAGTCCCCTTCCTTCCTTCCCTCCCTGGGCCTCAGTTTTGTCTGTATTTTTTTTGAGATGGAGTTTCGTTCTTGTAGCCCAGGCTGGAGTGCAATGGTGCGATCTTGCTCACCGCAACCTCTGCCTTCCGGGTTCAAGCGATTCTCCTGTCTCAGCCTCCCAAGTAGCTGGGATTACAGGCATGTGCCACCACACCCAGCTAATTTTGTATTTTTAGTATAGATAGGGTTTCTCCATGTTGGTCAGGCTGGTCTCGAACTCCCAACCTCAGGTGATCCACCACCTCGACCTCCCAAAGTGCTGGAATTAGAGGTATGAGTCACTGTGCCCGGCTGGCCTGAGTTTTTCTATCTGGAACAAGAGGTGGGTGGGCTGGCGGGCCAGAAGAGGATGTAGCACGGCCCTTCCTTGCTCTAGCAGATACTCCATTTCTACTTGTTGTCTCCAAAGCCCAGGAGGGGCCCCGCTGACCCTGCCTTGCACAAGCTCCCTCGCTCTCCCTGCTCCGGTCACACGGGCCTTCTCTTTGCCCCTCCAGTGTGCCCATAGTCCTGGCTGACACAGGGTTTTGCACAGGCTGCTCTTGGCCTGGAATCCTGTGGCCTACCCGTGCCTCCTAGGGAGCCTCTATCCATACATCACTGACCCCAGCCTTGGTCCAGGACTTCTGTCCTATTTTTCTCAGAGAATGGTGCACTGTCTGTCACATTATCTTGGTTTGCAACTGGCGTCACTGACATGAGTATAGAGCTGCTGCCCTCTCCCCTACCATGCCACTGATCCCAGAGTAGCACCTGCCACACCGCATGTGCTCAATGACTGTTTGTGGAAGTGAATGAATAAATGCAGAGTGAGGCAAAACTAAGGAAACCCTGGCTCTACCACCAGGAATCTATGTGGCCTGGAATGATGGCAAAAACAGTATCCATTATACCACATGTCCCTGATTCTAAGGCCTCGGTGATCACTAGAATTTTGGCAGCCTCTGATTTTAGAAAATCAAAAAAGCATCTATCTTAGAAATAAACAAATACCAGACCAGCAGACCCACATGGAGGGCTGACTGTGCCAGGTTCAGTGCTGGGGTTTTATACACATCACCTCACTCAACTCTCACAACCACCCCATGCGACAAAATCACCACCACCACGCTTCTCGAAGAGGAAACTGAGATCCACCAGGTAGTAAGGCACAAACCCAGCAGAGAACTCCATCCTTCCCTTAACTCCACAGGGAACCCCAAGAAAGGGAATCTCTAATTCTTGGTAGGTGAGTTAAGAGCTTTCCATCAGCAGAGAGCAGCGGTTAAGGACACGTGGAGAATCCCAGATCCTTAGACAGGGTGTTCCCCCTTGACATCCTTGTCTGTAAAACGGGGTGATGGCCAGGCGCGGTGGCTCATGCCTGTAATCCCAGCACTTTGGGAGGCCGTGGTAGGTGGATCACACAGTCAGGAGTTCAAGACCAGCCTGGCCAAGATGGTGAAACCCTGTCTCTACTAAAACTACAAAAAATTAGCTGGGGGTGATGGCAGGCACTTGTGATCCCAGTTACTTAGGAGGCTGAGGCAGGAGAATCACTTGAACCCAGGAGGCAGAGGTTGCAGTGAGCCGAGATCGTACCACTGCACTCTAGCCTGGGCAACAAGAATGAAACTCTGCCTCTAATAAATAAATAAATAAAAATTTTTAAAATTTAAAAATAAAAATAAAAACATATTCTTGCTATTTTCTCTACTCTTTAAAGAAAAAAGGACCACAGAGTCAGAAGGCATGGTATATGGACGTGACCCTGCTGGGAACAACCAATTCGGCAGACATCCCCTACACCAAATCCAGAGACGGAGGCCCTGAAGGGGAAAGAGATGCAGGCAAAGTGAGTCTATCGTAGAGCTGGAGCCGGAACCCAAGACCCTTTAGTAGAAAGTATGTGGATAAAACTTTTCTTCCCAAACTTATTTATGTCTTCCAGGCTCCAGGGCCCCCAAACCCCACGCCCCTCGTCCCCCTGCAGATCACTCACTGCCGGCAAAGTCGTTCTGCACCAGGCCTCGGTAGCGCTCGTAGTTACACTTCCGTTCGTCCGACTCCTGTTCTGGGGAGCTTTAGGGGAGGGCGAGACCTTGAAATCAGAGGGAAGGGGTGGATCCCACCCCAAGCCAGCAGGAAGGGAAATGGGGCATCCCCCTCAGGCTCAGGGCGGTACCAAATAGGAGGGGCTCCTAGGAAGGTGACAGGCAAGCTGGGAAAAGAACAGGGGCTCCTGGGTATGACACTGTGCCTGGCAGCCCTCTGGGAGGCGGCTTACATGGTGGTGAGCAGTGGGGGGGTATAGTCGGGGATGTGGTCCAGGTGGGCACGGACATCGAATCGGTCGATCATGTTGTTGGTGTCCCCCTGCCAGGGCATCCTGAAGTGGGAGGGGAGCAGGAAAGCAAGAACCTCAGCGTCCACACTGCCCAGGACACAAAGCGCCTGCTCCCTGCCAGCTGAGGCTTGGAAGCCTGGCCCTCAGCCCGCTTTGGTCCCCATGCCATGGCCCTCACCTCAACCCCCAGCTCTCAGTCCCTTCTGCTGCAAGCCTCCCTGAATCCACATTCAGGCTCCTGGGACCTGAAACGGGCCAGTCATCTGACTGCCCCTGGGGACACCAGGACCCCATTTCTCAGAACCAAGCAATAGTGGGGAACTTGAACCAGGTCCTAGTGGGTATTTGAGGGGCGGGCCTCAGGCACCCTGAGACAGCCCTGGTCTGGCAACCTACTCTCTGCTTCCTCGGGGACTCTGGCCCTGGCTCCACCCATTTCTAAGTCCTCCAACCAGGACCGCTACTCTGGGGCCTCCACCCCAACCCCTGCTCATTGTTCTTACACCCTGTGACTACCACCTTCACAGGTGGGTCACGCCTTCCCTGCCTCTGAGTCCCCAAACATCTGTCCATACTTCAGTCTCTGCTCCAGACTCTACACCACCCCAGGTCGGTTCTGACTCCCAGTCTTCAGTCACAGACACTCCCCTGCCTCCCGTATGAGTCTTACATATTAACAGGGCTCTCAGCGGCCAGGGCGACTGCAGAATCCAGGTGCACCTTGCAAGCTCGGCCATGTACCTGCAGGAACTGGGCTGGGTCTTTCTTCTGCAGGGGTAAACAGGACTGAGGTCACCACCCAACAGAGCTCCAAACCCCACCCCCTCAAACACAACCCAGCTTAGCAGCGAGCTCGCTTCTAAGGTCAAGTGGGCCATACCTCAGAGGTGAACCAACCTGCTAACCTTTAGAAATAAGGGAATTGGCTAGGCACGGAGGCTCACGCCTGTAATCTCAACACTTTGGGAGGCCAAGGCAGGTGGGTCACCTAAAGTCAGGAGTTCCAGACCAACATGGCGAAACCCAGGCTCTACTAAAAATACAAAAAAATTAGCTGGGCGTGGTGACACATGCCTGTAATCCCAGCTACTTGGGAGCCTGAGGCAGAAGAATCGCTTGAACCTGGGAGGCGGAAGTTGCAGTGAGCTGAAATTGTGTCACCGCACTCTAGCCCGGGTGACAGAGTAAGACTCTATCTCAAAAAAAGAAAAAAAAAAAAGAAAGTAAATAAGGAATTTGTTCCTCTCGAGGTGGTGGCCAGTACGAAGACCTCGCTCTCTAAAATATCAGTGCCCACAACTCTTCACCTCTCATCCTCAGGGCCATTCATTTGGAGACGGGTGTCGGCACTCCAGCCTGGACCAGACTGCATCCACACGTGGAAAGATGACCAACATCACTAGCCATCAGGGAAATGCCAATCAGAACCACAAGATACCACTTCACCCATACTAGGCTGGCTGACATGGAAAGGACAGACTATAACAAGTAGTAGGTCGGGCGTAGTAGCTCACCCCTGTAATCCCAGCCCTTTGGGAGGCCGAGGCAGGCGGATCACCTGAGGTCAGGAGTTCGAGACCAGCCTGGCCAACATGGTGAAACCCTGTCTCTACTAAAAATACAAAAAAAATTAGCCAGCCATGGTGGCAGGTGCCTGTAATCCCAGCTACTTGGGAGGCTGAGGCAAGAGAATCGCTTGAACCTGGGAGGCAGAGGTAGGCTGTAGTAAACCGAGATCGCGCCATTGCACTCCAGCCCGAGGGACAAGAGCAAGACTCCATCTTAAAAAAAAAAAAAAAAAGCCGGGCGCAGTGGCTCAAGCCTGTAATCCCAGCACTTTGGGAGGCCGAGACGGGCGGATCATGAGGTCAGGAGATCGAGACCATCCTGGCTAACACAGTGAAACCCCGTCTCTACTAAAAAATACAAAAAACTAGCCGGGCGAGGTGGCGGGCGCCTGTAGTCCCAGCTACTCAGGAGGCTGAGGCAGGAGAATGGCGCAAACCTGGGAGGTGGAGCTTGCAGTAAGCTGAGATCCGGCCACTGCACTCCAGCCTGGGCAACAGAGCGAGACTCTGTCTCAAAAAAAAAAAAAAAAAAAAAAAAAAAAAAGTAGTGACAAGAATGTAGAGAAATTAGGTTCTTCAACTGGAGTGCAATGGCGCGATCTCAGTTCACTGCTACCTCCACCTCCCAGGTTCAAGCGATTCTCCTGCCTCAGCCTGCCGAGTAGCTGGGATTAACAAGCATGTGCCACCACGCCCGGCTAAGTTTGTATTTTTTTTTTTTTTTTGAGATGGAGTCTTACTCTGTCGCCCAGGCTGGAGTGCAGTGGCCGGATCTCAGCTCACTGCAAGCTCCGCCTCCCGGGTTTACGCCATTCTCCTGCCTCAGCCTCCCGAGTAGCTGGGACTACAGGCGCCCGCCACCTCGCCCGGCTAGTTTTTTGTATTTTTTAGTAGAGATGGGGTTTCCCCATGTTAGCCAGGATGGTCTCGATCTCCTGACCTCGTGATCCGCCCGTCTCAGCCTCCCAAAGTGCTGGGATTACAGGCTTGAGCCACCGTGCCTGGCCAATTTTGTATTTTTAATAGAGATGGGGTTCTCCACGTTGGTCAGGCTGGTCTCAAACTCTCAAACTCAGGTGATCCACCCGCCTCAGTCTCCCAAAGTGCTGGGATTACAGGCGTGAGCCACTGAGCCCGGCCTCAAGTTTTAAATAATTACTCCATGGCCAATGAATTACCAATTCCACTCCTAGGTATATACCCCAAAGAATTGGAAACAGGTACTCAAATACTTGTACACAAACGTTCCTAGCAGCATTATTCACAATAGCCAGAAGGTGGGAACAACCCAAAGGTCCTTAATGGATGAACAGATCAACAAAATGTGGACCATCCACACAGTGGAATATTATTCAGCAATGAAAAGGAATAAAGTTCTGCTATCTGCTACAACATGGACGAGCCTCAAAAACATTCTGCTAAGCAACCGAAGCCAGTCACAAAAGGCCACCCATTGTGCAATCCCATTTCTATGCAATGTCCAGAATAGGCAAATCCACAGAGGCCAAGAGGAGATCAGCGCTGAGGAGTTGGGGGAATGGGACTCACTGCAAATAGGTACAGGGTTTCCTTTTTTTTTTTTTTTGAGACAGAGTCTTGCTCTCTGCTCTGTCACCCAGGCTGGCGTGCAGTGACACTATCTCAGATCACTGTAACCTCTGCCTCCCAGGTTCAGGTGATTCTCCTGCTTCCGCCTCCCAAGTAGCTAGAACTGCAGGTGCCCGCCACCACGCCCAGCTCATTTTTTCTAATTTTAGGAGCGCCTTGGTTTCACCATGTTGGCCAGGCTGGTCTCGAACTCCTGACCTCAAGATATCCATTTGCCTTGGCCTCCCAAAGGGCTGGGATTACAGGCGTGAGCCACCGTGCCAGTCGGGGCTTCTTTTTGGGGTAACGAAAATGTTCTAACATTTGATTGTGGTGATAGTTGCACAATCCATGCTGAAAAGCACTGAATTACATCCTTCAATGAGCGAACTGTGAACTTTATCTCAATGAGCTGTTTGTAAAAACAACCAAAAAGAAAAGAAAAAAAAAAAAGTCCAAAGGGCACTAAGTCCCTACCACTGTTATGCATGAGCCAAAAAAAAAAAAAAAACAGCTACTAAGACAGGGAAGACTGTCCCGAGTCGATGGCCCTCAGGTCTTTGCCTTCGTGCAGGGGTCACAAGTCCAAGTCATCGTAAGAGTGTCATGATCAGAAAAAAATCTGGCAACTCCCACGACTGAGCTTCCAGAGAGCTGGGCCCTGGATGACCTCTCGCTGGGTGCTCCCAGAGGAGCCTACCAGAGCCGTAGGAGCGGCTGCTGTGCTGTCCATGAAATCCTGACCCAGCTCCCGGTGACATACACCCAGAGTCCAGTCACTTCTCACCCCCTCACCCCTAGCCCCACCCAACATCCCCTCTCACCTGGACCACCTTGTCCCTGGGCTCTGCCTCCAGGGGATTCACTGACACTTGTTGGGCCACACTCCACCCCCCACCCCCCACCCCCTGACAGCTCAGCCCTCACAGGTGCTGGCCTGTCCCTCTCTGACTTCTCCCCTCCCCTACTCTGCTCCAGGCACACTGGCCCTCATGCCATTCCTTGGGCGTTCCAGACATGCCCCGCACTTCCGCTCAGGACCTCTGCGCTTGCTGCTCCCCCGTTTATTTCAGATCTCCTCCTAAAAGCCGTCCTCAGTGACCCTATCTAAATAGCTCCCCACTTATCTATGCAAGCTCCTTCGCTCTGTGGCTTTATTGAGATGTAATTCACATACCACACAATTCACTCACTGAACTCCACTTGTGTTCTTTTGAGCACCTGCTACCACCTGCCTCTAGGCCTAATATTCATCCATCACCTTTCTCCCATGCTAGAACGCAACTCCCAGGAGGCAGGGCTCTGTTTTGGCTGCTATAACCCTAGAGCCTAGAACAGGGCCTGGCTCACAGCAGGCGCTCGAGAACACCCAATGAAGGAAAGAGAGGAATAATCCTTACTAACAGATGAGGACTCTGAGCCCCTTCAGGAAAAAAATGCCAGCTCCAAGTTTCCAAGCTCCTGTACCTCCTCACTCTGTCTCCATCTCCAACCCTGGCCCTCAGCTGGCAGATGAGCAGGTGCAGTCCGGGCTGGAAGGAGTTGAGTCACTCACCAGGGACCACGGCTAATACCCGGCTAGTTTCAACCCCGCACTCACGACGCGCCAGGTGCTGGGCTGCTGTAACTCTCATTTCACACCTAAACAAAATTGACTCTAAGGAACGCTCAAAACCACAGGCCCAGCGAGGTGGCGCTGCTGGAGTCACCTCCTCACGCTGCACCTCACCTGCCTCCCTGGATCCCTTAGCTGATTCCTCAGCTGGGGTCACACAGCGCACCCCACTCCCTCTGCCCTGGGACAGGCCAGCCAAGTCCAAGGTCAAGATCCCATCATACTCTTGAGGCTGTTCCAGGCCAAATGCCCTGTTCCCACAGCCAGGACTCATGGGACACTGTTTGCAGGACAGAATTTGGCAGGTACAAGGAAGCTACTGGCAGCGTCAGCTTCACAGAAAGGAAAAAGCACTGAGCTGGGAGTAAACACCTGGAGTCCAGGGCCTGGTTCTGTTGGGAGATTCTGGAAAAGTCAATGAACCCTACAAAAAACCAGGCACTGTTTTATGTGTACTGGCTCACTCGAATGTCACAACCATGGGAGAAACATACTATTCTGTTTTGTTTTGTTTTTTTTTTTTGAGACCGAGTCTTGCTCAGTCGCCCAGGCTGGAGTGCAGTGGTGCGATCTTGGCTCACTGCAACCTTCGCCTCCCGGGTTCATGCCATCCTCCTGCCTCAGCCTCCCAAGTAGCTGGGACTACAGGCGCCCGCCACCTCGACCAGCTAATTTTCTTTTTTTGTATTTTTAGTAGAGACGGGGTTTCACCGTGTTAGTCAGGATGGTCTCAATCTCCTGACCTTCTGGTCCACCCGCCTCGGCCTCCCAAAGTGCTGGGATTACAGGCGTGAGCCACCACGCCCAGCCCCCCCCCTTTTTTTTTTTTTGAGACAGAGTCTTTCTATGTCACCCAGGCTGGAGTGTACTGGTGCGATCTCGGCTCACTGGAACCTCTGCCTCCCAAGTTCAAGCGATTCTCCTGCCTCAGCCTCCTGAGTAGCTGGGATTACAGGTGCCCACCACCACACTTCGTTAATTTTGGTATTTTTAGTAGAGATGGGGTTTCACCATGTTGGCTAGACTGGTCTCGAACTACTGACCTCGTGATCTGCCCACCTCGGCCTCCCAAAGTGCTGACACTACAGGTGTGAGCCACCACACCTGGCCAGAAGGTACTATTCTTTTTTTCTTTTTTTTTGAGACGGAGTCTCGTTCTGTTGCCCAGGCTGGAGTGCAGTGGCCAGATCTCAGTTCACTGCAAGCTCTGCCTCCCGGGTTTACGCCATTCTCCCGTCTCAGCCTCCCGTGTAGCTGGGACTACAGGCGCCCGCCACCACGCCCGGCTAGTTTTTTTTTTGTTTTTGTTTTTGTTTTAGTAGAGACGGGGTTTCACCGTGTTAGCCAGGATGGTCTCAATCTCCTGACCTCGTGACCCGCCCGGCTCGGCCTCCCGAAATGCTGGGATTACATTTTTTTTTTTTTTTTGAGACAGAGTCTCGCTCTGTTGCCCAGACTAAAGTGCAAGTAGCATGATCTCAGCTCACTTCCACCTCCACCTCCCAGGTTCAAGCGATTCTCCTGCCTCAGCCTCCCGAGTAGCTGGGACTACAGGTGAACGCCACCACACTTGGCTAATTTTAGTATTTTTAGCAGAGATGGGGTTTCACCATATTGGCCAGGCTGGTCTCGAACTCCTGACCTCATGATCTGCCTGTCTCAGCCTCCCAAAGTGCTGGGATTACAGGCATGAGCCACCACGCCCAGCTGATACTATTCTTATGCCCATGTTACAGATGAGCAAACTGAGGCTCAGAGCCATGGGGCTCTGAATAATATTGCATTATGTGTAAAGACCACATTTTCTTTCTCGATGTATCCCTCAATGGACATTTAGCTTGCATCCACGTCTTGGCTATTGCGAATAATGCTATAATGAACGTAAGTGCATAAGTGTTTTCGAGATCCAAAAATCCACTTTTTTTTTTTTTTTTTTTTTTTTTGGAGCAGAGTTTCGCTCTTGCTGCCCAGGCTGAGCTGCAATGGCACGATCTCGGCTCACCGCAATCTCTGCCTCCCGGGCTCTCCTGCCCCAACCTCCCGAGTAGCTGGGATTACAGGCATGCACCACAATGCCTGGCTAATTCTGTATTTTTAGTAGAGATGAGGTTTCTCCATGTTGGTGAGGCTGGTCTCGAACTCCTGACCTCAGGTGATCTGCCTGCCTCAGCCTCCCAAAGTGTTGGTATTACAGGCATGAGTCACCGCGCCCTGCCTAAAACCAACTCTTAACCACTGGATTATCCTGTCTCTAGGATCAGATTGGGTCAGAGGAGTTCATGAAGTTGCTCATTCATTCATTCAACTGTTAAGCAGGCCTCGAGACAGACTTGTCCCCACATCAGGACACCTAGAGTGGACAGCGCTGAGATGGGGGCCCACAGTGGGAACACCTGACCCAGACTTTGGGGGTCAGTCTGGAGCTTCCTGGAGGAGACCACACCTGAGCTGCGACCCGTTTATTTCTCATTTCCATATCAACAAAGGATTCTGTTTCTTTATCCAAACCACTGATTAAAATGGAAAGTAGACAAGGACAGAAGCAATGACAAAACCGGAGTCTGCTTGGGACTGAAGACAGGGAGAGAAAGCAGGCACCAAGGACAAATCAGGAAGAGAAACCAACTGCATCTGGACACGCTCATTCAGCCTGCCACAATCTACCGCAGCTTCACTGACACTCGCTCCACAGCCTCCGCTCTCGGCCCAAGACTGAGTATGAGAGCCCCCTCCTCAAAGCAGCCATCAGCCATGGCCCAGCCATAACCCACAGCTTGGCAGCCCAGATCGGAAGGCAGGTCACGTTCACATACAGGGACAATGGCTGCTTGTACAGGCCTGCACCACAAAGCACCCACAGACATTGGTTCTTTGAGCTCTTTCCCGTTATCCAGTGAGAGGGGCTGATCGTCACCACTGTCCTGAAAGGGAATACAATGCAGCAAGCTCCCTTGCTAACAGGGAGGGGGCCTGGAGTCCCAGCTCCACCCTTCCTTCCTTTGCACCATCCCTCCACCTGGATCCAACTCCAGCTCTAGCAGGAACAGTAACGTCAATAACAAGAACTAATATTTACTGAGCAATAGCGACACTGGCCAGGCCTCTCTCAGCGGTCTGTACGTCCAACACTCCAGCAACATCGAGGGACGTGCTCTTGCCTCCGCTGTTTGTGGCAAACCATTAATTGGCAACCAACATCTATTCCCTTTCCTACAACAGTAATAGAACTCCAAATATATCTGGTCAGGGCGACCCAAAATAAAGTCTATACCTCTTAGCCTTCCTTACAGTTTTTCACGAGACTACTTCCTGGTCAGCAGGGGAGGAGTGGAAATGTTACAGGAAAACATCCAGAAACTTTTTTTTTTTTTAAGACAGGGTCTTACTCTCCCACTCAGGCTGGAGTGCAGTGGTACAATCACAGCTCGCTGCAGCCTCCACCTTCTGGGCTCAAGAGATCCTCTCACCTCAGCCTCTTGAGGAGCTGAGACTGCAGATGCACGCCACCATGCCTGGCTAATTTTTGTATATTTTGGTATTGACTGGGTTTCACCATGTTGTCCAGGCTGGTCTCGAACTCCTGGGCTCAAGCAATCCTCCTGCCTCGGCCTCCCAAAGTGCTGGGATTACAGGCGTGAGCCACCACACCTGGCTTAGAAACTTTCTCAACGAATGGTATGAGCGCGTTGCCCCTTTTCCTCCCTTCTCCCTCACTGCTGGAGAGAATGAAGACATGATGGCCACAGCCTCTTAGACCTTGACGCAACAATGGGAAGGGAAGCTGTGCCCAGGAGAACAAAACAGAAGCAGCTTAGGTCCCTCAGCTAACTGGCTACCTTTTGGCTTTTCTGTGACTAAGAAATAAACATCTCTCTTGTTTAAGCCACTGATAGATGTTCTAGGTTTGTTAGAGCCAAAGCTGATTGTCCATGTGACATCATTTCACATGTGGAATAGGAAATGGGTTCAGGGAGACAGTCACTTGCCCACGTCACGCTATAGGTAAGTGGGATCGCTAGAATTTGAACCCAGAGCCCCATGACTCCCAAATTCTAAGGACTAACCATGATGGTATCTCGCCTCCTGGCTGTGTCGCCTTGGGCAAGTCGCCTCACCTTTCCTTTTTGAGACAGGGTCTCACTCTGTCACCCAGGTTCCAGTGCAGTGGTGCAATCACAGCTCACTGTAGCCCCACCCTCCCAGGTCTCATCTTGCCTCTGCCTCCCGAGTAGCTGAGACCACAGGCATATGCCACCAAATCTGGCTAATTTTTTTTTTTTTTTTGAGACGGAGTCTTGCTCTGTGCCCCAGGCTGGAGTGCAGTGGCACGATCTCGGCTCACTGCAAGCTCCGCCCCCCGGGTTCACGCCATTCTCCTGCCTCAGCCTCCTGAATAGCTGGGACTACAAGTGCCCGCCATCACGCCCGGCTAGTTTTTTGTATCTTTTAGTAGAGACGGGGTTTCACGGTGTTAGCCGGGATGGTCTTGATCTCCTGACCTCGTGTTCCGCCCGCCTCGACCTCCCAAAGTGCTGGGATTACAGGCTTGAGCCACCGCGCCCGGCCCTGGCTAATTTTTTAAAATTATTTTTTGCAGAGATGGGGTCTTGCTATGCCTCATCTTTTTGAACCTCTATTTCTGCACGATAAGGCACAGGTGAAAAGCTAGAGAGCTTAAGTGTCAGAGACTGGGTTACAGTGCCAGCTCTGCCCTCGTGCTGTGTGACTGTAAGCCACGCATCTCTGTGCTCCAGTTTTGTCCTCTGTAAAATGGAAATAATAAGAACCACCTCCTAGTCTGGGGTGTGGCTTTGATGAAGCGGAGATACAAGCCAAGTAGTTAGCACCGTGGTTACCAGAGAACTGCTCAACAGCGTTAGCTGTTATCGTGGCATCACCTTTAACACAGGCATGATTAATACCCACCTCCTAGGCCTGTTAAAAGGACTACTATGCCAAGTTGGTGGGCACTGGGTCTGGCACACCATGGGCCCTTAAAAAACGGCAGCTAGGCCGGGTGTGGTGGCTCACGTCTGTAATCCCAGCACTTTGGGAGGCCAAGGTGGGCGGATCACTTGAGGTCAGGAGTTTGAGACCAGCCTGGCCAACATGGTGAAACCCCGTCTCTACTAAAAATACAAAAATTAGCCAGGCGTGGGGGCGGGAACCTATAGTCCCAGCTGCTTGGGAGGCTAAGGCAGGAGAATTGCTTGAACCCAGGATGCGAAGGTTGCACTGAGCTGAGATCATGCCACTGCACTCCGGCCTGGGTGACAGAGTAAGACTCCATCTCAAAAAAAAAAAAAAAAAAAGGCAGCTATTCATTCCTGAGTGCTGTGTTCCTAGGCCAGTGCTGGGGCCTCAGCTATGACCCACAGAGACCCAGGCCTTGCTCTCATGGCCACATCATTCTGATGCTATCAAAGATGAGCTCTCTCTTTAGCCCTCTGGTTCCTTCCTGGGTGGTAGAGGCAAGCGAAGAGCTCTTAGAGCTTCCTCTTCTCTGCTGAGTGGAGGTTAAGAGCGGTCTCTGTCTCACAGGTGACTGCAGGGGATTCAAAAAAAATCCTGCATCTAAAGCCCTCTCACATGGCCTCAGGGTGCCTGTGAAGGATCAATTAAATGGTTAATTACTATTGTTAATATTGTTTTATTCATCTATTCTTTCAAACTGTATTTGACGGACCCAACCCTACGGTACAAATGTGACCCAAATACAACTAGCCCCAGGCTCACAGAGCTGGGTATGTGCATATACGTATGAATGGATAAGCATATTTTATACACACACGCACACACACTGTTAAGTATTCCTTATCTGAAGTGCTTGGGATCAGAAATGTTTTGGATTTTTTCAGATTTTGGAATATTTGCCTATTCATAATGAGATATCTTAGGGATGGCACCCAAGTCCAAAGACCGAATTCATTTATACTTTATAAGCACAGCCTGAAGGTAACTGTATACAATATTTTAAATAATTTTGTGCATGAAACGAAGTTTGTGTTAAGTACTTATATATGAAACTTTCCACTTGTAGTGCGGCATCGTGTCAGTACACAGACAGTTTCAGATTTTGGAGCTAGCCGGGCGCGGTGGCTCACGCCTGTAATCCCAGCACTTTGGGAGGCCGAGGCAAGCAAATCACCTGTGGTCGGGAGTTCAAGACCAGCCTGACCAACATGGTGAAACCCTGTCTCTACAAAAAGTACAAAAATTAGCCAGGCATAGTGGCACACGCCTGTAATTCCAGCTACTCAGGAGGTTGACTGAGGCAGGAGAATAGCGTGAACCTGGGGGGTGGAGGTTGCAGCGAGTTGAGATCACACCACTGCACTCCAGCCTGGGCAACTGAGCAAGATTCTGTCTCAAAAAAAAAAAAAAAAGAAAACTTGGAGCATTTCGGATTTTGAATTAGGGATGTTCAACCTGTGTATGCGTGTGTGCGAGTGTGTGAGTGTGTGTGTGTATTTTTTTTGAGGTGGAGTCTCACTGTTGCCCAGGGTGGAGAGCAATGCAACCTCTGCCTCCCAGGTTCAAGCAATTCTCCTGCCTCAGCCTCCCAAGTAGCTGGGATTACAGGTGCCCGCCACCACGCCTGGCTAATTTTTGTATTTTTAGTAGAGACGAGGTTTCACCATGTTAGCCCAGGCTGGTCTCAAACTCTTGACCTGAGGTGATCCACCCACCTCGGCCTTCCAAAATGCTGGGATTACAGGCATGAGCCTCCACACCAGGCCCATGTATGTGTATCTTAAGTGTGTTAAATTCCACAAAGGGGAAGGAAAGGGAGCTACGATTACGGCATCTTTAGAGGACACCTGACTGAGCTCGGGAAACAAGACTGCTCTGAGGACTGAGATCTGACAGATGAGCAGTAGTTAACCAGGTATGGGAAGAGCTCATACAAAGGTCCTGTGGCTGGGGAGTGCTTGGGTCAGTGGAGGAATAGCAAGGAGGCCAAAATGACTTGTGCAAAGGAACAAGGCAGAGTGTGGGGTGGTGTGAGTCTGGAGGAGGGGCAAAGACCAGGCCATGCAGGACCCTAAAGGCCACAGTGAGGAGCCTAGGCTTTCTCTCAAGGGTACTTAGAAGCCATAGAGGTGCTGTGAGCAAGAAAGGGACAGGGTCAGTTTTGCGCTTTAGAAAGGCCTCTTGGACTCTTCTAGGGAGGATAGACTGGAGGAGCCAGGACTGGAGGCCAGCGGACCAGAGAGGAGGCTGGGGCAGTAATACAGGAGCAAATGGAAAATGTCTATATAAATGTCATCTGACAGGAAAACTGAACCTAGTAAACAGGTGCCATTTCAAGCTGGGATCCCAAGGAAACAGAGGAGTTAAACAGGTGAGGAGGGGGTAATACAGGCCAAAGCCCCGTGGTGGCAGAAATAGAAGGCCAGTGGAGCTGTCCAAGGATGAAGCTCAGTGGTCAGACCACAAGGGTCTTTTAGGCCAGGGATAGTTTGGTCTTCCCCCCAAAACAACTGAAGCATCAAACAGGAGAGGGAAGTGGTCAGGTTTCACTTAATATTCACTCCTTTTTTTTTTTTTCCTTTTTTTTGAGACAGAATCTAGCTCTGTCACCCAGGCTGGAGTGCAGTGGCGCCATCTCCGTGCACTGCAGCTTCCCCCTCCCAGGCTAAGCAATTCTCGTGCCTCAGCCTCCCGAGTAGCTGGGACTACATGCACACACCACTAAGCCTGGCTAATTTATGTATCTTTAGTAGAAACGGGATTTCACCATTTTTGCCAGGCTGGTCTCGAACTCGTGACCTCAGGTGATCTGCCCACCTCGGCCTCCCAAAGTGCTGGGATTACAGGTGTGAGCCACCGCGCCCAGCCAACTTAATACTCACTCCTATTGTGTGCCAAGCCAAACCTCAAGAGTGGCTGAGCTCTTCTGGGAATGGGGAACCCAGCAACAAGCAAAACAGACAACGTTCTGGAGGTGGCCAGTCTAACGTCAGGACTGCTCTGAGGATTACAGAGACTTCCCTTTTTCTTGCTAACACCAGATCGGCACTGGGAGGCCACACCAAACGACACAGTATGTTACAACAAACAGAAGCTCTTGGGATCCTAACAATGATTATGCTCAAGAAAAGATTAATGAATATACTCCTGAGGAAATAAGCCTCTTGTCTTGACATACTTCCAAGCCCAGATTTTACCAGGATGACCTGTGTCCCCCAAACTAGGGTCCCCCACCCCAGACGAAAGGCCAGTTACTCACGATCTTTTCATAATACTCCCGTCTCCGCTCCGCCCTCTTCTTGTAGTCGACCATCATGCCTCGAAGTTTCCGCTCATGCTTCCGAGCCTCGTGCCACATTGTGGTGAGGCCAAGCCTGGGGCCTCAACCTGAGGGATGAAGGGACCAGGAAAGGCAGATGGGCTGTGAAAACCATATGGGCAGAATCAAAGTCATCTAACAAGTTGGTGACAGAGTCGATCCCAAACAACACATCGCTTAGCTTCAGGGAGCAGAAGTGAAGCTGCAGAACGGTATGCCAGATGTTCAAGTCCATCCCTAACAACTTCGATCTGGCAACTTGGGCATTCTAAAAAACCCTTAGGTGATTCTGAGGTGAGCATCCCTGGGAAAGGGGTGTCCTACATTCCATGCGCTGGAGTCGGGGATGAAAGTTTTGAAACATCAGTAGGGTCAGTAGTTTGAAGTAGGGTCAGACGGCAAACCCTGAGCACCTAAGGCTGGAGCTCAAGGGAAAGAGAAGAGCTGAAAAGGCTCCCACTAGGGGCCATGCGTGGGTATGAGTCTGGGTGCTAGAGGGATAAGGAAGGTAAGGATGAAGGCAGGTGGAGGAAATCGGAGAAAGCCTTTAAGGGAACAGTGCAGTTGCATGAAGGTGGAGGTCGAGGACAGGTGAAGGGCGTGGCGGAAGATGAAGATGCTAGAGGGAGTAGGAACACGGGAAGAGAGTGTTGCAAGGAGACCAGGGTGAAGTTGAGGTCTAAAGATGGGATCTAGATGGCAGGGTGTGGAGAGTACCCAAGGAAAAAGAGGGTAGAGCTTGAGAGAGGCGGAGTTGGCTGACGGGAGGGCGTGGGCTGAGCTTGGGGGCAGGGCTTGTGGGAAAGGGAGGAGACCGAAGGTTTGGACAGGGCTTGTGGATCGCGTCGCGGCCTGAGGATTTGGGCTGGATTGTTTTTTTGGTTTTTTTTTTGACATGGGGGCGGGGACTGTGATAAGCTGTTGGCCGAAGGCCGAGTCCGACGCGGCAACTTCTGGCCCACAGCCGGGGCACGGGCGCGGCCTGAGGCCCGTCAGGCCGAATGGGGTGAGGGACGAGCGATCCTCGGGGCCGGGACGCAGCAGAAGCCTACAGCAGTATGGGAAAAGCCTAAGGAAAGGGAGAAGCTGGGCTGACGCCTGCCCGAAAACCGGGAGGTCGAGCCCGCCGCCTGCACTCACCGGCTGGTCTCCGCCTCCCAAAGCTGCGCTCGCGCGCTGCCCGCACAGGAAGCGGAAATGAAAGGCCGCGCTAGGGAGAGGGGGCGGAGCGTGGTGGAGCTCTGCACAGCGCAGTTCCGCCGACGTGAGGGGCGGGTCCTAGGGTTGAGAGGGGCGGGGTCAGAGGAAGAAGCGGTAGAACCGAGAAGGGAAGAGCTTGGATGCTTTATCTTTTTATCTTTTTTATTTTATTTATTTATTTTTATTTTTATTTTTATTTATTATTTTTTTTGGATTGCAAAAATTTATTAAAATTGGAGACACTGTTTTAATCTTCTTGTGCCATGAGACTCCATCAGGCTGTCTACAAAGACCATTGGGAGGCTGAGGATCACTTGAGCCCAGACGTCTGAGGCTGTAGTAAGCTTCAGAGGGCCACTGCACTCCAGCTTGGGTGAGGAAAGACCCTGTCTTTCAAGCGGTAAGCTGCATGCTTGCTTGCTGTGGTCATTAAAAACCCTAGTTTAGGATAACAGGTCTGCCTGTTTGAAGATGAAAAATAATCCCATTTAAAATTTGCCCTACTCCATTTCCTTTTCAGTCACATTTCAACTTTTAAACAGCTAATCACTCCCATCTACAGATTAAGATGTATATGCCACTAAAACCTTTTGCCACCTTAAAAATTTCCTTGAGGCCGGGCATGGTGGCTCAAGCCTGTAATCCCAGCACTTTGGGAGGCCGAGACGGGCGGATCACGAGGTCAGGAGATCGAGACCATCCTGGCAAACACGGTGAAACCCCGTCTCTACTAAAAAATACAAAAAAACTAGCTGGGCGAGGTGGCGGGCGCCTGTAGTCCCAGCTACTCGGGAGGCTGAGGCAGGAGAATGGCGTAAACCCGGGAGGCGGAGCTTGCAGTGAGCTGAGATCCAGCCACTGCACTCCAGCCTGGGCGACAGAGCCAGACTCCATCTCAAAAAAAAAAAAAAAAAATTTCCTTGAAAGTTTAAACTAACCTGCATTTCTTCAAGCATGAAATCTGAGTCCTGAAATTAAGGGACAATACACAGTAAGACAACTTGCATACAATTAAGGGTAACCCAAAATCTCCAAACACTATAGAATGACTATATTCCCCTTTTCAGGGCATAAACTAGAATGTTACAGCCATCTTTTTATCTTTTTTATTTTATTTTATTTTTTTTTCTGAGACGGAGTCTGTCTTTGTCGCCCAGGCTAGAGTGGCGCGATCTAGGCTCACTGCAACCTTTGCCTCCTGGGTTCAAGCGATTCTCCCACCTCAGCCTCCCGAGTAGCTGGGACTACAGGCATGCGCCACCATGCCCGGCTAATTTTTGTATTTTTTGTAGAGACTAGGTTTCGTCTTGTTGCCCAGGCTGATCTCAAACTCGTGAGCTCAAGCGATCCTCCCGCCTTGGCCTCCCAAAGTGCTGGGATGACAGGCCTGAGCCCCCAGCCAGGAGGCTTTCTTTGCTACGTAAGGAACTAGGGCGTTTCCCAAGCGCAGAATAGACGAAACTCCCGAGGCTCAAAAACTCATCTTTATTGGGAAGACTCTGAACAACCAACCTACCCCCCACCTTCAAGTCTGGGGAGGAAGGGCCGGGCATCTGCCCCCTCCTCCCATATGTACAATCTTTTCCGAATCCTACTGGAGAAGGTTCCCCCACATGTGGTGACAGAGGCAGCTTTAACAAGCTAGTGCACGGGAGCCATGTCCCTTTTCCTCTCCGGACTCAGTTTCCTCATCTGCAAAATGGGCTCAAGGGGAAACCCGTGCAATGGAGCTTCTCGCCAAGGCTTGAATATGTCCATTTCAGAAGCATGAGGAAGGGCCAAGGGGATGGGGGTGCTAGACATCCTGGTTGGGATTGCACAGCTCCTCCACCTCCCTCCCCACCCAGTGCCCCTCCTCTGGCATCGCGGGGCTACGTGGCTTCAGGCCCCGGGGATAGGAGGCCGCCCCCAAAGGCCGCCTCGCGGTACTGATTGGGGAACATGTTGCTGCCCACGAGGCTGGCGGTGCCTCCATCCCCGGGGCCCGGGGCCTGGTACGAGTCCAGCGTCAGCGGTTCAGGGCCAGGGGGCTCCCCAACCACGGCTCCGGCACTGCACACAACAGCGCTAGCATGTGGTGGTGCCGGGGGCAGCAGGTCCAGCATGGTGAAGAGTGTGGGGGCCGTAGGGTCGTAGGCAAAGCCATCATCCAGGAGGTCAGGCCCGCCAGGGGGCTCCAGGCCGGGCAGGGACACGGTGCCAGAGAAGAAGTCAGGGTCTGGCAGCAGGGCTGACGGCGGGAGGAACGGGCCTACGGGGATGAAGACAGAGAAGTGTAGTGTGATTTAGGGCCAACTTCTGACCAGGCCCTAATTCAAATGCCCCACTTCCTGCAAAATGTGATATCAAGGTGGCCTTTTTTTTAATTTTTGAGATGGAATCTCATTCTGTCACCCAGGCTGGAAGGCAGTCGTGTACTCTTGGCTCACTGCAACCTCTTCCTCCCCGGTTCAAGTCGATTCCCCTGCTTCAGTCTCCCGAGTAGCTGGAACTACAGGCATGTACCACGCCCAGCTAATTATTCTTTTTAGTAGAGATGGGGTTTCATCACGTTTGCCAGGCTGGTCTCAAACTCCTGACCTCAGGTGATCCACCTGCCTCAGCCTCCCAAAGTGCTGGGATTACAGGTATGAGCCACCAAGCCTGGCCTTAAGGTGCCATCTTAATCCCAAGGAGAATCCATGTGGGACTATCACCATTCTCAGATAATAACTAAATTGAAGGCCAAGAATGTAGCCTTTTGGCATGGTGGTTCACACCTGTAATCCCAACATAACATAGCAGACCCTGTCTCTACGAAAAAATTATTTAAAAGTTAGCTGGGTGTGGTGGTGCACGCCTGTAGTCCCAGCTACTTGGCAGGCTGAGGCAGAAGGATTGCTTGAGCCCAGTTTGAGGCTGCAGGGAAGTATGATTACATCACTGCACTCCAGCCTGGGCAACAGAGCAAGACCTTGTCTCTAAAAGTAGTGATAATAAGAAGTAAACTAAGGCACTGAGGGCACTGGGGGAAAGTCAGTGGAAGGCTCACACAACTGTTGTGGAACTAGCATGTGAAACCATGCTCCTACACAGCTGTGGAGAGTTTTCCCTGAGAGTGAGGAAGGAGAATAGGTTCCAAAGCCCCCCAACATACAGAGACAACCCAAAAAGTGAAATCTCCAGACCATGGGAGACACAAGTTGGGAAGTCACCAGTCCCAAAATTGTCAGAAAAAATAAATGTCGGCCGGGCGCGGTGGCTCAAGCCTGTAATCCCAGCACTTTGGGAGGCCGAGACGGGCGGATCACGAGGTCAGGAGATCGAGACCATCCTGGCTAACAAGGTGAAACCCATCTCTACTAAAAAATACAAAAAACTAGCCGGGCGAGGTGGCGGACGTCTGTAGTCCCAGCTACTCGGGAGGCTGACGCAGGAGAATGGCATAAACCCGGGAGGCGGAGCTTGCAGTGAGCTGAGATCTGGCCACTGCACTCCAGCCTGGGCGACAGAGCGAGACTCCGTCTCAAAAAAAAAAAAAAAATGTCATTCTTAGGCATAATGAGGACTTGAGAAAAAATAACAATCAAATCAAAAAGTTTCATTGTAAGAGGGATTCTCTGGCCAGGCATGGTGGCTCACACCTGTAATCCCAGCACTTTGGTGGGCCGAGGCAGGCAGATTACCTAAGGTCAGAAGTTCAAGATCAGCCTGGCCAACATGGCAAAACCCTGGCTCTCCCAAAAATACAAAAATTAATTGGGCGTGGTGGTAGGCGCCTGTAATCCCAGCTACTCGGGAGACTGAGGCAGGAGAATCACTTGAACCTGGGAAGCGGATGTTGCAGTGAGCCAAGATTGCGCCACTGCACTCCAGCCTAGGCAACAGAGCAAGACTGTCTCAAAAAAAAAAAAGAGGGACTCTCTTTTTGGAACAAGACAAACCTTAGAGACACAAGGCTACTGGGACTCTTTTCTAGCCTTCCTTGCAGCCTGATGCGATCATGTGACTAAGTTCTGCTAACTGGAATGTGGGCATAATGGCTGGAGTTACAACAGCCATCTTGCACCATGAGATGGCAAACTGAAAATAACAGAAGCCTGGGTCTCTCGATGATCATGCAGTTACCAGACCGTCCCTGGAACACACCTACAGACTGTTTTTTGTTTCTTGTTTTTGCCTTGTCACCAGGCTGGAGCACAGTGGCACCATCTTGGCTCACTGCAACCTCCACCTTTTGGGTTCATATGATTCTCCTGCCTCAGCCTCCCGAGTAGCTGGGACTACAGGCATGTGCCACCACACCCAGCTAACTTTTGTGTTTTTAGTAGAGATGGAGTTTCACCACGTTGGCCAGGATGGTCTCTCTCCCTTGACCTCGTGATCTACCTGCCTTGGCGTCCCAATATGCTGGGATTACAGGTGTAAGCCACAGTGCCAGGCATGTTTTTTGTTGTTGTTGTTTTGAGAAGGGTCCCGTTCTGTTGCTCAGGCTAAAGTGCAGTGATGCAATCTTGGCTCCCTGCAACCTCCACCTCCTGGGTTCAAGTGATTCTCCTGCCTCAGCCTCTTGAGTAGCTGGGACTACAGATGTGCACCACCACACTTGGCTAATTTTTGTATTTTTAGTAGAAACAGGGTTTTACCATATTGGCCAGGCTGGTCTCAAACTCCTGGCCTGAAGCAGTCCACCCACCTTAGCGTCCCAAAGTGCTGAGATTATAGGCATGGGCCACTTTCAGTCCCTATGGACTATTTATGTGAGACAAGAAATAACGTTCCATCCTGTTGAAGCCCCTGTTATTTTGGGTTTTGCTGTAAATGCAGTTAAATGTGATCACAGGTTGGGTGCAGTGGCTCATGCCTGTAATCCCAGCACTTTGGGAGGCTGAGACAAGCAGATCACTTGAGGTCAGGAGTTCGGGACCAACCTGGCCAACATGGTGAAACCCCGTCTCTACTAAAAATACAAAAATTAGCTGGGCACGGCACCATGTGCCTGTAATCTCAGCTACTCAGGAGGCTGAGGCAGGAGAATCGCTTGAACCCGGGAGGCAGAGGTTGCAGTGAGCCGAGATCACACTATTGCACTCCAACCCGAGCAATAAGAGTGAAACTCCGTCTCAAAAAAAAAAAAAAAAAAAAATGCAAGTTCCTAGGCCGGGCACGGTGGCTCATGCCTGTAATCCCAGCACTTTGGGAGGCCAAGGCAGGCAGATCACAAGGTCAGGAGATCGAGACCATCCCGCCTAACACAGTGAAACCCCGTCTCTACTAAAAATACAAAACATTAGCCGGGCGTGGTGGCTCACGCCTGTAATCCCACCTACTCAGGAGGCTGAGGCAGAAGAATGGCGTGAACCCGTGAGGCAGAGGTTGCAGTGAGCCCAGATCACACCACTGCACTACAGCCTGGGCGACAGAGCGAGACTCTGTCTCAAAAAAGAAAAAAAAAAGAAAAAAAAAAAAGCAAGTTCCTAATATCTCCTGGGCACTAACTCTGCGCCAGCCACCATGATAAATAACCGTACGACATCATCTCACTAAATTCGGGAAAGGACTGTAAGAGACAGGGTCTCCATCTGACAGATGAGTAAAGTAAGGCTCACAGAGGTCACACAAACTAAACTGCTAAACTGTGGGCTCAGATTTCAAACCCAGTCTGATCCCAGAGGCCATACTCCTAACCATTACACTGCAGTGCCTTGGCGGTACTGCTTCCACAAGGGAGGGGTGCTTTAGACCTTGGGAAACTGGGATACTGGGGAAGGTGGATGAATAGGGAAGGGAGTTTAGGAAATGGGAGAGCAAAGATTGGTGAAGTGGGCTAGGATTGGTGGTTGCTAGCGGCAGAGCTATTAGGCATTGGTTACCAGTTGCAGGGCAGGGGGAAGAACAGATGGAGCTTCAAATCTCCAGGGTGGGACTAGGTCAGGTGGTCCAGGCTCAGCAGTCTGAGTGGTTAGTAGCTGGCTAGGAGCTGGGTACCTTAGCTGGGTGTTGAGGGCTATGTTTTTAGTGTTAGTAGTCAGTGGGTAGAGACTTTTCCTCTTTTCTTTTCTTTTGTTTCTTTTTTTTTTTTTTTTTTTTTTGAGACAAGAGTCTCGCTCTGTTGTCCAGGCTGGAGTGCAGTGGTGCCATCTTGGCTCACTGCAACCTCCATCTCCCGAGTTCAAGTGATTCTCGTGCCTCAGCCTCCCGAGTAGCTGGTACTACAGGTGTGCGCCACCACACTCAACTAATTTTTGTATTTTTAGTAGAGACAGGGGTTTCACCATGTTGGCCAGGATGGTCTTGAACTCCTGACCTCAGATGATCCGCCCCCCTCAGCCTCCCAAAGTGCTGGGATTACAGACGTGAGCCACCACATCCAGGCATCTTTTCTTTTCTTGTTTTTTTTCTCTTATCTTCTTTTCTCTTTTTGAGACGGAGTCTTTCTTTGTTGCCCTGGCTGGAGCTCAGTGGCACAATCTCAGCTCACCACGACCTCTACCTCCTGGATTCAGGCAATTCTCATGCCTCAGCCTCCCGAGCAGCTGGGACCACAGGCATGGGTCACCACGCCCAGCTAATTTTTGCATTTTTAGTAGAGACAGGGTTTCACCATGATGGCCAGGCTGGGCTCGAACTCCTGGCTAGAGATTTGTTTTCTGAGGGCAGCCAGATAGGATTGGGGTTCATGGGAGCTGGAAGCTGGCATGGGAGTTGAAATGAAGGCAGGGGTAGAACAGGCCAGAGACAGGCTCTGAATCTGAGGTTGGCTGGCTTCAACCACCACCCCCATTCATCCATCATCAACTCCCTGCTACCTATGCCATATATATCACCACTCATCTACACAGATGCCCAGGGGCCACCTCCCTGTTCCACCAGAGATTTGCTACTGTGTGACCTCAGGCAAGAGACTTCACCTCTCTGGGCTTCAGTTTCCTCACCTGTAAAACAGGGGAATGACAGCACATACCTCACAGGTTAAGTGAATAAACTCACAGAAAGCACTTAAGTGCCTGTCATACAGTACCCATAAGAAGAAATATATTAAGAACCAGGCGCTGTGGCTCACGCCTGTAATCCCAGCACTTTAGGAGGCTAAGGTCGAAGGATCACCTGAGGTCAGGAGTTCGAAACCAGCCTGGCCAATGTGGCGAAACCCCATCTCTACTAAAAATACAAAAATTAGCCAGGCATGGTGGTGGGCGCCTGTAGTCCCAGCTAATTGGGAGACTGAGGCAGAAGAATCTCTCAAACCTGGGAGGCAGCAGTTGCAGTGAGCCAAGATCACACTACTGCACTCTAGCCTGGGCAACAGAGATTCTGTCTCAAGAGAAAAAAAAAAAGAAGAAGAAGAAGAAGAAATGTATTGAGAGTCAGGCGCTGTGGCTCATGCCTGTTATCCCAACACTTCGGGAGGCTAAGGCAGGAGAATGGCTTGGGCTCAGGCGTTCAAGACCAGCCTGGGCAACATGGCAATACCCCGTCTCTACAAAAAATACAAAAATTAGTCAAGCATGGTGATGCATGCCTGTAGTCCCAGCTACTCAGGAGGCTGAGGTGGGAGGATCGCTTAAGCCCAGCAGGTTGAAGCTGCAGTGAGCTATGGTTGTACCACTACTCTGGGTGAGAGAGAGACTAAGTCTCAAAAAAAAGAAAAAGAAAAAAGGCCAGGTGTGGTGGCTCATGCTTGTAATCTCAGCACTTTGGGAGGCCAAAGAGGGCAGATCACTTGAGGTCAGGAGTTCAAGACCAGCCTGGCCAATATGGTGAAACCCGTCTCTACTAAAAAATGCAAAAATTAGCCGGGCGTGGTGGTGCATGCCTGTAGTCCCAGCTACTCGGGATCCTGAAGCAGGAGAATCGCTTGAACTTGGGAGGCAGAGGTTGCAGTGAGCTGAGATCATGCCACTGTACTGCAGTCTGGGCAACAAAGCGAGACTCCATCTCCAAAAAAAAAAGAAATAGATTAAATTTTAAAACACCACTGACCTAAGTAGGTACTGGGCCTTTTCAAAGGAGTCCCTGAGGCTCTGAGAGGTAGAGCAACTTAACGAAGGTCACATAGCAAGGAAATGGTCCAGAAGAGATCAGAACTTCCATTCTGTCTCCAGAGCCCTCATTCTTTCCACTGGATGTTGCTGGCTAAGTGCTGAGTGACTCGCCTTGTGGCTGCTCTTGGAGGGCGTGAGGAGGCCAGAAAAGCAGGGCTGCCACTTACCCTCTGCCCACCCAGGGGACGGGGGCTTATGTGTAGCCGGGACCCACCTGAGCTGTGGCTGGGCAGGAAGTGGTCCAGGATGGCTGGCTTTTTCTTCCGCCGTTTGCTCTCGATGCCATGGGGGTCTGAGGGAAGGCAGAGATGAGGACCCCTGTTCCCCGACAGCCCTTCCTCCCCAGCCTGGGGGGTGGACAGGGCAGTGGGGTCAGCTGTCCCCGCCCCAGAACCTGGGGATAGAGGTAGAAAAGGGCAGAGGGCACACACCAGAGCTGTTCAGCTCCCCAAGGACGTCGGGCATCCCCCGTTTCCGCTTCTTGTCCACGCCGTAGCTGTCTGTTGAGGAGACACCAGGGACATACAAGAAGAAATTCATCAATAATAATTAATTCCTTTATTTATTTATTTATTTATTTATTTATTTTTAGAGACAGTCTTGCTCTGTTGACCAGGCTGGAGTGCAGTGGCACGATCTCGGCTCACTGCAACCTCTGCCTGCTAGGTTCAAGCAATTCTCCTGCCTCAGCTTCCCAAGTAGCTGGGATTACTGGTGTGTGCCACCACACCCAGCTAATTTTTGTATTTTTTTAGTAGAGATGGGATTTCACTATATGTTGGCCAGTCTGGTCTTGAACTCCTGACCTCAAATGATCCGCCTGCCTTGGCCTCCTGAAGTGTTGGAGATTACAGGTGTGAGCCGTTGTGCCTGGCCTCTATTTTTTTTTTTTTTTTTTTAAGATGGAGTCTTGGCCGGGCGTGGTGGCAGGTGCCTGTAGTGAGTCTCGCTCTGTCGCCCAAGCTGGAGTGCAATGGCACAATCTTGGCTCACTACAACCTGTGCCTCTTGGGTTCAAGCAATTCTCCTGCCTCAGCCTCCTGAGTAGCTGGGACTACAGGCGCCCACCACCACGCCCGGCTAATTTTTGTATTTTTAGTAGCGACGGGGTTTCGCCGTGTTGGTCAGGGTGGTCTCGAACTCCTGACCTCAGGAGATCCACCTGCCTCAGCCTACACACTGGCCTCTTTGTTGTTCCTGGAGCACCCCAGGCACAATCCAGTCTCAGGACCTTTGCACCTGCTGTTCCAGCTGTTTAAAACACTCTTCCTCGACTCTCACTACTTCCCTAGAAAACTTCCTGCTTAATCATCCTCCTGTCATCAGCTCAGCTGTCCCCTCCTCCAAGAAGCCTTCCCTGATGCCCACAGCTAGGTTAGGTGCCCCCTTTGGGCAATGCGAGCCCTTGAGCACTTTATTCCAGTCCTGCCCACTCTGGTCATCACTGTGTGGGGACAGGCTGTCCTCCATCCTCAGGACTATAAGCCTCATGGGGACACAGCTAGGGGCTGTGTTGGTCACTGCTGTGTCTCTAGCAATACCGAGCACAGGCCCAGGCATGTGCAGGATGCTGAGGGGAGGAAAGATTAAATACTCTCCAATGTCACAGGACGGCTACTATTATTTCCATTTTGCGCAGAAGAATGAGGCTCAGAGAGGCCAAGGTCACACAGCCAGTAAGCAGCAGAGCCGGGATCTGAACACCGTCTTTGTAGCTCTGAGCCTGCATTCTAGTTCCGCCTCTTTCCCCTCCCCACTGGGGTCTCCCCAAGGCCGAAGACCTAGTCTCCGAGGTGTTGGGTCACCCTGGGTTGCTGTAGTTACCATGGTCGCGAGGCAGGTACGTGAAAGGCAATGGCTCGCTGCAGACCCCATCGGTGAGCCGCTGCAGGAAGACGTTGACTGTCACAGGCTCTACAATCTCCAGGTCCTCGTAGGGCGGCGTCTTGAACACAATGGCAATCTGGCGGTGCACGTCCGCCTGGGAGAAGTCAGCCCGACCTTCCCAGGAGGCCCTGCTGAACACCACTGATATGTCCTCTGGCAGGAAACGGGGGACATCAGCTAAGCCAGGACATCTGGGCCACTGTGCTCCCAACTTGCCCAGCCTCCCCCAAAATCAAGACTAATATTCTTTTTTTTTTTTTTTTTTTTTTGAGAGTCTTGCTCTGTCGCCAAGGCTGGAGTGCAATGGCGTGATCTCGGCTCACTGCAACCTCTGCCTCCCAGGTTCAAGAGATTCTCCTGCCTCAGCCTCCCGAGTAGCTGGGATTACAGGCGCCCGCCACCATGCCTGGCTAATTATTATTTTTTTTTTTTGAGATGGAGTCTCGCTTTGTCGCCCAGGTTGGAGTGCAGTGGTGCGATCTCGGCTCACTGCAGGCTCCGCCTCTGGGGTTCACACCATTCATTCTCCTGCCTCAGCCTCCTGAGTAGCTGGGACTACAGGTGCCTGCCACCATGCCTGGCTAATTTTTTGTATTTTTGGTAGAGACAGGGTTTCACCTTGTTAGACAGGATGGTCGCTATCTCCTGACCTCGTGATCCACCTGCCTTGGCCTCCCAAAGTGCTGGGATTACAGGTGTGAGCCACCACATCCCACCAATTGTTTGTATTTTTAGTAGAAACGGGGTTTCACCATGTTGGCCAGGCTGGTCTCGAACTCCTGACCTTAGGTGATCCACCCACCTCGGCCTCCCAAAGTTCTGGGATTACAGGCGTGAGCCACCGCGACCGGCCTTGTTTTTTTTTTTGTTTTTGTTTTTGTTTTTTTGAGACAGGGTATTGCTCTGTTACCCAGGCTGGAGTGCAATGGCATGATCTTGGTTCACTGGAACCTCTGCCTCTGGGCCTTGAGATCTTCCTACCTCAGCCTCCCAAGTAGCTAGGATTACAGGCATGCACCACCACACCCGGCTGATTTTTTTTTGTATTTTTTGTAGAAAAGGGGTTTTGCCATGTTGCCCAGGCTGGTCTCAAACTCCTGGATACAAGCAATCCTCCCACTTTGGCCTCCCACAGTGCTGGGATAACAGGAGTGAGCCACCATGCCTGGCCTCTAATATTCCTAAAAATAAAACTAATCACCAGGCACGGTGGCTCATGCCTATAATCCCGGTGCTTTGGAAGGCCAAGGCGGTGGATCACTTGAGGTCAGCAGTTCGAGACTAGCCTGACCAACGTGGTAAAACCCCATCTCTACTAAAAATACAAAATTAAGCTGGACGTGGTGGCTCACACCTGTAATCCCAGCACATTGGGAGGCCTAGGAGGGTGGATCACCTGAGGTCAGAAGTTCAAGGCCAGGCTGACCAACATGGTGAAACCCTGTGTCTCCTAAAAATACAAAAATTAGCCGAGTGTGGTGGTGTGCACCTGTAATACCAGCTACTCAGGAGGCTGAGGCAGGAGAATCACTTGAACCCAGGAGGCAGAGGTTTCAGTGAGCTGAGATCACACCACTGTACTCCAGCCTGGGTGACAGAGTAAGACTCCGTCTCAAAAAAAAAAAAAAAAAAATTAGCCAGGTGTGGTAGCACACACCTGTAGTCCCAGCTACTTGGGAAGCTGAGGCAGGAGAATCACTTGAATCAAGGAGGGAGAGGTTGCAGTGAGCTGAGATTTCTTCATTGCACTCCAGCGTGGGCAACAAGAGCGAAACTCCATCTCAAAAAAAAAAAAAAAAAAGAATCATAGTGGCAGCTAACTTTCTACTGAGCACCTATTATGTGCCAGTCACTTTGTTTGCTTGTTTTTGAGACGGAGTCTCACCCTGTCACCCAGGCTGGAGTGCGGTGGCGCAATCTCAGCTCACTGCAAGCTCTGTCTCCTGGGTTCACACCATTCTCTTGCCTCAGCCTCCCAAGTAGCTGGGACTACAAGCGCCCGCCACCACGCCTGGCTAATGTTTTGTAATTTTAGTAGAGACAGGGTTTCACCGTGTTAGCCAGAATGGGCCGATCTCCTGACCTCATGATCCGCCCGCCTCGACCTCTCAAAGTGCTGGGATTACAGGCGTGAGTCACTGCACCCGGTTTTTTTGTTTTGTTTTGTTTTGTTTTGTTTTTGTTTTGATATGGAGTTTCACTCTTGTTGCCCAAGCTGTAGTGCAGTGGCACGATCTCGGCCTCCCGGGTTCAAGCAATTCTCCTGCCTTAGCCTCCCAAGTAGCTGGGATTATAGGCATATGCCACCACGCTTGGCTATTTTTATTTTTTTGTTTGTGTGTTTTTGAGACAGAGTCTTACTCTGTCTCCAGGCTGGAGTGCAGTGGCTTGATCTCGGCTCACTGCAACCTCTGACTCCCTGGTTCAAGCAATTCTCCTGCCTCAGTCTCCTGAGTAGCTGGGATTATAGGCATGCACAACCATGCCCAGCTAATGTTTGTATTTTTAATAGAGACGGGGTTTCACCACGTTGGCCAGGATGGTCTCAATCTCCTGACCTCGTGATTTGCCCACCTTGATCTCCCAAAGTGCTGGGATTACAGGTGTAAGCCACCGCACCTGGCCTTGTTTTATGTATTTTTATATGTATTATCTCATTTAATCCTTATAACAACTTAAGAGGTAGGTAGAATTACTATCCCCCTCAAGTCCAGGGATCCTCAAGGTCACCCTCAGGTTGTTCAGTAAGAGGACTCAGAGGACAGCATACAGTCGTACTCACAGCTATGATCTGTTATGGCAAAAGGATACCAGGCACAGTCAGCAGAGAAAAAAGGTGCCTGGCCAGGCGTAGTGGCCCACACCTGTAATCCCAGCCTTTTGGGAGGCTGAGGCTGGCAGATCACTTGAGGCCAGGAGTTCAAGACCAGACTGGCCAACACAGCAAGACCTTGTCTCAACAAGAAAATTAAAAAATTAGCCGAGCACCATGGCGCACGCCTGTGGTCCCAGCTATTCAAAAGGCTGAGGTGGGAGAATCACTTGAGCCTGGGAGGTCGAGGCTGCAGTGAGCCATGATCGCACCACTGTACTCCAGCCTGAGTGACAGATGGAGAGCCTGGTTCTAAAAAAAAAAGGAAACTGAGGCTTGAAAGTGTTGAGATGTCACACAACTGGTAGCGGAAGAGTCAGGATTCATGATGGTATTCTGCCTGCTATTTATTTTTCTTGTCTTACTGCATTGCCTGTCATCACAGTAACTCTATGTACTGAGGCTTTATATGTGTCAGGTATATATAGATTGCCTCTAAGTCACACAACAACTCTATGAAGAAGGTACTATTAGGTACCTTATTATATAAAGAAGAAAATGAAGGCACAGAGAGGTAAAGTCACTTGTTCACAGTCACACAGCCAGCAAGTGTTAGAGCCAAGATGGGAACCCAGGAAGGCTAGAATGCTTCACTACCAACTCTGTTATAACTTGGGGAAGTTACTAGATAACTCTGGAACCAGTTTCTTCACTTTTTATTTTATTTTGAGACAGAGTCTTGCTCCATTGCCCAGGCTGCAGTGCAGTGGCACCATCATAGCTCACTGTAACCTCCAACTCCTGCACTTAAGCAATCCTCCTACCTCAGCCTCCCAGGTAGCTGGGACTATAAGCACATGCCCCAACATGCCTGGCTATTTTATTTTACTTTATTTTATTTTATTTTATTTTTTGAGACAGAATCTCACTGTGTTGCCCAGGCTGGAGTGCAATGGCATGATCTCGGCTCACTGCAACCTCTGTCTCCCAGGTTCAAGTGATTGTCGTGCCTCAGCCTCCCAAGTAGCTGGAATTACAGGTGTGCACCACCATACCTAGCTAATTTTTATATTTTTAGTAGAGACAGGGTTTCACCATGTTGGCCATGCTGGTTTTGAACTCCTGACCATAAGTGAGCCACCCACCTTGGCCTCCCAAAGTATTAGGATTACAGGTGTGAGCCACCATGGCCGGCTTAATGCCTGACTATTTTTTAATTAAAATAAAAAGAATTTTTTTTTTTTTTTTTGTAGAGACAGGGGCTTGCTATGTTGCCCAGACTGGACTCAAACTCCTGGCCTCAAGTGATCCTCCCTGCTCAGTCTCCCAAAGCGCTAGGATTACAGGCATGAGAGACATGCCCAGCCAGTTTGTTTTTGGTTTTGATTTTTTGAGACAGGGTCTGTCTCTGTCGCCCTGGCTGGAGGGCAGTGGTGCAATCTTGGCTCACTGCAGCCTCTGCCTCCCAGGCTCAAGTAATCCTCCCACCTTAGCCTCCCAAGTAGCTAGGACTACAGGTGCACACCACCACACCTGCTAAATTTTTTATTTTTTGTAGAGACGGGTTTTCACCATGTTGCCCAGGCTGGTCTCAAACTCCTGAGCTCAAGTGATCTGCCCGCCTCAGCCTCCAAAAGTGTGCTAGGATTACAGGCATGAGCTGCTGTGCCCAGCTGTTTTCTTTTTTGTTTGTTTGTTTGTTTTGAGATGGAACTTTGCTCTGTCACCCAGGCTGGAGTGCAGTGGCATGATCTTGACTCACTGCAACCTATGCATCCCAGGTTCATGCGATTCTCCCGTCTCAGCCTTCCGAGTAGCTGGGATTACAGGTGTGAGTCACCACGCCCAGCTCATTTTTGTGTTTTTTAGTAGAGATGGGGTTTCACCATGTTGGCCAGGCTGGTCTTGAACTCCTGACCTCAGGTGATCCGCCCACCTTGGCCTCCCAAAGTGCTGGGACTGCATGCATGACCCACTGCGCCCAGCCCTAATTTCTGTATTTTTAGTAGATACGGGTTTTCACCATGTTGCCCAGGCTGGTCTCGAACTCCAGAGCTCAAGTGATCCGCCTGCCTCAGCCTCCCAAAGTGCTGGGATTACAGGCTTGAGCCACAGTGACCAGCTATCTTTTTTTTAAAAAAGCCTGTTTGAGGAAGGGTCATTTGAACAGATGTGAATGAAGTGGAGTTACTTCTTCTGTCCTCTGTTTGCTTTACCCATAGCCCTTATCACAACCACCATAAACCGTTCATTTATGCAATTCCACCCTTAACATCAGAGTCCTCTGGACACGTCGTGAGCTCTGTGATGGCACCGCCTAGCACGCAGCATGGGTCACCACAGATGAGCCTCCGTCTTCCTACGCAGATGGGTGAGCAGGCGACTCAGGGAGTTAATGAACCCATCAGCTGTATCTGACTGCAAAGACAGCATTCTGGACCCTTGCACTCTGGTGCCCTGGTTAAGCAGCTCTTTTTCATCCATTCACCCGGGCTCCCTGGCTACGCCTCCAAGTTGCCAGACCCCGCGCTCCCCGAGCTTGCTGCCCCAGGCCCCTCACCTTTCTGCACCTTGTCGCATAGCAAGTAGAGCTCCTCGCCACCCGTGCACGGCCCGCTTTCCTTGTTAATTCGGCAAATCCGCAGCTCTGACGTGTTTGTGGATTCTGGGAAGGAGAGAGAGGAAGAAGTGTATTAAAAAAAAAAAAAAAAAAAACCCGAGAATTCAGTCACCGAGGGGCCGAGGAGGGAGGATGGTTTGAGCCCAGGAGTTCCAGACCAGCCTGGGTAACATGGTGAGACTCTAGCTCTACAAAAAGTTTTTTTTTTTGTTTTTTTTTTGTTTGTTTTTGTTTGTTTTTTGTTTTTTTTTTTGAGATGGAGTCTCGCTCTGTCGCCCAGGCTGGAGTGCAGTGGCGCTATCTCGACTCACTGCAAGCTCCGCCTCCCGGGTTTACGCCATTCTCCTGCCTCAGCCTCCCGAGTAGCTGGGACTACAGGCGCCCGCCACCACGCCCGGCTAATTTTTTTGTATTTTTAGTAGAGACGGGGTTTCATTGTGTTAGCCAGGATGGTCTTGATCTCCTGACCTCGTGATCCGCCCGTCTTGGCCTCCCAAAGTGCTGGGATTACAGGCTTGAGCCACCGCGCCCGGCCTTTTGTTTGTTTTTGAGACAGAGTCTCGCTCTGTCGCCCAGGCTGGAGTGCAGTGGCCGGATCTCGGCTCACTGCAAGCTCCGCCTCCCGGGTTTATGCCATTCTCCTGCCTCAGCCTCCCGAGTAGCTGGGACTACAGGCACCCGCCACCTCGCCCGGCTAGTTTTTTGTGTGTGTGTGTGTTTTTTTTTTTTTTTTGTATTTTTTAGTAGAGACAGGGTTTCACCGTGTTAGCCAGGATGGTCTCGATCTCCTGACCTCGTGATCCGCCCGGCTCGGCCTCCCAAAGTGCTGGGATTACAGGCTTGAGCCACCGCGCCCGGCCAATTTTTTGTATTTTTAATGGAGGCAGGGTTTCACTGTGTTAGCCAGAATGGTCTCCATCTCCTGACCTCGTGATCCGCCAGCCTCGGCCTCCCAAAGTGCTGGGATTACAGGTGTGATCCACTGCACCTGGCCAAGAATTTTTGCATTTTTAGTATGGGGTTTCGCCATGTTGGCCAGACTGGTCTCGAACTCCTGATCCCAGATGATCCTCCTGCCTCGGCCTCCCAAAGTGCTGGGATTACAGGCGTGAGTCACCACACCCAGCCCCCATTTTTCTTTTTTTCTTTTTTTCTTTTTTTTTGAGATGGAGTCTCACTCTGTTGCCCAGGCTGGAGTGCAGTGGTGCAATCTAAGCTCACTGCAACCTCTGCCTTCTGGGTAGCTGGGATTATAGGCGTGTGTCACCATGCCCAGCTAATTTTTGCATTTTTAGTAGAGACAGAATTTTACCACATAGGCCAGGCTGGTCTCCTGACCTCAAGTGATCCACCCACCTCAGCCTCCCAAAGTGTTGGGATTACAGTCTTGCTCTGTTGCCCAGGCTGGACTGCAGTGGCATGATCACAGCTCACTGCAGCCTCAACCTCCTGGGCTCAAGCAGTCTTCCCACCTCAGCCTCCCAAGTAGCTGGGACTACAGGTGCATGCCACTATGCACAGCTTTTTTTTTTTTTTTTCGAGACGGAATCTCACTCTGTTGCTCAGGCTGGAGCGCAGTGACACGATCTCAGCTCACTGCAACCTCCGCCTCCTGAGTTCAAGCAATTCTCCTGCCTCAGCCTTCTGAGTAGCTGGGATTACAGTTGCCTGCCACTGCGCCCAGCTAATTTTTGTATTTTTAGTAGAGACAGGATTTTGGCATGTTGGCCAGGCTGGTCTCAAACTCCTGACTTCTCAGGTAACCTGCCTGCTTCGGCCTCCCAAAGTGCTGGGATTACTGGCATGAGCCACCGTGCCTGACCACCTAGCTAATTTTTTTTCTTTTTTTTGAGACAGAGTCTCGCCCTGTCACCCAGGCTGGAGTGCAGTGGTGCTATCTGGGCTCACTGCAAGCTCTGCCTCCTGGGTTCACGCCATCCTCCTGCCTCAGTCTCCCGGGTAGCTGGGACTATAGGCGCCCACCACCACGCCAGGCTAATTTTTTGTATTTTTAGTAGAGACGGGGTTTCACCGTGTTAGCCAGGGTGGTCTCGATCTCCTGACCTCTTGATCCGCCCACCTCGGCCTCCCAAAGTGCTGGAATTACAGGCGTGAGCCACCGCGCCCAGCCGCTAATTTTAAATTTTTTTATAGAGACAGGGTTTTGCCAAGTTGCCCAGGCTAGTCTTGAACTCCTGGGCTCAAGCAGTCTTCCCACCTTGACCTCCCAAAGTGTTGGGATTACAGGCGTGAGCCACAGCACCTGAGCCACTCATGCCTCTGTAAGCGGGATATTCTGACACCTGCGGCCAAGGGCAATCCTAACGGCCACAGCACTCTCAACTCACTCTTATCGTAGACGGGCTCGGAAAGCACAGGGTCCATGCGGCGCATCTGTCCCTGCTGGTCCCGATATGAGGCCTGGAAGCAGATCCTCACGACATTCATGTCTACTTCCTGATGATTCTTCAGGGACCCAGCTGTCGGGGGAGATATGGGGAGGCTGAGGGTGGGAAGTGGAGACCCTCTTTGGGGTACAGGGGAACAGGGAAGGGATGGGGCTAGAGGAGACGGTGGGGCCTGGAGTGGTGAAGGGACCAGGGTGAGCACAGAAGGCAAGGGCTTTGGGAGGACGCATGATGGTCAGGTCAGGCAGGGGGCTCACCATTGTACGGGTCAATGCCCAGTTGAATCTTCCGCTCAATGGCAGCCTCAATCTCCTTCTTCCTCACACACTGGATGCCCAGGTTATTAAAACTGAGGGGATGATGGGGGAGGGAGAGGAGTGTTCGTGAGCAGGCAGGTGTGGCCCTAACCTGCAGGAGGGCTCCGGCAGATGCTGCTGTGGGGCTCAGGCTCTCAGGGGCTGACCTCCCAAGCCCAGGGGTCCCAGCATTAGAAAGGGTCTGGGGTTTAAACCTCTTAGAAGGCCAGCGTGGTGGCTCATGCCTGTAATCCCAGCACTTTGGGAGGCCGAGGCAGGAGGATCACGAGGTCAGTAGTTCAAGACCAGCATGGCCAATATGGTGAAACCCTGTCTCTACTAAAAATACAAAAATTAGCTGGCACAGTAGTGCATGCCTGTAATCCCAGCTACTCAGGAGGCTGAGGCGGAAGAATCACTTGAACCCGGGAGGCAGAGGTTGCAGTGAGCTGAGATCGCACCACTGCACTCCAGCCTGGGCAACAGAGATAGACTCCATCTCAAACAATAAAAAAATAAATAGAATAAACCTTTTGGCCAGACACTGTGGCTCACGTCTGTAATCCCAGCACTTTGGGAGGCTGAGATGGGCAAATCAGGTCAAGAGACCGACACCATCCTGGCCAACTTGGTGAAACCCTGTCTCTACTAAAAATACAAAAATTAGCTCAGTGTGGTGGCATGTGCCTGAAATCCCAGCTACTCAGGACGCTGAGGCAGGAGAATCGCTTGAACCCTGGAGGTGGAGGTTGCAGTGAGCTGAGATCATGCCACTGCACTCCAGCCTGGTGACAGAGCAAGAATCTGTCTCAAAAAATTAAAATAAGTATGTTAAGGATTCTTGAGAAGACCCAGAACATGCCTCATCTTTACCACATGAGAACACTGGCCAACTTCATCTTTAATAAGAAAACCGTGGGGCCAGGTGTGGTGGCTCACGCCTGTCATCTCAGCACCTTCGGAGGCCGAGGCGGGTGGATCACGAGGTCAGGAGTTCCAAACCAGCCTGACCAACATGGTGAAACTAAAAATACAAAAATTAGCCAGGTGTGGCGGCTGGCGCCTGTAATCCCGGCTATTTGGGAGGCTGAGGCAGGAGAATCGCTTGAACCCAGGAGGCAGAGATTGCAATGAACCAAGATCACGCCATTGCACTCCAGCCTGGGGAACAGAGTGAGACTCTGTCAAAAAAAAAAAAAAAAAAAGAAGGAAAGAAAGAAGGAAGGAAGGAAAGAAAGAAAAAAACCCTGCAAATTAAACACCAATGAGATGCCTTTGTTTTGGAGCACTCATCAAAATAGCAAAAATCAAAATGTTTCATAATACCTTGTGCCGGTGAGGTTGTGGAGAATCAGGTGCTCTCACCCATTACTGATGGGAGTGTAAACTGCATAACATGGCAGTATTCATTCATTCCACAAATATTTCCTGAGCACCTACTATGTGCCAGTTACTGTGCTGGACACTGGTAATACAGCAGGGAACGTAAGAGACAAGATCTCTGCTCTCAGAACTGACATTTTCACTCAGTCTAAAAATCACTAAAATTAAATCTTCAGGACTTGAGCGTGAGCAATACTCAGCCCTACCTCTGAAGTGTGTGCTGCCTTTAGGGCTCTGCCCAAAGTCAGCGCAACACAGTGAAGTGTGTCACTATCTTTCTGTCTCTTTGCACTATGAAAAAATGCTGGCCGGGCGCAGTGGCTCAAGCCTGTAATCCCAGCCCTTTGGGAGGCCGAGACGGGCGGATCACTAGGTCAGGAGATCGAGACCATCCTGGCTAACATGGTGAAACCCCGTCTCTACTAAAAAAAATACAAAAAACTAGCCGGGCGAGGTGGCGGGAGCCTGTAGTCCCAGCTACTCGGGAGGCTGAGGCAGGAGAATGGCGTAAACCCGGGAGGTGGAGCTTGCAGTGAGCTGAGATCCGGCCACTGTACTCTAGCCTGGGCACAGAGCGAGACTCCATCTCAAAAAAAAAAAAAAAAAAAGAAAGAAAAAATGCTCAAAGTTTTAGATGTAGCCACTGTATGTTGTGTGAGCATTTGTGGACATAAGCAAAATAAAAGTTATACAGTGCTTCTGCTTTAAAATGAAAGAAAAGGCCGGCACGGTGGCTCATGCCTGTAATCCCAGCACTTTGGGAGGCCAAGCTGGGAGGATCACCTGAGGTCAGGAGTTCAAGACCAGTCTGGCCAACAAGGTGAAACCCCGTTTCTACCAAAAATACAAAAAATTAGCTGGGCATAGTGTCGCGCACCTGTAATACCAGCTACTCAGGAGTCTGAGGAAGGAGAGTCACTTGAATCTGGGAAGCGGAGGTTGCAGTGAGCTGAGATCACGCAATTGCACTCTAGCTTGGGCAACAAGAGCAAAACTCCATCTCAAAAAAAAAAAAAAAATGCCAGGCGCGGTGGCTCACGCCTGTAATCCCAGCACTTTGGGAGGCCGAGGCGGGCGGATCACAAGGTCAGGAGATTGAGACCATGGTGAAACCCCGTCTCTACTAAAAATACAAAAAATTAGCCGGGCGCGGTTGTGGGCGCCTGTAGTCCCAGCTACTCGGGAGGCTGAGGCAGGAGAATGGCGTGAACCCGGGAGGCGGAGCTTGCAGTGAGCCGAGATCGCGCCACTGCACTCCAGCCTGGGCGACAGAGCGAGACTCCGTCTCAAAAAAAAAAAAAAAAAAAAAAAGATAAATTGTACAGTAAGAGAAAGAGCAGGCCTTGCAGTTAAGTCAGGTCTGCAGTCAAATCCCAGCTCTGCCATCAATTATCTGTGCTCCTTACCCTCTCTGAGCCTCAGTTTCTTCCTCTACAAAATAAGAATAAAATGTATGTGAATCTGTGTGTGGCAGGGCTCCCAGCCGAGGTGAGGCTCTCTACTGTCCCCAGGCCTGTTTCCCCACCTAGGAGAGGCAGTGGGGAGGGTGTACCCAAGCTGCCCTCTGCTCTAAGGTTTTATGTGCGATCTCCAGCCACTCAGAATCTCCATAATCAAGGACGAGAGGTTGGAGATCAGCGGGTGGGTACCTGTGCCGGGGGCTGACGTGAGGCCGGAGCCGCACTCTGCAGACGCCGTCAGTGCAGTCTTTCCCCACGAGGCTGTGGGGGTGGACTCGGTGAGGCCAGTCCTTCCACACCAGGCAGGCAGTCACCTCCACCTCCCGCAGCCCTCCGCAATCCCGGAGCTGCAGGAAGAGAAGTGCTCTCTGGAGCTCCCATCACAGATGCCTGCACCCATCCAAACTCCTTGGGGCCTGCCTCCCTTGGCAGCTCCCCAACCCTCTCCCCACTGGGTCATCTGTCGGGAGCTCTCCAACCTTCTACCCCGACCAGGATGATGGAATGTGTTTGCTTAAGAACACTTTGGGCCAGGCGAGGTGGCTCGTGCCTGTAATCCCCGCACGTCGGAAGGCTGAGGCGGGCAGATCACCTGAGGTCGGGAGTTCCAGACCAGCCTGGCTAACATGGTGAAACCCCATCTGTACTAAAAATACAAAAATTAGCCGGGCATGGTGGTGCATTCCTGTAATCCCACCTGCTCGAGAGGCTGAGGCGGGAGAATCACCTGAACCTGTGAGGCAGAGGATGCAGTGAGCTGAGATCTTGACAGTGTACTCCAGCCTGGGTGACAGAGTTTGTACAAAAAAAAAAAAAAAAAGCCACTTTGATATCCTAAACCAGAAGCTTCCAACTGATGAACTGGGGGGCCTCATATAATATCTGCCCTACAGGTTGCCTTTTTAGGCCACCCAGGCTTTTCTTTTTTTTTCTTCCAGACAGGGTCTCGCTCTGTCATCCAAGCTACAATGCAGTGGCAGGAGATCTCAGCCTACAGGCTCAAGGGATTCTTCTGCCTCAGCCTGCTGAGTGGCTGGGACTACAGGCGCACAATACCATGCCCGGCTATATATTTTTGTGTTTTCAGTAGAGACGGGATTTTGCTACATTGTCCAAGCTGGTCTCAAACTCCTGAACTCAAGTGATCTGCCTGCCTTGGCCTCCCAAAGCGCTGGGATGACAGGCATGAGCCACCATGTGAAAATTTCAGTGTCACAGAAGACTATAAAGATGGGTGGCATGGCCGGGCGCAGTGGCTCACGCCTGTCATCCTAGCACTTTGGGAGGCCAAGACGGGCAGATCACGAGGTCAGGAGATCGAGACCATCCTGGCTAACACGGTGAAACCCTGTCTGTACTAAAAATACAAAAAATTAGCTGGGCGTGGTGGCGGGCGCCTGTAGTCCCAGTTACTCGGGAGGCTGAGGCAGGAGAATGGTGTGAACCCAGGAGGCGGAGCTTGCAGTGAGCCGAGATGGCGCCCCTGCACTCCAGCCTGGGTGACAGAGCAAGACTCCATCCCCCCCCCCAAAAAAGATAGGTGCCACATTTGGGGTTAAAAGACAACAAATGATGGACCAGGCGCAGTGGCTCACACTTGTAATCCCAGTATTTTAGGAGGTTGAGGTGGGAGGACTGCTTGAGCCCAGGAGTTCAAGAACAGCCTGGGCAACATAGTGAAACCCGTCTCTATAAAAAATACAAAACTTGGCCGGGCGCGGTGGCTCACGCCTATAATCCCAGCACTTTGGGAGGCCAAGGCGGGCGGATCACAAGGTCAGGAGATCGAGACCATCCTGACGAACACGGTGAAACCCTGTCTCTACTAAAAATACAAAAAATTAGCCGGGCGTGGCGGCGGGTGCCTGTAGTCCCAGCTACTCGGGAGGCTGAGGCAGGAGAATGGCGTGAACCCAGGAGGCGGAGTTTGCAGTGAGCTGAGATCTGGCCACTGTACTCCAGCCTGGGCGACAGAGCGAGACTCCGCCTCAAAAAAAAAAAAAAAAAAAAAAAAATTAGCCAGACGTGGTGACAGGCGTCTATAACCCCAGCTACTCTGGAAGCTGAGGTGGGAGGATCGCTTGAACCTGAGACGTGGAGGTTGCAATGAGCCCAGATCGTGCCCCTGCATTCCAGCCTGGGTGACAAAGACCCTGTCTCAAAAAAGAAAGAAAAAAGAGAGAGAGAGAGAAATAATAAATTATGTATTGTGACCTGGGTGCCTGGGTCGTAGGTAATTACACTGTGTAAACTACATATGTATACATTAAATGTAAAAATTCAGAGCTTTAATCTTGACTATATATGATCAACTGTAGCTTAATTTTTTAAAAAAGGAGAGAAGGGCTGGACGCAGTGGCTCACGCCTGTAATCCCGGCACTTTGGGAGGCTGAGGTGGGTGGATCACCTGAGGTCGGGAGTTTGAGACCAGCTTGACCAACATGGAGAAACACTGTCTCTACTAAAAATATAAAATTAGCTGGGAGTGGTGGCGCATGCCTGTAGTCTCAGCTACTCGGGAGGCTGAGGCAGGAGAATCGCTTGAACCCTGGAGATGGAGGTTGTGGTGGGCCCAGATCGTGCAATTGCACTCCAGCCTGGGTGACAAAGCAAGACTCTTTCTCAAAAAATAAGTAAATACATAAATACATAAATAAAGGGAGAAGGAAAGCGACTAATGAGATAGGACAACCAAATGCAACATGATCCTTGGTTAGATCCTGGATTGAGGAGGAAGAAATAACAATAAAACACATTTTGGGAACAATTGGGAAATTGAAATATGGACTGTATATTTATTACATGATTTGACGGGATTACTGATTTTCCTAGGGGTGATTAATGAGATTGTAGCTACAGAGGAGCTTATTATTAGGAGATGCATACTGAACGATTTAGGGGTGAAGTAGCATGATGGCTACCATTCATTTGTAAATGATTCATCAAAAAAACAATGTGTGGGCCAGGCATGGTGGCTCACACTTATAATCCCAGCACTTTTCGGAGGCCAAGGAAGGTAGGTTGCTTCAGCACAGGAGTTCAAGACCAGCCTGGGCGACATGGTCAGACCCCATCTCTATTAAAAATACAAAAATTAGCCAGGTGTGGTGGAATGCACCTGTAGTCCCAGGTACTCAGGAGGCTAAGGTGGGAATGCTTGAACCCTGAAGGACCAGGCTTCAGTGAGCTGTGATTGCATCACTGCACTCCAGCCTGGGCAACAGAGCAAGACCCTGTCTCAAAACAAAATAAAAATGTATCTATCTGTGTGTGTGTATATTTGCCTGTGCGGAGACAAAAAAAGAGACATAGTAAATGTGGCAAAATGTCAACTGGTGAATATAGATGAAAGGCACTCACCTTTCAGCCGAGCATGGTGGCTCACACCTATAATCCCAGCACTTTGGGAAGCTGAGGTGGGCCAGTCACCTGAGGTCGGGAATTCGAGACCAGCCTGACCAACATGGAGAAATCCTGTCTCTACTAAAAATACAAAATTAGCAGGGCATGGTGGCATAAGCCTGATCCCAGCTACTCGGGAGGCTGAGGCAGGAGAATCGCTTGAACCCGGGAGGCGGAGGTTGCAGTGAGCTGAGATTGGCCCATTGCACTCCAGCCTGGGCAACAAGAGCGAAACTCTGTCTCAAAAAAAAAAAAAAAAGGAATAATAACAAATTTATCAATATGTATAAATTAAGTATGTGCAATTTTTCTTACATCAATTATACCTCAATAAAATAAAACAAAAACTAGACAGGAAAAAACTAAAACTTTTTTTTCCAACTAAAAAAGGAAAACTTGGAGCCCACAATTAAAATTATAAGACATCACGTTATTTCAGATTTCCAGAGTTGTTTTTTTTTTTTTTTTTTTTTTGAGACAGATTCTCGCTCTGTTGTCCAGGCTGGAGTGCAATGGTGTGATCTCAGCCTCCGGGCCCTCAAACTCCTGATCTCAGGTGCTCCGCCCACCTCAGCCTTCCCAGATTTTTTTTTTTTTTTTTTTTTTTTGAGACGGAGTCTCGCTCTGTCGCCCAGGCTGGAGTGCAGTGGCCAGATCTCAGCTCACTGCAAGCTCCGCCTCCCGGGTTCCCGCCATTCTCCTGCCTCAGCCTCCCGAGTAGCTGGGACCACAAGCGCCGCCACCTCGCCCAGCTAATTTTTTGTGTTTTTAGTAGAGACAGGGTTTCGCCGTGTTAGCCAGGATGGTCTCGATCTCCTGACCTTGTGATCTGCCCGTCTCGGCCTCCCAAAGTGCTGGGATTACAGGCTTGAGCCACCGCGCCCGGCCTGATTTTTTTTTTTTTTTTTTTTTAATGAGGTTTTAGCAAATGAAGCCAGAATTTTTGCTCAGCAGCCGCAGGCAGCAGCAAATAAAACCCAGCCCCGTTAGATAGGGCCAGTCCCACTTGGCATCTCTGAGTCACCGGCTCAGCCCTGCTGGCATCAAAGACTCTCTGAACTTCTAAAGCCCAAGCCTCTAAAATACCATTAACTATTGGGCTCAGTGGTGGAGTGCTGCCCCCTAGGGGAAAAATGGCATTTTGGGGGTGGCTGGTTGACACTGTGATGTGGACCCCACCGCAAGTAGACAGGATCATATATACTGGACAGTTTATAATACCAGAGACAGTCCCGCACAGCCATCCCACATCCAGCAAGGCTTCTGAATATCCCGCCAAAGATTCAAGTCAGTAAGAAACCTGTTTAAAATGATCAGATCCCAGAAACGTGCTCTATTGCTGTTGAGTTGGTTGTGTTGGTTGTTTTTTGAGACAGGATCTCGCCCAGGCTGGAGTGCAATGGCATGATCTCAGCTCATTGCAACCTCCGCCTCCCAGACTCAAGCAATCCTTCCACCTTAGCCTCCCAAACTGCTGGGCTTACAGGCATGCATCACACCTGGCCCTTGCTCTGTTTGACACAAATAATATTCTTTCCCATAATTTTTTTTTTTTTTTTTTGAGATGAAGTCTAACTTTGTCACCCAGCCTTGAGTTTCCTATAACTGTAATACCCACCGAATTTTCAAGGATTGCAACCAGCACGCTAATTGTTTAGACCAAGAGTTGTTCGCCACTTTGGAAAATCCCCTCACCAACCGCAACCTTGCACGTGTGACATTTAAGTCACCAAGTCTGCGCAGCTGGGTCAGGCTGCATTTGTGGCCACGGCATTAACAAGGAGCCTATATATAGTCACAAACAACTGCCACCTTCCTCATATATCCTGTGGGGCATTTACATATTGAAATAAACGTGATTATATAGGCTGTATTGATTTCCTTTTCTTTTTCTTTTTTATACTACAGTTTGGTATAAAATATGGAGTTTTGGCCAAGTGCAGCAGCTTATGCCTGTAATCCCAGCACTGTGGGAGGCCCAGGCAGGCAGATCACTTGAGGTCAGGAGTTCGAGACCAGCTTGGCCAACATGGTGAAACCCCATCTCTACTAGAAATACAAAAATTAGCTGGGCCTAGTGGCAGGCACCTGTAATCTCAGCTACCTGGGAGGCTGAGACAGGAGAAGTGCTTGAACTCAGTAGGCGGAGGTTGCATACCACTGCACTCTAGCCTGGGCGACAGAGCGAGACTCCCTCTCAAAATAATAATAATAATAATAATAATAATAAAATAAAATATGGACTTTGGGAGTGACTGTGAGGAGAGGTAGGTAATATTGTCTACAAATCTCAGTGGGTCAGATACTGTTAAAACCATTCATTTAACCAGCTCCCTGCTGTAATATTAGGAAATTCTGAAAAGCTTAGAGTCAACAGTCTCAGGACTCACGCAGACTCCAGGACTGAAAGCTTTTCATCCTTGAGATGTCAGTTGGGACTGTGGAAAAGACAATAGACTTTAGTTTGTTTTTTTTTTTTGAGACAGCATCTTGCTCTATCACCCAGACTGGAGTGCAGTGGTGTGATCATGGCTCACTGCAGCCTCCACTTCCCAGGCTCAGGCAATCCTCCCCATTAAGCCTCCCACGGTGCTGGGACCCCAGGCACAAGCCACCACACCTAGCTAACTTTTTTTGTTTTTATAGAGACGGGCATCTTGCCATGTCACCTGGGCTTGTCTTGAACTCCTTGCCTGAAGTGATCCTCCTGCCTTAGCCTCCCAAGGTGCTGGGATCACAGGCATGAGCCACCATGCCTGGCCCATTAGGCTTTAGAATAAGTCAGACCTGGCACCAAATCCAGGCTCTACCACTGGCCATCTACAAGATAAACCTCTCAGGTCTTACTGTCTTTATTTGTAAAATAGGTATCCATAGTATGCAAAGTACCTGGTACACGGAAGCACTCAGCAAATGGCGGTAATTACTAAACAGCGCCAATTACTAGAGTAAACTTGCTGTGTGCCCTGTGCAGTAACTGCCCCTCTTTTAACCTCAGTTTCCTACTCTGAAGATGGGGATAAAAATCCTGAATCCAGGCCACCCGTGGTGGCTCACACCTGTAATCCCAGCACTTTGGGAGGCCGAGGCAGGTGGATCCCCTGAGGGCAGGAGTTTGACATCAGCCTGGCCAACATGGTGAAACCCTGTCTCTACTAAAAATTAAAAAATTAGCTGGGCATGGTGGCGCACACCTGTAATCCCAGCTACTTGGGAGGCTAAGACAGGAGAATCGCTTGAACCCGGGAGGTGGAAGTTGCAGTGAGCTGAGATCGCACCACTGCACTCCAGCCTGGGCAACACAGCAAGACTCTGTCTCAAAAAAAAAAAAAAAAAAAATCCTGAATCCAGATTTGGAGACAGGTCATTCCCTATGGTTAGGCATTTACCATTCTAAATCTTGGAAATAAAAACCAACTCTGGGGGCCGAGCGCGGTGGCTCACAACTATAATCCCAGCACTTTGGGAGGCCGAGGCAGACAGATCTCTTGGGGTCAGAAGTTCAAGACCAACCTGGCCAACATGGTGAAACCCCGTCTCTACTAAAAGTACAAAAAATTAGCCAGGCCTCATGGCATGTGCCTGTAATCCCAGCTGCTTGGGAGGCTGATAAGGGAGAATCGCTTGAACTCAGGAGGCAGAGGTTGCAGTGAGCTGAGATTGCACCATTGCACTCCAGCCTGGGTGACAGAGCAAGATTTCATAAAAAAAAACAAACAAACAAACAAAAAAAACAAAACTCTGAGCCAGCCAGAATAACTGCCTGGAAAGACTTAGAAATTAGGCTGGTGTGGTGGTTCACACATGTAATTCTAGCACTTTGGGAGGCCAAAGTGGGAGAATTGCTTGAGGCCAGAAGCTCAAGACCAGACTGGACAATATGGCGAGATGCCGACTCTTCAAAAAAATACAAAAATTAGCCAGGCACAGTGGCACGCACCTGTAGTCCCAGCTACTCAGGAGGCTGAGGTGGGAGGATCTCTTGCCTGGGAGGTGGACGCAGCAGTGAGCTGTGCTTGTGCCACTTTACTCCAGACTGTGTGACAGAGAGAGACCCTGTCTCCAAAACAACGCCTTAGAAATTAAAAGTTGGGGAATACAGTTAAACATGGGATAATACAGTCTCAGAATATCATCTCATAGATAACTTACTAATTCATTACGAAGGGAAAGTTGTATCTTTATCATGGAGAGACCTGATCATCACCACATTAGCTGCAGGATCCAACTCAGCATCACCAATATCGGGACTAACAACATCCCACGCCCCTTGATGTGAGACACTGAGAAGGCCACAGCATCACTGCTGGAGTGTTTCTGCCAAAAATGCATAACCTGACCTAATCTGGAAACAGGCAACAAACCCAGAATGTGGGACATTCTTTTTTGTTTGTTTTTTGTTTTGTTTTTGAGAGGGAGTCTCGCTCTGTTGCCCAGGCTGGAGTGCAGTGGCCAGATCTCAGCTCACTGCAAGCTCTGCCTCCCGGGTTCACGCCATTCTCCTGCCTCAGTCTCCGGAGTAGCTGGGACTATAGGCGCCCACCACCATACCCGGCTAATTTTTTGTATTTTTAGTAGAGGCAGGGTTTCACCGTGTTAGCCAGGATGGTCTCGATCTCCTGACCTCGTGATCCGCCCGCCTCAGCCTCCCAAAGTGCTGGGATTACAGGCGTCAGTTTTCTTTTTTAGAAGGAGTTTCACTCTTGTCGCTCAGGCTGAAAAGCAATGGCAGGATCTTGGCTCATCACAACCTCTGCCTCCCGGATTCAAGTGATTCTCCTGCATCAGTAGCTGGGATTACAGGCGTATGCCACCATGCCCTGTATTTCGTATTTTCAGTAGAGACAGGGTTTCTCCATGTTGGCCAGAGTGGTCTCGAACTCCCGACCTCAGGTGATCCGCCTGCCTCGGCCTCCCAAAGTGCTAGGATTACAGACATGAGCCACAACACCTGGCCTCAGAATGTGGGACATTCTACAAAACATCCATCCTGTTCTCCACAAGTGTTCATGTCATGAAACACAAAGACAGATTGAAGAACAGATCCAGATTAACAGACACCAAAGAGGCCAGGCATGGTGGCTCACACCTGTAATCCCAGCACTCTGGAAGGCCAAGGCATGTGGATCACTTTAGGTCAGGAGTTCAAGACCGGCCTGGCCAACACGGCAAAACCACATCTCTACTAAGAAATACAAAAATTAGGCCGGGCGCGGTGGCTCAAGCCTGTAATCCCAGCACTTTGGGAGGCCGAGGCGGGCGGATCACAAGGTCAGGAGATTGAGACCACGGTGAAACCCCGTCTCTACTAAAAATACAAAAAATTAGCCGGGCGCGGTTGTGGGCGCCTGTAGTCCCAGCTACTCGGGAGGCTGAGGCAGGAGAATGGCGTGAACCCGGGAGGCGGAGCTTGCAGTGAGCCGAGATCGCGCCACTGCACTCCAGCCTGGGCGACAGAGCGAGACTCCGTCTCAAAAAAAAAAAAAAAAAAAAAAAAAAAAAGAAATACAAAAATTAGCCAGGTGCGGTGGTGGACTGTAATCCCAGCTACTCGGGAGGCTGAGGCAGGAGAATCGCTTGCACCCAGAAGATGGAGGTTGCAGTGAGCCGAGATCACACCACTGCACTCCAGCCTGGGCAACAGAACAAGATTCCATCTCAAAAACAAAAAAACCAAAAAAACTTACCTGTACCTTATTAACATGTTAATACCCTGCCAAAAGTAATCACCTTTGCGTTTTTTACTTCCAGTGTGTATGTATATATATTTGTTTTTTAATTGAGGCAGGGTCTTGCTCTGTTGCCCAGGCTGGAATGCAGTGGTGCAATCTTGGCTCACTGTAGCCTTGACATCCTAGGCTCAAGCGATCCTCCTACCTCAGTCCTACCATGTAGCTAGGACTACAGCCATGTGCCACCATGCCTGGCTAATTTTTATATTTTTTCTAGAAATGGGGTTTTGCCATCTTGCCCAGGCTCATCTAGAACTCCTGATCTCAAGTGATCCGCTTGCCTCAACCTCCCAAAGTGCTAGAATTACAAGCCTGAGCCACCGCACCGTGCACTACCTCCATTTTTTCTTTTTCTTTTTTTTTTTTTCTTGAGACAAGGTCTTACTCTGTTACTCAGACTGCTGTGCAGTGGTGCAATCTTAGCTCACGGCGGCCTGCACCTCCCTGGGCTCAGGTGATCCTCCCACCTCGGCCTCCTAAATAGCTGGGATTGTGCCACCACACCCGGCTAACTTGTGTACTTTTAGTACAAATAGGGTTTCACCATGTTGGCCAGGCTGGTCTTGAACTCCTGACATCAGGGGATCCGCCCGCCTCGGCCTCCCAAAGTACTGGGATTACAGGGGTGAGCCACCGTGCCCAGCCAAATGTCCGACCCCTCCTTTTTTCTGAATCTTTTGGATTCCAGGCCAGGTGATAGTATAATTAATATCTGGTCCACCAATTACAGTAATATTAGCCACCATCAAATAAACGTATAAATGCATGCGGATGGCTCCAGGGTGTAGGGGAAGACCCAGTCCCACCCGCCCGGGGCCGCTCGCCGGGCCCACCTCTATGGCGGGCAGCGTCTTGCTGGCCTCGGTGCTGCTCTCCCCAAGGATGCTGCCGGCCGAGCGGCCCTCGCACTCGTAGCGGAAGCGCATTCCGCGCTGCTTGGGTTGCTCGGTGATGACCAGGTGCGGCTGCGGGCCTGGGCCCTGCGCGGGCGGCACCAGCCTGCCCAGGGGGCAGCCCCAGGGCGGCGGCGTGGCTGGGGGCGCCACGGGGCCAAGGGTGACCGTGCTCAGCGAGGCCGCCCCGCGAGACACCAGGCGCGGCAGCCCCTCGCCCGGGCCCGGCTGCCCGCCGTCCAGGCCGAAGCCGTTCTCCTTGATGTACTCATCGATTATCTCTGCGGGAGAAGAAAAAACGGGTGGTGACTCCGATTCTTTAAAAATTAAAAAAAAAAAAAAAAAAAAAAACGCTTGATTACCCCCAAGACATTTTCCATCCCATTTATCTCTCACACACACACACACACACACACACACACACACACACACACACACACACACAGTCAGGGAGGCCAGATGCGGTGGCTCACGCCTGTAATCCCAGCACCTTGGGAGGCCGAGGTGGGTGAATCAATAGAGGTCAGGAGTTCGAGACCAGCCTGGCCAACGTAGTGAAACCCCGTCTCTACAAAAATTAGCCCACATGGTCTCCCACGTCTGTAATCCCAGCTACTCGGGAGGCTGAGGCAGGAGAACAGCTTGAACCCAGGAGGCGGACATTACAGTGAGCCAAGATCGCGCCACTGCACTCCAGCCTAGGTGACAGAGCAAGACTCCGTCTCTAAATAAATAAATAATAGGCCGGGCGCAGGGGCTCACGCCTGTAATCCCAGCACTTTGGGAGGCCAAGGCTGGTGGATCACGAGGTCAGGAGATTCGGACCATCCTGGCTAACGCAGTGAAACCCTGTCTCTACTAAAAATAAAAAAAATTAGCCAGGCGTGGTAGCACACGCCTATAGTCCCAGCTACTCAGGAGGCTGAGGCAGGAGAATGGCGTGAATCTGGGAGGTGGAGCTTGCAGTGAGCCAAGATCATGCCACTGCACCCCAGCCTGGGCGACACAGCAAAACTCTGTCTCAAAAAACAAAACAGGCCGGGCGCGGTGGCTCAAGCCTGTAATCCCAGCACTTTGGGAGGCCGAGACGGGCGGATCACGAGGTCAGGAGATCGAGACCATCCTGGCTGACACAGTGAAACCCCGTCTCTACTAAAAAATATACAAAAAAACTAGCCGGGCGAGGTGGCGGGCGCCTGTAGTCCCAGCTACTCGGGAGGCTGAGGCAGGAGAATGGCGTGAACCCGGGAGGCGGAGCTTGCAGTGAGCCAAGATCACGCCACTGCACTCCAGCCTGGGTGGCAGAGCGAGATTCTGTCTCAAAAAAAAAAACAAAAAACAAAAAACACACAAACAAAAAAATATATATATATATACACAAATTGGGCATGGTGATGTGTGCCTGTAGTCCCAGCTACTCGGGAGGCAGAGGCAGGAGAATCACTTGAACCCGGGAGGTGGAGGTTGCAGTGAGCCAAGATCGTGCCATTGCACTCCAGCCTGGGCAACAAGAGCGAAATTCCATCTCTAAATAAATAAATCAATAAATACAAAAATTAGCTGGGCGTGGTGGCGCATGCCTGTAATCCCAGCTACTCGGAAGACAGGAGGCAGGAGAATTGCTTGAACCTAGGAAGCGGAGGTTGCAGTGAGCTGAGATAGCACCACTGCACTCCAGCCTGGGCGACAGAGCAAGACTGTCTGAAAAAATAACTTAAATAAATAAGAAAGAACTTGCTCCTCCAACTGCCTGTTCCGCACGGTCCCCCATTCAACCCATGCTGGCTGCTTCTCCTGGTCTCAGCTCGTACGTTATCTCTTCAGAAAGGCCTGACCTAATGTGTCTTCCCCAGGCCAGCTCTCCCTCGTCCTGTTTATTTTCTTCACAGCTCTCAGCCCAGGCTAACATGATCTTGCTCATCTATTCATTTTGCTCTGTCTCCCCGACTGGGTTATCAGCTCTGTGAGGGCAGGGACTTAGTTTTATTCATGGCTGAATCCCCAGGGCCTAGAACAGTGTCTGTCTGTACTCCTGAGGGGATTAATAGCATTATTTTAATTGGTTTTCTTTTTGAGACGAGGTCTTGCTCTGCTGCCCAGGCTGCAGTGCAGTGGTGCAATCATAGCTCACTGCAGCCTCGGCCTCCGAGGTGACCTCCTAGGCTCAGGTGATCTTCCTACTTCAGTCTCCCAAGCAGCTGGGACTACAGGTGTGCACCATCATGCCTGCCTAATTTTTAAAAATTTCGTGTAGAGATGGGGTCTCACCGTGTTACCCAGGCTAGTCCTGAACTTCTGGCCTCAAGCAGTCTTCCTGCCTCTGCCTCCCAAAGTGCCAGGATTACAGGCATGAGCCACGGCCCCTGGCCTGCTGAGTGTTTTCCAAGTGTCAAGCACTGCTAAGTACCTTAGGAGCATGACTTCGTTCAAATCCCTCCACAGTCCTGGAAGTCCCACAGTGACACCTCTCCCCCACCCCCACTGAACAAGGAAGGCCAAGGCCCCTTCTGCAGGCACCTGGGTCCCTCAGCCTCCCCGCAAACCTGCCCTGTGATACTCACCCAATTCATCTGTGGAAGGAAGAGAAAGAGAAAGAGAAAGGTAAGGTCCAGAAAGTGGTCACAACTTTTCAGCTTTTAAGACAGATTCCCCAACCCTGTCCCTCCTGTGACCCTTCCATCTTCCTCCGTCCTGGGAAACCCTGGGCTCTGACTTGCTGGGGCACTAAACCCAAACCTCATCTTCCCCTCTGGGCTACCATCCTTTCAACCTCTAATGTTGGGGTCCCAGCATCCTCAAACTAAGTCAAATACCTCCCAAAAAACATTTAGACCAGGGATTTTCAAGTCTTTTTGGGAACCCACTAGAAAAGGGCCTTGTCACCAGGAAAAAGTGGATGCCCAAATTTCCAAACAAATTGGGGTATGCTTCCTCCCTGAAGTGCACCCCAGGGTCCTGGAGGTCACTGGCTGGTGTTTAAAGATACAAAGAGGTGGCCGGGCCCAGTGGCTCACGCCTGTAATCCCAGCACTTTGGGAGGCTGAGGTGGGCAGATCACTTGAGATCAGGAGTTCGAGACCAGCCTGGCCAACATGGTGAAACCTGGTCTCTACTAAAAATACAAAAATTAGCTGGGCGTCGTCGTGGGCGCCTGTAATCCCAGCTACTTGGGAGGCTGAGGCAGGAGAATCGATTGAACTCAGGAGGCAGAGTTTGCAGTGAGCTGAGATCGCGTCACTGCACTCCAGCCTGGACGACAGAGTGAGACTGTCTCAAAAACAAACAACAATGAAAAAGATGCAAAGAGGCTGATCTGAACCCAGGCAGCCTCTTGCTCTGTACCTCAGCCCTGTCCTCCCACAGTGCCCACCCAAAATCCCAGATTCACCCCTGCTTCCTGAGGGAGGAGGTACAGTAATGCTGGGTCCTCAGGGAAGCCCCTTTTCACCTCCCCAGGAAAGCTCAGCCCTTGACAGAATCGTGGAGGAATCGAAACCAACCTCCCATCATTCCACAGACAGGACAAGGGGAAGCCCAGAGGCCACCAGTGAACCTTAGAATCACACAGCAAAGGAAGGCAGCTGCAGCCAGGTGTCCCACCCAGGGCTGCCTGCGCTGGTCTCTGGCTGAGGATTTATAGATGTGAACCTGCTCAGCTGCTAGATCTGTCCTCTGTTCTCAGGGAGTGGCTCCTGGCAGCCAGACCTTTGCCCCTTAAAAGGCAGTTTTCCTGCACCCCTTATCTCATGAGATCTATGAAGCCAGTAGGGTGCCAAGGTCCCCCCCACTTGGCAGATGGGGATACTAAGGCTGGCAGAGAGGAAGGGACACACTCTAGGTCACTGGCAGGGCCAACCTCAAGTAACTTGAACTGGGAAAATCCTTCTTAGGCATCTGTGCTGGATGAACCTGGGGACCCAAAGACAGAGTTAGACTTTGGCTCCCGGGCTGTAGGGGGAGACTGAGTCCTGGGCAGCTGTGGCTGGAGCTCTGTGTTCACTGCCTCTGTTCAAATCCTGGCTCTGCAACTTTCTAGTTGTGTGGCCATAAGCCTATTACTTCACCTTTTTGTGCCTTGGTTTCTTCATCTGTAAAATGGGCACAATAATAATGCCTATGTTGTTGGGCTAAGATACTTTTATTTAAAATTTTATTTTATTTTATTTTTATTTTTTTGAGATGGACTCTCGCTCCGTCACCCAGGCTGGAGTGCAGTGGCACGATCTCGGCTCACTGCAACCTCCGCCTCCCGGGTTCAAGTGATTCTCTTGCCTCAGCCTCCCGAGTAGCTGGGATTACAGGCGCAAACCACCACACCCGGCTATTTTTTTAAAAAATTTTTTTGTATTTTTAGTAGAGACGTGTCTCACCATGTTGGTCAGGCTGGTCTCAATCTCCTGACCTTGTGATTTGCACACCTTGGCCTCCTAAAGTGCTGGGATTACAGGCGTGAGCCACCACGCCCGGCCTATTTTTTATTTTTTGAGATGGAGTCTTGCTCTGTCACCCAGGCTGGAGTACAGTGGTGCAATCTTGGCTCACTGCAACCTCTGCCTCCCGGGTTCAAGCGATTCTTGTGTCTCAGCCTCCTGAGTAGCTGAGATTACAGGTGCACGCCACCATGCCCGACTAATTTTTTTTTTTTTTTTTTTGTATTTTTAGTAGAGACAGGGTTTCACCATATTGGCCAGGCTGGTCTCGAATTCCTGATCTCAAGTGACTCACCCACCGTGGCCTCCCAAAGTGCTGGGATTACAGGCATGAGCCACTGTGCCCAGCCTTAAAATTTTAAAAATTAAAGAGCACATCGGAAGCATTTAGAACTGCCACATAGTAGGCACTATGCAAATGCTGGCTGTTACTGGAGAGGGTTTGTAAGATGCTGTTGTATGGACTTAAGTCCTAGAGAATCCTCCTTTCTAGGGTCCGAGTTTATCTGTCTGTAAAATGGAGAAGTTGGATAGCATGGTTTTCTTTTCTTTTCCTCTCTTCTCTTTATTTATTTATTTTTTTGAGACAGACTGTTGCTCTGTTGCCCAGGCTGGAGTGCAGCGAGAGGATCTTGGCTCACTGCAACCTCTGCCTCCCAGGTTCAAGAGATTCTCCTGCCTCAGCCTCCTGAGTAGCTGGGAATAGAGTCTCGCACCACCATGCCTGGCTGATTTTTGTACTTTTAGGAGAGACGGACGTTCACCATGTTGGCCAGGCTGGTTTCGAACTCCTGGCCTCAAGGGATCCACCCACCTCAGCCTCCCAGAGTGCTGGGATTACAGGTGTGAGCCACCATGCCCGGCCATGGGAATGATTTTAGAGCATGGAGTGTAGAGTCACATAGAATTGATTTGAATCTCAGCTGTTACTCACTGGCTGTGCAGCCTTGGGCAAGTCACTTACCATCTCTGAGCTTCCTCTACAAAATGAGATCTGAGCTCCTACCTCAGGAACTAACATGAGGATTCAGAATCACACAGGTAAACTGCTTAGTACAGGTTCTGACCATGTGACACCTTCCAGAAAGCTTGGTTAATATTATCTCAAGTCCTCTATTAGCCAGGAAATTATTCAAGTTTCTGCTCAAATAGCAGTTCCTCCCTTACCCCTGACATGGACTTGCCATCATTCAGGGGCAGCCAGGATGGGCCATGTGAGAGCAGATGTGAGAGCAGGAAATTGACTATGTATGTGCTGCCTCGGCCTTTGCACAGGCTGGTCTCTGCCTGAATGCTCTTCCCCCAGTTCCTTGCATGGCATGACTTCCTCCTCCTCCATCTTCAGGTCCTTGGTCAAATGTCACATCCTAGACAGCTCTTCCCTGACCATTTTATCCAAGAGAGTCCCCTTATGCCCCATTCCAGTCCCTTAAAGTTAGGTGCCTTTATTTTTATCATTTTATTTCTTTCTTTTTTTTTTTTTTTTTAAGATGGAACTTTGCTCTTGTCACCCAGGCTGAAGTGCAATGACGCAATCTCGGCTCACCACAACCTCTGTCTCGTGGATTCAAGTGATTCTCCTGCCTCAGCCTCCCGAGTAGCTGGGATTACAGGCTTGCGCCACCACACCCAGCTAATTTTTGTATTTTTAGTAGAGATGAGGTTTTGCCATGTTGATCAGGCTGGTCTTGAACTCCTGACCTCAGGTGACCCACCCACCTTGGCCCCCTGAAGTGCTGGGATTACACACATAAGCCATCACGCCCGGCCTGTTTTATCGTTTTCATGGCTCTGATGAGGATGTCACATGACCTCACATTATACTGACTCATACCTGTCTCCTATAGACTGGGAGCATTGAAGAGTGGGAATAATGTCTGTCTCTCCTCGTTGTATCCCCAGGGTCCAGCATATGTCTGACCCTTCAAAATGAAGGGGATTTTCTGGCCGGGTACAGTGGCTCATGCCTGTAATCTCAGCACTTTGGGAGGCCGAGGTGGCTGGATCAGTGGAGGTCAGGATTTTGAGACCAGCCTGGCCAACATGGTGAAACCCTGTCTCTCTGAAAGTACAAAAATCAGCTGGGTGTGGTGGCACACGCCTGGAATCCCAGCTGTTTGAGAGGCTGAGGCAGGAGGATTGCTTGAACCTGGGAGTCAGAGGTTGCAGTAAGCCTAGATCACACCACTACACTCCATTGTAGGTGACAGAATGAGACTCTGCCTCCAAAAAAAGGGGAGAATTTTCCTCCCCATTCTATCCCACTAGTTCTCGTATCCTCACCCTGCTGTTAAATATCATTGACCCCAAGCTTTCTTTTTTTTTTTTTTTTTTTTTTTTTTGAGACAGAGTCTCGCTCTGTTGCCCAGGCTGGAGTGCAGTGGCCAGATCTCAGCTCACTGCAAGCTCCGCCTCCCGGGTTTACGCCATTCTCCTGCCTCAGCCTCCCGGGTAGCTGGGACTACAGGCGCCCACCACCTCGCCCAGCAAGTTTTTGTATTTTTTAGTAGAGACGGGGTTTCACCGTGTTAGCCAGGATGGTCTCGATCTCCTGACCTCGTGATCCGCCCGTCTCGGCCTCCCAAAGTGCTGGGATTACAGGCTTGAGCCACCGCGCCCGGCCCAACCCCAAGCTTTCTTCATAGCCCTTATCACATTTTATAATCCCGTATTTAACTTACTGTTTATGTGTCTGCCTCCCCATCTAGGTAGGGAACCCCAGGGCTAGGGCTGTTCTCAGCACTGCTCAGCACAAGGCCAGGTACAGAACAGGCACACAATAAATATATATTGACTGGATGACATCAGAAATAACTCTAATTTGAAACCAAAGATCTAGGTCTTGGACCAGAAAAGTCTCGGCCTTGGCCAGGCGCGGTGGCTCACGCCTGTAATCCCAGCACTTTGGGAGGCCAAGGCAGGCAGATTGCTTGAGGCCAGGAATTCCAGACCAGCCTGGCCAACATGGCAAAACCCCGTCTCTACTAAAAATACAAAAATTAGTTGGACATGGTGGCATGTGCCTATAATCTCAGCTACTCGGGAGGCTGAGGCAGGAAAATCGCTTGAACCTGGGAGGCGGAGGTTGCAGTGAGCAGAGATTGTGACACTGCACTCCAGGCTGGGTGACAGAGTGAGATTCTGTCTCAAAAAAAAAGGTGTCAGCCTTGTTCCTGCCCAGGACCACTGCTTGGGCAGTGTCTGTCCCTGATGCCATCCTCCCTAAACTTGCAGACCTTTTGGGGAACCAGCCTCACTTCCATGGCCAAGCCAGAACTGGGGTCCATCCCAAGATTATATCTCCAGAGAAAGGCCCAGACCCAGCTAACTGGAGCCAATGAGTATTCACAACAATAGGACTATCCCTGCCCTCCAAATCCCAGCAAATGTATATAAGAAAAAATGTCGTAATTTGGTTGAGATTCTGCATTTCCTTGGGCAGCAATGAATTTTGGCTGGGGAACTTTACAGACTAGTAGTTCTCGGCATCTCTTGGGAGCTTGCTAAAAATGCAAATAATCTGTCGGGCGCAGTGGCTCACGCCTGTAATCCTAGCACTTTGGGAGGCCGAGGTGGGCAGATCATGAGGTCAGGGGATCGAGACTATCCTGGCTAACACAGTGAAACCCCGTCTCTACTAAAAACTTAGCCGGGCGTGGTGGTGGGCGCCTGCAGTCCCAGCTGCTCGGGAAGCTGATGCAGGAGAATGGCGTAAACCCACGAGGCGGAGCTTGCAGTAAACTGAGATTGCGCCACTGCACTCCAGCCTGGGCAACAGAGCGAGACTCTGTCTTGAAAAAAAAAAAAAAAAAAAAAAAAAACAAATGCAAATAATTTCTCATCCCAAACCTACTGAATCAGAAACTTGAGAGGTGGGGCCGGACATTATGGTTTTTTTTGTTGTTGTTTTTGAGACGGAGTCTCTTGCTCTATCACCCAGGCTGGAATGCAGTGGCGCGATCCCAGCTCACTCCAACCTCCACCTCTCGGGTTCAAGCAATTCTCCTGCCTCACCCTCCCGAATAGCTGGGATTACAGGCGCCCACCACCACGCCCAGCTAATTTTTTAAAAATTATTTTTAGTAGAGATGGGGTTTCCGCATATTGGCCAGGCTGGTCTCAAACTCCTGACCTTGTGATCTGCCTGTCTCGGCCTCCCAAAGCGTTGGGATTACAGGAATGAGCCACCACACCCGGCTGTTTTTTTGTTTGTTTGTTTGTTTGAGACGGAGTTTCGCTCTTGTTGCCCAGGATGGAGTGCAATGGCATGATCTTGGCTCACCGCAACTTCCGCCTCCCAGGTTCAAGCAATTCTCCTGCCTCAGCCTCCCGAATAGTTGGGATTACAGGCATGTGCCACCACGCCCAGCTAATTTTGTATTTTTAGTAGAAATTGTGTTTCTCCATATTGGTCAGCCTGGTCTCAAACTCCTGACCTCAGGTGATTCGCCTACCTTGGCCTCCCAAAGTGCTGGGATTACAGGTGTGAGCCACCACACCAGGCGACATTATGTTTTAACCAGTGCTCTGGATGATTTTGATGCACATGGTTTAAGAACCACCGTCTGAGGCTGAGGGCAGTGGCTTATGCCTGTAATCCCAACACTTTGGGAGGCCAAGGCGGGCAGATCACCTGAGGTCAGGAGTTCTAGACTAGCCTGATCAATATAGAGGAACCCCATCTCTACTAAAAAAAAAAAAAAAAAAAAAAAAATAGCTGGCCATGATGGCTCATTCCTGTAATCCCAGCTACTTGGGAGGATGAGGCAGGAGAATCGCTTGAACCTGGGAGATGGAGGTTGCAGTGAGCCAAGATTGCACCACTGTACTCCAGCCTGGGCAACAAAAGCAAAACTCCTTCTCAAAAAAAAAAAAAAAAAAAAAAAAAAAACAAAAAAAAACCCACTGTCTGGCCAGGTGCAGTGGCTCACACCTGTAATCCCAGCACTTTGGGAGGCTGAGGCGGGCGGATTACCTGAGGTCAGGAGTTCAAGACCAGCCTGGCCAACATGGTGAAACCCTGTCTCTACTGAAAAACAAAAAATTAGTGGGGTGTGGTGGTGAGTGCCTGTAATCCCAGCTACTCAGGAGTCTGAGGCAGGGGAATTGCTAAACCCGGGAGGTGGAGATTGCAGCAAGTCAAAATCACATCACTGCACTCCAGCCCAGGTGACAGAGCAAGACTCCGTCTCAAAAAACAAAAACAAACAAAACACACAAAAAAACCACACACTAAAAATGAACCACTGTTATAGACTGTTTACTAATAATAATTATTATCGCTATTATTATTATTATTTTTTTTTTTTTGAGACGGAGTCTCGCTCTGTCGCCCAGGCTGGAGTGCAGTGGCCGGATCTCAGCTCACTGCAAGCTCCGCCTCCCGGGTTCACGCCATTCTCCTGCCTCAGCCTCCCGAGTAGTTGGGACTACAGGCGCCCGCCACCGCGCCCGGCTAGTTTTCTGTATTTTTTAGTAGAGACGGGGTTTCACCGTGTTAGCCAGGATGGTCTCGATCTCCTGACCTCGTGATCCGCCCGTCTCGGCCTCCCAAAGTGCTGGGATTACAGGCTTAAGCCACCGCGCCCGGCCATCATTATTATTATTATACCACGAACAGTTAACACTTATTGAGCCCTTACTGTGTGCCAGAAACTGCTTGGAAAGTGTATCTGTATCAATTCACTGAATACTCTCAATCTCCCTGAAAGAGAAGCACTGTTATTCTGTCCATCTTACAGATGAGGAAAACTGAGGCCTGGACTGGGGAATTGACTTGCAGACATTCACACAGGGAGGGGCAGTGACAGCAGTATGTAAACCAAAGCCCAGGATGGCAGTGATTACCTTCTGCTAAGCCACAGCGAATCTCTAAAGAAGGCTTCGCGCATGGATAGGTGGTTAGTTTTACCTGTCACGCTCTTTGTCTTTTTTTTTTTTTTTTGAGACGGAGTCTCGCTCTGTCGCCCAGGCTGGAGTGCAGTGGCACAATCTCGGCTCACTGCAAGCTCCGCCTCCCGGGTTCACGCCATTCTCCTGCCTCAGCCTCCCGAGTAGCTGGGACTACAGGCGCCCGCCACAAGGCCCGGCTAATTTTTTAATGTATTTTTTTAGTAGAGACAGGGTTTCACCGTGTTAGCCAGGATGGTCTCGACCTCCTGACCTCGTGATCCGCCCGCCTCGGCCACCGCGCCTGGCCACCTGTCACGCTCTTAACAGTCCAAGAGGTAAGAAAACCTAGAGGGCCCATCTCAACTGGCAGGGAGGGATGCAGTCTGTCAGGGGAAAGCTGAGGTGAACCACGTGAAGCCCCAAACAACCCCATCGTGCACGAGCAAGTGGGCAGGAACTGTGGAGGGCTGCTCACCTGTGCTCCTGGAAACGGTGAGCGAGAGCGAAGAGAGGTCGGGGGACCCTGCAGAGAAGGAGGAACGTCTCAGGAGGTGATAGAGGGCAGCCAGGGGACCAGAGAATCTCCCAAGCAAGCCCCGCCCCTTCCTCTCTTAGCCCTTCTTCTCTGGATCAGGCCCCTTGCCCTGATTGCCCCCTGCGTCTAGCCAGGCTTACTGGCTAAATCATGGACAGGTCCTGGCCTTTAGTTTCTGTGGTTCGCCCTACCCTTCATCACACTCAGGGCCCGCTCCTTTTCTCCCTTAAAGTTGGGCCTGGAGGGTACCCCATCTCAATCTCAGTTTTAAAAGTCCCCATCCCGCCGGACGCAAGGGCTCACGCTTGTAATCCCAGCACTTTGGGAGGCTGGGGCGTGCGGATCACCTGAGGTCAGAAGTTCGAGGCCAGCCTGACCAGCATGGTGAAATCCCGTCTCTACTAAAAATACAAAAACTAGCCGGGTGTGGCGGCGGGCACCTGTAATTCCAGCTACTCGGGGGGTTGAAGCAGGAGGATCGCTTGAACCCGAGAGGCAGAGGTTGCAGTGAGCCGAGATCGTGCCACTGCACTCCAGCCTGGGCGGCAGAGCGAGACTCCATCTCAAAAGAAAAAAACAAAAAACAAAAAAACAAAAACAGCCTCCTGTCAGGGTCAGACCACTTTTTATTTTTTCAATGTCAAGGCCCCCCTTTTCCGTCTGGAGGCAAGCACCACCCCCTCCCCATTCTCTGTGTCAGGCCTCGCCCTGCTTTTTTTGGGTAACAGGCCCTTCCCCTCCACTCGGCCAGAGTCAGGCCCCGCCCCTTCCCCTTCTTTTGGCCAACTCAGGCCCCGCCCCCTTCCTGCCCTCACGGCCAGGCCCCGCCCCCTCACCACTCCGCGCAGGGCCCTGCTTCCTTTTTTGAGTCAGGCCCGGCCCTCTTCTCATAGTCCCGGTCGGATCCCGCCCCTCTTCTCCCTCTCTGGGCCGGGCCCCGCCCCTATGCCCCCCAAGAGCAGCTTTCGCTCCTCCTTCTCTGAGTCAGGCCACGCCCCCTTCTTTGCCTCAGGGTCAGGCCCCGCCCCCTCTCACTCTACAGCGGGACGCCTCGCTCGAACCTCGGGCCGTACCCCATCACCCTCTGCCTCCTTTCTACGCCCTAATACAGTGTCTCAGGAACCCTCACTCTGCCCCCGCGAAACCCTTAGACTCCCATAGGAACCCCCAGACTACTCCGGGACCGCCAGAATCCCCGCATCTCCAGCCCCGCCCCAGACCCCTCTCCTGAACCCCAGCTCCGCTTACCCAGGGCCCCCAGCTCCGGCGCAGCCGGCGGTCTGGCGACGCGGCGACTCGGCATGGCCCGGCCAGTGGGGACGGACGGCCCAGAGGCTGGCCCAGACCGAAGCATGCACGCGGGCAGGCCGGGCGGCCGGGAGGCACGGTCTGGTGGACGATCGCGGGTCGGGCGAGCGGCGCAAGGGCTGGGGCCGCAGGCCGGGCAGGACGCGCGGCGCCCGGGGCTGCGCGGGGCGCGGGGCCGGGCCGGGCGGGCGGCGGGCGGGGGCGGGGCGGCGGAATTCCCCGGCGCCGCCGGCCTGCACGCCCATTGGTCTGCACCCCGCCGTGACGTCACGCCTGGGGAACGGGAAAACCCCCACGCCTCACGTGATCGCGGGGGCGGGGCCGGCCGGGAAAGGGAGGCTGGGCGCTCAGGAGGGGTTGGGCGGGAGTCGCTGCCCATTGCTCTGGACGAGACAACTGAGGCCTGCTTAGGGCCATCACGCCTTACCAATTGAGCAAGCCGGGAAACTGAGCCGCTCCCTGCTTTGGTCTCCCAGTGGGACTTGAACCTGCCGTTTCTAAGGCTGGAAGGGGAGCTTCAGGATCAAGAGATTGCCAGGGCTCTGCACCTGCCATCATAATAGTATTTCGGAAACCTCCAAGGTCTCTCTACACCTCAGTTTCCTCAACCGTAAATTGGGGATAAAGATACTTAAGGAACGTTTGAAGCTAGCGTGTCAGCTTCAGAGTTTCTGTTTTGTGCATTGTTGTAACCCCAATGCCTAGACCAGCGCCTGGAATACCGTAGGTGCCCAATAAATGTTTATTGGAGGCCGGGCGCGGTGGTTCATGCCTATAATCTCAGCACTTTGGGAGACCGAGGTGGGCATATCACAAGGTCAGGAGTTTGAGACCAGCCTGACCAACATGGTGAAATCCCGTCTCTACTAAAAATACAAAAATTAGCTGGGCGTGTTGGTGTGCACCTGTAATGCCAGCTACTCTGGAGGCTGAGGCAGGAGAATCGCTTGAACCTGGGAGGCAGAGGTTGCAGTGAGCCGAGATCATGCCATTGCACTCCAGCCTGGGCAACAGAGTAAGACTCCCATCTCAAAAAAAAAAAAAAAAAAAAAAAAGTTTATTGGATGAATGCATGGATGTTTTATTTATTGGTTTGTTCCTCCCCCCAACCCCTGAAAGTTACCCATAAATAGCCCAGACCACTTTGAGCTCAAAAGCTCAGTAATGTAGTCTGTGAATTGCAGCAGTGTAGCCTCCGTATACATCCTGAGCTGTGTGCCCAAACCCTGAGCTCATCCCTCGCACCAGCACCAGAAGCGTATGATAGGATTGTTGCAGAAGAGACTCAGGCTGGAAGAGGGGCAGCCATTTGGCTAGACTCCCACATTCCTAAGACTCCCACATACCTGAGAACGACTAGGTGATCTATTAGTTTCTAGCTTGGATACCAGGCACTCTCGGACCACAGATGCAGGGTTTGTTGTCTTTCCTTTGCTTGTATAAAATCTGGGTGTTCTGGCTGGGCACGGTGGCTCACACCTGTAACCCCAATACTTTGGGAGGCCGAGGCAGGAGGATTGCTTGAGCCTGGGAGGTTGAGGCTGCAGCGAGCTGTGATCATGCTATTGTACTCCAGCCTGGGTGACAGAGTGAGACCTTGTCTCAAAAATAAATAGAAATAACTCTGTAAGTTGAATGTTCACAACAATTATGTGAAGTATATGTTGTTATTTATCCCCACATAGCAGATGAGAAAACTGAGACCCAGTGAAATTAATTTCTTGAAGGTCACACAAATTAATATGATACAAATATTTAAAATATAAAATTCTTGGGACAGGGTCTGGCACATGTGAGTGCTATATACAAATGTGAAGTTTTTTTTTTTTTGAGGCAGGGTGTCACTCTGTCACCCAGGCTGGAGTGCAGTGGCAGGAACATGGCTCACCACAGCCTCAACCTCCTGGACTAAGGGGATCCTCTCACCTCAGTCTCCAGAGTAGCTGGGACTACAGGCACACACCAACACATCTAGCTAATATCCTCTCCCTCTCCGTCTCCCTCTCCCTCTCCCTCTCCCTCTCCTCCCTCTCCTCCCTCTCCTCCCTTTCCCTCTCCCCTCTTTTTTGAGAGATGGAGTCTTACTGTGTCGCCCAGGCTGCAGTGCAGTGGCACGATCTCAGCTCACTGCAATCTCTGCCTCCCGGGTTCAAGTGATTCTCCTGCCTCAGCTTCCCAAGTAGCTGGGACTACAGGCATAAGCCACTGTGCCCAGTCTGTTTTCTATTTTTGTAGAGACAGGATCTGTTGCTCAGGCTGAGCCAGTGCACCTGGCCAAAGGGCAACTATTAACATCATCTTATTTAATCCTCATGACCATCCTGTTATTAGACCCACTTTACAGATGGGAAACCGAAGCCCAGAGAGATGAAGTCAGTTGCCAGAGGTCACACAGCTGGTGAGCTGGGACCACAGATGTGTGCCACCATGCCTAGCCTAATTTTTGTGTTTTTAGCAGAGATGAGGTTTCACCATGTTGCGGAAGCTGGTCTCAAACTCCTGGGCTCAAGCGATCTGCCCACCTCAGCCTCCCAAAGTGCTGGGACTACATTTCTTTCTTTCTTTCTTTTTTCAGAAGAGATGGGGTTTCACAATGTTGGCCAGGCTGGTCTTGAACTCCTGACCTCAGGTGATCCGCCTGTCTCGGCCTCCCAAAGTGCTGGGATTACAGTCATGAGCCACTGTGCCCAGCTCTCTTTCTTTCTTTCTTTTTTTTTTTTTTCTTGAGATGGAATCTTGCTGTGTCGCCCAGGCTGGAGTCCAGTGGTGCGATCTCGGCTCACTGCAAGCTCCTACTCCCGGGTTCACGCCATTCTGCTGCCTCAGCCTCCCGAGTAGCTGGGACTACAGATGCCCACCACCACGCCTGACTAACTTTTTGTATTTTTAGTAGAGACGGGGTTTCACTGTGTTAGCCAGGATAGTTTCGATCTCCTGACCTCATGATCCGCCTGCCTCTGCCTCCCAAAGTGCTGGGATTACAGGCATGAGCCACTGTGCCCAGCCCTATCTTTTTTTTTTTTTTTTTTTTGAGACGCATTCTCGCTTTGTTGCCCAGGCTGGAGTGCAATGGTGCGATCTTGGTTCATCCACCTCCCAGGTTCAAGCAATTCTCCTGCCTCAGCTTCCCAAGTAGCTGGTATTACAAATGCGCACCACCACACCGGCTAATTTTTGTATTTTTAGTAGAGACGGGGTTTCACCATGCTGGCCAGGCTGGTCTCGAACTCCCAACCTCAGGCGATCTGCCCACCTCGGCCTCCCAAAGTGCTGGGATTACAGGCGTGAGGCACCATGCCCAGCTCTTCGATTTACAGAGTTATTACACACAGAGTAACAGTGTCAGGCACTGCTCTAAAAGCTAGGGACATAGCAAGGCACACAGCAGACAAAAAGCCCTTGCCATCAAGGAAATCCAAGGCCAGGCGCGGTGGCTCACGCCTGTAATCCCAGCACTTTGGGAGGCCGAGGCGGGCGGATCACAAGGTCAGGAGATCGAGACCACAGTGAAACCCCGTCTCTACTAAAAATACAAAAAATTAGCCGGGCGCGGTTGTGGGCGCCTGTAGTCCCAGCTACTCGGGAGGCTGAGGCAGGAGAATGGCGTGAACCCGGGAGGCGGAGCTTGCAGTGAGCCGAGATCGCGCCACTGCACTCCAGCCTGGGCGACAGAGCGAGACTCCGTCTCAAAAAAAAAAAAAAAAAAAAGGAAATCCAAGTGAGGACACAGATGGAAAACAGATAAGCAAATATATGTCTGATGGTGATGGCAGTATTACAGGATAGAGCAGGATAAACAGAATGAATTTGGAGGATAGTTTGAGTTAGGAAGATCAGGGTCTGCGAGGTGCCATTTGAACAGGAAGTCAAAGGAGGTGAGGGATTCATGTGGATAGCTAGGGGAGAGTGTACAAAGCACAGGGGCTAGCACGTGCAAAGGCCCTGTGGTAGGAACATGCATGACATGCTTAAGGAATAGCAAGAAGGCTGGTGCAACGTGACTGACAGGAAAGGGGTAGAGATGAGGGCAGAGTGATGGACCAGTAAGGTGACGGACATTGAATAATATTAAATGTAATCGATGAAGCCGACCACAGGCAGCACTTACACTAGGGCTTGGCTTATGATAAGGATGACAAATAGCATCTCCCATTGTTACAGGACCAGAAGCTCTCCTGATTCCTCTCTGCCCCTTGCCAATGCCAGGCCTCAAAAATGTTTGTTGAGACTGGGTGCAGTGGCTCATGCCTGTAATCCCAGCACTTTGGGAGGCCAAGGCAGGCGGATCACCTGAGGTCAAGAGTTCAAGACCAGCCTGGCCAACGTGGTAAAAACCCGTCTCTACTAAAAACACAAAACTAGCCGGGCATGGTGTAATGCGCCTGTAGTCCCAGCTACTAGGGAGGCTGAGGCAGGACAATCGTTTGAACCCAGGAAGCAGAGGCTGCAGTGAGTCGAGATCACGCCACTGCACTCCAGCCTGGGTGACAGAGTGAGACTGTCTCAAAAAAACAAACAAACAAAAATTTGCTGAGTAACTAAAAGGACATGTCAGGGCCAGGCACAGTGGCTCACGTCTATAATCCCAGCACTTTGGGAGGCTGAGGCAGGCAGATCACCTGAGGAGTTCGAGACCAGCCTGGCCAACATGGTAAAACTCCATGTCTACTAAAAATGCAAAAATTAGCTGGTGTGGTGGCAGGCACCTATAATCCCAGCTACTCAGGAGGCTGAGGCAGGAGAATCACTTGAACCCAGGAGGCGGAGGTTGCAGTGAACTGAGATCGTGCCACTGCACTCACTCCAGCCTGGGTGACAGTGACTCCATCTCAAAAATAAATAAATAAAAAGGGGGCCAGGTGCGGTGGCTCACGTCTGTAATCCTAGCACTTTGTGAGGCTGAGGCAGGCGGATCACGAGGTCAGGAGTTTGAGACCAGCCTGACCAACATGTGAAACACCATCTGTACTAAAAATAAAAAAATTAGCCAGACGTGGTAGTGCACACCTGTAATCCCAGCTACTCAGGAGGCCGAGGTAGAAGAATTGCTTGAACCTGGGAGGTAGAACTTATAGTGAGCCGAGATCACGCCACTGCACTCCAGCCTGGGCGACAGAGCAAGACTTTGTCTCGATAAATAAATAGGATAGCTGGGTGCCGTGGCTCATGCCTGTAATCCCAGCACTGTGGGAGGCTGAGGCAGGCAGATCACTTGAGGTCAGGAGTTTGAGACCAGGCTGACCAATATGGTGAAACGTGAAACTGTCTCTACTAAAAATACAAAAGTTAGCCGGGCTTGGCAGTGGGTGCCTGTAGTCCCAGCTACTCGGGAGGCTGAGGCAGGAGAATTGCTTGAACTCGAGAGGCGAAGGTTGCAGTGAGCTGAGATCACACCACTACACTCCAGCCTGGACAACAGAGTAAGACTCTGTCTGGAAAAAAAAAAAAAAAGTAAATAAATAAAAATGAAAAATAAAAAGGACATGTCAGATATCCTCAGCGTTCAGGATTTCTGCTGGGCTGTGAGCCCCATGAGGGCAGGTCTGGGTCTGTCTTGGGCTTGGCTGTATACACAATACGTCCCAGCACATGGCACTACCCAGGGGCAGGGTTCAGCTGTTACTTTTGTTGACTGACTGCTTGTCACAGTCTCCAGTGTCTGGATATGAGCCCCACCGAGGTCCACACTTCTGGATGTTTCCATGTGTCTGGGAAAATGATTGTTGGGGTTGTTCAACATGCACTCATTAAATATTCCTGGAGTGACTTCTCTGTGTTTGGCCCTATGCTGGGGACACAGCAGTGATCAAGACAGGTCTGGCTATGTCCTCACAGGGCTCCATCCAGTGGAAGAGACCAACTTGTGCCCAGTGATGACTCAGTGTGCAGGGCTGCCATGAGACCCCAGAGAACTTGGCAGTCAGGGAGAGCTTCCTAGAGGAGGAAGCACTGGAGCCACAACTTGGAGGACACATGGGTAAGGTAAAGAAGGGATGAGCCAGCTGTGATGGCTCAGGCCTGTAATCCCAGCACTTTGGGAGACCCAGATGGGAGGACTGCTTGAGGTCAGGAGTTTGAAACCAGCTTTGGCAACATCGAGAGACCCCATTTCTACAAAAAGTTTAAAAATTATGCAGGCAGCCAGGCACGGTGGCTCACACTTGTAATCCCAGCACTTTGGGAGACCAAGGCAGGTGGATCACGGGGTCAGGAGTTCGAGACCAGACTGGCCAAGATGGTGAAATCCCGTCTCTACTAAAAATACAAAAATCAGCCGGGCATGGTGGTATGTCCCTGTAATCCCAGCTACTCACGAGGCTGAGGCAGGAGAATTGCTTGAACCCAGGAGGTGGAGGTTGCAGTGAGCCAAGATCGTGCCACTGTACTCCAGCCTGGGCAACAGGAGGGAGACTCCATCTCAAAATAAATAAATAAATAAAAATAATAAATAAATAAAAAATTACGCAGGCGTATTGGCACTTGCCTGTGGTCCTAGGTAGTTGGGAGGCTGAGGCAGGAGGATTGCTTGAGCCAGCAGGTCAAGGCTGCAGAGCTGTGATCGTGCGACTGCACTCCAGCCTGGACGACAACGCGACTTTGTCTCAAAGGATAAAAAAAAATGTGGACAGGGGTTGTGTGCCTGGGGACAGGATCCAGGTAAGGGGAAGATCAGGCTGGATGCAGGGGTTAATAAGTATCCCCATCACCAAGGTCTCACTCCCCAGTAAGGAGCCTGGGCTTTCTCCTGAGGTCACTGGGCAGCCACAGTAGGTTCTGAGCAAGGGCTGGGCAGGATCATGTTTGTGCTTTAGTAGAAGAAACTAGAAAGTTTCCTCTAGCTGGGATGGGCGTGGTGGCTCATGTCTATAATCTCAGCACTTTGCGAGGCTGAGGTGGGCGGATTGCTTGAGGTAGAGACCAGCCTGGCCAACATGGTGAAACCCCGTCTCTACTAAAAATACAAAAAATTAGCCAAGTGTGGTGGTACATGCCTATAATCCTAGCTACTCAGGAGGCTGAGACGGGAGAATCACTTGAACCCAGGAGGTAGAGGCTGCAGTGAGCTGAGATCGTACGACTGCACTACAGCCTGGGCAACAGAGCGAGATGCTGTCTCAAAGAAAAAAAAAAGTTTCCTCTAGCTGCTAGCTAGAGTGTGAATGGGAAGTGGGGAGGGCAGGACTGGGACAGGGGACCAGACAGAACACTGAGCAAGACCACCACAGGGTAACGAGGGGCATGGAGCAGGTGGTCCCAAATGAAGAGGTGAGACTCCCAGGGAGTTGTGGGGATAGCTGATGGGCCTTGTCAAAGGCTTGGGCGTGGAGCTGTGGATGAAGAGCCAGGGGTGATGAGGCCAGGGAGTCCAGGTGGCTGGAGAGCCCACCACTCTCGGGGGTCTGCTGAGTCCTGTACTCCAGGGCTCCTAGAAGCCCATCGGTCAGACTTTCCTGGGTTTCCCATGGTGCAGAGCCTGGGGTTCCTCCAAGGGCACCGGGGATCCATGGAATGGTATAGAGTTGGGGGGCAGCTAATGGAGACCCATGGCTGCCCTGAGGGATGCGAGACTGCCGTGGCCTGTCTGTGGACCTGTGGTGTGGGGCTCCAAGGGCACCACCATCTCCCTGGGACCTCATGGATCCCGACTGGCTCTGCAACGTGGGGTGGCAGCTGGAGCCTGAAGGAACCTGGCGTGGTCCTCAGCGCTGGGCCCCCTATACTGAAGTGTTGCTGAGACCACACCACAAAACAGTAAACCTGGGAATGCAGGGTCCCCACCCCTCAGAACACAGAGGCCTCACTCAGCTCACCTATCCAGTGGGCAAAAGGTCCCAGCACCAGGGGCTGGGCTGGCAAGTCCAACTCATGCCACCTCTGGAGGGCTTGGCTGGTCGTCGGCACAGGCAGCCCCGGGGATGTGAAGTGACACCCCAATACTCATGGAGTGCTACAGCCAGGTGCCACTCAGGCTGGCTGAGCCTTCACCCCCATGCTCCCCAAAATTGGGGGTGAGCAGGTGTCAGCACAAAAAGCCAAGGGCACACATCTAGTGTGCCCCAACTGCTGTGCTGAGGTCTCAGGGTGGCAGGTGCCTTTGCTCATGGCGACCCGGCTGAAAGCTGTACTTGGCCGTGCTTGGTGGTGTCGGGTTAGGAGACATTCAGCAGGCACACAGGAGGCTCTAGCCTGCGCCCGGCAGGGGCAGTGAGCTCCCTGCAAGCAGCTTCCCCAGGAATCTGAAACGGGGCCAGTTAATGAAATCTCAGAGGGCTGGTGGGAGGGCAACAAATGAGGAAGAGGCCTGGCCTGGCAGGTATGGCTTTTTTTTTTTTTTTCCTTTGAGATGGAATCTTGCTCTATCACCCAGGCTGGAGTGCAGTGTGTGATCTGGGCTCACCACAACCTCTGCCTCCCAGGTTTAAATGATTCTTCTGCCTCAGCCTCTCGAGTAACTGTGATTACAGGTGCCCGCTACCATGCTCAATTAATTTTTAGTAGAGACAAGGTTTCACTATGTTGAAAATATAGTGTTGGCCAGGCTGGTCCCAAACTCCTGACCTCAAGTGATCCATCCACCTTGGCCTCCCAAAGTGTTGAGATTACAGGTGAGAGCCACCGTGCCCGGCCAGGTATGGCTCTTGACATAAGGTCACAATCCCCACCTTTATACGTCCTGTACCCTGCAGGTCACCCTCCCGGACCCAGGAGAGCCACCTCATCCCCGCCTGAAGCTGCTCTCCAAGGCGCCAGAGGAAGGAAGGCACGAGGAGGAGGGCAGTGCTGAGTTTAAGTTAAACACCCATATGAATTTATTAAATCCAGACTGTGTTAAAGGGCGGCGGTCTAGGAGGGGGAGTGTGGTAGGGGGACGAGGGACAAGATGATGAATGGCCGTGGGCATCCCGTAGGGGGGCCCGGCCCCGCCCCCGCCCAACCCACCCCCTCGGCAACGCCGCGTCGGCTTCACCATGATTCCCAGTGGTGCTGGGCTGGTAGGGCGAGATGGCTGGAAACACAGAGGGACAGAGGGACAGACAGCGCCTCCACACACAAACCCTGGCCTGCCCTGGCCCCTATGTCACACGCTGGGCCCTGGCCTGGGGCGGGCCTCCCGCCACCCCGGCCTGATCTGTCCAGGGAAAGGGCGACAGGGAGGGGAGGGGCCGGGGCGCAGGGGCAGTAGTCGCCAGGAGCCGGAGCAGGCAAGGACCAGTCCCGACTAATCCTTTTTCTTGTCCTCTGCTGGCTTTGGAGGGGCTTCCTGGGGCTCGGTGGCAGAGCTGGCCCCCTGGGTGGGCTTGGTGGGCAGGGACGTGGAGGCCTCCTCCCTGGTGGCGGTGGTCGTGGTGGGTGCAGGTGTGGGCGTGAGGGCCCCTGCTGCTGTGGGAACCTCGGCCACGGGGGCGGCAGCTGTGGGGTCTTCTCCACTCATGCCAAACTCGTTGACCCTGGTGGGGTCGACGCGGTAGATCCACCGTTGGTAGAGGTAGATGAAGAAAACCACATCTGGAGAGGGGTGGGAGGCAGTGTGAGGTCGGGCTGGCCCGTCCACAGCCGGGTGGCCCTGGGTGGAGAGGGCGTGATGCAATGGTGGGGCTGAGCCCCCTCAGACTGAACACCCCATCTGGGGCCTTGGCACCCCCTCAGACCTGGGCCCTGAAGACTGCCTTGGGGCCCTGTTCCGGTGGGAGCCCCGACCTGCCCGCCAGGCCTCACCGTCCCGCAGGCAGCCGATCCGGTACATAACGGGCATCTTGATGACAAAGGCGAACAGGTCATCGATGAATGTGTTGAGGGCCTTGTAGGTGAGCATGCGCCAGGGCAGATGGGCCACGGACTTGAGCTTGTAGTTGATGAAGAGCTGGGGCGTCATGGTGATGAAGCCTGCAGTGAGGGCACCCATGAGCGGAGGAATGGCCTCTCCCACCTCTCCCCTGCACGCTCTGCACCGGCCATACCAGCCCCCTCACCACTTCCTACACCTGGGCACACTCTACCAGCGGCCTCTGCACTGGTGGGGCCTTCTGTCACATCCACACAGCTCCCTCCCTGGATATCTGAGGCCTGGGTTTAAATGTCCTGTCCTCAGAGGGGCCCCCCGACTCCTATTAATGTGCATCCCCCCACCACTCTGCCCTTCACAGTACTCGTTACTGGCTGTGATTCACCCGGTCTTTTGTTTTTTGAGACAGGGTCTCACTCTGTCACCCAGGCAGGAGTGCAATGGCATAATCATGGCTCACTGCAGCTTCAACCTCCTGGACTCAAGGGATCCTCCCACCTCAGCCTCCCAGGTAGCTGGGACTACAGGCACGCACTACCACTCCCCAATAATTTTTGTGTTTTTTGTAAAGATTGGATCTTGCCACATTGCCCAGACTGGTCACTAATTCCTGGGCTCAAGTGATCCTCCTGCCTCAGCCTCCCAAAGCGTTGGGATAACAGGCGTGAGCCACCGCACCTGGCCCTACTTGTTTACTTGTTCCCAAGACATAAAGGCCCCCTGAAAATGGGGACTGAAGTGCACTGTTCATGTCCTCCCCAAAGCCCTCTCTGACCCCAGATGGAGCCATGTGTGCCCTTGGGCCTCCCTACATCCCGGCTCTGCCCACCCTGGGTTGTCCCTGCCTGGGGATGGGTCTGTCTCCCACGCTGGGCTGTGAGCCCTGCCTAGCATGGGGCCTGCTCTCTCCGGGGGCAGCTGGGCCGCTCACCGAAGGTCAGCAGGAAGCCATAGAGCATGCTGAGCACCCAGGAGTACCAGCCCTTGTGCTCCAGGTATAGAAGACTGTAGACGGCATAGCAGCCCAGGAGTGGGAAGAGGATCCAGGACAGGTACCGGAACGCCATCTGTGAGGCCAACAGGGTGGGGCTGTGAGCCAGCTCCTCGGCCCTGCCTGGCAGCCCTGCTCCCCACCCTCAGCCACCACACCTGGTCTGGCAGGACGGGCAGGGGGAATTTCCAGGTAGCCCTGGGGACTCTGGACTCGACCAGGAAGCAGTTATGACAGGTGGGGGACACAGAGGATGTGATACAGGCCATAAAGCGTGGGTCCAGCAAGCAGATGGTCGGCCCCGGGTCCCTCAGGGGTACGTGGGTGCTTGGAGACCACCCCCAGGGGCCCAGTGTGTGGGACACTCACATCGTCATACACTTTGGTCGAGGACTCGATATACGTGGACTTGTCCTTGAAGGATAGGCGGGGGAAGATTCCTGCCACCCTGTGCTCCCGGTCCAGCTGTGGATGAGGTGGGCGCCATGGTCAGTTGCCATGCTGGCTCTTGCCCCACAAGCCAGAACCAGCCCCTGTCCTTCCCCACCGTTCCCAGTTCCCCTGCCCCATGTGTGACCCGAAAAATCCCCTGGTGAGAAAATCCCCTTGGTCCTGGGAGCGAGGCACTTGCTGGGAATCCCCCGGGGGCCAGCTCCAGGGTCCAGCTGGGCCACACTACCCCTCACAGCCCTTGCAGCTCCCGAGACAGCATGGCGCCCCGGCCTTACCCGGACGTCCATGACCTTGGTGATCTTCCAGAGGTCGATGAGGACCCCAATGAAGACGCTGACCTGGACCACGAAGTTGGTCTCATTGTCCAGGATGTAGAGAAGGACCACGAATGACTGAAAAACGCCGAAGAAGACGGAGCGCACAGACAGGCCCTCCAGGGACTGCCGGCTGTTCCAGAACTGGATATCTGTGCGCAGGGGGTAGGGGGAACCAGGAGGCTGAGGAGGTACTAAGACCCTCCTGCAGCTCCCTCAGGCCGCCTTGGCCTACATCCTCACACCCTGGGGTGGCGCTGGGTGCCTCAGGAGAGGTGCCGAATGAGAGCCCTCTCTCCCAGGAAGGCTCTCTCATTCATCAGGTGGCCCCCAGAGCACCAGACAGGCAGCACCCCTGGAGCCCTCCCATAGGATGTCAGCATCCAGCACCCCAGGGTGCAGTCCCTTGACTGATGGTGACAGTGACTGGTGCCATGGACGGGGCTCACCATGTGCCAGGTACTAAAGGCTGGTCAGGAAGCTGCTTCCCTGAGGCCGAACAGCCTGGCGCGGCAGAATCTGGAGGGACGCGGGGTCTGGGCAGCACCGTGGTGCCTGCCCACCCCCCCGGGAAGGAAGATCTGTGGCATGCACTTCAAGACCACCTCCTCCAGGCCCCCGCCCTGACACCATGAAGAAACTGGCTCACAGACATCCTCAGGAAACAAGACAAGGGCCCTGGGCTCCAGTCTGGAGCTCCTTCCAGTGCTCTGCCTGGATGCTGCCAAGGATCCATGTCAGTGTACTCCTAACTCAGAGCCCCGGTCTCACCATGGACATCCCTCTCTGACCCTGCCCGATTGAGCGTCTAACCGCAGCCACAGGAGGCTGAGCCACCACATCTGTAGCAGAGTGGTGGAGCCAGGTCTGCAGTCATGCAGGGTCAGGGCCAGCTCTGCACTCAGGGAGTGAGGACTGTGGGAGCTCTGCACCCCACCCCATCTCAGAGCTCTGCCATACTCCACAGGCTCACCCCACCCACCCCTGCCCATCAGACTGACCCTCACCCCAACTGAGAAGAATGGGTCTGGAGACAAGGTTCTGGCAGGGGGGCCCAGGTGGGCCCAAGCCCCTCCTTAGACCAGGGAGGCCACACAGCACTGGTGCCAAGTGAGGCCCACACCTCTGCTGCATGACACTGGGTGAGGACACAGCCTTCTTGTGCCTCATTTCTCACTGGACCCTAGCCAAGCCAGCTCCCGGGCAAAAGGGTCCTGTCTCCTAGCGACAGCTGGCAGATGGCCAGCTGGGGTCGGCACCAGCTCCTGTGCCCGTATGACACTGCATTCTTCCAGATGGTAGCTCTCAATAATGGCAAGAGCATCCCTTTTTTTGGAACAGGGTCTCACTCTGTTACCTAGGCTGGAGTTCAGCGGTGTGATCATGGCTCACGGCAGCCTTGATCTTTCAGGCCCAAGCCTCCCGAGTAGCTGAGACCACAGGCACGTACTGCCATGCCCAGCTAATTCTAAAAAAAATTTGTGTAAAGGCCGGGTGCGGTGGCTCACGCTTTTAATCCCAGCACTTTGGGAGGCCGAGGCTGGCAGATCACGAGGTCAGGAGATCGAGACCATCCTGGCTAACACGGTGAAACCTTGTCTACTAAAAACACAAAAAATGCCGTAATCCCAGCACTTTGGGAGGCCGAGACGGGCGGATCACGAGGTCAGGAGATCGAGACCATCCTGGCTAACACGGTGAAACCCCGTCTCTACTAAAAAATACAAAAAACTAGCCGGGCGAGGTGGCGGGCGCCTGTAGTCCCAGCTACTCGGGAGGCTGAGGCAGGAGAATGGTCTAAACCCGGGAGGCGGAGCTTGCAGTGAGCTGAGATCCGGCCACTGCACCCCAGCCTGGGCGACAGAGCAAGACTCTGTCTCAAAAAAAAAAAAAAAAAAAAAAAAAACACAAAAAATTAGCTGGGCGTGGTGGCGGGCGCCTGTAGTCCCAGCTACTCGGGAGGCTGAGGCAGGAGAATGGCGTGAACCCAGGAGGTGGAGCTGGCAGTGAGCTGAGATCGTGCCACTGCACTCTAGCCTGGGTGGCAGAGCAAGACTCCACTTCAAAAAAAAAAAAAAAATTGTGTAGAAATGAATCTCACTTTGTTGCCCAGGCTAGTCTCAAACTCCTGGGCTCAGGTGATCCTCCCACCTTGGCCTCCCAAAGTGCTGGGATTACAGGCGAGAGCCACCGCCAGGCTGGCAATAGCGTCTTAATACCAGGAATACTACTAGTCATTCCTCCTGCTGCCTCCGGCAGCTATAGGGCAGCAGGCTGCCTCCTTTAGACGGGGGTACTCTGGGCAAGGAAGAAGTGGCCTGCAGGGCCTAGAAGATGAGAGTTGGGGCTAGCACTATCTACCCCTTAGGAACTGTGTGACTGGGCAAGTGACATCCCTGAGCCTCTGGTTCCCATACGGCTCAAGGAGTTACCTGGGGAGGGTACCCAGGACAGTGCCTGGCATGTGGCTGCTTCTCCTCAAACGCTGGCCATCAGCATGGTCAGCCTTAGAACCTAGGGACCTTCGGGGGACAGTGCTCCTCCTTCCCATTCGGGCAGGCCCCATCCACTCAGTCCTAAGCGGCCTCCCGCAACAGGCAGCCTGCCGGGCAGGGTGGCGGGAGCAGCTCCGGGGCTTCCCTGCTCTTGGCTCTGGAGTTCCCCAGCCCTGCTTCCTGGCAGTACTGGCCTGGCCTCTGCCCCAGTAGCGGGCCAGCCCCTCCCTTAGCTCCACACCCGGTGGGTGGGAATTTCTGGGTTGGGAGTTTTGGGGCCACTGCCCCTCCCCAGCTCACCAGGCCTCTGGAGAGTGGAGCTGAGAGACCCCAGGCAGGGGGAGGATACGTGGGGATGGAGGGGAGGACGAAGGGGGCAGGCCCTGTCCCCAGCCCTGCACAGCCTCTCATTAGCCCTGGGGTCCCATTCCTACCATTCTTGAAGGCCAGGAACTCGAAGACACTGTGGACGATAGACACGATGATGGTGAGCGCCAGCAGGTAGGGGTTGGTCTCCAGCAGGGCCACCTGCAGGGGACACTTGTGAGCACAGCCCGCCCCCGCCCAGGAGCAACTTCACTAGCTTTTGTCCCCTAAGACCTGTCCCTGGGGCCACCTGTAGAGGCAGGGTGAGGGTGGGCCAGCCGGGAGGAGACTGGGTCAGAGATGGGCAGATGGGGACAGAGAGGAAGGTGACTCACGGAGACAGAAAAGACGGTGAGATGGCACTAGGGGAAGAGGCAGAGGCCGAGGGAGTGCGTGAAGGGACACTGGGAGCCAAGAGCAGAGACCCAACAGTGACGACAGCCCAGGTGGCAAAGCCGAGCCTCACACCACAGAAACGGGCTGACATTTCAGGACCCAGTGAGATGGTAGAGACACGGAGTCAGAGTCCAGGGCCAGGGAGACAAAGTCTGGGACAGAAGGAGTAAGGGACAGGTCTGGACCAAAAGGGCCCGGCCAAGCCAACAGAACAGCCTGGGGAGAGGACCCCCAGTCATCTAGGCCTGGAGGGCTGGGTGCCCACTTCCTTTCACTGCGGAGAAGGGACCTGGGAGGTTGTGAAACTGTGGGCAGAGGAGCACCAGGCGGGAGGTCCCACAGCCCAGGCCTGGCGCACTTCCTCTTGGCCTCCTGCGCCCAGGAAGGCACTGGGAAGTCCCGCCCGCCCCGGCCGCACTCACCTTCACCGAGTCCTGCTCCTCATCTGACTGCTCGTACAACTCGTCGCCCAGGAAGTTCCAGGGCGACTTGGTGCTCTGGGCAGCATAGAGCTGCCAGCGCCAAAGCGAGAGCGGGCAGAAGGAGACACGGAGCGGCAGGCTGGCCAGGCTCTCGTTGATGGGGTAGTAGTCCTTCTGCAGGTTCCAGTAGTCATTGAAGTAGATAATGGGGTAGTAGTCACCGCTCACGGCGTCGAACTTCACATCTGCAGCACATGGGGCAGGGGACACCGTTTGGCCCAGACAGGAGGCCAGGGTACCCACAGGCTTCAGATGTCTGCAGGGACCCAACAGGGCCCCTCTACAGAGACTGGAGGACAGGGGACATTTCTAGGCCACGCCATGAGGAGCTAAAGGGCCCCTTGACCTCAGCAGAGGGAACCAGATGCAAAGAGCAGGCAGGTCCCCGCTTAAGGGGGCAGCTGTGGCTCAGCTCCAGCCCACGGCTGCCCCATGGGTGACCATGTAACCCAGTTTTATAAAAGCCAGAAAATATGGCTTTTAAGTGATACTGCCTCAATTTCAAAAGTTGGCAAGTGATAGACATTTTTTGAAAACAGTTTGTGGGCTCGATGGGACTTGACTGTGGACCGATGCTGGCATATGGGAGTCAGTCCTGGTGACCCCAGGGGTGGGGGTGTGGGAGAGGGAGAGGACATGGGAAGGGGATAGGACAGGGTGGGGAGCTTGGGAGAGTAGAGCCCTAGAAAGCTCTCTCAGGTGGATGGGGCCAGGAGAAGACAAAGAGATGGGCCCCGAGCACCCTCCCAGAGGCCTCTGCAAGCAGCTGGCAGGGCTGGGGAGCTTACATTGATCCAGGGGAGGGGGCACACTGCCCTTCACCCACGGCGTGTGGTCGTCCACGATGTTGATGGTGATGTTGGGGTGCCAATGGGAGATCACCTCCACGGGCCCATAGTCCTCAGCCCTCTGAGGCAACATGTGGGGAAAGTCCTCAGAGGCAGGTGGAGGTGCCCAGGGACCATCAGCCTCTGCACACTTCCTCCCAAGGGTTCCCATGAAAATCTTAATCTTTGCTTTCTAGTTTTTGAGATGGGGTCTTGCCATGCTGCCCAAGCTGGTCTTGAATTCCTGGGCTCAAGCACGATCCTCCCACCTCAGCCTCCCAAAGTGCTGAGATTAGAGGCGTGAGCCACCATGGACAGCTTCTTTTTTCTTTCTTTCTTTTCTCTCTCTTTTTTGGGAGAGATGGGGTCTCACTATGCTGCCTGGGCTGATCTTGAACTCCCGGGCTCAAGTGATCCTTCTGCTTCAGCCTTCCAAAGCGCTGGGATTACAGGCATGAGCCACCTCCCCTGACAACCTTGGCAGCAGAGTATCAGCCACCACAGCAAGTGCTGGCAGAGGGCTCTCCTCCCTCGGCTTAGAGATTACGCTACCCAGGACCCTTCGGGCCACCAACAGGATCCTTCCACCCCACATGCAGAAAACCGAGGCCTGCAGAGGTAGGGGCAGGGCTGGCATCCTAGGCCAGGCTGCGAAGCCCAGCCTCATGACAGCAGGCTCCACACACTCTTGCACGGTGGCCTCACCTCCATGAGGAGGGACCACCCCTCCCACACAGGACCACCCGCGGAGAGGGGAAATCTCTTGGTGCCCACTGCAGGTTAACCACAGATTAACTGCCTGGCTCCCCAGCCCACCAGGAGTGACAGCAACTATTAATCCTGCAGTTCCTACTAAAGTCATATTCTCATGTGCCTGCTTCATGCTGGGCTGAGCTTGGGCTCTGGGGCCTGACTGTGTGGGTGAGAGTCCCTGGCCTGCCACTTCCTGGCTGTAAGATTCAACAAGTGTCCTCATGTGAGAATGGGACTGTGATGCAGCCCCCTCCCAGGCTGGCGAGAGGCCCGGGTAACCCTGCCTGGGATCCCCCCTACTTCCTGAGAGGCAGCTGCCTCCTGACCCCATTTCCCAGAGGAGGAGCCCAGTGCTCAGGGAGGGGAGGTGGCGTGACCGAGCCGGCATGGTGGCTCAGTGGTGGTGACAGATGACAGCCCCAGTGGTCTGGTATGAGCTGTGAATGGCCTGGCTTGGTCCCCATAGGCCCTGACAACCCTGCCCGTTTACCTTGATCATTTCTGGGTCCGCTTCTGTCTCTCCTGTCAGCAGGTTCTTGGTTTTCTGAAATCGCCTGCGCTTGTATTTGTTGATCACTGTGGTTGGGAGGTGGGGAAAGGAGGGGACATGAGACCTGCCGGGACCTGCAGCCTCCAGAGCCCGGACCCCTGCCCACCAGCAACGGCTCACAGTCTCCTGGCATCCACCTAGCACTCACCTGCTGAGATCAGTGTGACCTGGAATGCCAGAACTGCCTCCCCAAATCTCAACCAATCACAGTTCCTCATGATCATGGGGACACTACCATCACCAAATGCCCCAGGCAGAAACCCCAGCTCAGCAGGGCACTGTAATCCTGGCACTTTGGGAGGCCGGGGAAGGCGGATCACCTGAGGTCAGGAGTTTGCGACCAGCCTGGCCAACATGGTGAAATCCCCGTCTCTAATAAAAATACAAAAATCAGCCAGGTGTGGTGGCAGGTGCCTGTAATCCCAACTACTCGGGAGGCTGAGGCAGGAGAATCGCTTGAACAAGGGAGGTGGAGGTTACAGTAAGCTGAGATCGCACTGTTGCACTTCAGCCTCGGCAACAAGAGCAAAACTCCGTCTCAAAAAAAAAAAGAAAAGAAAAAAGAAAAAAACAAATAAATAAATAAAATCAAGTGACTAATCATGGCATCCTGCAGCTTTGGAACCCCAGACACTCACCATAGCCCCGGTGACCTCTCAACCCTCAACACCTTCCACTTCTCCTCAAATATGCCAACCCGGGGCCTCCGGGTGTGCTGCCCTGTGTCCCAGGAACGCATGCCCCGACACAATCTTCGTGGCCTGGCTCCTCCGTGGCGTTCAAGTGCCTGGCAGAATATCCTTCTTCCACAGGGCTTCCCTGGCCACCCCACTGAATGAGGTTATGCAGTCATTCTCCTGCCAGCTTGTTTCCTTCACAACATTTCACCACTATCCAAAACTTAGCCGGTGGTTTACCTGCCTGCTGTCTATCTCTGCAACCAGTGTGCAAACCCCGTGCGGAAATGTGGGTAGGGGCAGGGCCTGTTTGAACACACATGGAGCGCCTGCACAGGCTCAGCGATGACCAGTTGAATACATGACTATAAAAAGGCAGCAGATAGCTTCAGAGAAGGCCTGAAGCCACCAACATGAGAAACCAAGATGAGAAACACTTCGGGGTTGTGAATCCCCAGCCAGGAGTTGGCCTCACTTCCTCTCGAAGAGGCCAGGTTGGCCACAGGCTCCCTGCCACGTTGTCCCAAACGCTGCCGGGGAGGAAGGGGCTTGTGCGTGCCCACGCTGCATCCCCCAACCTCTGCCCTAGCCTGGGGATGTTTCTGTTTTTTTCTGGAGACAGAGTCTCGCTCTGTCACCCAGGCTGGAGTGCAGTGGCACAATCTTGGCTCACTGCAAGCTCCGCCTCCAGGTTCAAGCGATTCTCCTGCCTCAGCCTCCCAAGAAGCTGGAACTACAGGCGCCTGCCACCACGCTCCGCTAATTTTTTGTATTTTTAGTAGAGACAGGGTTTCAGCGTGTTAGCCAGGATGGGCTCAATCTCCTGACCTCATGATCCGCCCGCCTCGGCCTCCCAAAGTGCTGGGATTACAGGTGTGAGTCACCGTGCCCAGCCCAAAAAGAAGCTAAGCATTTCTTTTTCTTTTTTTTTTGAGACAGAGTCTTGCTGTCATCCAAGCTGTAGTGCAGTGGTGTGATCTCGGCTCACTGCAACCTCTGACTCCCAGGTTCCAGCTATTCTCCCACCTCAGCCTCCTGGGTAGTTGGGACTATAGGCGTGTGCCACCATGCCCGGCTAATTTTGTATTTTCAGTAGAGACGGGGTGTCACCATGTTGCCCAGGCTGGTCTCAATCTCCTGGCCTCGTGATCTGCCCACCTCAGTCTCCCAAAGTGCTGGGATGACAGGCGTGAGCCACCGCGCCCGGGGACTTTTCAGCTCTTCCTTATGCTGGGAAGGATAACTCAGTCTGCTCTCCCTCAACTCTCCATCCTGCCCCCTGGGGCCAGGGAAAGACAGGGAAAGGGGAAGGAGACCTGGCCAACAGCGGGGGCTTGGAGGCAATCTTGCCTCTGAATCCTACAATCTAAGGGACACTGGTGAGTGACGTCACTTCCCTAAAGAAAAAAAGCCTCGCTTCTTCTTGGCCCAGGGCCTGCTGCTTATTAGCACAAACGTCATCCTTTTTTTTTTTTTTGAGATGGAGTCTCACTCTGTTGCTCAGGCTGGAGAGCAGTGGCGCGATTTCAGTTCACTGTAAACTCCACCTCCGAAGTTCAAGCAATTCTCCTGCCTCAGCCTCCCGAGTAGCTGGGATTACAGGCATCCACCACCACGACCAGCAATTTTTGTATTTTTATTAGAGACAGGGTTTCACCATGTTGGCCAGGCTGGTCTCAAATTCTAACCTCAAGTGATCCACCTGCCTCGGCCTCCCAAATTGCTGGGACTACAGGCTTGAACCACCACCCTGGCCAATCCTCATCATTTCTATGATTATTAAATCATTGGGGTGGCCGGGCGCGGTGGCTCACGCCTGTAATCCCAGCACTTTGGGAGGCCGCGATGGGCGGATCACGAGGTCAGGAGATCAAGACCATCTGGGGAACATGGTGAAACCCTGTCTCTACTGAAAAATACAAAAAACTAGCCGGGCGAGGTGGCGGGCGCCTGTAGTCCCAGCTACTCGGGAGGCTGAGGCAGGAGAATGGTGTGAACCCGGGAAGCGGAGCTTGCAGTGAGCTAAGATCCAGCCACTGCCGGGCGCGGTGGCTCACGCCTGTAATCCCAGCACTTTGGGAGGCCGAGGCGGGCGGATCACAAGGTCAGGAGATCGAGACCACGGTGAAACCCCGTCTCTACTAAAAATACAAAAAATTAGCCAGGCGCGGTGGCGGGCGCCTGTAGTCCCAGCTACTCAGGAGGCTGAGGCAGGAGAATGGCGTAAACCCAGGAGGCGGAGCTTGCAGTGAGCCGAGATCGCGCCACTGCACTCCAGCCTGGGCGACAGAGCAAGACTCCGTCTCAAAAAAAAAAAAAAAAAAAAAAAAAAGAAAAGATCCAGCCACTGCATTCCAGCCTGGGCGACAGAGTGAGACGCCGTCTCAAAAAAAAAAAAAAAAAACAAACAAATAAATAATTGGGGATCTTCCTCCTGTGTCCAGGGGGAGAAGCCAACATTCAAGGGCTGACTTGGAGAAAATTCCAAGGGGACATGCCCCAATCCTGTCCACACCTGACAGAGACTGTCCAGAAAAGGGAGGGCCCCAGAGGGCAGTGCTGGCTGGTGGAGGGGGAGGCACAGGGGAGAGAGGCTTTGGCTCAGGCAGAGAACACATACTGCAGCTTAGAGGCATCCAGACCAGAGGGACCTGGCTCCCGTGGGGAGGAAAAAGCCCCCCTTTCTTGGAGGGAAATCTTCTAGAGCTGCATCATCCAGTATGGGGGTTGCTGGCCACATGCAGCTACTGGGCACTGCAAATATGTCTGGTCCAAACCAAAAAGTGCTGTAATATAAAACACACACTAGACCCCCTCTTTTTTTTTTTTTTTTTTTAAAGACATAGTCTTGCTCTGTCACCCAGACTGGAGTGCAGTGGCACGATTTCAGCTCGCTGCAACCTCTGCCTTCTGGGTTCAAGTGATTCTCCTGCCTCAGCCTCCCAAGTAGATGGAACTACAAGTGTTAGCCACCATGCCCGCCTAATTTTTGTATTTTTAGTATCTCTGGGGTTTCATTATGTTGGCCAGGCTGGTCTCAAACTCCTGGCCTCAAGGGATCCACCTGCCTCAACCTCCTAAAGTGCTGGGACTACAGACGTGAGCCACCATGCCCAGCCACACACACTAGATTCTGAAAACTGGCGCAAGGGGGGAAAAATGTAAAATATCTCACTTTTTTTTTTTTTTTTTGAGACGGAGTCTCGCTCTGCTGCCCAGGCTGGGGTGCAGTGGCCGGATCTCAGCTCACTGCAAGCTCCGCCTCCCAGGTTTACGCCATTCTCCTGCCTCAGCCTCCCGAGTAGCTGGGACTACAGGCGCCCGCCACCTCACCCGGCTACTTTTTTGTATTTTTTAGTAGAGACGGGGTTTCACCGTGTTAGCCAGGATGGTCTCGATCTCCTGACCTCGTGATCCGCCCGTCTCGGCCTCCCAAAGTGCTGGGATTACAGGCTTGAGCCACCGCGCCCGGCATATCTCACTTTTTATACTGATTATACGTTGAAATGAGAATACACTGAGCTCAATTAAACTATTACTATTAATCTCGTGGTTTCTCTTTACCTTTTTATTTGTGAGACAGGGTCTCCCTTTGTTACCCAGGCTAGAGTGTAGGGGTATGATCACTGCAGCCTCAACCTCCTGGGCTTGGGTGATCCTCCCACCTCAGGCTCCCAAGTAGCTGGGATTACAGGCATCCCCCACCATGCCTGGCTAATTTTTGTATTTTTATTAGGGGGGTTTTGCCATGTTGCCCAGGCTGGTCTCGAACTCCTAGGCTCAAGCGATCCTCTAGCCTCGGCTTCCCAAAGTGCTGGGATTACAGGTGTGAGCCAACACGGCCCTGGCCTTACCTTTTTATTATTTTATTTATGTTTCTTTTTGAGACAGGGTCTTGCTTTGTTGCTCAGGCTGAAGTGCAGTGGCCTGATCACAGCTCCCTGCAGCCTTGACCTCCTGGGCTCAAATGATCCTCCTACCTAAGCCTCCTGAGTTGGAGGACACTACAGGTGCACACCACCATATCTGGCTAATTTTAAAAAATTTTTTTGGCTCACGCCTGTAATCCAAACACTTTGGGAGGCCAAAGCGGGTGGGTCACCTCAGGTTGGGAGTTCAAGACCAGCCTGACCAACATGGAGAAACCCCCTCTCTACTATAAATACAAAATTAGCTGGGCGTGGTGGCACATGCCTGTAACCCCAGCTACTCGGGAGGCTGAGGCAGAATTGCTTGAACCTGGGAGATGGAGGCTGCAGCGAGCCAAGATCGTGCCATTGCACTCCAGCCTGGGCAACAAGAGTGAAACTCTGTCTCAAAAGAAAATCAGGCCAGGCGCGGTGGCTCACGCCTGTAATCTCAGCACTGTGGGAGGCCGAGATGGGTGGATCACGAGGTCAGGAGATCGAGACCATCCTGGCTAACACTGTGAAACCCTGTCTCTACTAAAAATACAAAAATTAGCCGAGCGTGGTAGCAGGCGCCTGTAGTCCCAGCTACACGGGAGGCTGAGGCAAGAGAATGTTGTGAACCCAGGAGGCGGAGATTGCAGTGAGTGGAGATCACGCCACTGCACTCCAGCCTAGGCAACAGAGCGAGATTCCATCTCAAAAAAATAAATAAAAAATAAAACAGGGGGTCCAGTGTGTGTTTTATATCACAGCACTTCTTGGTTTGAACCAGCCATATCTGCAGTGCACTCCAGCCTGGGCAACAGAGCGAGACTCCGTCTCAAAAAAAAAAAAAAAAAATCAAATAGGCCGGGCGCGGTGGCTCATGCCTGTAATCCCAGTACTTTGGGAGGCCAAGGCGGGCAAATCATGAGGTCAGGAGATCAAGACCATCCTGGCTAACACGGTGAAACCCAGTCTCTACTAAAAATACAAAAAAATTAGCCAGGCATGGTGGCAGGCGCCTGTAGTCCCAGCTACTCAGGAGGCTGAGGCAGGAGAATGGGGTGAACCCGGGAGGCAGTGGTTGCAATGAGCCAAGATCCCGCCATGCATTCCAGCCTGAGCAACAGAGCGAGACTCCATCTCCAAAAAAATAAAAATAAATAATAAAATAAATAAAATTTAAAAATAAAAAATAAAATTTCTTTTTGTAGAGATGAGGTCTCCCTATGTTGCCAGGGCTGGCCTTGAACTCCTGGGCTCAAGTGATCCTCTCACTTTGGCCCCCCAAAGTACTGGGATTGCAGGCATGAGCCACTGTGCCTGGCCTGTCTTTACCTTTTTACTCTTCAGTCTTTTTCTATTGGAAATATTTTAATGCCTTCTCTGGCTCACATCCTATCTCCATGAGATGGAGCTGCTCTAGAATACTGATTACTGGCCTTTTGGGAAGAAAAGGGGCTTTTCTTTTCTTTTTTATTTTGAGATGGAGTCTTGCTCTGTCACCCAGGCTGGAGTGCAGTGGCGCAATCTCAGCTCACTGCAATCTCTGCCTCCGGGGTCCAAGCGATTCTCCCACCTCAGCCTCCCGAGTAGCTGGGATTACAGACATGTGCTACCATGCCCAACTAAGTTTTGTATTTTTAGTAGAGACAGGGTTTCACCATGTTGGTCAGGCTGTTCTTGAACTCCTGACCTTAAGAGACCTGCCTGCCTTGGCCTCCCAAAGTGCTGGGTTTCCAGGTGTGAGCCACCACAGCCAGCCCAAAGGGGGCTTTTCTGAACTCACACTCTCCTTCACCCTAGAGTTGGTGGGTGGCTCACTCCAAGTCCTTCTGTGTCCCTGCTCTGAGGATCCCAGCTCCAAGGCTGGGGAGGGAGGCCTGCATGATTCTAGTATGCTTTACAGGTTCACTGTCTGCAGATTCTATTTTACAGACCAGACTGACTGTGAATAAACCTCACCACACAGTGACATGGATCACACATTCACTAAAGACAAAACCACAGAAAATACTGGTATCGATTTAGGTTAACGGAATGATTAGGTGATCGTCAAATGGGGGTACAAGAATACGATGAAGAGTTAACCACCTGGGTCACCTTCAGAGTGACCTCTGAAGCACGGGGCATTTTAACCCAGACCCCTGATGTATCCCTCTCTGCAGGGAAACATCTGTGAGACCAACCCTGTAGGTCACACCCTTCAAGCCACTTCTGCCCGGTTCTCCAAAGATCTCACTACATCTCAGCCGGGTGGGACACACCAACGCAGCATTTTCTGCAGACACACTCACTCAGAATGGCGCTCAACTAACTCCAGAAGACCTTTCCAAGTCATTTCTGGGGACCCACATAGAGTCATCTTTTCATTCCATCCAGTATAGGTGATAAAAAAATTATCATCTTTTAGGATATTTTTATACTAAAAGAAGTAGGTAAGACCTAACTCATACAAATAGAATTCCGTCTGTTGCTGCGCCACCCAAAACCAGCCAGATGGATCTTAACCAAATCCACAGGGAATGTCTGGAATAGTCCTCAATAAAATGAAAGCTAGGTGGAGTACACAGAACTCCCGTTAGGAGAATGGGGGGCTGAGGAAGCCATTCTCCAGATCTGTTCAAACAGGTACAGTGAGAGATTTCTAAGGCTGCCCATCAGGAGACAGAGGACTCAAGGAAAAAGGTCACGCAGAACCAGGAAAGGCTGGGTGTGGTGGCTCACACCTGTAATCCCAACACTTTGGGAGGCCGAGGTGGACGGATCACTTGAAGTCAGGAGTTTGAGGCCAGACTGGCCAACACGGTGAGACTCCGTCTCTACTAAAAATACAAAAACTAGCCGGGTGTAGTGGCGTGTGCCTGCAGTCCCAGCTATTTGGGAGGCTAAGGTGGGAGAATCACTTGAACTCGGGAGGTGTAAACTGTGGTGAGCTGAGATAGTCCATTGCACTCCAGCCTGGGTGACAGAGTGAGATCTTGTCTTTAAAAAAAAAAAAAAAGGGTCAGACAAGCAGAAAGATGACAATAATTATTGTCCCGAAAACAAGAGGATGGACAATGCTATGGTTTGAATATTTGTCCTGGCCAAAAGTCATGCTGATTCTCTCACTCCAGTCTCCCAAGTAGCTGGGACTACTGACGTACTCTAGTACTCCCCACTCCCACTGAAATTTAACCCCCAGTGTGCCAGTACTGAGAGATGGGGCTTTTAAGAGGTGACTGGGTCATGAGGGCCCTCCCCTCAGGAACTGATTAACCCATTCATGGATTAGTGGATTAATGGATTAATGAGTTATCATGGGAGTAGAAGTGGTAGTCTTATTTTTTATTACTATTGTTTTTTCAGAGACGTGGACTTGCTCTGTCACCCAGGCTGGAATGCCATAGTGCAATCACAGCTCATTGCATCCTCGACCTCCCACACTCAATCAATCCTCCCCCTCAGCCTCCCATGTAGCTGGAACCACAGGTGCTCACCACCATACCTGGCTATTATTTTTTGTAGTGACGAAGTCTCACCATGTTGCCCACACTGTTCTTTGAATGTTATCTATCTTTTTTTTTTTGAGACGGAGTCTTGCTCTGTCACCAGGCTGGAGTGCAATGGCGCGATATCGGCTCACTGCAATCTCTGCCTCCTGGATTCAAGCAATTCTCCTGCCTCAGCCTCCCAAGCAGCTGAGATTACAGGCGCGTGCTACCACGCCCAGCTAATTTTTGTATTTTTAGTAGAGACGGGGTTTCACCATGTTGGCCAGGATGGTCTCTATCTCTTGACCTCGTGATCTACCCACCTCAGCCTCCCAAAGTGTTGGGATTACAGGCATGAGCCACCACGCCCGGCTATCTTCTTTTTTGTTTATGAGACCGAGTTTCGCTCTTGTTGCCCAGGCTGGAATGCAATAGCGCAATCACAGCTCACCACAACCTCTACCTCCCGGGTTCAAGCAATTCTCCTGCCCCAGTTTCCCGAGTAGCTGGGATTACAGGCATGCACCACCACTCCTGGCTAATTTTGTATTTTTAGTAGAGACCAGGTTCCTCCATGTTGGTCAGGCTGGTCTCGAATCCCTGACCTCAGGTGATCCGCCTGCCTCAGCCTCCCAAAGTGCTGGGATTACACGAGTGAGCCACTGTGCCCGGCCTCTATCTATCTTTTTGAGAGGTTCTCAGTCTGTCACCTAGGCTGGAGTGCAGTGGTGTGATCCTGGCTCACTGCAACCTCCACCTCCTGGGCTCAAGTGATCCTCCCACCTCAGCCTCCTGAACACCTGGGACTACAGGCACAGGCCCAGCTAATTTTTTTATCTTTTGGTAGAGACAGGGTTTCGCCATGTTTCCCAGGCTGGTCTCAAACTCCTGGGCTCAAACAATCCTGCCCACCTCATCTCCCAAAGTGCTAGGATTACAGGCGTGAACCACTGCACCCAGCCCACAAATTATTTTTGAGTGTCTATTTCTATCAGGCCCCTACTGTGCACAAGTCAACCCTGGCCCTTCCCCCTTGGTGAAGGACGTCTCCTCCTCTCCAAGAGTCCCCGTCTCCAGCTGCTTTTTCTGGCCAATTCCTCTCTGGTCCCTGAGCCCTTCCTCCGTAGGTCTCCCTCCTTAGTGTCTATAGGGCTCATTAAGGCTGGGTGGGGCTTGAGCCTGCCCTGCCAATCCCATCCTCTTTGAGTGCAGGCTTCCTGCCTGTCCTCCTGGACCTGGGATTTATTGTCCGCCACACCAGCCTGGGGGCTCCCAGGATGCTGGCCCCCTGGACAGTAGGTCCTAGCTGCAGGGGAGTGACTTACTGCGGGACATGTGGACTGTGGCAAGGCGGCGGTACAGTGCCTTCTGCCGGGGGTCTGGGTGGAAGCCACTCTTGGTGAAGTAAACGTGGATGTAGATGGAGCCGTTCTGCTGGACGCTCTGCAAAAGCGGGAAGGTCAGGTGGGCAGGCTGGGCAACTGGGGTGAAGGAAACGTTAAAGCCCTGCCTGGCACCCGTCCCCAGCAGTTTCCTCCCCGTCAATTCTCTGGCCATTTACTGAGTACTCAGGGTGAGGCATGTAGTTGGGTGGCAGTAAATGGGGGGAAATGCTGGAGTCAGACTCAGACGCCCACTCTACCCGCCATGGCCGTGTGAGCTCAGCTTCTCTCTAAGCCTCAGGGCCCCACCTAGAGGATGCGAGGTCCCCACAGCACTGACCTGAGGGTACTACTGCAGGGACTACCTGGAGCACTGGCACACAGCTCAGTCAACAAGCTCTCGTTAAGCTCACTCAACAGGAAGAAGCAGCTGACCGACATGGAGCTCCTACTACGGGCCAGACCTTGCCCTGGGTACTTCAGACAATAGCTCCCTAATCTAATGAGTTAACACACATGTAACATGTCAACCGTATGCAATGGGTCATGTTACCACCCCATTTTGTAGATGAGGCAAACGGGGCTCATGCCAAGGGGTCATACAGTGTGTGGCAAGTATGCAGATGGAAACCCAGTCTGTGGGCTCCTGGGTGCTACTCCCTGCTACCTCCAGCTGGCCCCTCTCTGTCCAAGTCTTCCTCATTATCTCATCAAGTCTCCTTGCCTCCCAGGGAAGGGGGACTATTCTCACTTGATACAGATGAGGAAACTGAGGCTTCGAGAAGGGAGGCAAGTTGTCCAGGGTCACTGAGTGGAGACAAAGGTGAGCACTGAACCTCTCTGATCTTTGAGCAGAGCTCGGATTCACTTGGTCCCATTGTGTTCTCCTCACTCTCCTGTCTTTTTTAGAGATGGGGTCTTGCTGTGTTGCCCAGGCTGGAGTGCACTGGCTATTTGCAGTTGTGATCGTGGCACACTACAGTTCTACACTCCTGGGCTCTAGCCGTTCTGCCACCTCAGCCTCCTGAGTAGCTGTGCTTACAGGCACGTGCCACTGTGCCCAGCATTCCCGCCTTTTAAGTCCACTCAGACCCCACCTTGAAGCTTCAACTTAGATCCAAGCCCTTGGAAGCAGATCCCCCTGCTGGGCCTGCCAGGCCCTGGTCCTTCCTTGGATCTTGGGGCAAGGCCTGGGGGCTGGGCTTGAGGTCTCTGTGGGAGCCACCTCTCAGTGCAGGTCAGAAAGTCCAGCTGGGTGGGGTGGTTCATGCCTGTAATCCCAGCACTTTGGGAGGCTGAGGTGAGAGGATCACTTGAGCTCAGGAGTTTGAGACCAGCCTGGGCAACATGTTGAGACCCCATCTCTACGAAAAACACAAAAAATTAGCTGGGCATGGTGGTGCATGCCTGTTGTCCTAGCTACTTGGGAGGCTGAGGTGAAAGGATGGCTTGAGCCCATGAGGTTGAGGCTGCAGTGAGCTATTAACTGTGCCACTGCACTCTAGCCTAGGCAACAGAGCAAGACCCCATCTCAAAAAGAAAAGAATGATGGCTGGGCATGGTGTCTCACACCTGTCCCAGCACTTTGGGAGGCTGAGGCAGGCGGATCACTTGAGGTCAGGAGTTCAAGACCAGCCTGGCCAACATAGTGAAACCCTGTCTCTACTAAAAAAATACAAAAATTAGCTGGGTGTGATCATGTGTGCCTATAATCCCAGCTACTCAGGAGGCTGACACGAGAACCACTTGAACCTAGGAGGTGGAAGCTGCAGTGAGCCAAGGTCACGCCACTGCACTCCAGACTGGGTAACAGAGCGAGACGCTGTCTCAAAAAAAAAAAAAAACAAACTGTGTTCACATTCTGCTTCTAGCCACCCAGACAGAAACAGAACAGAAATGTGCCCTCCACCCCAAAGCTGAGAAGGCCTGCTGGGGAGAAAGGAATGAGGGCAGCTGTCTTGGACTCAGCCAAAGAAGGCCCCAAAGAGATGTCCCTTTCACTTGTTCGGTACTTGTTGATTCTGTCCCCAGCCCCACGTTGGGCAGTGCTGGGGATGTGGAAGTGATCTAGGCAGCCCAGCCTTATTATCACAAGGCTCACAGTCCCATGCAGGAGTCCCAGTGAGGCCCCAGAATGGGCTGGGATGGGGAAGTCCAGCAGGTGTGACAACCCAGAGAGGGTGCTTAACCAAGTCTGAGTGCTCTGGGGTCAGGGAGGGCTTCCAGGAGGAGGCAGGATTTGAGCCTAGGGCTGCAAGAGTCCACAGCCATAGAGCCTGAGTCTGAATCTCTCATGCAATGTGGCCTTGGGTAAATGACCTTCCCTCTCTATGTCTCAGTTTCCTCATATGTCAAATGAGAATAGCAGTTCCTGCTTCAGAGGGTTTCTGGTAGGTTTCCATGAGTCAGCCTAGCTTAGTACACTGCACTTAGCTCAATCAACATTAACTAATGTTATTTTGAAATGGGGCTGCCTGATAAACTGGTGATAGGCAAACATCCCCAAGGACAATTACTAATCTTTCACCGGTTTCAAGTCAAGGACTGCACAACCTTAGAGGTAGCCAGCAGGGTCCCAGGCCAATTCCACCCATATCTACCTTTTTCATAGGGGAAAGTGAAGCCCAGAGACCTCAGGGACCAGCCTGTGGTCACAGAGCGTGTGAGCCCAAGGAAGGGCCAAGCCTGGAGCCCAAACTCCACACTGTCTCAGCAAGGAGCGGACTGGAGGAAAGGTCCTTCAGTGCCAGTCAAGCAGCCATGGGGCCAGAAACCAAGAGCTGCCCCCACCTGTGGGATGTCAAGCTCAGCAAAGTGCTCATAGCAGCCGTCTGAGTTCTCGCCGCTAGTCCAGTCGCCATACACAAGATCGTGCTGCTCCCAGAAGAGTGCCGACGTGGCGTTGAAGTCTGTAAAGTGCTCGTGCTCTGAGATGTACACATGCAGGTTCTGTTGGGACAGAAGGCGACAGAGCTCAGGCCCGCTCTTGAGAGCCTTTGCAGGCTGGCTAAAGAGTAGATGAAGAGCTATGGCAGCGGTCAGCACACGTAGAAGAACAGTAATTACAGAGGGCAGGGGAGAGGAGAGAGGAAGAGCAGCAGAGAGAACATATTTTCTCTTTTCTCATACCACCATGTCTGTCCTGGTCTGAGCCTGTGAAGTCAACGAACAAAGAACTCTTGGAGACTGGCCAGTCTGCCAATTAGAATTTAGGGGTAGGAAGGGGCAGAAGCTCCCTGAATGATCTCCTGCCCTAGTGGCTGCTGGGCCTTCCTGGTCAGAGCTCTGCAGGCTATGGACAAAGCAGTCCAGAGCTACAAAAGCACTGTCAGCCACCGGGCGTGGTGGTCCACGCCTGTAATCCCAGCATGTTTGGAGGCTGAGGCAGGTAGATCACTTAAGGTCAGGAGTTCGAGACCAGCCTGCCCAAAAAGGTGAAACCCCATCTCTACTAAAAATACAAAAAATTAGTGGTGGCACATGTCTGTAATCCCAGCTACTCGGGAGGCTGAGGTAGGAGGATCACTGGAGCCCGGGAGGAGGAGGTTGCAGTGAGCTAAGATTATGCCACCGCACTCTAGCCTGGGTGACAGAATGAGACTCCATCTAAAAAAAAAAAAAAACACAACAAAACCATTGTGACCCAACAAGAACTTCCTCCTTTCTCAAGCCCCCATGGCCATGTTTGCTCAGAAAAGCCTAGACTGACAGGTCTAAACACTTTTGCTCTGGACGCTCCTGAAGCCCTGCCCTGCCCATGCCCAAGCCCACTGTGGAAGTGCAGGTCTCCTCTCCTTCTGTGCCTACCTCCCACCAGCCTCTGCTGGCTCCCTGCCCTCCCCACCTCTCACACTACCTCCCTTGCACATATCCCGCTGCAACCTTAGAAGGCTGAATATATTTTGAAATATGACATCCAAAGACCCTGGTTAGATATTTTAACCAAATGAATTTCCTTTTTCTTTTGGGTGACACAGGCTTCATGTGCTGGGGATGGACCCAGGTGACACAGGTCTCATGTACTGGGGATGGGCCTAGAGTTCCTCAACCCTGGACCTGTTTTCCTAGACCTGCCAGTGGGCAGGGACCTGGTCTGTCCCGACTGCTGACATCACTCCTCCACATTCCACCCCTCCTTGCCCCATCATCTCCAAGTCTGCCCTACCGCTGGCAGTTACCATTAAAGTGTCTTTGGGGAACAGGTTGCGGCTGGCGACACGTGGGGCTCCTCCGGGGCCCGTCTGGTCCTGAGGGGCCGGCCCTCGGCGGAACCAGCTGCTGATGGCCCAGATGATGAAGATCCTGAGGAGAGAAGCAGCAAGGTGGTGAGTCCCCAAGCCTTGGCTCTCCGCAACAGACCCGCCTGACTTCCTTCTGACTTGGCACATGCTGGCACCTGACCTGGGGCTAGTGACAAAGTCAGGGAGGCCCTGAGAAGGTAGTCACAGGGCTGGCAAGAAGACAAGATGTCCCCAAAGACCACATCTGGGGAGGGAGCCCAGATGCCACCGTTTGCCAGTGCAGGGGGGGCTGGCACTGCCCTGGTCTGCATGCAGACCCTTGACTCTAAGTCCTCCAAGAGCTCCTGGTGACCACAGGGCTGCAGGGGCTAACTCTTGAAACCTCAGTCTGGGAAACCTGCCATCCAGCCCCTTGGGACCCCCCAGAGAGGATACTAAGACTCTGGAACCCCTTCAGTGTGCAGATGGGTGAATTAAAAGAAAAACGAGGCCGGGCGCGGTGGCTCAAGCCTGTAATCCCAGCACTTTGGGAGGCCGAGACGGGCGGATCACGAGGTCAGGAGATCGAGACCATCCTGGCTGACACGGTGAAACCCCGTCTCTACTAAAAAATACAAAAAAAAAAAACTAGCCGGGCGAGGTGGCGGGCGCCTGTAGTCCCAGCTACTCAGGAGGCTGAGGCAGGAGAATGGTGTGAACCCGGGAGGCAGAGCTTGCAGTGAGTCGAGATCTGGCCACTGCACTCCAGCCTGGGCGGCAGAGCGAGACTCCGTCTCAAAAAAAAAAAAAAAAAAAAAAAAAGAAAAACGAAATAAAGAAAACATAATAATAAACATGACATTTCTGAAAGAAAGAATCTGGAATCCCAGCACTTCAAAAGCATAGAACTGGGGATGGTTAATGGCTACAAAAAAAAGAATGAACGAGATCTAGTATTTGGTAGCAAAACAGGGCAACTATAGTCAATAGTAATTTAATTACACATTTTATAACTTAAAAAGTATAGAGGCTGGGCATGGTGGCTCACGCCTGTAATCCCAGCATTTTGGGAGGCCAAAGCGGGCAAATTGCGAGGTCAGAGATCGAGATCATCATGGCCAACATAGTGAAATCCCGTCTCTACTAAAAATACAAAAATTAGCTGGTCCTGGTGGCATGCGCCTGTAGTCCCAGCTACTTGGGAGGCTGAGGTAGGAGAATCACTTGAACCTGGGAGGCAAAGGTTGCAATGAGCCCGAAGGCACAGAAGCTTAGAAAGAGCAACATTTCTGAACTTCAGCAGAATTTCTGGAGAAGCAGATAGTAAGCGATAGGTTAGTTCCAATTTTAGTAACAGTGGGCTAAATTATTCAGACCAACCCTCTCATTGGAAAGAATTGAAAAAGCTTGAAAAAATTAATACACTACGAAGACATCAATGTATTTTATATTTATAATTATACATATTGATAGGATGAGAATATATGCTGCTCACGTATTCTCATATTTGTTCTCATGCATATAATTTTTATCAAGTTTACATATGAATATATACAAATAGCTCTGAAGAATGAACAAGACTGTAGGCTACCAAACCTTCAGGCAAAGACTGAAGGGAAAGTAGGAATCCTAAAGTAGTAAAGGATGGGCCGTGCGCGGTGGCTCACGCCTGTAATCCCAGCACTTTGGGAGGCAGAGGCAGGTGGATCACCTAAGGTCGGGAGTTCGAGACCAGCCTGGCCAACATGGTGAAACCCCGTCTCTACTAAGAATACAAAAATTAGCCAGGAGTGGTGGCAGGCGCCTGTAATCCCAGCTACTCAGGAGGTTGGGGCAGGAGAATTGCCTGAACCAAGGAGAAGGAGGCTGCAGTGAACCGAGATTGTACCATCGCACTCCAGCCTGAGCGACAAGAGCAAAAAGTCCGTCTCAAAAAAAAAAAAAAAGGCCGGGCGCGGTGGCTCAAGCCTGTAATCCCAGCACTTTGGGAGGCCGAGAAGGGCGGATCACGAGGTCAGGAGATTGAGACCATCCTGGCTAATACGGTGAAACCCCGTCTCTACTAAAAATACAAAAAACTAGCCGGGCGAGGCGGCGGGCGCCTGTGGTCCCAGCTACTCGGGAGGCTGAGGCAGGAGAATGGCGGGAACCCGGGAGGCGGAGCTTGCAGTGAGCTGAGGTCCGGCCACTGCACTCCAGCCCGGGCGACAGAGCGAGACTCCGTCTCAAAAAAAAAAAAAAAAAAAGAAGTAAAGGATCCTGGATTTGCAGGTCTAGGAAAAAAAAATAAGTAAAGGAGCCCTATAAGCTTCTTCATGTGTCTGAGGACATCTGCTAGGTGTTTTGATAGGTGACAAAAATGCTGGTCTAGGCTGGGTGTGGTGGCTCGCACCTGTAACCCCAGCATGCTGGGAGGCAGAGGTAGGTGGATCGCTTGAGCCCAGGAGTTTAAGACCAGCCTGGGCAACATGGTTTCTACAAAAAATACAAAAATTAGCCAGGCATGGCAGCGCGCACCATGCCTATAGTCCCAGCTACTCAGGAGGCTGAGGTGGGAAAATCACCTGAGTCCAGGAGGTTGAGGCTACAGTGAACCATGATCGCGTCACTGCACTCTGGTCTGGGTGACAAAGCGAGACCCTGTCTCAAAAAAAAGAAATGCTAGCCCAGGGCACATATGACGTATGAGGTAACCAGAGACCTACCCTACAGAAAACTAAGACCCTGCAAGGCGCAAGGCTCCACCCCTAGGAAGGAGGGAACCAGGCGACCTACTCATTTCCAGGAGTTACACACCAGGTATGCAGGGCCAAGTATGCAAGGCCACTCGTGGGACAAGGAGTCACGCAGGGCAGCTCAAGACCTGAACCTGGTGCAAGGAAACCTGGGACTTGGTAATGTCCCCAGGCAGAAGCAAAGGCAATCCTCTCTGTAGAAAAATATGCTCATCCTAGCCCTGAAATTCCTATAAATAACTTTTCAAGTATAATGATCAGGACACAGACAGAGATAAGCCAGGCACAAAAGCAAACAAGATATTATGAGTGAGAATCAGCACCAACAACAGATACCAAAAACAAAACGAGGCTGGGCGTAGTGGCTCACACCTATAATCCCAACAGCACTTTGGGAAGCCAACACTTGAGGTCAGGAGTTTGAGACCAGCCTGGCCAACATGGTGAAACCTCATCTCTACTAAAAATACAAAAATTAGCCGGGCGTGGTGGCAGGCACCTATAATCCCAGCTACTCAGGAGGCAGAGGCAGGGGAATCACTTGAACCTGGGAGGCGGAGGTCACAGTGAGCCGAGATCACGCCACTGGATGCCAGTCTGGGTGACAGAGTAAGACTCCATCTCAAAAAAAAAAAAAAAAAAAAGGGCCGGGCGCAGTGGCTCAAGCCTGTAATCCCAGCACTTTGGGAGGCCGAGACGGGCGGATCACGAGGTCAGGAGATCGAGACCATCCTGGCTAACACGGTGAAACCCCGTCTCTACTAAAAAATACAAAAAACTAGCCGGGCGAGGTGGCGGGCGCCTGTAGTCCCAGCTACTCGGGAGGCTGAGGCAGGAGAATGGCGTAAACCCGGGAGGTGGGGCTTGCGGTGAGCTGAGATCCGGCCACTATACTCCAGCCTGGGCGACACAGCGAGACTCCGTCTCAAAAAAAAAAAAAAAAGTCCTTAAAGAGAAGGAATATTCCTTATTGATTTCTTCTTCCCTCCTGTTGCCTGGAGTGTGGATGTGATGGCTGGATCTTCAGCAGCTGTCTTGGGCTATGAGGATAAAGGGAAAAACCTAGCAATGGTGGAACAAACAGCAAGAAGGAGTCTGGGTCACTGAAGACTGCTGAATCCTAGTCTGCCTCCATCCAGACTGGTATATCAGAGAGAAATTAATCTCTACCTTGTTAATGGAGGTTTCTCAGCTGCATGCAGCCATGTGATTATTAAATGATTGAAGTACTTATTAATTACCGGTATGATAACCATATAGCAGAAGAGGTTACGAGCCCAGCTTACTGTGACCTCAGTGGTCAACTTCAGTGGTTGAAATGGAGATAATAACAGCTCCTACTCTCATAGGGTAGTTTGTAAGCATTACACGCATTAAATTACATATATATAGATGTTTATATAGTGTGTATATATATCTGAAATACACACACACACACACGTACCTCAGAATGGAACCTAGACATACCCAATACGTGATTTAGAAGTGTTAGCTATTACTGTTATTTTAATCATAGGAAAAACGCATACAAAAAACTTTGGAGTGGAAAAACACTATGAGTGAATTCTACTGTGGGTGGGGTGCCTCCCTGCTGAGCCCTGATCGGGGCAGGATCAGGCACAGGGACTTGCCTCTGCCTATAGAAGCCACGAGGCCTTGGAGTCCAGGGTCTCAGGGGCCATGGCCCAGATGAGCCATCTGCTACCTCCCTATGAAGTCCCTGATACGCATGGCTGGGGAAGGCCTGGACCTGGCAATCTCTGGGGTACCAATGCCTCCAGCAGAGGCTCTCATTTTAGTAAACACACCTGGGGAGAGTGTGGAAGCAGTGATGCCTCCAGGCAGCTCTGCCCCTGGCTTAGTGTGTGGCCTGTGGGGGTCTTAACCCCTCTGGGCTTCTAGGTTCCCATGTACAAAACAAGGCCAGGCCTTTTTGGATTCCAAACCCCTAGTCACCTGAAGAACATCTGTGTGTATCTACATGCCCACAGTTCCGTGGACCCTCTCAGAGGGCTCATGGCCACAGCCCCTCATCCATGCGCCCAGGCCTGCAGGAGACTGGACCTTTCTAATGCTTCCTGATACACTTGAGTAAGCAAAGAAAACAGACATTAAATCCTCTCTCCCACCCAAATAGGTATTCTACATTCACAGGTTCAGAACATTTTTAAATATATGAAAAGACGTATAATCAAAACTCTCCCTCCCACCCCGTTCCTTTATATACCCAGTTCCTGCTCCACCTCCCACTCCAGGTAACCACATGTGCTCAAAACCACAAACACCACAGACACCACCCACTATCCAGAAAGGCTATTCCTGCATAATCAGCTTCAAACTACAAGGAGTTCATGGGCACCTGAAAACAAACCCTGAATCCCATTTTAAGAACTGCAGCCAAGACGGTCTCTGAGCACCCACCCGAACTGATGTTTGATGCTGCCTCGTTCTAAGAAAGGAAATTAGCCTACAGTGTGACTTGTATTAAAAATGTCTCTCTGAAGGAAGCTCCCTATCCACTGACGTGGAAAGATTTCGAAGATATATTGTTAATGAAAAAAATCAAGGAGCAGAACAGTGTGTAAAACAGGCTATCGCTTATGTAAAAACGAAGGGAAAGATAAAAATAATTTTCATGCAGAGCAGCTTGCAGCATGCAAAAAAAAGAAGGTGATATATAAGAAAATCTGAAGTCTTTACGTGGCCATGGGGAGGGGAGATGAAGTGAAGACGATAAGGGACAGGGGCCCATGACAGAAGCTTAGGGCACATGGCAGGAATTTTTGAGGCACACATGTCAGTTTTGCAACTTATCAGAGTGGGGAGGTTTCTTTCCTGCACAGTTTCTCAGTGTCCTGTGTGACACTCTTGGAGGACACCAGGCAGGCGGTTCTGCTCTAGTCTAGAATACGATCGGTGACTATATCAGGGATCATGAGTTGTGTTTTTTTTTTTTTTTGAGACGGAGTTTCGCTCTTGTTGCCCAGGCTAGAGTACAATGGCACGATCTCGGCTCACTGCAACCTCCACCTCCCAGGTTCAAGTGATTCTCCTGCCTAAGCCTCCTGAGTAGCTGGCATTACAAGCACAAGGCACCACGCCCAGTTAATTTTGTATTTTTAGCAGACACTGGTTTCTCCCTGTTGCTCAGGCTGGTCTGGAACTCCCAACCTCAGGTGATCCACGCGCCTTGGCCTCCCAAAGTTCTGGGATTACAGGCATGAGCCACTGCACCCGGCCTCATGAGCTATTTCTTTTAACTCTTTCACTATATATTTCCTAAGGTTTTTGTTTGTTTGAGACACAGTCTCACTCTGTTGCCCAGGCTGGAGTACAGTGGTATGATCATGGCTCATTGCAGCCTTGACCTCCTGGGCTCAAGCGATCCTCCCTCCTTGGCCTCCCTAATACCTGGGACTACAGGTGCGCACCATCACACCCAGCTAATTTTTTAGTTTTTTAAAGAGATGGGGTCTTGGCCGGGCGCGGTGGCTCAAGCCTGTAATCCCAGAACTTTGGGAGGCCGAGACGGGCGGATCACGAGGTCAGGAGATCGAGACCAGCCTGGCTAACACGGTGAAACCCCGTCTCTACCAAAAAAAATACAAAAAACTAGCCGGGCGAGGTGGCGGGCGCCTGTAGTCCCAGCTACTCGGGAGGCTGAGGCAGGAGAATGGCGTAGACCCAGGAGGCGGAGCTTGCAGTGAGCTGAGATCCGGCCACTGCACTCCAGCCTGGGCGACAGAGCGAGACTCCGACTCAAAAAAAAAAAAAAAAAAAGAGATGGGGTCTTGCTGTGTTGCTCAGGCTGATCCTAAGGTTTTTTTTTGTTTGTTTGTTTTTTGTTTTTTGTTTTTTTGAGACAGGGTCTTGCTCTGTCACCCAGGCTGGAGTGCAGTGGCCGGATCTCAGCTCACTGCAAGCTCCGTCTCCCGGGTTCACGCCATTCTCCTGCCTCAGCCTCCCAAGTAGCTGGGACTACAGGCGCCCGCCACCTCGCCCGGCTAGTTTTTTTTTTTTTTTTTTTTTTTTTTTTTTGAGACGGAGTCTTGCTGTGTCTCCCAGGCTGGAGTGCAGTGGCGTGATCTCGGCTCACTGCAAGCTCCGCTTCCCGGGTTCACGCCATTCTCCCGCCTCAGCCTCCCCAGTAGCTGAGACTACAGGCGCCCGCCACCACGCCCGGCTAGTTTTTTGTATTTTTAGTAGAGACGGGGTTTCACCGTGTTAGCCAGGATAGGTTTTTTGTATTTTTTAGTAGAGACGGGGTTTCACCGGGTTCGCCAGGATGGTCTCGATCTCCTGACCTTGTGATCCGCCCGTCTCGGCCTCCCAAAGTGCTGGGATTACAGGCTTGAGCCACCGCACCCGGCCCTGGTTTTTTTTTTTTTTCACGTTGAACAACAAAAGGAATCATGGCCGACATCGTCTGAGTGTGTGCCAGGTCCCGCACCTCTCAGTTGACACGAATTCTCTTGGAATCCTTTTGATGCACCCTAATTGTCAAGATTCCTGTCTGTGAAGTGGAAAGTGAGTCTCAAGAAGGGTGATCACCTGACCAGGCCACAGAGTTCAGAGGTGGCAGGGCTGATATGTTAGCAGGGCTGTGCTCTTACACGCTGTCTGATACTACCTGCCCCCCGCCTCCTAATTTTTTCTCTATTTTAAACAACTCTTATCTGTGAGCATCTATATATAATCCCATTTAGGGTCAATTACAAAAGTGTGTGCTTATGGGATGGCCACCGATACATTACACTTTTTCTTCTTTCTTTTTTTGTTTTGAGATGGAGTCTTACTCTGTCACCCAGGCTGAAGTGCCTGGCTCACTGCACGCTCTGCCTCCGGGGTTCAAGTGATTCTCCTGCCTCAGCCTCCCCAGTGGCTGTGACTACAGCAGCCCGCCACCATGCCTGGTTAATTTTTTTTTTCTTTTTCATAGAGATGGGGTTTCACTATGTTAGCCAGGATGGTCTCGATCTCCTAACCTGGTGATCCGCCCGCCTTGGCCTCCCAAAGTGCTGGGATTACAGGCGTGAGCCACAGCAGTCACCCCACATTACACTTTTTCATTGCTTTTTTCTTTTCACTCTTCTGTATTGTTTGAACTACTTAATTTGGTAAACACACATTAATTATAAGTTAAGGGAAACAAGTAATAAGATTTTACGGAAGAGATAAGTAGCTGCCCCCCCAAAACCACTCTCCTCTTCTTCCTCAGTAATAGAAGTCCTGCTTTCCAGCAGGGTGCTCAGTTTCCCAGATTAAAGACCACATTTCCCAGCCTCCTGTGCAGCTGGCCATGGCCACGTGAAGACATTCTAGCCAAGGGAATGATTGTTTTATTTTCTTTTTCTTTTTTTTGAGACACAGTCTAGCTCTGTCGCCAGGCCTGAGTGCAGTGGCGCAATCTCAGCTCACTGCAACTTCCATCTCCCAGGTTCAAGCAATTCTCCTGCCTCAGCCTCCCAAGTAGCTCGGACTACAGGCATGCGCCACCACACCCAGTTAATTTTTGTATTTTTAGTAGAGATGGGGTTTCACCACGTTGGCCAGGATGGTCTCGATCTCTTGACCTCGTGATCCGCCTGCCTCAGCCTCCCAAAGTGCTGGGATTACAGGCGTGAGTCACTGCACCCGGCGGGATGATTGTTTTAAACATCTCTGCTGTGCAATTCCTTCTATCTGATAAGAAGGGGAGCTGACTGCCTAATTGCATGGTGTGGTCTCTTATTTTGCTAAAATACATCTCCAAAAAGAAAAAAAATAAAAGGAATATCTATTTTGCAGAGGAGTAAACAAAGGCTCAGAGCAAAGAAGGTGGCTGTCACCAGGTCTAGGCAGGAAGGATAGAACCCAGTGCCAAGCATATTTTCCCGCTACCACCCAGCATCTCCCCAGGGCCTCGGAGAGAAGCTGGGCTTTGAAAAAGCAGGCCCTGGCCGGGCGCGGTGGCTCAAGCCTGTAATCCCAGCACTTTGGGAGGCCGAGGCGGGCGGATCACAAGGTCAGGAGATCGAGACCACAGTGAAACCCCGTCTCTACTAAAAATACAAAAAATTAGCCGGGCGCGGGGGCGGGCGCCTGTAGTCCCAGCTACTCAGGAGGCTGAGGCAGGAGAATGGCGGGAACCCGGGAGGCGGAGCTTGCAGTGAGCCGAGATCGCGCCACTGCACTCCAGCCTGGGCAACAGCGTGAGACTCCGTCTCAAAAAAAAAAAAAAAAGAAAAAGCAGGCCCTGGGGTTCCACTGCCCAGGAATAGCATGTGAACCCACAGGTAAAAGGGTCACCACCAGGCAGTCACAGAAGGACAAATGCTGATTCCACATACAGGAGCTAACTAGAGTAGTGAAAGAGAGACAGGAAATAGAAAGGTGGCTGCCAGGTGTTGCAAGGAGGAAGAAATGGGGACCTGGTGTCTGACGGGTATGGAATTTCAGTTTGGGAAGAGGAAATTCTCAGGATGGATAATGGTGATGGGGGCACAACAGTGGAGATGTACTTAATGTCACAGGACTATATACTTAAAAATGGTTAAAATGGGCCAAGCGTGGTGGCTCATGCCTGTAATCCCAGGACTTTAGGAGGCTGAGGCGGGTGGATCACCTGAGGTCAGGAGGTCAAGACCAGCCTGGCCAACATGGCAAAACCCCATCTCTACTAAAAATACAAAAATTAGCCAGGCATGGTGGCGGATGCCTGTAATCCCAGCTACTCAGGTGGCTGAGGCAGGAGAATCGCTTGAAACCAGGAGGCAGAGACTGCAGTGAGCCGAGATTACACTATTGCACTCCAGCCTAGGTGACACAGTGAGATTGTCTCAAAAAAAAAAAAAAGGTTACAATGAAAACATAGATTAAAATTGTAAAATTGATATTACGTGCAGATGTGGGCTGAACCATGTCTCCTGAAATTCATATGTTGAAGTCTTAACCTTCAGCACCACCGTGACTGGATTTAGAGACAGGGTCCCCTAACTCTTTTTTTGCGATAAGGTCTCACTCTGTTGCCCAGACTGGAGTACAGTGGTGTGATCTCAGCTCACTGCAGCTTCAACTTCTGAGGGTCAGGCTGGGCGCAGTGGCTCACGCCTGTAATCCCAGCACTTTGGGAGGCCAAGGTGGGTAGATCATGAGGTCAGGAGTTCGAGACCAGCCTGGTCAACATAGTGAAACCCCATTTCTACTAAAAAAAAAAAAAAATTAGCCAGGCGCTGGGTGCAGTGGCTCACGTCTGTAATCCCGACACTGTGGGAGGCCAAGGCGGGTGGATTGCCTGAGGTTGGGAGTTTGAGACCAGCCTGACCAACATGGAGAAATCCCATCTCTACTAAAAATACAGAAATAGCTGGGCATGGTGGCACATGCCTGTAATCCCAGCTGCTTGGGAGGCTGAGGCAGGAGAATCGCTTGAACCCAGGAGGCGGAGGTTGCAGTGAACTGAGATCGCATCACTGCACTCCAGCCTGGGCAACAGAGCAAGACTCCATTACAAAAATAAAAATAAAAAATCTTCCAAGGCTCAAGTGATCCTCCTACCTCAGCCTCTCAAGTAGCTGAGACTACAGGTACGTGTCATCATACTTGGCCTTTTTTTTTTTTTTTTTTTTTGAGATGGAGTCTCGCTCTGTACCCAAGCTGGAGTGCAGTGGCGCACGCAACCTCTGCCTCCCGGGTTCAAACGATTCTCCTGCCTTAGCCTCCCGAGTAGCTGGGACCACAGGCACGTGCCACCACGCCCAGCTAATTTTTGTATTTTTAGTAGAGACAGGTGTTACCATGTTGGCCAGGATGGTCTCGATCTCTTCACCTCATGATCTGCCCGCCTCGGCCTCCCAAAGTGCTGGGATTATAGGCGTGAGCCACCGCGCCCGGCCAGATTTTTTTATTTTTGGTAGAGACAGGGTCTCACTATGTTGCCCAGGCTAGTCTCAAACTCCTGGGCTCAAACGATCCTCCCATCCTGGCCTCCCAAAGTGCTGGGATTATGGGGGTGAGTCATTGTGCCTGGCCCAGATAGGGTCTTTTAAAAAGTAAGGTTCAGTGAGGTCATTATGGTGCGCACTAAGCCAGCATGACTCGTGTCCCCATAAGAGGAGCTTAGAACACAGACACACACAGAGGAAAGACCACATGAAGACACAGGGAGAAGATGGCCTTCTACAAGCCAAGGAGAGAAGCCACAGAAGAAACTGCCCCTGCCCACAGCTGGATCCTGGACTTCCAGCCTTCAGAACTGTAAGACAGTCAATTTCCACATTTCAGTTGTTTAAACTACTCAGTTTGTTTTACTTGTTACAAGGGTCCTAGCAAACCACTTCAGTATTTTTTGTGTTTTTATTTTGTTACAAATCAGGTAGCCCCCACCAAACCAGAACAGGTTCAGGGAGACTCCCTACTTCAATATGTTTTACCAGAGTAAAACAAAGGTTTAGAAAATATTCCATCATACAAAAAAAAAAAAAAAAGTATCTCTACCAATACAGTAATGATCACCATCCTCAGCTGATCAGCTGATTTTTCCTTTCTTCCTTACTTTTATTTGAATGTTTTCGGTGAACAAACCCAAGTCCCGTCTGCTCACCTGAACAGCACACCTTTGATGACCTGCCAAGCATTGGGTGCCGGCTGGGCCGGTGGGTTCTGAGGCTGGGTCTCTGCTGGCGGGTCCCTCCCGATGCTGCCATTGCTGGTCACCTGTGGGGGACAGAGGCCAGGGTAAGGAGGGAGAATGGACACAGGGGCTATCTTAGACACCATCACACATGAAGGCCAGACACAGGCTGGGCAAAGAGTGGCTGCTTATCAATAACTGGAGAATGAATCAGTGAAAGCACCTGGGAAGGTGGGGCCCTCTTGTTTTAGGAGGAAAACACTCCCAGAGCATCTCCTCTGCGCTGGGGACCCAGTGGTGACCTAGAGAGTCCTTTGCTGTCCTCCTGGGGTTCAACAGCTCAGTGGGGAGACAGACTCATCTCTAGACAGTGACTGTCCAGAACGGGGCTGGAATGCAGGAGCCCCGAGAGGTACCTGGTCCAGCCTAGAAGTCGGGGCAACTTCCTGGAGGAGAGGGCATTGGAGCTGTGACCTAAAACATAGCAAGCTGGTGGCGCAAAGGAGGAAGTGAGAGAAGCAGCAGGTGCAGAAATAGAAGATTAGAGACACAGTCTGATCCTGATGACTGTCCACTGCTCCCTGGGGCTGGAGCCAGGATGCAAGGAGGTGGCTATTGGGGACAACAACAGAAGGAGTCTCATGGCAGGTGCCAGATTCTTCAAGGCTGGGGCTTAGCTGAAAGGGCCTTCCCTGGGCAAACCATTCCTGAGACCCCCTCTGTGCCCAGCCCTGCCCTCCAAGGGCCCCTGGTCCAGCAGGTGAGACAGACACAGAAAAACACAATCAGACTATCAGCCGCTACCATAAGCCACGGCCACAGGACATGTCTGGGACAGCACACAGCACACTAACCCTGAGGCCAAAACTATGACCAGCTCCATCTGGCTGCTGAGCAAAGGGAGGCTCAGAGAG